>NW_026637546.1:0-600000 GCF_028554395.1 Pezoporus wallicus
GTCATTTTACTGCCCTTTCTAAAGATCCCTGTGGTGACATGGTCTCCTCCCACACCAGAGTGGCAAGGGGTTAGCCGAGGACACCACAAAGGGGTGCAGGGGAGGAGGTAGCTCCAAGAAGAGACTCTTGGACTGCCCTGGGCCAAGGGGCACTGCACAGCCCTGGTTCCAGGCTTTGCACCCCACTGCTATGCCCCATTTCATCTGCATGCAGCGAGCATCTTGTGACCTCTCACATCCACAGATGGCCTTGGTGGGGAACACCACCAGCTTCCCATCTGATCACCCTGACCCTCTGGCACCCTCAAGCTCCATGTCAGTAACAGACACCTGTTGTACTCACAGGATGGAGGTGCCTCTTCTGAGGTATCTCTGAAGGTAGATCACGGCCATTGCCATTCTGTATGCACAGCTGAATACCAGCCCTGGGAAAAGAAATGGGAGAAAAGCCTGAGGAGCCTTCTTGAGGAGCCCCATCTGGCGTATGGCCGACCCCTGCGAGGACGTGGATGCTGGGCCTGCATACTTCCTTCCTGTGGGACCCGGACAGGGGCACGCTTATGCCCTGGAGGGGGTTGCTTGTTTCTCGCCGGAGCCCCGGCAGGATCCCCTTGCAGGCAGGGCACTGACAGCAAGGCTGGGGAAGGACTGTGGATGAGGCTTCGGGCCCTGCATCTCTACCACCCGGGGGTGCCCCCTGATTATTACAGTAGCCCCATGGTTATTAGAGACACGGTGGCCAGCTCCGTCATGGTCACAGAGGCAAAATGGCCCCAGGCCGCTCCTGGGGCAGGATGATACTGACTATTCAGTGCTGTTGGTCCCAGATGAGCCAGGCAGGCCTGGTGCAAGCATGGGGTGAAAGGCAGCGCTGAACTTACGCTCTGTGCCTGCAGCACTGCAGCTGCAGCGTGCTGGCTCTTCGCAGCTGGTCCCCTGGTCCTCCTGAGAGGGGGGGCACCTATGGGAGGGGAAAAGGCAGGACACTGTTTGGCACTGCCTTCTTGCCACATGAGCCAAGGCCTTGGCCAGAAGAGAGGCCTACGGACAGAGGGGAGCAGATGCCCTCATCCGAAGCCCCCTCTTCCTCCCAGGGCCTCTGCAGCTCCACAGCCAGAGCCCTCCAGCAGGAGCGTGGGGTTTGGCCCCCGGGGCCAGAGGGGCTTTCAGCTGAGCCTCTTCCCCACTCACAGTGGGTTTCCCAAGCCCTGGGACTTGTGCTGCCTACAGTGTTCGCCAGCTTCTCTATCGTGTCCCCCCAGCCCCTGCTTTAGGCTCTGGGGACCTGACCCTCCAGCTGATGGTCCCAGGAGGAACCTTGTACCTGTTCCCGAGAACCTCAATGGGCCCAGCTGCATGTCTGTCCCTGCTGCTGCTGCTGGCTCTCCTCACGAGCGCAGCGCGCTGTGCTCTTGGACGAGCCTTTTGCATCTTGGGGACAAAGGAAGCTCGCCTGCAAGCCTGTCTGTCCTCCTTCCGAAGCAGGAGTGTTGCCTGGCTGGGGGAGGGCAGTTGGGCAAGAGTCCCAAACCAGCTGCCAGGAGGAGAACGCCAGACACAGGCACACAGCCTCCAGAACACAGCAAACTCCTACCAGGCAGGAGGTGGTGGCCCAAGTGCTGTAGGAGCCACCTTGATGTCACAGGTTCCTGGCTCCACACAAGGTGCAGCCATGACTGTGACATCACAGGTGAGCAAGGGGCAGGGATACACCCCGCTGCCCACTTAGTGCTCTGGGTTATCATTTGTGACTAGCCAGTGCAGAAAATACACCGGCGTTTCTCTGGTGCTGACCTGTGCCTGCAGAGCTCAAGGCTTGTTCAGTTTCTCTCTGGGTGTCCCCCATTGAGGTCCCCCTGCGCAGGTAGGCAGGAGCTGGAACAGCCAAGCCAAACAGACTCGGCTCCATTCCATGTGAGGTCATGCTTTGAAACGAAGCCTTGGTCTTTGGTTAACCCTGTCAGCTGAAGGTTCCCATGGGGAAGCAAAGGGGTGCTGACTCTGGGTTACACCAGGCTGGGTCTGGGGCGGCGGCTGCATCGGGCTTTGGCTTGCTCTGTCCCTCTGTCTCCACATTGTCATGGGGAGCTCCGGTCACCAAAGGGGCCCCAGGAATGTGCCAAGGGGCTGCTGCGTGCTTCCATCCTCAGTGAGAGGCATGAGCACCCAGGACATGGCAATGACTCCGTATGGGCTGGCCCATGCACCCCAGTGACTCCTCTGGCAGGAGCCAGCCAATTCCTGTGAATCCATGCGTCTCCCAGTTTAGAGAGGGGCACAGATTTCATGGATGGACTGCTCAGTGGATAAGGAATTGGCTGCGTGGCCACACAAAGACAGTTGTGGTCAATGGCTCAACATCAAGGTGGAGATGGGTAACAGGTGGTGACCCTCAGGGGTCAGTGTTGGGACCAATCCTGTTCAACATCTTTGCTGATGACAGTGAGTGGTATTGATGTGCCGTTAGCAAGTCTGCGGATGGCACCAAGAGCAGATGAGCCCGTGCTATTTGCTCTCACTTGCACAGCGCCCAGAGCTTGTGTCTTCTGCTCCTGTCCGGGCCTTGTGCTAAACCTGGAGGGGGAAGGAAGCGCTTGTAAACCAGGGAAAGAAAAGGGGCTGGAGCATCACTGTTTGTGCTGCTCCTGGCCTTGGAGGCTCCGCGCATTGCTGGGCAGAGATCTGACAAGGTCCGATTTCCTGATGACTGCAGGAACGCACCTGATTTGTGGAAAGGACAAGCTGAAGAGATGCAGCAGCTGAGGAATGAGGTGACACGTCTGGCTGCAGAAATCCGCTCTATAAACAAGGTGATCCTGCACTCTGGAAAGAGGGCTGGGCAGCAAAAGGCCACCAGCTGGCCCAGGAAGGGCCTGGTGGAGGGGGCCCTGCTTGTCCCAGCCTTGTTGCCTGTCCATCCTCAGTGAGAGGCATGAGCACCCAGGACACTGCAATTACTCCATGTGGGCTGGCCCATGTACCCCAGTGACTCCTCTGGCAGGAGCCAGCCAATTCCTGTGTATCCATGCATCTCCAATTTAGAGAGAGGCACAGATATCATGGATGGGCTGCTCAGTGGATAAGGAATTGGCTGGATGGCCACACAAAGACAGTTGTGGTCAATAGCTCAGTATCCAACTGGAGACCAGTAATGAGTGATGTCCCTAAGGGGTCAGTGCTGGGACCAGTCCTGTTCAACATATTTGCTGGTGACATGGAGAGTGGTATTGATGCGCACTGACAAAAATGGTGGCGAAGGACTGTGGACGAGCCTTTGGCCTCTGCATCTCTACTACAGAAGGGTAATATTTCACTTATTTCCTGTTGTATTCTTTCCCCTGTGCACTTTCTGCAGATGATAATGCTCTCGCATTTTACCTTCTGAGGTCAGAAGTTAGGAGAAAGAGTGGGCACAGAAGGAGACTTGTACCTTCTTCTTGATGAGTTTATGCTACTGAGATGTTTACCTTTACCATTTAGCAGCTCCACCCTGTGAATAAGAATGTTGGAAACAAATCTCTGAATTCTCACATTTAGCTTCATCCTGAACAAGCAACCCAGAACTTTGAATATTTCTATTTAATAGATTAATAAATCCTGTTGACAGAATACATTCAGAAACCAGTACAATGCAAATAAAAAGACCTCTCATGTCAGTACTATGGACTTAATTAACAGTTTTATCTGCTAAAAATGGACAATATTTCTTTGTCATTCAAGCAGTATGTTGTTTAAGAGATGAGTTTGTAAAGAGACTGCATCTTAGGTAAGAAGAAAAGAAACGGAGAAATTGGTGACTGCTTAAACCAATACCAAGATTTGCTTTAGGTATTAGATAGTGAAAATTGGATCTGACATTTTGGAAGTTTTGCATGCTTCTCAGGGCAATCCCAGGCACAACTATAGGCTGGGCAGAGGCTGGATTGAGAGCAGCCTTGAGGAGAAGGACTTGGGGGTGTTGGTTGACAAGAGCTCTACATGGTGCAGTCCAGAAAGCCAACCGTATGCTGGGCTTCATTAAAAGAAGCGTGACCATCAGGTCGAGGGAGGTGATCCTGCCCCTCTATTCTGCTCTGACCCTACCTGCAGAGACTCCACCTGCATCCAGTTCTGGGGCCTCCAGCACAAAAGGTATAAGGACCTGCTCAAGTGAGGCCAGAGGAGGCCACAAATATGATCAGGGCACTGAAGCACCTCTGCTATGCAGACAGGCCAAGAGAGCTGGGTTTGTTCAGCCTGGAGAAGGCTCAGGGGGACCTTAGCACAGCCTTCCAGAGGCACTATAGGGAATCTGAAGAGGGAATTCTCACAAGGGGCTCTAGTGACAGAACAAGGGGGAATGGCTTTAACTGACAAGAGGTAGATTTAGTTTAGGCATTAGGAAGAAATACTGCACTGTGAGGGTGATGAGACACTGACACAGGTTGCCCAGAGAAGTTGTGGATGCTCTATCCCTGTCAGTGTTCAAGGCCAGGTTGGACAGGGCTTTGAGTAGTCTGGTCTAGTGTGAGGTGTCCCTGCCCATGGCTGGAGGGTTGGAATTAGATGATCTTTAAGGCCGCTTGCAAGCTAAACCATTCTATGATTCTCTGTGTCTGCTACTGATGTCAGCAAAATCTGTTTACGCCATTGCTTTACATTCTCAAAATGAGATTATTACTGCTTCATAATAAAACTGGCAACACTGAGGAGATGCTTGTGTTTTGTGGTATCATATGTACAACAAGAAGATGAAGCAGTAGGAAAAGTGAGGCCAAGACAGTTTAACTAGAATAGAACATATATTCTGATACACTGTACATTGACTTTACATTACTCAGGTATTTAATCATTACTGCCTAGTTAAAAAGTGCAGAGGTGAATAGTTGTACTTAGAAGTTACAAATCGGCTTTCTTTCATGTTGCTCAGACTTTCACTCCACTATTTGTCCAAATGTAATTAGTTCTAGTATTCATGGAATATTGTGGCCCTCTGTGACAACTGCAGTTAGTAAAATTGATGTCTGAATAGCTCCTTAGTAGGTGACAAAGGAGGAAACGGATCTAATGCCAGATCCTTTGGAAAGAATGATGTTGCAGTAATTGGGACATAAGCGAAGGGCAAGATAACTAGACTTTCATTAGAGCTGCTACAGGAAAGAAGCAAACAGCCTGACTGCACCCTGTGCAATGTAACTGTAACTGGAGCATTTGGAAGAGATTTTAACAAAGACTCTGAACCAGGTTATGAGACAAAGAAGACAAATGTCAAATAAAACAGGCATCTTTGCAACAAGCCCTGTTCATGACACTTGTGTGCCCTGCCTTACTGACTTGCAAAAAGACCAAGACTGCCAATTTGAGGTGCAATATTTGGTTGCCGATGCCTCCCTATAAAGATGCAGATGTATTTCCCTACTAAGACACAGCGACTATGCTGAGCAACCTCAGGTCTATGACAGCTTTTCTATTGCCTTGCATTGCTGTGCTTTCTGAATAAATTTGAGTGATACTGAATGCAATATTTACTGGCAAACACCTCAAGATAACATTATTTAGTTTGGTTTGGATAAATACTGTGAATAACCAATAACCTTAATGGGATGTGCCAAAATGCACCACTGAAAAATGTTTCACCCCTCATCCCTAAAAGCTGCTGTAGGAATATGCTTTGCCCTTTCAAAAGTAATTTGGGGGGGGGGGGGAAGAAATCTGTTTCACTTCACAGCATTGTCAAGGTAAATTTTTGAAGAAAAAATGCCATTAAGAGAACATTTCTACTTAAAGTTGAAGGCAGATGAGGATCTGTCTACCCTCATATTTTACAAAGACCTCTCATGCACCTGAATCTCTCGAACTTCCATTTCTAATCTTTTTCTAGTTAGCCTGATGTTACCCACAGCAAGTGTTATTGACACAATGTGCACGTACCCAGCAGGAGGCATAAATAACAAACACAATGTTTATAATAATTTTGGGCTACTGAGCAGTTGACAGTGGCAGATGAGATTTTAGAAAAAATGTACCACTAGTCACCTGTATGTGTTATAAAAATCCCTGCTTTACAGGAACGATTTTTACAACAGTAATGATTTTGTCAGGATGTGTATTTTGTAAATCACCTTTGCAAATGCAATTCCTGAATGATAAGCCTATGAAGTTATTTTTATACTTGCCAGTATTTGACACTGGTGACATCTTCTGGTAAATTGAGTCATGGTAAATAGCACTTGTTGCTTTTGCTGTCCTTGCTCTGGAGAGGCATTCTTATTGCTGTGTGATGGAGTTCCACAGTTGATAAAAGTGTAGTGTGTAAGTTCACACTGGTGAGATACTACATATTTTATCTAATTGCCAAAAGAAATCTCATATTGTAGACACAGAAAGAAGAGAGGAAAAAAAAGCCCAACCCAGTTAGAATTGTAAATAGTATGTACCAGAAAGTTCTCTTCTGACACCAGCCGTTCAGCCGGCTTTCAACTGACTACCCACACTATTCATCAGACTATACAACCACATTATACATGAACAGCTTCTCTATGAGGATTTTACGGGAGACAGGGTTAAAAGCCTTTTCTAAAGTACAGGTAGACAATATCCACTGCTCTTCCTTCACTTTCCAGGCCAGACATTACATTGTAGAAGTTCATCAAGTTGGTCAAGCATGACTTCCCTTCGGTGAAGCCATGCTGACTACTCCCAGTGATTTTCTCATCATTCATGTGCCTGGAAATGGTTTCCAGGATTAGCTGCTCCATCACGTTCCCAGGGAATAAGATTAAGATGACAGCCTCCAGTTCCCTGGGTCCTTTTTTGCCCTTCTTGAAGATAGGAGTAACGTTTGCTTTCCTCCACTCCTTGGGCACTTCTCCCATTTCCTATGATCTATCAAAGATTATTGAGAATGGTCTCACAATGGCATCTGCCAGCTACCTCAGCACTCACTGGTGTATCCCAATAGTGCACATGGATTTACATATCAGGTATTCCCTGACCTGATCCTCTTCTGCCAAAGGTACATCTTCTTTGCTCCATATTTTTCTCCTGATCTCTAGGGTTCCTGATGGGTGGTCTTGCTAGTAAAGACTAAGGCAAAGAAGGCATTCAGTACCTCAGCCTTTTCCATGTCCTATGTAACCAGATCCCCTATCTCATTCAGCAACAAGCCCTCATTTTCTCTTTTCTTCCTTTTGTCACCTATATAACTATAGAAGCTTTCTTGTTCTTTCGTGTCCCCAGCCAGATCCAATTTCATTGGGCTTTAGCTTTCCTAACTTCTTCCTTGTATGCTCAGGAACATCTCTGTATTTCTCCCGGGTTACCTGTTCCTGCTTGCATCCTCTGTATGCTTTTTGTGCTTGAGTTCGGTCAGGAACATCTTGCACATCCGCAGAGGCTGCCTTGTGTTTTTGCCTCACTGACTATTCATTGGGATGGACTATTCTCGAGCTTGGAAGGGGTGATACTCAAATATTAACCAGCTTTCTTGGACATCGCTTCCTTCCAGGACCACAGAACTCTTCCAAGATGATCTTTTAAGAGGCCAAAGTCTGCTCTTCTGAAGTCCAGGGTTGTGACCTTGCTTTCTACCCTTCTCCCTCCCATCAGGATCCTGAGATACACCACCTCATGGTCACTCACTGCAGCCAAAGCTGCCTTTGACCTTAACATTCCCAGCAAGCTGTTGGTGGGTATGAGGTTCATCTCCTTGTTGGCTTCTCTGTCACTTGGAGAAAGTTATCATCACTATACTTCAGGAACCTCCAGAATTGCTTATCTACTGCTGTGTTGTTCCTCCAGCAGATGTGAGAGTGGTGGAAATCTCCCATGAGGACCAGGGCCTGCAACTGTGAGGCTGCTCCCTCTGTCTCTGTAGACGTTTTCTTCCTAGTCAAATGGTGTGTAGCAGACACCCACTGTAACATCACCTTTACCTTTACTCTCTTTAATCCTTACCCATAAGCTTTCAGTTGGCTCCTTGTCTATCTCCAGGCAGAACTCTGTGCGCTCCAGCTCCTCTCTCTTCCAAAGGGCAACTCTCCTTGCTCATCTTTCCTTCCCATCCCTCTTAAAGAGCCAGTATGCCTTCACTGCAGTACTCCAGTCAAGGGAGCTATCCCACCATGTCTCTGTGATCCCAGTACTACCATAGCCCTGCAAATGCACACATATCTCTAATTCACTGTTTATTTCTCACACTGTATGGATCAGTATGCACTTTAGAGAGGCACCTCAACATGTTGACTTCCTAGAAAGGGTTTTGGGGATTTCTCTATAATTGTGCCCTCTAGACCCTTCCTTGCTTACACACAAATCCTGGAAGTGGCCCTGCTTAAGCTCCATTTTATTGATGTTCAGGTCTTCCTTATGAGGTCAGCCATCACTGGCAAAAATTGCTTTGCCATGCTTAGTGATTTGAATCTGATCTATCCCAGACAGAGACTAACCTGCAGACAGGGTCCCATTGTCTTAAACCCTGTCACCAACACCTGCTCTGCATCCAATTATTAACATGCTACTAATGTTTCCATTAGTTCCTTCCTCCTCATGTATTTCCCTTTAAGCAGCAGGACTGAGAGCATCATCTGGACCTACGGCCCTTGACTACGGCCCCCAGAGATCTGTAGTCACTTTTGACCCTGTTCAAGCTGCCCCTATTAGTATCATTTTTACCCCCGTGGAAGATCAGTAGGGAGCAGTAGTTAAAGTAGTAGTTAAAGACAAGCTTCATTTGTCCCCACAGAATATTCTGGATCCAGGCCCCTGGGAGGCAGCAAACCTCTCTAGATGATATGTCAGATCAAGAGATGGGTGCCTCTGTCCCCTGCAGCAAGGAGTTACCCATTACAATTAATCACTGTTTCTTCCTGGGGGTATTGCATGGTTCAGGGTCAGGTGGACCATGAAGGCATATAAGTCTCCTCTTCAACTTTGAGGGCAGTGGACTTACTTTATAGTTTCAAGTCCTTAGGTGACAAAGGAGCCTTTGTCTTTGTGCTTGACATCTCCAGCTTCCATCCTTTCCATTCGACAGAGGTTGCACTTAACAGTAGGGGTGGACACTGCCAGCTTCTCTACTGCAGTTAGGACTGGTGGCTTTTCAAGCATCTGAGTTTCAGAGCAGATCCTGTCTATCTCCCTTTCCTCTTTCCTGATGCTGCACAGCCTGCTTACTTGCTCCCATAAGTCCTCTTTTTGACAGCACAGATCTTCCAAGACAGCATACCACCTGCAGGAAGAGAACTATCTCACCTGGTATCAGAAAGAGATGTCAAGTACTCCCTACAGCCTTGGAGGGATGCATCTGATAGACTCTACAACTCGTTAAAAGTTGTAAAGTAGGTATGCTTTTTATTCAGTGCTGAGACGCACGGGGATAATTCCTCAAAGTCATGCATACCTCCATCTTGTTTCCCTCTACATTTATTCTCTAAAGTTACATATATTCCTAAGGTTGCACAACATGCCTATACATATTCATGTCCTATCCCCGCTTCGTATTATAATGAGCTAGAAGGTCCTTTGCACCTGTGCAGTGCCCCCTCTGGTCATGGGCAGGGGTCTCAAGATGAAGTAAATGAGTCTTCCTCCTGTGGGCAGGGTTCTTCAAGATGAAGTAAATGAGTCTTCCTCTTGAACTTTTCACCTTTTAGTCTTCACGTATGACCTTAGGGTTTGGTCGATGTCCCAGCCATAAACCATCTGCTTCTCCCCCTTATCAGTAGGTTCAGGCGTCTGCTTTTCCTTATGAATAGCTGCTTATCAATAGAATCAGCTGTCTGCTTCTCCTTGTCAATAGAACCAGGTGTCTTTGTTCTGCTTAGTAGGCATTTACAACAGACAATACTTTAGTTTAAGCAAGCGAATTCCTCTAACCCCCTTGTATAACCGCCCTGTACAACCCCCTTGTACAACCCCCCCTGTACATTGGTCAACCCTCTGCATCATATCCACCATCCAGAGCTTGTCTGTGTTAAAGCCTCTACCCTAGCAGGGACAAGAAGTACAATTCTTATTGGGGGAAGTGCTCTGCGACATACAGTACCATGTCTGAGGCTATTGCAGTGGTACAAACTCAGCTGAGGCCCCTTTGCAAATTGCTGTACCTGCTGGTTGTACTCTGGGACCTGTGGTGTAAGCCTGGCTCTTATATATAGGTGCTCTTATATATAAGCACCTCTTTTAGCTGGGCCTTTCCTGGGCACCAGCTACAAGGGTACTTAGCCCTGCCTAATTAACAGACTGTTGCAACAAAATCTTCAGGCACACTGGGTCAATAGCATCTAATCATAGAATCATAGAATAATTAGGGTTGGAAAGGACCTTAAGATCGTCTAGTTCCAACCTCCCTGCTGTGGGCAAGGACACCTTACGCTAAATCGTATCACCCAAGGCCTCGTCCAACCTGGTCTTGAACACTGCCAGGGATGGAGCATTCACAGCCTCCCTGGGCAACCCATTCCAGTGCCTCACCACCCTAACAGGAAAGAATTTCCTCCTTATATCCAATCTAAACTTCCCCTGTTTAAGTTTTAACCCATTACCCCTTGTCCTATCACTACAGTCCCTAATGAAGAGTCCTTCTCCAGTATCCATAGAGGCCCCCATCAGATACTGGAAGGCTGCTATGAGGTCTCCACGCAGCCTTCTCTTCTCCAGGCTGAACAGCCCCAACTTCCTCAGCCTGTCTTCATATGGGAGGTGCTCCAGTCCCCTGATCATCCTTGTGGCCCTCCTCTGGACTTGCTCCAATGGTTTCATGCCCTTCTTATGCTGAGGACACCAGAACTGCACACAGTACTCCAAGTGGGGTCTCACGAGAGCAGAGGGGCAGGATCACCTCCTTCGACCTGCTGGTCATGCTCCTTTTGATGCAGCCCAGGATACAGTTGGCTTTCTGTCCGTGTCACTGGCAAAGATGTTGAACAGGGTTGGTCCCAACACTGATCCCTGAGGGACACCATCATTACCCACCTCCAGTTGGACACCGAGCCGTTGGCCGCAACTGTCTACATGTGGTCATCCTTACTCACCAGGTGGTCCATCCATCACATTTTTGTCTCTCCCGTTTAGAGACAAGTTTAGAGTTTGTAAATACAGTCCAGGCTCTTAATCTGTAAATAAAGATCACCTTTTCACCGCCTGTCTTGCCATTAATTGATGTGGTCTCAATGTAAAAAGCACTTAAATATACCTATTAACTGGGGGGGTTTTCAGCACTGACATGACATCTGTCAAAAGAAATACTGTTTGAAGTAAAAGCAAGATATCTTAGTTCAACATGTGTTTCTCAGTTCAGTATATATTAAAGGTGTCTTCATGGAAATTGAGTTCCTGCTCATAGTAATTACAAGTAGAAAAAGTATGCAACATTTTTTCTTGTAGGCATTTATAGCTTTGGAATTCTTGAGTGCTGAATTTTTTGTATTTCACAACCATGAGGCACACAGTACTTGCCAGTGCAGCATTTCTGTTCTGAGACTCTGGAGTTAGGAACTGCATAGGTATTACTTTTTGTTGGTTTGCATTACCTAGTAGCAAGGAACTCACAGTACAGGCAGATAGACTGCAAAACCTCCCTATTCCAGAGTGTTTGACCACACTTATGGTGAAGAAACATTTTACTTATTTCTGGTCTGAACTTTCCATGCCACAGCTTGCCTTTTTTGCTTTTCATCTATTTATGTGTACTTCTGAATAGTCCCTGGCTCATTGCAGGAAAGGTTGGACTAGATGACTTTTAAAGCAACCTTCCAACCCAAACTGTTACCTAATTCTATGATTCTATGAAGTTGAAGCAGATCTCTTATCCCTTTTCCAGGTTGTCAATGGGCTGGGGCCTCTGCTGAACTTTCTCCAGTATATCCATGTCTTCTCTAAGTTACTGGGGGACCCGAAACTGGAGCCAGCAATCCAGACCTACCTCACAACTGCTGAGTGAATATCAGGGCAGGATAACTTCCCTGCTGGATCTGCTGTCTGTGCACTTTCCAGTACAGCCAAAGATGTGACTCAGTGTCTTTGCTGCAATGCTGTTTCTGAGATGATTTGCCCCAAGACTGTACTGCTGCATAGAATAGTCATGTAAAATAATATTTTACTGTGGTTTGTCTGAATCAGTGAGTAATACAAATTCTGACTTAGTCAAAGAGATTTTGCCTAAGAACACTCACTGGAATTTATTTTATATCTTTGGTTTATAAACTGAGACTGGGATTGGTAGTCTGTGGAGTCATAACTCAGTGTTTTCACCTTTGATTTCTCCACACTGACTACATGAAGGAACAGGCAGACTGTTACTCTGGCTCAAGAGGCCAGAGATCAAAATATTCTTTATCCTGCACAATTTGCCCCTGTCTTGTAGCACAGTTGCTGAAGAAATTATCCCAATAGGCAGACTGAATTGAATGTTGTGTAGTTGGAGGTAGTGAGCCAGAGCCTGGTTACCGGGGGATCTCTGCATGCTGTAAACCCTAGAAAACAGGTGGCTTCACAGAAATTATTCTCCAGAAATCTTTGTGTAGTCACAACCAGTACTTAAATGTCTAAAGGTTCCAGGGACTGATGGAGAGGTCTTTACCACACTTCCATAGCAGAATTGCCAGGTACTGGGGGTATCATGGGCTGTAGGTCAGCAGTTTCTTATCCTGGTATGAGTAGGCAGAAGATCTGCACCATGATTAGGCTGTGTCCAGGAGGATTGTAACTTCCCAATAGTTAAGTCGGAAGCATGAATGGGCCCTACCTCAGGTCTGTCCTACAGAGGTCACTGCAAACCCACTTCTGAGACAGCTGTGATGCGATTTTCAATGCCGTCAGAACGGTATTGCACTGAATGCAGGCTGAAGGATCTACTGCCTATAAACTGTATTTACACCTTGTGGTTGTTTGCACAGTGACAAATAAATATGTATTCTTCATAGACAGATTCCATGTAACTGTGTTCAAGACATTGGCAAACACTGTGTTTTGACTTAACTTCTCTGAGCAAGCTGAAAAAAAACCCCAAACCTCTATGTCATTCTACTTTTTAAAGAAAGAATCTGAACTTGAAGTTAGAACAAAACCCCAACAGTTTTGCATTTCTGATTTCTCTTACTTTAAGCTGATCTGCTTCAAAGATCTGTTTCAAAGATGTCTGAGACGTTTTTTCTATGATTTTAGGTGAAAGTCTTTTATTGTTTTATAATACTTCAGAGTGGTGAAATAAGGTGTTTCAAATGAGAAAAAAAGCTAACAGTACCTTTGAAAGAAACAGTTTCAACATTTGGACTGAACCTAAGATTGCATTTTAGAAAAAAAATCTGTCAAATGTTAGTCCTCACTTAACAACAATGTGATTATATTTAATAATGGGTTTATTTTTCAGAGGAGAATTGAAGTGCTTACCTGCGGTGTTGGAGTGCAGGGGGAGAAGTGAGATATGGTGCTTCTTTTCCCATGACACTGTTTAAGGAACAGTGTTTCTAAATCACTGAAATAAGCTTTAGGAAAAAAAGACCAGTTTATGTTTCTGTCTATGTCCTACATTAGTCTTTTTAAAATTTAGACTAAAGGAGCACATACAGGCTTAAAGCCAGATAAGGGCCTCATGGTATTTGATTTAGGACTGTCTCAATTCATGAGCTAATGAAGCCCCAGCTTTGGCTCTCCTGGGGCTCTACAACCAGTGCTTGGAAAGACTGTTAACTCTTGTTTTCCCATGCATTGTTCATGGGGTTGGAGCTCCGCCACCACTCAGAGTGATCCTGGTCAAACTTTGGACACGTGGCAAAATGTATTTCTGCCTTAAAAAGCCTGCAGTCTAGATAGACAGACAAATTGACCATAGCAATGTATTTCCCAGTGAGGAAGTTCAGGTTAGATATAAGGAGGAAGTTATTTACTGTTAGGGTGGTGAGGCACTGGGTTGGGGTGCCCAAGGAAGTTGTGAATGCTCCATTCCTGGCAGTGTTCAAGGCCAGGCTGGGCAGAGCCTTGGGTGACATGGTTTAGTTGTAGTATCCCTGCACATGGCAGGGGGTTGGAACTAGGTGGTCTTAAGTTCCTTTCCAACCCTAACTATTTTATGAGTCTCTGATAGTCTATGATAATCTATGTAAGGCACATAAATTTCAGAGATCTGCTCAAGAATAGTCAGAAAATATATAGCTGAACTGGGACATAGATATGACTTTGTTGGATTCTGACCTTTCCACAGACCTCAGTCTGAAGTGAAATTCAGGCCTTCTATGACAAGGTAAGATGATGTCAGGAAGCCAGCTCATACAATTATCTCTTGAAGGGAAGGAATGCCATCTAGAGGATACTTGACAGGCTTGAGAAGTGGACCCATGTGAACCTTGTGAAGTTCAGCAAGGCCAAGTGCCAAGGTCCTGCACCAGGACTGGCACAATCCCCAGTATCAGTACAGGCTGAAAAATTAAGGATTTGAGAGTAGCCTTGCAGAGAACTTGGAGAAAGGCTGGTGAAAAATTGGACATGAGCCTGCACTGTGTGCTCCCACCCTAGTAAGCCAACTGTATGCTGGGTTGCATCAAAAAGAGCATGACCAGCAGGTCAAGGAAGTTGATTCTGTCCCTCTACTCTGATCTGGTAAAACCCCAGCTGGAGTGCTGTGTCCAGCTCTGGAGTCCTCAGTACACAGAAGACACGGACTTGTTGGAGTGGGTCCAAAGGAGGGATAGAACATCCCTCCTATGAGGAAAGGCCGAGAAGAGTTGGTGTTATTCAGCCTGGAGAAGGCTCCAGGAGACCTTATTGTGGCCTTTCAATATATAAAGGAGTCTCGTAAGAGAAACAGAGATTTTACCAAGGTCTGTAGCAATAGTACAAGGGGCAATGGGGTAGATTTAGATTGGACATAAAAAAGAAATTTTTTACGATTAAGGTGTTGATACACTGCAACAGGTTGCCTGATGAAGTTGTGAATGCCCTATCATTGGAAGTGTCCCAGGACAGGTTGGACAATCTGATGTAGTGAAATCTGTCCAGTGGCAGGGGAGTTGGACTACATGATCTTTAAAGGTCCCTTCTAACCAAAGCCATCATATGATTCTAACTAATAAACTCTCCTGGTTGTTGATTTGCTTTAGAGTATAGAAAAAACTTGAATGTATAGGGAAATGCAGAATCTTGAAAAAAAAATAGTACTTGAACATAGCCACTTTATAACAACAAAAGTGATTCCAAAGTCTGTAATGCTTGCAGATCAGCTGAAAGTAAATCCACTGATTTTACACCTGTTATTAAAGCATCTTCTGTTGCCCATACACTAAAGCGTGTATAGTAAGAAGTGGATTAATCTCTCAGTGGAACAATAGTACTACATCTGCTCTGCATTGAGCTGAATAATCATAGGAATCTAAGAATTAACCTAATGATTTTATTATGCCACATAACCTTGAGAGCTGTGATTACAGTATGGCAATTGAAGACTGAGTTTGTTTGTTTTTTTTTAGAGTATTTTTATTGTTTGTTTAATGTGGTTTATGTTACTAATTTATTGCTTTAATCTGTAAATTTAAGAAGATTCACCATTTAATAACTGGCCACCTTCCAAAATACCTCATCCAAAGCAGAAATCTTTGGAGGAACAAGAGCTTCAGTAAGACCTGAGTGAAAAGAAGTGATGCCAAGCTCTTGGTAAGATCCAGTGCCTCATTCTCATGTTAGGGTATCCTTTTCTTACTTTCTTTCCTTTCCAATAATATCACAGCCTGTAGGACAATCATGACTAGGCAAATATAGTCCATGGTGTGAGGAACCCAAACCAGCAGAAATATACCTACCAAAGAAGAGAGGCTGGCTGAGGAGACACTTCCAGCCACTGTAGCATTCAGTTCAGAAGCATCTATGAATGTATTCATGGCATAGCAGTGAAAGTTAATGAGCACCTATTTGAGAAGCCAGGTTTTGATTTGTGCCAGTACGCAAATGCATATGCTCTGAAAATTCATTAGCTTGAGGGAAGCCCTTCAGTTCACCCATGCTTTCTATCTACACTGCATTTCTTTTTGTACTTTCCTTCTTATCTAGCATTTCTACCTGGGGAGGCACAGAAAATCATTGCTGCAATACAGCTAAACATTAACATTTTTAAATTTTGCTATTGAAATCCAAACCAACTGAATTATCTTAAGGTCTTGGAAAAGTTCTCCTATAATAGTAACATCCAGCACTATAAAAATTCCAGACAAAAAAGAGCATATGAGCAATGAAAGACAACAAAAATATTCGTAAGTACTTCCCGTTGTTACTGGCATTTAATATTGTTTTATTTTAATGGCTATAGACTTGCATTAGATATTGATATGATTACTTTTGACTGGATTCTTGAGTATATATGTATGTGTGTACATATATTCTGTCTAGAGATAATGGTACCTCTTAAAAAAACAAACAAAAAAAGCTTCTGCCAAAACTCTTGGATTCTAATAGGAAAGAAGAAGGTGACACTATGTTTTTTAAACATTATTAGTGTGTTATTTTCCTGGTTTTGCGGTTAAAGTTTTCCACAACAATTTATGTATCCCTAGGCTACGCAACGTATTGTTTTCAGAGTTGTCAGGAAAAAAAAGGACCATTTTAGCACACAATACACTTTGCATCTAACCCAGCAACAACAGGCAATCTGAATTCAGCTGCACAAGAAATAATTTACATGATTTTAACAAAGTCAGGACTCAATCTTCATTACAGATGTAACTGGGAGCCTAGAAAAGGAAAGGCAGGAGATCTCTTTAAGTATCACAACATTTCTCTAGAGAGCTTGGATGATAGGCTGGGAATGTTGGGGCTGTTCAGCCTGGAGAAGAGAAGGCTGCGTGGAGACCTCATAGCAGCCTTCCAGTATCTGAAGGGGGCCTATAGGGATGCTGGGGAGGGACTCTTCATTAGGGACTGTAGTGAAAGGATAAGGGGTAACGGGTTAAAACTTATACAGGGGAAGTTTAGATTGGATATAAGGAAGAAGTTCTTTCCTGTTAGGGTGGTGAGGCACTGGGATGGGTTGCCCATGGAAGTTGTGAATGGTCCATCCCTGGTGGTGTTCAAGGTCAGGTTGGATGAAGCCTGGAGTCGCATGGTTTAGTGTGAGGTGTCCCTGCCCATGGCAGGGAGGATGGAACTAGATGATCTTAAGGTCCTTTCCAACCCGAACTATTCTATGATTCTGTGGTTCTATGAATGCCAGAGGTTTTAGTGGAAATGCAAGCCCTTTCACATACACAGCACAGAGTATTAATAACATGCTTTGAGTGAAGAGATTTTAAAAGGGAGCTTTAAAATCCTTACATAATAAACAAAGTAAATAAAAAAGCAATTTAAGACGGTAAGAATATGTTTTTTACCTATATAGAGAAAACAGACAGAAATGTACCTAAATCACACTTTTGGATTTGTCTTGTCAGACACACAGAAGTTAGTGACTGGGCATGCTTACAAGAAATAGTAAATAAAAATCTGAAATGACAAAGATAAATTTTCAAGTTCATTGCATGAGCATTTGGTTTTATGCAATGCTGCCTAGAAGTCTTGAAAGGACTTTCCACCATGGTCTCTAAGGGTTATAGCCTGAATGTTAAGTGTAGAAGTCTGAAAATAGAAACTAAAATAGTGAAATAATGAAAATAAATAGTAACTAAAATCTGCAACTTTTGCTGGAATGCAGATATGCTGAACCACAGTCAAGCATAAGCCTTTAGGACTGGAAAAAAATGTAAAATTTTGAGATAAAGAATTTCTAAAAGTTTCTTGTACTTTTGAAGTTACTGTGAAAGACAACACTTGCCTGATTTCAAGGTTGTATAGAAACTATGTTTCTGCAAATCTGCAGTGTAGAATACTATGCTGTTAAATTACGAACACACCAAATTTACTGATGTCACACTAAATAAGTCATAACTTGCTCATAAATTTAGGCACATTTCTGGTTTATTCTATCACTTATGAGACACGTTGTATCTTTAGCAAGAACAGAGTATGTGACCTCTTTTCATTCTTCTGTTTTGGCTCCTTTTCAACAAGGACAAACTAGTATAAAAGGGAATTAGCAACAGCTACATGTTTTTTATGCAGTGTACATTATTGCAGCTTAGAACACAAAGCTCAAATGGAATTAAATAAAGATCACCATGGCTGGTTTTTTATCTATGTTACAAATGGATAAAAAAGAGAAGTTGTTAGTGCTGCTTTACACAATCAACACAAGGCTCAAGATCTGAGTTTCTAATCCACTATATCCCTGTACTTGAAAATTCTTATAGAGCTAATTAAATGTGAAGACACATATACAATTATAAACAGGACAGTTTGCATTGAAAGGGATCTTAAAGGTCACCAACCCCCTGCTGTGGGCAGCGTCACCTTCTATTAGGCCAGGTTGCTCCAAGCCCTGTTCAGCCTGGCCTTGAACACTTCCAGGGATGTGGCAGCCACAGCTTCTCCGGGCAATCTGAGCTAGTATCCCACTACCATCACAGTAAAGAACTTCTTCCTAGTCTAATCTATATCTCCCCTCTTCATAGGCCACATCTGGAGTACTGTGTCCAGTTCTGGGCTTAGGAGCCAGCAAGCTGTACAAGGCACTACTGGAGAGGGTCCAGTGGAAGCCACAAGGATGACCAGGGGTTTGAAGCATCTTTCTTTTGAGGGGAGATTGCAGGAGCTGGGCTTGTTTAGTCTAGAGAGGAGAAGATTGAGAGGGGATCTCATTAATGCATATCAGTATCTCAAAGGCACATGCCAGGAGGATGGTGCCAGACTCTTGAGTGGTGTCCAGCAACAGGATGAGGAGCAATGGCCATAAACTGAAGCACAAGAAGTTTCACTTCAACATGAAGAAGAACTTCTTTATGTTGAAGGTTGGCAGAGCACTGGAACAGGCTGCCTAGGGGGCTTTTGGAGTCTCCCTCTCTGGTGACATTCAAAACCCATCCTGCTGTGTTCCTGTGTAACGTGGTCTAGGTGGCCCTGCTTTGGCAGTGGGGTTGGACTAGATGATCTCCAGAGGTCCTGCCCAGCACTTGTGATTCGGTGATTCTGTGATACGTGCCCTTGTAAAAAGTCCCTCTGCAGCTTTCTTGTAGGCCCTGTTTAGGTATTAGAAGGCTGCTCTAAGTTCTCCCTGAAGCCTTCACTTCTCCAGGCTGAACAAGCCCAACTCTCAGCCTGTCTTCATAGCAGAGGTGCTCCAGTCCTCTGATCATCCTTGTGACACTCCTCTGGACTCCCTCAAACATGTCCACATACTTCTTATATTGACAGAGCTGGGAATATGAGTGTCTGCTGTTGTGAGAACAAAGTCAGGAAAGTCAGTATTTCAACACTTGCCTAGAATGTAGGTATCTTTGTTAATTCTAACATGTCTAAACACAAAATTTTGAGAATACTGTGTGACCACCTCTGTATCTGGACTTTTATTTAACTTCACTAAAAACTGATTGCAAGTAGGGAAATACTCTTTTAGGAAGTTTATTCAACTGTGCAGAGGCAGAAGACCTGAGAGAAAGATTCTGATAGTGAAATACCTGATGCTAGGAAAAAGTTAGACTTTTAATCTATCAGCACGAGTTGCATGTAAAGTTTTACAAAAAATGGTTAGAATCAGGTTACTCACATCTTATTTTTAAATTGCGTATCTTCCCATGTTGGACACATTCTAAACAATGAAAACAAAGGAGTCTGAGTAACTTTCTTAAAGACATGGTAGAAAGTAAAATTCAAGACACCATTCATCTGGGTTTTAGCATTGATTGGAGAAGCCTGAGAAAGAAGATTTATTTATAGTGAGGATAATATCTCCCTGCTCCTAAACAACCATAAATTTTATCTTACGGCTTTTAAATTATTCATCCAGCCAGTTGGATGATACAGCATTTACAAGTACCATGTCACTACAGGATAATGGTAGTAACCTACACAGTGCACACATCTTCCTCTCCTACTGGGTTTAAACACAGGAAAAGTGACTGGTTGTCTCCAACCAGCTTACTAAAGTGACTTGTCACTCTTGTTCCTCTTTCTGTGGCTTGGGACAAAATCCATGCTACATGGGCACAGTCAGACTGGAGTGAAAGTAGTATGAAAGCAGCATAAGAACTTTCTCCCAAGTGTCTGTCAGCAGGGAGACTTCTGAAGATCTGGGGCTACCTCCAGCAGTCAGCATGCCTCTTCCCAAAGATGATAAGGAATTTAGAAAAGGGTTTGGAGAGGCACATCCTTGAAGCTATTGCTTTTGCATGTATAGTATTGCCACAGGAAGCCTATTACCCGGAAAGAGGCAACAGATCTCTCTGTGAATAACCATGAATGCAAGTGTTGCAGGTTTGGGGTAAATCATTAACATCTGATTGATTAAGGACCTACTTTTCAATGTGCTTTTCACCATTGTTTTCTGAGCTACATGAGTTCCTTGAGTGCAAACCATAAGATATATTGATGAAAGCTAACTAACCAGGAGGTTCCTCGATTGTGTAGAAGACAACTTCCTTCTGCAAGTAATAGAGGAGTCGACAAGGAGAGGTGCCATGCTTGACCTCGTGCTCACCAACAGGGAAGGGCTTTTTGGAAATGTGACTCTCCAGGGCAGCCTTGGATGCAGCGATCATGAGATGCTTGAATTTGAGATCCTCAGGACAGTGAGAAGAGCGTGCAGCAAGCTCACTACCCTGGACTTCAAAAGAGCAGATTCTGGCCTCTTCAGGAACCTGCTTAGTAAGGCTCCATGGGATACAGCCCTAGAGGGCAGGGGGGGCCAAGACTGTTGGTTGATATTCAAGGATCACCTGCTACAAGCTCAGGAGTGTTGTATCCCAACCAGAAGGAAGTGCAGCAGGAGGGCCAGGAGACCTCCTTGGATGGATAAGGAGCTGCTGAGGAAAAATCAAATGAAAAAGAGGCTTATAAAAGGTGGAAGCAAGGACAGGTGGCATGGGAAGAGTACAGGGATGTTGCCCGGGAAGCTAGAGACCAGGTTAGGAAAGCTAAGGCCCAGTTAAAATTAAACTTAGCTAGAGGTATTAAAGATAACAGGAAGGGATTCTACAGGTATGTAGCAAATAAAAAACAGACTAGGGACAATGTAGGCCCCCTCTGGAAGCTCTCAGGAGAACTGGCTACACAGGATTTGGAGAAGGCTAAGGTTCTGAATGACTTCTTTGCCTCAATCTTTACTGGCAAAGGCTGTGACAAAACCACCCAAGTCTTGGAAGGCAGATGCAGGGACTGTGAGAATGAAGACCTTGCACCCACTGTAGGAGAGGAACTGGTTCGAGACCATCTTAAAAATCTGAACGTGCACAAGTCCATGGGTCCTGATGAGATCCATCTGCGGGTCCTGAAGGAGCTGGCAAATGAAGTTGCGAAGCCACTGGCCATCATATTTGAGAAATCATGGCAGTCAGGTGAAGTTCCCAACGACTGGAAAAAGGGAAATATAACCCCCATGTTCAAGAAGGGGAAAATGGATGACCCAGGGAATTACAGACCGGTCAGTCTCACCTCTGCCTGGCAAAATCTTGGAGCAGATTCTCCTGGAAGGCATGCTAAGGCACATGAAAATCAACAAGGTGCTTGGTGACAGCCAGCATGGCTTCACTAAGGGGAAATCCTGCCTGACCAATTTGGTGGCCTTCTATGATGGGGCTACAGAACTGATGGACAGGGGTAGAGCAGTTGATGTCATCTACCTGGACTTGTGTAAAGCGTTCAACACTGTCCCACACAACATCCTTGTCTCTAAATTGGAGAGACATCAATTGGATGGATGGACCACTCGGTGGATAAAGAACTGGCTGGATGGCTGCACACAAAGAGTTGTGGTCTATGGCTCAATGTCCGTCTGGAGACCAGTAAGGAGTGGTGTCCCTCAGGGATCGGTGTTGGGACCTGTCTTGTTTAACATCTTTGTTAAGCTGTGTGGTTCGGTTGATACCCTGGAGGGAAGGAATGCCATCCAGAGGGACCTTGACACGCTTGCGAGGTGGGCTGATGCCAACCTCATGAAGTTTAACCATGCCAAGTGCAAGGTCCTACACCTGGGTCGGAGCAATCCCTGGCACAGCTACAGGTTGGGCAGAGAAGAGATTCAGAGCAGCCCTGCAGAGAAGTACTCGGGGGTGTTGGTCAATGAGAAAATGAACATGAGCCAGCTGCAGTGTGCGCTTGCAGCCCAGAAAGCCAACCATATCCTGGGCTGCATCAAAAGGAGTGTGACCAGCAGATCGAAGGAGGTGATCCTGCCCCTCTACTCTGCTCTTGTGAGACCTCACTTGGAGTATAGTGTGCAGTTCTGGTGTCCTCAACATAAAAAGGACATGGAACTGTTGGAACAAGTCCAGAGAAGGGCCACGAGGATGATCAGGGGACTGGAGCACCTCCTGTATGAAGACAGGCTGAGGAAGTTGGGGCTGTTCAGCCTGGAGAAGAGAAGGCTGCATGGAGACCTCATAGCAGCCTTCCAGTATCTGATGGGGGCCTATAGGGATGCTGGGGAGAGACTCTTCATTAGGGACTGTACTGACAGGACAAGGGGTAATGGGTTAAAACTTAAACAGGGGAAGCTTAGATTGGATATAAGAAGGAAATTCTTATTTCTTACTAATTCTTATCCCCTCCAGTGGTGAGGCACTGGAATAGGTTGCCCAGGGAGGTTGTGAATGCTCCATCCCTGGCAGTGTTCAAGACCAGGTTGGACGAGGCCTTGGGTGATACGATTTAGCGTAAGGTGTCCCTGCCCACGGCAGGGAGGTTGGAACTAGATGATCTTAAGGTCCTTTCCAACCCTAATTATTCTATGATTCTATGATGCTATGGTACATGTAGGTATTTTTTACAGGGTATGAAGTATAATTTAACATTAAAAATCAGTATTGAAGTAAACAAGTTGGTACAGAAAGTTGGTACAGAAACAAGAAGATAAAAATTGCAGTGGTATGTGCATGCTACAGAAGTGATTAATAAAATGCTTACTCTCTCAAACAAGAAAAGTAAGTTTCAACATTGCACTTATCGGCCGATCAGTCTTAAATTGCTGGGCCTACAAAAGAAATCATTATTAATATCAGAAGATCTTACTGTAGGACAAACAAACAGTAGTTCTACTTTATCACAGAAATTTTCTTCTAGGGTTTCTAGATGGACTGTGGGAAATTTCCTTCCTTGCTTCTTACATCACCCTCAATTAACATCCTACTTACAAGGCTATTTCTAGCAATGTTAGTAGTCATCAGTAGGTAAGTAGGGAACGGAATAGATGTCATGCCAGCTCTTGAAAATCTTACATTCTCTAAATGGAGATTAAATATGTTTGGATTACTATAATTTGGTCCATATCAAACTCAATTTGACTTTCAATTCTGTTCAGGCATGAAGACTGAGGATCCCAGGCAAGTGTAGTCCCTCTGTTCTTGTCATGGTTTAAGCCCAAGTACCGTGCAGCCACTTGCTCACTCCCCACCATCCCAGTGGGATGTGGGCTTGAATATAAAAAAAGGTAAAGACCTGTGGGCTGAGAAAAGAAGAGTTTAATAACTAAAATAAAAGCAAATTATTATAATACATATTACACAACAAATATTTGTTATAACAAAATATTGTAACACAATAACAATAATAATAGGCACTAAAGAGAGAAAGAGGAAGAAATGCCCCCCCCCAATAACCAACAAGTGATGCACAATATAATTGCTCACCACTCACTGACCAATGCTCAGCTTGTCCCCAAGCACTGATGGGCTCCTTCCAGCCAGCTCTCCCTAGTTTATATACTGGGCATGGCATGCAGTGGTATGGAATACCCCTTTGGCTAGTTTGGGTCAGGTGTCCTGTCTCTCCTTCCTCCCACTGGCAGAGCATGAGAGACTGAGAAGTCTTTGGTCAGGGTAAGCAACAACTAAAACATCAGTGTGTTACCAGCATGTTCTCAGACTAAAGCCAAAACACAGCACTGCACCAGATACTAGGAAGAAAATGAACTCTGTTCCAGCTGAAAAAAGGACAAAACTGAATAAAAAGAGTCACAACATGTGCAGATCACTTGTTCTTTAATTTTCCTGTTAAGAGCAGAAACTGCACAGTTTGAGATCTTCCAAGACACAACTAACCAAACTCCCCCAAACTCCTTCTGCAGTTAAAACCAGGAAAACTCGAATCTATGATATTCAGATGTATTAGTGCCAGTACAGGATGCCTGTTATACATTATAGTATTTAAGAAGCAATTCAGCGATTGATTTTTTTTTTGTCATGTCACCGTAATAACTGAAAACAGTGCTCTCAGTTACACAGTAACTGTGAAAATAAATTGTATATGAAATCAGATACGGCAGATCTGAGAAAGAAACACTTAAATGATTAGACCAAAATGATTAGTTAACAACATTTTTTATCAATCACCACAAAAACATATTGAAAAAGCTCCTGCATATCTGTTTGCATCTGAGAAGTGAATGTTCAAACTTAGGTTCATTCTAGTATGTCTGAGTAATAAAAGGCAAACACTTGGAGCTCTGCTCGTTTTCTCTAACTAAACACCATTGTATACTAGCCACTCTCTTGGATTCTCTTTATTTTCAGAGGTGATATTGTCCTCCAGTTAAACTGACTGCCACTGTTTCCAGGGTACTGGGTCCAAGCCACTTTTTTCAGTCCTGAAATGCAACAGAATTAATTTGCCTTAGAAACTTTCTACCTAGTTTTTTCTCCTTTGCACACAGTACTGCTGCTGGCATACAGAAAAGAGAGATGAGGAAAACTAAAATCAGCTATATCTTCAGCTTGTCACATTTCTTGTTTCCTATTCCCTCTATTACAACAGCTTTTCTCTGGCACCTGAAGGAAATAATTTGACTTACCATAAATTATGCTTCACTGCCCAGAGGCTCATTCTCTTACTCAAAAAGCCTTCCAAAAATACCACTAACCAAAATAAATGAGTGCCTCTTCATATAGTTTCCCTTTCTGCATTGAACAAGCTCTTTTCAGGCATCTTTAGCCACTTACTATCTCCTTTTAGGGCTCACCTAGAAGGATTGTCTTTCTCGAGGACAAAGGAGACAAGGATTTATATGAGCAGGTGTCTCTTGCAGCATTCGTGATAGTAGCACTCTTTTGGACAACATACGCAATAGCACAGTGCAACCAGAATCAGTCTAGAAAGAGACTGGAGTGGAACTGTTGGAGAGTGTATTATTCCAACAGCCTATGAAGGGTGGAGGGACAGAGAAAAACAAGAAAGAAAGTACTTTAAAAAAAAAAAAAAATCTGGAAAAGTTCTTGTGTGTTTGACAGTTTGTAAACTCCAGGCTTAAATCAAAAGCTCACTGTACCCTCACATAGCATGTAACTATGCATTTTCTTGAGAGGTAACTTAAATATTTTACTGAACTAAGCAAATTTAACTGGGACTGAAGTGACAAAACCCCAAATTTTTACTCTCAGGTGCTGGCTGGGTGACAGAATAAATTCACAGATGTTGCTGTGGATTCTGACATGGTGAACTTTAATATATCCTTTTCTGAATCTACTACCTCTATTAGACACATGCTTTTAGATAGAGGGGAGAAAATCTGCACTAGAGAAAAACAAGTTTAATGTAATAAAGGGTAGTAGTTTTCTCAAGAACTAAGTCATAGCCTTTTCATCAAGATGGATGCTTTATGTGTGGAATGAGTATGAGCTCATACTGGTGGGTCTGAATATGCAGTTGTGTATGACATGTATGAACATGCAATTGTGTTGCCCACTAAGAAAACCAGATAAGACTTCTCTGGTTTATTTTGCATAAACTTCACTTACTTCTTCAGTGTACCAAAACCCAAGGAGGATCTTTAGATGCAAGTTGCAGTGCCTAATGCTAACTTTGGTAATATGAGATCATGACTGTTCTCTTTGATCCCTGCTCAAGATACTTCTCAACTTCTCTTAACATCTTTTCTAAGTGCTGGGCTGATCTTGCTTTGCATCCAAGGCCTAAGCCTACTGCACTCTTCCAGTGCCCATGCATGCAGGTGTGCTCCCCTGCTCAGAGACTTCTCAGCTGACAGGGTGTCCTGCCATGAGATCTGCATATTAATGCCCGTTAGACTAATAGGGCAATTTGCTGCCCTGCAAGCCTAGTGTTTCAGCTGCTTATCTTCCCTTCATTTAAACTGTCAATTCCCCAGTTACAGCAGAGGGGAATAAAACTGACCCAAACTGAAACAACCAACATGTTTCAATTACATGTTGAATTGAGAGGGCCATGCGTGCCATGCGTAGGAGACTTCCCCTGTGCAATGAGTACTTTTTGTGGCAGATACCTCTGGGCTGAAACTGTTTCTGCATGAGGCTAATCATAAGCCTGGGGGCTAAACATCCCTGGAACTTTCTGGGTGATGGGATGGAGGCAGCAGATCTGCCCATCTATTTTCCTTCCAGTTTCTTTGAAATTCATTTTTGGTCCACAGATGTGTACAAGCAGGATCTCTACCTTATAATAGAGAAGAGCGTTTGCTTTCACACCACATTTCTAAGTAAAATGCCACCAGGCATCAAGCCCCTCATCCTTTTTTCCACCCTTAAGGTACTGTCCCCCTTGTTTACCTGCTCCTCTGCCCTACAAGTTTCCTGTACACCACTGCATGGACAGGTACCATGCAGACCCCCTTACAGCCCCCTACAGCCTCTGTTTAGTCAACCATCCAGTCCCTGTAAAGCCTGCATAGCAGCTGCCCAGGCTCCCCTCCAGCTAGCATGCAGCCTCTAGAGAGCTCCTGAACATGGCCACTTCACCCCCACAGCTCTCCTGCCTCCCCTACAGGGTGCCACATGCAGCCACCTCGGGCAACCCAGTGTCCCCATTGAGGTGCTGGAGCAAGTCCAGAGAAGGGCAACAAAGCTGGTGAAGGGTCTGGAGAATAAGTCTTACATGGAACAGCTGAGGGAACTGGGGTTGTTTAGTCTGGAGAAAAGAAGGCTCAGTGGGAACCTTATCGTTCTCTACAATTACCTGAAAGGAGGTTGCAGTGAGGTGAGGGTTGGTCTCCCAAGAAGCAAGTAATAGGACAAGAGGTAACAGCCTCAAGCTGCACCAGGGGAGGTTTAGAGTGGATATTAGGAAAAATTACTTCACAGGTTAATCAGGCATTGGAACAGGCTGCCCAGGGAAGTGGTGGAATCACCATCCCTGGAAATACTCAGAAAATCATGTAGATGCCCTCAGTGACATGGTTTAGTGGTACACTTGGCAGTCCTGGGATGAAGGTTGGACTCGATGATCTTAAAGGTCTTTTCCAACCTACTTGATTCTGTGATTCAGCCCCACACCCTCCATACCCTACGCAGCCATCCCCCCCACGCACCTTCCATCCCCTAGAGAGCCACCCCATCCAGTGCCCCTCCACAGCCTTCACACTCCGTAGCCTGTATAGAGCCACCCCCAGTCCCGCGCAGCAAGGCAACCCGACGGGGCACGCCGGCGGCAGCACCTGCCTGCTCTCATGTGGCGAGGTAAGCGCGGCTCGGCGGGGACCCCGGCTCGCCGACCCCTTCTGCCGCAGCAAGGGTTAACAGCGGGGCCCGCGGGCACATGACAGCCGCGGGACACGGGTCGGCCCGGCGAGGAGCCGCACGCTGCTGCCGGCGACGGACGCGGGCGCCGCGGGGCGTGAGCGGCGGCTCCCCGCCCCGTTGAGGCTGCCCCTGGGGCAGGGGACGGATCGGCCCCTTTGCTCCTGTCAGCTGCCCCGTGCCCCCCGCCGCCAGCCCGGGCGGGGAGAGGGTGAGTCGGCGGTTCCCGGCCTCTGTGTCAGACCGGGGAGAGGGGGAGGAGAAAAAGCAAAACAAACCCTCTTGTGGTGAAGTTACTTGGCAGTTACTCATCTGGCTGACAAGCCAGCAGCGGAGATGAGGACGCAGTGCTGTCTGGGAGGACGGGACAGACACCCGCCCGGGAGATTTGTCATCCCGCCGTGAATAAGCGGAGATAGGTAGTGGCGAGAGGAGGCTGCGGAGCTGAGCGGAGCAGAGCGGAGCAGCGCGGAGGGCTCGGCGGGCAGCGTGAGCAGGGCGGGCAGCGCGGGGGGAGCCCGAGGTCGGCCGGGGGCGCCGGCCGGATTGATGCGCGGCCCGCGGGTCTGCCCCGCTGAGCCTCATGGCCCCGGCGCCGAGCAGTATCTTGCCTGTGGCTTGTGGTCATCCAGGCAGTGTCCCCGCAGGCGAAAAAACAGACATGTCGTGCCGAGTAAAATGACAGCTCTGCCTCATTTGTGAGCCTCTGTGCTGCCAGTTAACTTCGGCTTCTTAATAGTCTTGAAACTCATGACTTTCAGCTGTGTCCTTCTCTCCCAAGACTTTAATTAGCTTTTGGCCCTGGTTGAAGATGCTAATGCTTTAGCTGCAAGGTCTATGGGATGAGCCGTATGTGTAGTAAGCGTGACGGTGGGTATCTCCCAGGCCATCCACCGGGCAGCAGCTGGCGGTTAACTCTCGCTGCTCCACTAGTGATAGTTACAGTGAAGGCACCAGCGCATGGTGCCGGTGGCCCTGTGCCTCTGTCACTGCGTTGTCACCAGCTCGCACGGGGACACTGTTGGTGGTTTCCCGTGTCCTATTTGCACTGAAGCTTTCACTGTTGCTGACGCTGCAACGTTAGCAATTGTGGTTACACTCCTGGAAAGTCCAAAGTCATTACAGGCAAAGCTAGCAGGGAGCCAGTGTGAGTAAAAAGGTGCACGACTCTGGATTTGCAGAAGCCTTTGATTACTAGGTAACATTGCCGTGGCTCTTGAGAGCACAGCATGTTAGAAAGCATGCCTCTGACTCTGGCACTCAGTGCTGCTAGATTTGTATTGTTTTTTTCAAGCAGCTGCTCTGAAGTTTGGCGCTAGCTCTAATGACATTAATGTTGCTTCTGAAAAGCTCATGCTGTTCTGTTACAGAAACCACTTGCAGTAGCACAGCTCTGACACTTAAGAGCACTACCAGAAAAAAAGCTTAGGAGATCCTAATTACCATAATAAAAACCTGCAAAGACTTTTCTGGCAGAATGGTAAAAATGGTTGGTCCAAACTGTATCATCCTGCCCACTGGTAACAGCTGCCCTTTTGGTGGCAGTTGCAGCAGTACTGGTGATTGTGCTCTACTCTGTGTTTGTACAGTCCCTTGCACAAATGCATTCCTTTCTCTGACTAATCTTCCTAGGTATTATAGTGATGCAAGTAATAAGTAATTAGTTTATTTCATTGCACTAGCTCTGAGAAAGTTATATTTGGGGGTTGGTTGTCTCGCAGTGCTATAGACGTCCTCCATTAGCTTTATTTGTCTTGCTCGTTAATATTGCATCAAGGATGTATTCTTCTGATGTTTGAGAGCTAGAAACTTTCAGATTGTGTGTCCCTCGTCTGACCACCTGGGCCTAAGAAAAATATGGTATTATCAGAGTACTATAGTTTGGTATGAAGTCCCCCATGGTAGTCCAAGAATACAATTGTCAAGAAATGGATACAAATGACCAAACCAGTGGATGCTAATGAGAGGTATTTATTATTCTCAGTGGTGCATGACTGCTGAGATGCTGTCTGGCATGGAGGGTGGGAAAAGATTCTCTATAAATTGAGTGGAAAGCTTATTTTGTAGTTTCAGTTTTGAAGCTGCATTGTCTTCATTTATTGCAGCTGTGATTCTTAATGTACTTATTCTTCCAAGCCTAATCTCAAGCTCTCAACTATTGGTTGTTTTTTTTCCCCTAGTTAAACCTCTGTGGTTTTCCTTTCCAAGAGAATTTATTGTCATGCTTTAGTCTGTGAGCTATAGACAGATAACTGTATGAAATCTGTAATACCAGCACTTCCTATATGTGTGTGAGCTTTTTAGAAAATTAATTCTTAAGTTGGTGTTTTACACCTGTGTTAGGTGTGTCCTTGTCACAAGCAGTTGTGAGACACAAAAAACCTCAGGAGCCTCCAACACCCCACTTCTATGGACAGTGAGTGGTCAGTGAGGTTGAGATGAGGCATCTCTATAGCTTTTGGTGGCTGTCCTTTTCCCCTTTCCATCCCAGTCCTTGAGTCCACCCAGACTGACTCATCAGGACTTTGTGTCAAGGGACAGAGTGACTTCTGAGTATTGCAGTGTGGTGCCACTGACAGGTGATGCTCCAAATACAATGGCGATGGCAAGGAGGTAAGGGCTGGCAAGGGAGAGCAGAGCTTAAAGGGGAGGTAGTCCCTTTCGGTGGACTGAGTTGCAGAGGGAACATGGAGAAAGGCTTGGTTGTTTGTGGTTGTGGTGGGAATGAGGGAAGGCAGTCATAGTCTTGGATTGCACAGTCCTAAGGGAGGGATTTTCAGTTCTTGCTTGCTTCTGTGGCTTATGGTAGCTGTTGAAGAGGTGAGGTGGAGGTGTCTCCAGTAAAGAATAGAAACGAGGGACTGTTTGGTGCATTGTCTTTCAGTCTTGTTTGGTTTGAGCTAGTCCTTGCTACCCTGTGTGCAGTGTGCCAGTGTCTGGTAACTACTTCTGTGAAAGTGTCGCTAGGCTGCTTTTATTACAGTTCCTTAAACTGATCTCTGTGGTGGAGTAATTCATCTTTTATTGAAGTTGAAATGTATCTTCAGTGGGTGAAGCAGTAAGCCAAGTCTGGTTACTTTTCAAAAGTGCACTGTGAAAGCAGGCTATATGGCATATTGTGCTGCAGGCACAGAATTGTGAATTCTTCTTTTGTTTTGCTTTCTGAAGGATTAGTGTTTCAGTTTTCCAGGGCTTCAGCTTAAATTTAAATTTTACTATATGGCTTTCTGAAAGTGAATTTATGAATCATTGTTATGGATTTTGAGTAATTATGTTGTCATGTTGTTATTGATAGATGCAGAGTCAGAGCTTTGAGTAACGTCAGCTTAAAAAAAAAGTCTCAAGAAGCAGTGGACATAATTGTATGTCCCCTATCTGTGGGAGCATGAAAAGGTCACTACAGTAACTCACTGATGGACAGAAATATTTCATTAAAAGGTGGCAAGTGCTTGTGTTCCTTTGGTAGAACAAAGTAATTTGTCAGCACAATTATTCAGGTGCTCAGGATAGTTTTCTTTTCTGTGTGGTGTTTGTGTGTGTGTGTTTTAACTTAGCACATTATGTTTTGACCTTATTCAGAAGCTCTAAACATATTTCTGAATAAGATGTTGTCTTTGGTGCTGTATTCCTACAATTTCCAGGATAAATTTGGTTAGAAATTTATCACATCTTCTTACTATCACAGGTAGCTGGGACCTGATACAGAAATCAGACTTTTAGAATACATTTCCTGTCCAATTGACATTACATACACTTTAATGCACTTCTAGGTAATCTGTTGTTTTGTTTTGAATCAGTTTGGCCGCTCTGACTTTGATATGAGAGAGTCCTGACATCATGATGGAAGTTGATGCTAAAGAGTTCTGATTAATGAAAAAATACTTGCAAACATGTAAATAATATTGAAAATACCACCAAATAGTAATTTTTTTAAATGGGAAAAGTTACACGCTCCAAGGTGCTTTAGTATTTTAAAGAAAGAGCGAGCTGATCTGCATGTTAATGTGATGTTACGTATTTTCACAATAAAATCAGGAAGGACACTAGAGGAAGAAAACAGAGAAATTACTTAACTTGCTTCTGCTTTCATAAAAAAGGTTGTTTTGTTTGTATTTTCAGGTTTTTCGATTCAAAATACAGCTTACTTGCAAGAGGAAATTAATTGCGGGCTAAGAGACCTTTCTTCAAATATAAAACCCCCAGGAGTAGCTAATTATAAAATTGAGATAATGATGGCATAAAACACTGCCACTCATTATGATACAATGTTACTGAAGAAGAATAGCAAAGAAGGCCAAACTATGAACAACACAGGTTGTGTATTGACCTGGATTTTATAAGGCTAGTAGGTCTGTGTAAACTATGTAGAAATATTGTTCTGTTGATCATAAATTAAAGATGCTGTTGTTGAGTAAAGCCAATGCATTTGTCATACACAATCTTTTCTTGTTTATATTAGAACCTTTCTAATGTAGTCAAAATTGCAGACAAGAATTACAGCAAGAATGATTTTTATTTGTAGCCGATTTACAGCAACATGGTATATGGCCTTGCCAACAGAAAACCTGCTTTCTTATTGTATGTCCTTTTCTAAGGATCTAGTTGCCTGTGTTAGGGTAAGGTATATCCTGTATTTGTAACAAACACAGTTTAAGAACATTCGGTTCCCTCTGTCCATCACTGAATTACAGAGAGTAATTTGTGCTTCAGTGTTAATCTTCCTAAATGCTTCAGGCAGGCATGGAAATAAATAATGCTGCTTTTAACTGATGTACTTTACAATTTTTATTTCCATAATGTATAAATATAACCATGAAAAATAGTATGCAAAATAAATCTTCTATGACCATTTAAATGTGGTTAGGGCATGTATCTTATTACTGTCAGTAGGGATTTTGCTCTTAACTTTGAAGACAATACGCTTAGGCCTTTCATTATTATTGAGTTTTAACTGCAGAATGTGTGAGAATATCTATGCACAGATGTCTATAGAGACATTTAGGTGGCTTTTGCTCTTATCTGGAAGTGTGCTATGAATGCAGTTCTGCAAAATAGGGGTGTTTTGGTTGGTTTGTTTTTTTTTCATAGTTCACAGGATGGAGAAAATTGAGACACTGCAGAATCATAGTAAGTGAAGGGTCAAATATGAAGGGTTTACATGTAATTCAATCATGAATACAGTGGTTATATATAATCTTACTGGCTTCAGTGTTGAAAATCTCGCATGCTAATGGTAAAAGTTGCGGTTCAGTGTTTTGATGCAGCAAGATCATAATACTGAGTGAAAACCATAATTGAAGCCATACTTCAGTTTTATTTCTGTCAGCTTAATTTGTTTGCTGAACAAGTTAATTAGTCACTGGGTCTATGATTGAACAAACTACTTAAATGTGTGCATAACATTAAACATATGTGCCTAGTGATGAAAGCTGGGCATGTGCTGTTCAGCTGAGTTAGGGCTGAAATTACTCCATCTGTGCCATATCTTAATCCAGTGATTTCCACTGGCAAGTGCAGCTTTTCCCTACAAATCTTTTTTATGTTAGCAAATATATAGATCTAGTTGCTTCTGCCTTGGTGTAGGCTGTGGCTGAGATGACCTCTCAAATCCCTTACCAGTCGTGTGTTCTAAGAGTTAAATAACAGGAAAATGTAAATGATGAAAAGTCAAGGTTCAAAAAAATTAGGACGATTTGAAAGATGTCCTTCAGAATTTGCTATTCTATAATTACATTTAAATTATGGCATATCTATATGCTTACAATAAGTATCTACTTTTGAATTAGTGTTTGTAGCTACTACTCTGCTGTGTTTTTTGCAATATTTTTCTATTGTTAAGTGCCACAGAGTATGAAGGTCCATAGAGGCATTTCTGTGGTTTTGTGACTTTCTCTTGATTTTGCTGTATGCACATTCTTTAGAATGTGAACTGATATCTCTTCCCTGTTTTGTCTGTTTCTGCATAGTGCTGGCATACTGTTTGTGCTTTTTGGGACCATTTTATTAATAGACCGAAGAGATGGCAATAGTTGTGTTCATCCTAATGGCAACATCCTATCAGTCTTTCCACTCCTGGCTGCCTTCTTCACTTGGTCAGCATTCACTTAATTTCATGGCTGATTTAGCTAATGCGAAGGCAGCTGACCCTATTGCAAACTTTAGTTTTTGAAAAGGCAGGTTTTCTCCATGATAAAGCTCTAAGTCATTGCTTGGCTTTGTTCTTTCTCCCTGACAGACCATATAGTGCTTGTAATTTTTTTTTCTTGTAACCAATAATTTCACAAAGCTAAGAGTCATATGCAGTCCTCTTTTATTTATTATTTACTACAATATCCATTCTTTTTATTTATGTACTTTTTTTTAAACAGGCATAATACAGTGGATTACTTGCTGACTTTGGATTGATATCAGTCAGAGCTGTGGATTTGTAAAAACCACTTTGGTTACATTAACTTCTTAAAAATGAATGGGAGGTCATGCAGTATGAGTCATCAGACAACAGGTATTCCTCATTGGCCTAGAATGATCAGTGGACAGCAGATTCCACCCTATCAGAGTTCATGCAGGGACTCCCTGCCCATTTTCAAACAGCAGCGCCCCAGTCCCTGCTATTGGAAACTTGTCTGCCAGCCTTCACTTAAAGATGCCCCTTGGAGGAGGGGTAGCTCCTCAGAGCAACATCATTGACAGTACTATTCACCTCCCTGCTCTAGGTCCTAGGAAACAAGTGGTTACTGATGGGAAGCCTGTATTACAAGTCCCGCAGCCCGCAGGACTGCCAGCCCCACAGTCTTTAAAGCCAGAACAGCAAGAATTTGGAAATGCTTTCTCCCCATGCACAGGTGAAGGCAGGACTCCTGTTGCTACTAGGAATAGCATTTTTTCTCCGCTCTCACATACCCAGATGTACGGTTTTAGGAGATGGAATCCAGTCTCTTCTTTACCACTCTTTTACTATAAAGGAAGAGATACTGAAACAAAATGCTTCGCTATTTTCCATAAAAGTAATTCGTAGGTCAGTTATTTGCAGGGGCTTTATATTAAACAGCAGTTGCTCAGAATCCCTGAGCTGTCCTAAGATTCTTTATGAACAGTGTATTTGCTTTGCTAACCTAACCTCTTGACTCAGCAAAACCATGTAGTCATTTTATGTTCTGTGGCATCAGAATTTTGTGAGTGCTGTCAGAAATCCTCCTTCTTGCATTCATGAACACAGCTTTCCACTCATGACTAAGAGTTGCTTACTGATGAAAGCAGCAATGTAGTCATGCTTTTTTAGTGTGCTTAGGCTGGACAAGCTGTAAAGCACTTTGGAGCATGTCTTGATCATAGACTTGCAATCCAGGTTTAGGAACCACTGTTCATGCTGTAGAAAATAATAATGCATAACCCTCACTAAATTTGGAGATTTGTCCTCTGTGGGTAAGTGCTTACGCATCAAATGAAAAAATACTTGACTGTGTGCTTTTGGGTTTTTGAAGTCAATACAGAACTTTTAAGTTTTTAGCACTTCTTGACTCTGATCATGCTGGAGATAGGGATACTTTTCTGGAGGAGTTTCGGTATCACACTTTTGAAATTGAATGCACATGAGAATTTAATTTATAGAAAAGAATTAAATAATTTTACAAAACCAAGAAAAGCTTGGATTGATAATTTGGTGAAAGTGCAGGAAGGGAGACATTTTCCATTTTATTACAAGTCTGTTGCTTCTCTCAGTTTTCTGTTTATCTTCACTACTTACTTTTGAAAACTGTTACAAAGTCCCTCCCTCTTCAGCAACGCTTGCAGGCTTGAAACCAGCATCATTTAGAACAAGTTGAAAGTTAACTGCATGCTTGAGTGCTCTGCTGAGTCAGACCAGTGGTAATACATATACATATTAATTGAGTGACCTCTGAGATCACCATCTGGTGACTGTTTCTGTCGTAGTTGTGGGTGTAATTCACAGCATATGAGGGCTTTCTATCTCTCACTGCAGAGAGAGCCTGATTCCTGCTGTCTTCAAAATTACATGCCTAAAAACAGGGAATCCATGCTGAGTTATATGAAATTGCTCTACATAACAGCTAATCCACCTGCAGTATGTGTTGCAGAGCATTACCACAGGGTGAACAGAACATCACCAAGTTTAATGTCCTTGATCTGGGGATTTTGATCTTCTGTGCCTGGCCGTTCTGTTCCTAGCTGCTGTCATTTCTATCTTTCCTTCTTGGCCTGATTAGCTTTCACATATAGTCTGGTATTTTTTTGGATAGCGGTAGAGAATTCAGCTGAAGGGCTGACATTAGGGAAGTTCATGTTAGGCAAGATACTGTAGACTTCAGGACTTGAGATTCTGTGTTTCTATGGATTTAGATTAGTAATTCATCATGTTTTAAAGTTGTTTTTATTAGCAGGACCACTTACAAAGTTGAAGATTATGCATGTGGGAACATACCTACTATGGAACAGCTAATTCTCTCATTCACTTGTTCATATCCAGATAAATTTTTAACTTGCTGTGCTGCGTAAAGCATGCATGTACACAAATAAGACTTTAAACTATAAAGAACTGGCTGGATGGCAGCACGCAAAGAGTTGTGGTCAGTGGCTCAATGTCCAGCTGCCAACCAGTAACGAGTGGAGTCCCTCAGGGATCGGTGTTGGGACCGGTCTTGTTCAACATCTTTGTCAGTGACATGGACAGTGGGATTGAGTGCGCCCTCAGCAAGTTTGCCAATGACACCAAGCTGTGTGGTTTGGTTGATACGCTGGAGGGAAGGAATGCCATCCAGAGGGACCTTGACACGCTTGTGAGGTGGGCTCATGCCAACCTCATGAAGTTTAACCATGCCAAGTGCAAGGTCCTACACCTGGGTCGGAGCAATCCCAGGCACAGCTACAGGTTGGGCAGAGAAGAGATTCAGAGCAGCCCTGTGGAAAAGGACTTGGGGGTGTTGGTTGATGAGAAAATGAACATGAGCCAGTGTCGTGGTTTAAACCCAGTCAGGTAACTTGTTCACTCACTCCCAGTGAGTGGTGCCGAGCTGACAACAATTGAGGTCCGTGTCCGTCTCCCCCCCGCCCCGCACTGGGGCTCTCCCCTTCCCCGCTCCCGGAGGAACGGGGAGGAGGATCGAGAGAGAGTGCAACTCCTACGGGTTGAGACAAGAACAGTCCAGCAACAAATCACCACTGCTACTATCAGCTAAAACAATGATAAGGGAAAATAACAAGGGAAGAGAATACGATACCACCGGCCAAGAAAACGAGTTCCACCCGGAAGCCCCTGTCCTTCCGGGTAACTCCCAGTTACCCCCCACCCCGGGCATGACGTGCTGTGGTATGGAATACCTCCCCGGCTAGCCCGGGTCAGGCGCCCCGTCTCTGCTTCCTCACAGCTTCCCCTCCTCCCTGGCAGAGCATGAGCCTCACAGAGTCCTTGGTCAGGGTAAACATCACTTAGCAACAACCGAAAACATCGGCTTCACCAACACTGTTCTCAAACTAGAATTCAAAACACAGCACTGCACCAGTTAACACAAAGGAAAAAACATGACTGCTACTGCTGAACCCAGGACAGCCAGCCTCAGTGTGCGCTTGCAGCCCAGAAAGCCAACCGTATCCTGGGCTGCATCAAAAGGAGCGTGACCAGCAGGTTGGAGGAGGTGATCCTGCCCCTCTACTCTGCTCTTGTGAGACCTCACTTGGAGTATTGTGTGCAGTTCTGGTGTCCTCAACGTAAGCAGGACATGGCACTGTTGGAGCAAGTCCAGAGAAGGGCCACGAGGATGATCAGGGGACTGGAGCACTTCCCGTATGAAGACAGGCTGAGAAAGTTGGGGCTGTTCAGCCTGGAGAAGAGAAGGCTGCGTGGAGACCTCATAGCAGCCTTCCTGTATCTGAAGGGGGCCTATAGGGATGCTGGGGAGGGACTCTTCATTAGGGACTGTAGTGATAGGACAAGGGGTAACGGGTTAAAACTTAAACAGGGGAAGTTTGGATTGGATATAAGGAGGAAATTCTTTCCTGTTAGGGTGGTGAGGCACTGGAATGGGTTGCCCAGGGAGGTTGTGAATGCTCCATCCCTGGCAGTGTTCAAGACCAGATTCGACGAGGCCTTGGGTGATATGGTTTAATGTGAGGTGTCCCTGCCCACGGCAGGGTGGTTGGAACTAGGTGATCTTAAGGTCCTTTCCAACCCAAACTATTCTATGATTCTATGAATACTATTCATGTAGTTTATGCTTGTGCAGATTTCATATTTTGTCCTTTCCTACTGGTGGGTACCTAGGGGTAAATGTCTTTTGATAGGTACTTAATTTAGTTAAACCTTCATCTCTAGAAAGCAATAGTTTTCCTTTTGTCTCAGTATCAGTTACAGATGTTTGCATTATCCAGAGTTGATTTTGTCTTTCCCCCCCCACACTTTTAAGACATTGGATAGTAAAAGTAGCAAGATACACAATAGAAGTTACAAAGTTTGAAAGGAGATGATTTTTGGAAAGGATACCACCCAAGTCACATTAAGAGAAACGCTTGTGTGCATGATGAAAACCTGAAGCACATTTTGCCGTTTTACTGACAGTATCTGCTGAGGTGAAAGTGATCTAGAGACGTCGGGCAGGAATGAGCAGAAAGGGGAAGAGGGTGAGAATAGTAAAGGAAGACACAAGACCATAACCTGGACAGCGCTGATCTTCAACTTCTCTCTTCAATGCAGACTTTTTGTCAGGAGTCTTGTAATGAAAAAGTAATACAATTTTAAAAATCCAGCTTTCCACTGAGTATTCTATTGGGAAGCTATTTAAAAAAAAAAAAGAAATGTTTAAATGTAAGTTCAAATTAGAGCTGTGATCTAAGTATAGTGATGTCCAAAAGTTACGTGTTCAAGGATTTATTACCAGTATATCTGCACTTTATACACATCTGAATAGTATTTTGTTTTCTAGAAAAACTAGTAGCTGTTCTCATCACTTGTCTTACTTATTCCTCTATGCAGATAGTGGACTTGTGAATGTGAGCTGGACTATGTTCAGGCATATCCTGAGTGTTCTTATGTCTCATGTAGTGATAAAAGTCCTAAATCTTTCTGAAAACTACACAAATTTTCTGAAAGGACTAATGTGTTTAACACCTGTTCTAGTTTCTTTTACTCAGTGAATGAAAACATTTTTTTGAAGTCCATCAAAAGGAATTAAAGATAAATAATTATCTACCAAATAAATAACTACCTCCTAGTGTAGGTAGTTGTGGAAGATGGCTGTGGGAGTAGGTACTGCTGGTGGAGTTGGATCTTTGGTCTGAATCTCTTTGATCATCTTAAGATGCTTATGGCAGTTCATTCAAAGTTGGGGGGGGGGGGGGGCGTTACCTGTCCTGTAAGACAATGTGTTATAGACTTAAAGCAGTTCGGATTTGATGGATGAAGAATTTCCACTGTGACTGAAATTCCATGCTGAGGCGCTGATGGTGGAGGTGGTGTAGCTGTTGCACCTCCAGCTGCTGTGCTCATTACCTGGTGGAGAGGTCCAAAAGGGACATGGGGAGGAGAGAGGCAGCCTGTCAGCCTGGCTTTTGGTCTTCCTTATTGTGACTGTGCTTTCAGCTGGTATGTCTGCCAAGACTTTCTAGAAATTGTGAGCAGCTCTCAGTCATGAGAGCTGTAGCCATCTCCTTGCATCCCCCATTCTCCTTCCCAGCTGGTGAGACAGCATACGCAGGGAGTTCAATCCTGAGATACCAGTCTGGCCTTTTTTTCCACCCTGACTGCTCTACTAAAACCAGTGTAGTCAACACGTGGGTCCATGACTAAGACAATGATACAGTTGTGAAGAGTTGACATGAAAATACTTGGATTGGGGCTCCTACTAATGAATATCTGGGTGCAAATCTTGGCATTAGTTAGTAAGAAATGCAGAAACTTGTGCAGGTAGACATGGACGCCTTTTGTTCTCCTTTCCAGGGTTATTGAAAAGAAAGCAGTCATCGTCCATTTCTGTGCTTCCTGCAGTGTTAAACTTGTTCCTTGTACAATGAAGAGTCATTGCACATTTTATTTCGTATTTTCTTGCAAATGTGACTGTAAATTTTTTCTCATAAAATGAATCAGTTACTTAATGCTCATGTGTAAGATGGGCATATTTCCTGTTGGAGACCATTAAGGCTCTTCCTTATCCTGGAAACAGTTGACAGGCATTAAGTCTTGGGATTGGGGTTTATTAGACTTTTTTTTTTTTGTTGTTGTTGTTGTTGTTGTTGTTGTGTTTTGTTTTTTTTCCACAGAGGCTCTAGAAGGAGCAGCAGTTCCAGTGCTGCTAAGCTGTGTGAGAACTGTGAACTTGGTCAGGGAGAATCATTTGTTTCTTGTTGCCAAAAGAGCCGTGTTTCACTTTTGAACAATAACTGCACAGGTCTGTGAGGGGTGTTATATGCAGAAGTGTTAATCAGTAAGCAACTTGAGCCACACTTGAAATCTCTTTAATATACTTACTTTGCTCTCTAGTGCTGTTGGGTTTATGTGTCAGTTGGCACAGTCTGAAAAAAGATGTTCATCAGTATTCCATGCACTTCACAGAAAGTTTAACTCAAGACTCATTTGCAGTTGTTTTCTATAATCAGTTGTCAGCAGTCTTAAAGCCTGGTTATTGACGATGTTTAGGTACAGCCAAGTGATTAAGTGACAATGATCTTAGTTTTATCCAGCTTTGCATATGCTTCAGTGGCCTTGGTATTCTTGAAAAACAGCACAGGATCTGTCAAGGCAAGGAAATCATTGCAGCTCTGGCACTTGTTGGGGAAATCCATTTTGAAGACAGTAGGTATGGGTCTTGGTGGATCCTTCTGACTGGTCTAGGACTTTCTAAAAGGGCACAGCTGAGAACATGAGACTCCCCACGTTTAATTCTGCAATTAATTTTAGGGGCTGAATGACCAGCAATCCTGGTCAGGTTTGAGAAGGTTCAATGTGGTTCTTGCTACGCCTCTCATAGAATGTACAAGAAGTTTACTTCATTTTATGTAAAATATGGTGCATATATTCTTGTTGCAAGATATTCCTTTGGAATGCTTATTTCAGGTTTAGTGGCTTGGTGGCTTGGTTTTTTGTTTTTTTTTTTTCTTTGTTTTTTTTTTTCCTCCCCCCATCTGTCTGAACATTTTGTTTTTTTCCCTATCATAAATGTCCAACTGTTGAACAAAAGTGATGGAAGGCAGTGATTTACATTGACTTTGACTCTGTAGTTTTAGAGTCTTTATCTTAAGCATTCAGAATTTTGTTTAAGAACAAAATGTTTAAAAGAATAAAAATAGCTGGTGATACAAAAATACATGTAAAAATATATATGTACTATAAAGGCCCCAGGCGACTTACAAAAATTCCCTGAATAGTGTTAGGCTTAATGCCAAAAAGGATTTACTTTACACAGGAACTGTAAAATCCCTCAAGAGTATTAGCCATTTTGCCATCACTTAGCATTCTGTGCTAAGAGTGTAATTTAACTTCTCTCGTACCAGGACTCATACCTTTATCCTCTAATTTGTGGGTGTGGACAGTGAGCTTTAAAATGAACTGCAGCTATTGAAAGGATTGCTAAGGACATATAAGGACAGTATAGCAAAGGAGCAGTTTTAAGTAAAGCTCATATTTTACAATTCTCTTAGACCAAATGTTATTTTTTCAGACTGAGGCAAATCAGTTGAAGGTGATGGGGTATATTTATCAATAGCTTTATGATGCCTGTTTTCACCATGATGACAGCTTGTTGTTGTCGATAGCATCCAAAGAGTATCTCCAGCTGGAAGGGTGCAAAGAAACTGTGGACAAGCTGGGTGATGGAGGCTATACCAAGCTCATGACCTCATGGACAACCTCTGGTGAAGATCTCAGTATGCCTTTGAATGTCTTCCCCAGCAAAATTCCCAAAGGATAAAATCAAGGCAGGTGGATTAAAGATTAAAGGATGCTTATGCATCCTAAAAGTCACCCTAAAAATGGCTAATGAATTTTGTATCCTCCTTCAGGCTTGCAGAGAGGAAAATCTGATGTCCTGGGTCAAAACATCATAAACAAGCAAACCAGAACAGACCAAAATACTGTATTTTCATTTTATTTTGTTAAGAGTGCATGTTTTTTTTTTTAATTTTATTACCTCACCAGGAGGTGGCAGTAACAAAATCTGTTTTCATACAGGGATGCATGTTTCGCCCGCCTTTTTATAGAGGGTATTTGGGATAAGAATCCAGTTGAAATATGAAATTTCTGGAAGTTTTGTACCTGAAAATTCTTAAAAACTTCATTGAGGCCACCTCTCCCTCTGAGTGAAATAAGATTTGAGTATTTTATTGTGAATTTGCTTTGCCTCTATTCTCTTCATTTGCAAATTTTGGATAAGTTATTTTTAGGTTTATACCGTGCTTTGAGATCTCCACCTGAAGTGCAATTTATTGACACCAAACACAAAATTAATTTCTACATGTGTACCTAGAGAGAATAGGTTGATTGTGCCTTTACACAAAGTAACAGGGGGCCAAAGAGTACAGTTGAGTGTAGATGTGTGCAAATACTGAACAGCAGATGAGTTTGGCTTTTTGCATATTACTCCTGTGCTCTTCTTAAACTATATTGCCTTTCCTAGCAGTGCTATAACATGATCTTCACCATGGTGATGCATTCGTTTATTTGGTCCCCACTGCTGCAGACATGTTTGAGGATGGTGAACAGGAAATATACCAACTCCTTGCTTTGTTTTAGGTGCTCTCTTACCCCTCACAGACAGAAGACAGCAAGAAGTAAAGCTTCTTTTCTGGTATCTACTCTATACATAAAGTGCAAAAATGGTCTTCATTTACTTTCAGCGTCTCACACAGTTATAAATACATGCTCCCTGTGAGGAGCAGGGAGTTGGACTCAATGATCTTTATTGGCCCCTTCCAAACTTCAGATATGCTGTGATTCTATGATTCAGTAATTCCTCTGTAAACAAAAATGGGAATTTTCTGCACCAATTATATTTTTTTCTTTTCTGTTCTACTTATGACTGGTCTTTCTGAAGCTGAATTTGATAATTAGTTTTCTCTGACTTCAAAGAAGCTAGGGAAATTCATATAAATTTTTTAAAAGACCATGCTTACATGTTTGAATTTTGGCTTAAGTTGGTGTCTTGGGTTCAGCTACTGGGCTTAAACCAAGGCAGCTGGACAAAAAAACTGTTTTAAAATATATCTATTTGACCTGTTTCTAACTGGATTATAAATAGCCTGCGCATGTTTTTTTGTCTCTGTTTCTGTACCATTTATCTCTCCCAGGGTAAATTTTGTCTTAGATGAGTGAAGGGTTTGCAAGTATCACACTTTATACTAGAATTAGTGGAGCATGTCCTTCATGGCTAGTTGTAAAAGTGCATACCATCTTTTCAGCAGACTTGAGATACCAGCTCAGTGTATATTGGGTACAGCATAAGGGGCACTGGGTAAGGAATGTGGAGATGCAGATGTGAAAACATGGCTCAATTGATTTTACTGTCAAAATTTGGTATTCATGTAGGCATGGCAGAATGTTGTTCTGGTCTTTGCTGTGGTACTTGCTGCTGGAGCTTATTGAAAGAACTGTCATGGTTTAAGCCGAGCTGGTAACTCAGAACCATGCAGGCACTTGCTCACTTCCCCCTTTCTTCTTCCCCCTGTTCCCAGAGGAATGGGGAGGAGAATTGAAAGAATGTAACTCCCACGGGTTGAGATAAGAACAGTCCAGTAACTAAGGTATAACACAAATCACTGCTGCTGCCATCAATAATAATAATGAGAAGGGAAATAACAACGGAAGAGAATGCAACCACTCACCACCCGCCAACCGATACCCAGCCCGACTTGAGCAGCAATCTAGCCCTTCCGGGTAACTGCCCCCAGTTTATATAGTGGGCATGACATGCTGTGGTATGGAATACCTCTTTGGCTAGTTTGGGTCAGGTGTCCTGTCTCTGCTTCCTCCCAGCTTCTCCTCCTCCCTGGCAGAGCATGAGATTCAGAAAGTCCTTGATCGGAGTAAACATTACTGAGCAGCAACTACAAACATCGGTGTTATCGGCGCTGTTCCCAGGCTGAAAGTCAAAACCACAGCACTACACCAGCTAATAAGGAGAAAAATGACTGCTACTGCTGAACCCAGGACAGTATCTACCCATTATTCCATACCATTCATGTCATGCTCAGATCCCACATTTTTCAATATGCCATCACTCTTGTCTCGTGTGTACATATATATATACATCCACACACACACAAAGAGAGAGATACCATTCCTTAGCGCATGGACCAGTCCCTATAAAGCTGCTGAGTTCATCTGGTGCGTGATGTCGTTCTCCATCTCTTTTAACAGTCTTTCAGAGCAGGAGAGACGGTGTGCTGAGAGACAGAGTGTTGGACTGTTGCCTGCTGATGACACCACGGAATTCGTGTGGTCATTGCTGAGCTCATCTGGTTTCGTCATTCTTTACTGGGATGATGGTCAGAGGGAAGTCAGGGCCAGCCACTGGTGACCTTAAGGCATCTAGTTGGTGGGCTATAAGAGTGCTACATAGCAGGCAATAGAATATAATTGAGTTCATTGGCTGTTTTCTCCTAAAATCAAATCACCTTGAGGTACACATCAGACTTCCCCATCTTCCCGCGTTACCCACCAAGTATATCCGGGTTCCTGAGCAAAAGCAATCCCACGAGTTTGTTGCCTTTACCTGAAGACTGTCTTGTTGCATTGTTGTGTCCTATTTTAGCTCTGTATCTGCCTGTTCTCACTCTCCCCATTTGTCTCTCTTCTCTGTTTGGGTTCATGGTGAAAAGTTTATTTATTTTATATTTGCCCAGTGACAGGCAGAATCTACAGCCTACTGCAGCTTCTGAGCATTATTGTAATTCAAGTCATAATGGCAATGATAAAAATATAATACATAGTGACAGGTGTGATGTAAGTGCCTATAGTGACTAAGTAAATACAGACGTTATTCTCTCTTGAACAAACCAAAAATTTTAAATAGGATACTAGCTGTAAGGTGCCACAACAAATATACTGCTATGAAATGTTTAATGTAGTCTTTTAAACTGTCTTAATATGAGCTGTAAGAGCCAAGAGTGTTTTTTATTTTTTATCCTTCATGATAAGCTTGTTGTGTAAATACAATTACGGCAAAATACTCATTACTGACTGCTGTAACTTTACCAGTGAATTTTGTTTGATAGTAAAGCGGTATTACGTCAGTTTCAGCAGAAATATCTTCAGTTGTGGTGGCTTTTGGAATTTTGATCTCGTAATCTGTTTTTGGAGTTTGAATCTTAATTCAAGTACAGGTATAATTCTGTTATTGATACTGCTCTTTGTTCAAGTTTAGCAAGTGCTTATGCACTTTTGTTCATTATAAGTACATCATGCTGTTCTGGTGTCCTCAGCATAAAAAGGGCAAGGAGCTGTTGGAGCCAGTGCAGAGCAGGGCCGCAAGGATGATCTGGGGCTGGAGCACCTCCCATACTAAGACAGGCTGAGAAAGTTGGGGCTGTTCAGCCTGGAGAGGAGAAGGCTGCATGGAGACCTCATAGCAGCCTTCCAGTATCTGAAGGGGGGGCTATAGGGATGCTGGGGAGGGACTCTTCATTAGGGACTGTAGTGGTAGGACAAGGAGTAATGGGTTGAAACTTATACAGGGGAAGTTTAGATTGGATATGAGGAAGAAATTCTTTCCTGTTAGGGTGGTGAGGCACTGGAATGGATTGCCCAAGGAAGTTGTGAATGCTCCATCCCTGGCGGTGCTCAAGGCCAGGCTGGACAGAGCCTTGAGTGACATGGTCTAGTGTGAGGTGTCCCTGCTCGTGGCAGGGGGGTTGGAACTTGATGATCTTAAGGTCCTTTCCAACCCTAAACATTCTATGATTCTATGATTCATATTGGGCTCAGTTCTTGTGTGGGTTTGTAAATCCATTTTCATAGTTTGGGTCTGAATATTATGTAGTTTGAAGGACCTATTTAGAATTATGGATTTTCTTATCATTGTGCCCTGGCATTTAAATTGGAAAAAATAACAGTGTGTTTTTCTGGTGTTTTTTTTTCCTTTTGTTTTAGTTTTTTTTGTTTGTTTGTTTTGTTTGTTTTTTTTTAATTTCTTTTTTTAAGGGCAATTGGCTGAAGTATTCTCTTCAAACCTAAAACAAAATACACAAATCTTCCTCCTAGGAGATGGAAAGGACACTCCTTAGGACACTCCTTTGTGTGCATCCTGTAGAAGACATTCACAGTCGCTATGACAGTAGGAAAGTGGACTGAGGAGTGTCTTTTCTCTAAAACCCTGCATTATTTCAGAACAGCAAAAACAAGCTGTTAAATAAAAAGATGTAGAAGACTGGCAAAGCGCCTGATTTTTCCAACTGCAAACATTTTTCAAATACTGTTTTATATATGTGTAAGAAAAAAATGAGTATCAGTATTTTCAGTCATTTATACCTAATACTTGGTTGCAAAGGTTGCAATGTGAAGTTCAGATGACTTCATTAAAATAAGTGAATTGCTGCTCCTAATGCAGTATGATAAAATTTAGGGTGTGATCCTCAACAATTTTTCTGGTCAGTATTCTAATTCTTTACAGTATTTCTGTTTACATAGATATGTACACATCCTAAATTTATAGGCTCATGACTAGTGCAACACAGATTCAAAATACGAGATGCAAACTTACTTTATCCTTATGTACAAGTGAATCAAATAGTGTAGCTGTCTAACTTGTGACCAGAAAAATACTGGCCACTGATTTCTGCTGTTTGTTTCTGGTAATACTCTCATCACCAAAGCAAAGAAACACTAAACTGTTTTTTGTATTGCAGTAGGACATTATGCCAGAGTTTCTTTTCTTTTTTTTTTTTTTTGTTAAAGACATATCTGTATTGTGTTCATGTCTGTTAGCTTTTGTGGAAAGCTACCATTTCTTTCCCTGATCTCCAGTTTTGCTGCTTTCTCACTAGCAATTCCTCTGAGTCACTGCTAATTTGAGTTACTACCAAAATCTGCTGCTATTACTGTACAGAAAATTTACAGCTGAAATTACAGAGGTGTCTTAATATCTGCACAGTGTCTGTGACCATACCTCTCAATTACCTGTCATGCGCCTTCAGTATGTATCTTTTTGTCTGAAATGTACCCTGTCTATAAATATTAATAAACATTTCCTGGATGCTGCTGAGCCTCTTCCCTCTTCAAAATTTCACAACATGATTCTTTGCATTAGTCCTGTAGTTGTATGTAGAGGGTGAATTCCTGGCAATGATGAGTAGTAGCACATTCTAAATTAGTGCCTGTGGCAGGCCTAATAACTCAGTAAAGATACAGGTTAGTACTTGTTATTTCTCCAAACTGGTAGCACATGTCAGAAGCTCCTTTGGGAAAGTAGTCCTGTAACAGGTACCATGAAATGGTAGAGGGCAGTGATGTGTGTAACTCTTGCTTTCCATCTCTTGATGATTGCGGTTTTGCTTCCAGTCTATATTCTCCTGTCCTCATTGTGGTCTGGTTATTTCCCTACCATTACTGCCTTTTATTTTTAGATTTTTCAAAGCACTGTTCAAATCCCCGCTCAGTCTCCAGTGTCTTTGTAAAGTGATGAACAGTGACTGTGACAGCACTCACAACGAGATTCTAGTGTTAAAAATACACACTTTACATGCAGCTACAGAAAGACATAGAGAGCAGGTAGAGCTGCAGTGTGAAACATCTGCTGTGAATAATCCAAGTGTCCTTGCACAAGAACACAACAAGGTAATATGTGGTGGGTTTTTTTTATGAAGATTTCCTTTATTACTTTGCTTTTTAATTCTGGTAAGACCAATGCTTATAGAAATTCATTTGGGTGTCAGAGCTGATAGTATGTGAAGGGATACCTGTGGGAGGAAGAACAAAGCATTCGTACCCATGTTTACTTAAACCACAATATAATTCTGCTAATTGCCCTGCTACATGCCGAAAGGAACATCAAGGACCAAGTCTGTATGAATGACATTCAGGTTATTTGAGAAGGTTTGCAAAGCTGTACTTCGTGAAGGAGATACCTAGAAAGCATTGTGCCTCAAGATTCACAGGTTTCTCCAGGAAGATGCAGTGTTGCTTTGCTTTCTTTTTTGTACTTCATTTTCTTTATTTTTACTTCACTAATGTCTGCCTTTGTCTATACCAAACACTGGCATCAGTCTTGTTGGACTGTTTGTCGTCCTGTGGTTGGAACACTGAGAAGAGCATAACCTGAGATAGTCGGGTACCGGTTGTGTCTTATGTTTGCTTCTCTGTAATACAAATTATAATTGTCTTATGGCCTCATATTTGAAAGGGGAAGACAGGCTGCTGAAAACAAAATTTCTAACCCTAAGTTACTGCACTCAGATCCTCTGTGGCCTTCCGAGATAAGGGATGACAGTTCCCATGTGGAAGCTGAAAATAAAGGAAAGGCAGTGAAACAGGCAAGAAAATGAAACATTGCAAGAGAAAAGAAGCTCTTGGTTTATTCCTTTTAAACAGCATAAAGTACAATATACCCTGCAGAAAAAAAAAAATAAATCAGTTTTATCACACACAGTGCAATTCTTACTATTGCAGTGTACGGGATGTAGAAGTACCTACAAAGTATTCTAATTCTTCTTAAATTTCTTATATTTTCACAAAAGCCTGTCAGGATAATGAAGTCTTAAAACACCGACTACATTATGATGAGCTTGAATTTGCAATAGTCTCTTGCACATTTCACTGATTAGCTTTTTTACTGTCCTGAGTGGTGGTCTCACTTTGACTGACCCTGGGGTCTGAGTGTAGTGGAAGTAAAGTAAAAAGCTTACTGTCAGTTTTTGAAAATCTCGTTTTTCATTTACAGAAGTAGAGGTAGGGACTGAGTGCAGTGCAGGTGTGAGACAAGTTCATACTCAAGTGCCACTGAGAGCAGCTATAGGTAGGGAACTGGACTGAACAAATGCCCTGCTGTTGTGAGAAACGTGTATCTCCAGTGCTCCCATTCAGTTGGGTTCTCGCACTGCAGAGTGCAGCTGAGACACCCTGATCTTAGTTTCCTTACAATGACAGCTGATAAACATGAGCAATTCTTGGGGAAAAAAAGCCCCCAAAACATTAAAGCACTGTGCAAACGTTTAGTCATATAATTAGTTTGTATAATTGTAAATAGAAACAAAATGATCTGTTTTGCTATTGCTGGCACCATGCAAAACTGTATAAAGGTACTGCGCAGCTTTTTCAGTTCTTAAACATGTAATGATCAGTTCATTGTTAGCTATCATGAAAAGAAGATTTTGTGAATACCAGCTTTTGAGTTTTTAGGTAAAGAAATTAGGAATAAACTCATCAAAACAAGGTTTGCAGCTGAAGCACATTTTTAAGCAGGTTTCAGATTTATCCAGTGCCTGCAGATGGTTTAACATATATGCTTTCTCAGTCTAGACAATATTATGTTATGAAAGAACAAATCCACATTGATTAGATTAAAAAAAAATTAAAAATTCTGCAAAACAAGAACAAATATTCATGAGCAGATTCCATGATTGCTCTTGTCATGAATTCCTTCATCATATACTAACCTGTAAGTTCATTAATAGTCAAACTGAATTGTTTAAATAGTTCTTTACCCACAGATCACTGAAATGAGTCTTTCAAATTAGATGCTTTTCAATTTTGCAAGGGCTTTTTTAAACCAGACTCGAACATAATGATAGTAATCCTTTTTTTTTCATTTGTGACTACCTAGTATGATATAGCTAGACTAAGATTTTTTTCTTCTAGAAAAATCATGGAAAAAGAGATGATTTTGTAAGGGTTGCAAACAAGAAACCAGGGACTAAGTTACAATCCTAACAAAGCATGTCTGTCTGTGTTTCTTTAACGTAGAAAGCTTGGTTGTAGCTATTGAGATTTATGTCATTTAGCTATTTAGGTTAATAAACTGTATAGGTTTTCTCTGATCACAGCTATGGTCCAGTCCCATAACTACTTAAGAATTTACACACCTTTACTGATACGAGATAACCTGTTCCAGAAGATTTACTTCACTGCACATGGTCAAGCTGATGGGCGTTCATCCATTTGGCTGATCACATTGTACCCTTTCAAACTATCACAAAGATTGCATAGTAGGTTCGATGAAACACCATACTTTAGCCTCTTGATAACTCTAGAAATATTTGGTTTTTTCCTGCCCTTCAGCTGCAGCCTTTTGAAAAGACATTGTGTCACTCTACTTAGAACATTACAGGATTAGAAGGGTAGAAAAAAAGATCAAAATGTAGTAAATAAGACTTCAGACTTTATAGGTGCCTTCTTATGAATTGTTAATTTAGGAATTTGCAAAGTTAAATGCACATGGATAGCTGTACTTTTGTCCATGTAGGTATACACTAGGTGGTGAAACATGCTTATCTGTGATGGTTTAGATTCACATGTATTCTTGGTAGTACCCAAGTAGAGTACCAAAAGAGAAACATATATTTTAATATAGCAGATATTTTGTTATGTGAGGCTATAATTGTGTTGCAGTTCTTGTGGAATGAGATTAAAACAACAACCCAGTAACTTGTTTTCAAAGTAAGTTTTATGAAAACTTTACTCTTATTAACATGAGGCAAAGATTAGACCTGAAACTGACTAGTACCTATTTTGGACCAGAAATTAAAAGGTCTATTGAGTAGGTAACTCAGTGAAGCAAAACTTTGCTTCATGTAAAGTATGTGGGTAGGATTTAAAATATTTTTATTTAGTATTGCAGAAAATGCTGTTGATTTTCAAATTTCAGCAGCTGACTTTTAACATGGAATTGTAAAAAAGCCTACAGCTTCATCTTAGCTGACAAATTTTTAGTGTTTCCAACAGTTAGGCCTGTTGAAACTCTCTCAGGATATATGCTTTTGGACTTTTCACCTAGAAAACTAGGTAGGAGTTGTCTTGCATGTTAAGCAGAAGGAACAGGGCAGTCTCGGTTGTTAAGTTTGTTTTCTGATCCTGAGGCCAGTCAGGAAGAGCTAACAAAAGGAAGGATACCTACTTGATGTATGTAACAAGTACTTTCATACATTTATATGGAAGTAAAGCCAGACCTAAGGAGAGGATCTTTGAGCAATTGTTGGAAGTTTTATATAAAATTCACTTGCTGGTTTACATTTTCCTGTGACCATCCGTATTCTTATGAGATAGTTATTATTCTGGGCTTCACGTCCTATGTTTTACCTGTCTTGTATGAGATAGGTTGTCACAGCCTGGTGCATAGCTGATGTCCTCTTGGAGCAACCGAGAGGGCAGGCTGTGGCTGGGGTCCTCCTCTCAGTCATGGGGGGAAGAGCAATTTACGTCACAGCTTTTCATGCCACCACTGCATTTGTCCCACTGCCCAGATTCTACAGAGAGGAGCTATTGTCCCTCTGCCTGTCTCTTTCAGGGCATCTTGGGTAGGTAAATCCTCCTGTACAACCAAGTCATATTGGCCTGGGAAGAGCAGGGGAAGGAATTGTGGTGCTTTAGCCAATATAATTTCTGGAAAGGGTGTGCATGAGGAAATGGCATCACCTCTATGGTGCCTGCAACACTTAGCTCAGTTTGCAATTTTGGCTGAGCTTTTGGGATTCCTCTTTGGTTGGATTTCTCTGGCAGAAATACCTTTTTGAAAAAACACCTTCTGATTTAAAAAGCAGTAGCTGTTGTGTGATAAAACAGAATTTGACCTTCAGAGAATTATTCAGAGTTAAAAGTACTCATATTCAAAGTTCTTGCTGTTGTCTGAAAACCAGACATACCAGGTTACAAAACTTGTGACTTTCCTGAAAATGCAAGCCTTGTTAAATCCTACAACTACATTATTTGGACAGGAAACTGAATGTTTAATACCTATCCAATGTTTATTTTTCCTTTTTCTCATATATTTTAAAGTAAGATTTTAAAACAATGGTGACGCATTCCTCTTTTCAAAATAGACTCTGATGATGCTTTTAGAAGTAAGTTCAAAGTCTGGAGTGATGCCTAAGTCCAGACATCACTGGGAAGGGCTTCTCCTCTCTTACCCTCCCTACCAGTGAACTGGTTCCCCGCACATTTGCCTCTCCCAGAGAAGTCTCTGGACTTTTCTTTGTGTTTCCTCCATATCGAGTTCTGGTCCAGCTGGCCGGAGCTATCTTTCTTCATAGCAGCCCATGTAGTCCCGTGCTTTGCATTTTTCACTAGAAAGTGTTGATAACACAAAAATGACAACACACCAGTGTTTTGGCTCTTGGTGAGCACTGCTTGCACAGTGTCAAGGCTTTCCACGACCTCACCATCACACAAAGAAAAAAGCTAGTAGGTTGGGATGAGCAAGAGTCTGGCAGAAGACACAAACTTCCCAAAGGGCTATTCCATGCTGTTTGATGTCATGTTGAGGGAACAGAGGAGGATGGAGGGACATTTGTGGTGTTGGCATTTGTCTTTCTGAGCAACTACTAAATACACTGAGGCCCTGCTGTCCAGGAAGTGGCTGGATACCTGTCTCCTGATGGGAAGTAGTGAGTACGTTCTTTATTTTGTATTGCCTCTGTGTGCAGCTTTTCCTTTCCTTATTAAACTGTCCTTATCTTGACTGAGGAGCTTTTCCATCTTATTTCTTCCCCCTGTTGACAGCAGTGGGGGAGAAGGAGGTTCAGACTTGATTCTTGAATATTGCATGAGGAAGAGGAGGTGGTCACATAAAGAGGAAAAATACTATAATCATTATTCTGGTTGTTGTCTTTTCTTCAATTGCGAGCACGTCAACTTCTGTGTTGGCCTATTTTAATCTTCTGGGATCTTTTGGAAGTGGAATGTGCCTTCTTTTGTATCTCTAGCATGCAGTGCATATCAGAAGTACTTCAAAAGCAAACTTTTTTTTTGAATGTAAAATTTTACAAACTGTAAAATAGAGTGTGGGTTTCAGTAATAGTGAAATACAGCTACAGCTGACTGTAAGAGATGCTGATTTATATCCAATTCACATTAACTTCAGGGAATTGCAATCCCTGAGTTGCAGAGAATTGAATCCCTGCAATTTAATGAAAATCATACCAGAATATGAAAGAAACACACATAAATGGTGTGAAGAAGAATACATGAACACCTGTGTATAATAGAAGTTTGAACAATTCCATAAGCAGATCAGAAGACCAGTTTTTTTCATAAAAATTACTTATGTGCTTGGGAATTTAACTTCACTTAAAGTCAATAGTGTGAAGTCTTCAAAAATCCTATAATCAGTTTTGAACATTTTACTTTTACCTGTATATCACATTCTCTGTCAAACTGATGTAAAGATAGATATCACTTGATTTTTTTTTTTTTTTAGGGGTATAAAGGAGAGATACACAGGATAACCAGCTTCTTAAAAAGATTTCAGCATCCTTCAGGACATTTGTGTAGGTTTTCACCCTTTAACAAAGGTATTTCAGCTCAGCAGAGCACACACACATTTTCCCTTTTTACACCTTTGTCCATGAGCTCTTCTTTCCGCCCTTCAGACAGCCCTTGCAGACACGTACACACACCATTGCTTTGGTATGCCAGTGTGGTTTCCTGTGTCTCTGCATCAGACCTTACTCAGTAGCCAACTTTGGATGCCAAACCCTGCCAGCACAGCAGCCTCTTCTTCACAGAGTAATAGCTGTGGTTAAGATGTCATTCTCCATAAACCAATTTTGGCAAGGATGACGGCTAAGGGCAGGAGCTGGAGTTGTCTTTACTCGGCCTAAACTATTCAAGTGGCCTTAATCCTCCCTCTTATTACCCTGTCTTTGTGGAAGGTAGATGGACTCCACCAAGAAGGAAGGAGCTTTTTTTTTTTTTTTCTGTCTTTTCTTTCTGGTCACAACAACAAAAGACCTGGGAAATTCCAATTAATTAGCATGCCTTGGGGTAATGAAAGAAAAAAGTTGAAAGGGAAATATCTAAAGCCTTGAGAGGAATGGGAGCATCTAGTGACAATACAGATTTTAAGTACTTCTGGTTGTTTCTATCATTTTCCCAGGGTTTGCCTGTCATTGACCTGAAGAGATAAGGTGGAAGGACCATGATGTAATAACATTTCGGCTTTTAAGAAGTCTGAATAGATTATAATGTGAAGAACGTTGATAGTAGCCTAGTCTAGAAGTCAGCTTAAATAACAAGAACTACTGTCATTTTATTAGTGCAATGCACCTTGCTGACTATATAAGTTTCATACAACAAGATTGCATATGAAGATACTGGTAAAACTTACCAGAGAAGTTGTGGTAATCATGCAGGTGGACTTTTAAGGAGTAATTTCTACATCTATAAAGTGTTCTAAAGTGCTCTCAGGTAATCTTGTATCCTGAATTGAGAAAATGCATGCTCTGCATAAGTAAGTAAATGTTTATAGTAGAAAAAAAGTTCTCTGAACTACAGAAGTTTAGTTTTATGAGTTGCACTTGGCTTTTGGCCTCTGTATCTTTGCAGCTATTAGTTTAATTGATCTTTATGCTTCCGTAAGAATGTGACTTTCTGACTTTCTCATCCTAAGGACTTTTCACAAAACAGACACAGCTACTGAATCAAAGGTATGTTTGAGTTGATTGTTGTAAAGGTGGAACAACCAGAGATCAGAGTGGGAACATTTTAAATGATGAAAATAGCATGTGTCAAAACCAAGTTCTTTTTCTTGAAAAGGACTTTTGTTTCAGGCAAAAAACCCAAACCCAAACCCAAACCCAAACCAAACCAAACCAACAAAAACCCAACAACCTTTCCATTGTGTCTGGAATAAGATTTGCATAATGCTTTGAGATACTGCTGCTGTATCGAATTCATTTGTTGATAGTGTTTGATAGACATGCTTGAAATGTATATATCAGTTAACAAGATTGTAACTTGAAAAGACATTTGTTTTTTTACTGAAAAGTTTTTTTGAGGTGATAAAACATACTGGTATTTAATGAAGCATGAAACTTTTAAATGAACCATGAAAGCAATAGTTAAAGTAATTAACTGAGCATAAATCCTCTTAGAATACATAGGTTATGTGGGCTTTATTTTGTTATTTCTGCCTGGTTAAACTGACAACTAGGATAACATACTCATATTATCTTTCAGCAGAAAAAGCATTATCAGTATTTTGTTTTTAGTGCAAGGAAAAAGAAAAAATTGTTTGTTTGTACTGCTCAGAATCTCAGGAGCAAAGCAGGTGTAAAAATTACCCTTTAGTATCCTTGAGCAGCGGACTTTAATCTGGGAAACAAAAATATACTGAATGTGATTGTAAGTTACTCACATTCCTGCTTGCATACTTCAAGAGCCAGTTTCTGTAGTTCTTCCCATGTTAACATTTGCCACCTGTTCTTATTTAGTAGCACTACTCAACAGGTAGGCATTTAATCTTTTTTCCTGCTTGCACAAGCTCTGAATGCTTGAGCATTTGACTTTCTTCAGGGAGGAAAGATCCTTTTCTGAAAAGCAGTGTCAAATACCTTGGCTTATCTGTAAAGACTTAGAAAGAGACCCTCATATGAGATTACAGTTTAACACTGAACAAAGCATTATTGCATGTTTTTTTGATGAACAGATGTCTCCTGCTGGATCATGACATACAATGCAGTCTGGCACCTATGCGTTATGGTGCAAAGGCTGAGACCTGGCTCATGCTGGGGGTAGAAGGCAACCTCCTTGCTCTTCTATCCTCTGCTCAGGACTCCTGCACAGCTGGTGGCAGGTTTTACTAGAGGGAAGTTGTCACAGATTGTTGGAGTTATGGCAGCCTAACCCTGATGAGAATCTGTCCCCTTACTCCTGGTTCTCTGTTGGATGGAGCTAGCATCCCTGTGTCTAGGTCTGGATAAAGGAAAGGGTCCATGTCTTTATTCCCAAGGTTACTTACTGCCCATACAACCAGGCTGACAGGAGAAGCAAGTAAAAGATGTGACCAAGGAAGGCTGTCTCTGTGTTAGATAGCAGTCCAATGAACAGCAAGAAATCACAAATTACTCTCTGAACAGGGAGTACATTGCTGTGCTGCCTTGCTTTGGTACATGGAACCATGAAGTCTTTTCAGTAATGGATCTGTATGTGCCTATGGTTACAGATAGCAAAGCTTCTGTGTGGCATTTTCTAAAACATTAAAGATGTTGAAATAACAGAAATTATCAGATCTGAGCATTTTTTAATTACAATTGAGGAAAAAAAACGTAGGCCTTACTGGAAAAAATGTCATGTATGTATTTCTAATTGAAGAAAAGCACAGATGTGCAGTGCAGATTGAGCAGTGCTAGAAGCTGTGGGAGATAAAGTCTTATGAAGTACACAGAATTATTATTCTAAAGTGTTTCCTTTGCTATGCTGTTTTGCATTGCAGTCAGGTGGTATCAGCAAAGAAGTATTCCATCAACACTACCAGAATTGGTACACTTGTTTTGCAGTTTGAATGCAACACCATTTAATGGGCAACATGTTTCCCTGTACATTTCATTTGAGTCCCACCATTCATAATGTATGAGGAAGTTTTAACAATATTATTTTTTGTTTTGCCCCTCAAGTAATGCCACTTGCAGTTCAGTTGAAATAACAGTCTGTGCTCTCACGCATATGCAGATGTACGCTCTTTGTTAATTTTGGTCAGATTCAAACAGTATTTTCCCAGTGTCACTGGAACTGAAAGGTATTATCTCTAATTCCAATACAATTCTTTTCTGTTCTTTCAAATATCTGTATTTTTCCATTTTGATTGTAATAATTTTTTCTCTGTCAGTATTGTAATGGTATTTTGAGGCGCTGGCCAATACTGAAATTTAAAACATGAAACTTTTTTTTTTTTTTCACCTGATATTATGGAATTATAGAATCATAGAATAGTTAGGGTTGGAAAGGACCTTAAGTTCCAACGCCCTGCCATGAGCAGGGACACCTCAGATTAGACCGTGTCGCCCAAGGCACTGTCCAGCCTGGCCTTGAACACTGCCAGGGATGGAACATTTACCACTTCTTTGGGCAACCTGTTCCAGTGCCTCACCACCCTCACAGTGAAGAACTTCTTTGTTATATATACACTTCCCGTTTAAGTTTGAACCCATTGCCCCTTGTCCTATCACTACAGTCCCTGACAAAGAGTCCCTCTTTAGATACTGGAAGGCCGCTATGAGGTCTCCATACACCTTCTCTTCTCCAGGATGAACAGCCCCAACTTTCTTAGCCTGTATTTGTACGTTTCTTCGTCTGCCTCATGTATTATTTGGCATTGGATTAATATAGCAGTAATATATTACATTACTGGTGGCGTTTCTCTTGTTTCGTACCGTTTATTTGAGAAGAATATGGAGCCTGCTCATTGTATTTATTTTCAGAAATACAAACTAAATTGTAAGGTTAAGTTTTGTATTTAGAAACTCACCAGAAGCTGGTTTGAGTAACTAAGACTGGAGTAGTGGTGGCATAAACCGTAGATGAAGAGCTGTATGTTTTCTACACTAGAAGAGCATATGCTGTGTATTATCCTAACAAGGACAAAAACAAAGTCATCTGATGTCACTGATAACAAATAAGGAGTTACCCATTGCAGCTAAAACATTTATATTTTAGTTCAGTTAAATATTTACTGGTCTGTGCAGTAGTTAACTGATAACTTCTTTTTAAGCAAAATAAGAAAATGAAGTAGCTTTCAAAGTAGCTTTTTAGTAAGTGGAAGGCATTCCTAATATGAATAAAACTGATTCAAAATTAACATGAGATTGTAAATGTCTACAGATCTAATTGAAAATCTTTGTTTTACAGTGTGTTTTCTCCTGGAAGTTTCTTGAACCTGCATATTTCATAATATATTCTTAGTTTAGTCATTACTAGACCACTGATTTCATTTGTTTACATTTAGTGGTTAAAGTGTTCCATAGAAGTCAGTGATCTCATTGCTGTCTGCTTTAAACCAGCTAAGTTAATCACCTGTGAGGTATTGTTTTCACCAGTCAGTTCTGGATAATTTTTTACCTTGGTTCCACTTGAAGGGAGACATTGTTTTTCATTGTGCTTTGTCAGTCTCTTTTGTCTCACAATAGACTAACTGAAAGTACATGCTTGATTACTTCATACAATGAATAAATAGCAAATAAGACTGGAAATTAGTGCTAGCTAATTTACCAAGTGCACTCTGATAGTGAAGAAACTGCCTTTCCGAGATTCAAAGCATGGAGAGATTTTAAAGTGCATACATAGTATTTTCTCATAATACAATGTGGCCATATAATCCTGTTTAGTGTATTTCCTCCAGATTATTTTTCTTGATTATAAAGATTAAGTCTCTGTGAACAGTTAAGGATATGGGAATTGCCGATACTAGTAGATTAATGGTCTAACTCACTGTTCAGAGTAGACACTTCCAGAGGCTTTGGAGGAAATTGCTTACTAACAAGGAATTGTTAATTTTAAGTGTTAAGAAAATCATGAGATGGTAACCATATAGTTAAAACCAGTGAGGTTTTAGGATCTCAATTTTAGAACTAGAAAACCTTTATTTTTTAAAATTGTATTTTCTAAGGAAATAAAGGCAAAGTGTAGTCTATTATGTGGTGTAGTTAGTTGAGAAACTATCATATTTGATAAAAATGATAATCTGGCAACTTTATTGAGCCATAGTTTAGTAATTTACTTGTACCCTGAAAAATTCCAGATTGCATGCTGTCCAAAAATTGCTCATAACTAATGTAGTTTTGACTGATTTTTTAAATTTTTTTTTGTGTAATCCACCTACAAGCCTCAAGGTCTTACATCAAAGACTTGGGCTCAGGGGATGTTACCAATGTGAAGAATTCCAGATTCCCAAATAGGCAAAGACTTTGGCTGTTCCTGTAATAGAGGCAGGTGCTAGTCTTCCTCCAGTTCATAGAATCATAGAGTGGTTAGGGTTGGAAAGGACCTAAAGATCATCAAATTACAATCCCCTGCTGTAGGCCGGGACGCCTCACCTTAGGCCATGTTGGCCAAGGCTCTGTCCAGGCTGGCCTTGAACACTGGCAAGGATGGAGCACTTACTGCTTCTTTGGGCAACCTGTTCCAGTGCCTCACCACCCGCACAGTAAAGAACTTCCTCCTTATATCTAAACTGAACTTCCCCTGTTTTAAGTTTTAACCCGTTACCTCTTGTCCTGTCACTGCTGTCTCTGGTGAAGAGTCCCTCCCTGGCATGCTTGTAGGCCCCCTTCAGATACAGGAAGGCTGCTATGAGGTCTCCATGCAGCCTTCTCTTCTCCAGGCTGAACAGCCCCAATTTTCTCAGCCTGTCTTCATACGGGAGGTGCTCCAGTCCCCTGATCATCCTCGTGGCCCTCCTCTGGACTTGCTGCAACAGTAAATGGGGATTTGAATTTGAAATTGAAAATGGGGCTTATATTTTCCTTTTTCCAGTTGTCAGGAATGCCGCCTGACTTTTCAAATATGATGGCTTAGCAACTTCATTTGCCAGCTCCTTCAGGGCCTGTGGAATTTCATCAGATCCCATAGGCTTGTGCACATTCAGGTTCCTAAGATGATCTCGAACCTGATCCTCTCCTACAGTGGGTCTAATTTCTTCACTCTCAATTCTCCCTTTTCCCTCTGCCTTGTTTGAAGCCACAGTTTAACACACTTAAAAGAGGGTTTCAAAGGGTCTGATATCCACTGCCCTGTAGCTGATGTCTCTATTTACGTAGTTGGCATGAAATAGTTCCTCTTAAGTTGTTGTAGAAACAATAGAATAGTGCCCATTATGTTTAAGGACAAGTAGACAATGCTGGCTCTCTAGTAGTCATTAATAATATGATTAAAATTGGAGGAGGGGAAGCCTGAAAGGTTTGGCAGTCCCAGGGCAAGAGGAGTTGGGATATTTCCCATCTGGAAACAAGTCTTCCAAGCAAACCTTTGAGTGTTTTCAGTTAGCAGCTACTGAGAAGCCCCTTCAACTAGGGTGCCAAAACCCCTGCAGATACAGTGACACAGAGCAAAGATGTACGTGGCAGCTGAGGCCTGCAACCTCCGGAAGATTCACCATATTGTAGAGAAAGAACAAATTTGGTTTGAAAAGGCCTTGGTGACTCATATGTAATCTACATGAAAAATACATTGATGGAGTCTTATCTACTGAACTGGTCTCTGTCCTCTCAGTTTTTATTGTCTTACAATAAGCTTCTTTCTCCCCATTTTGATTGATACCGAATCCATACAAACAAGACTGGCAGCCTTTTTTTTTTTACAAGGGAAACCAACTGTTTCCAAAGCCCTTAATTATTATACTTCAACAGACAGAAAATCCCCCATGGAAATTACCTATTGTTCCTTTATTGCAAGTCTTTTATTTCTTCTAATAGCTTTTTTTTTCTGATAGTTTTAATAGCTTTCTTTCATACTATTGATCTAAGAGATGATTGAATTTAGTCTGGTTTGTATGTATGCATTTGTGTCCTGGGTTCAGCAGTAGCAGTCATGTTTCTCCTCCTTGGTAGCTGGTGCAGTGCAGTGTTTTGACTTTCGGCTCGGGAACAGAGCTGATAGCGATGTTTTGGTTTGGCCAAGGACTTTGTGAGCCTCATGCTCTGCCAGGGAGGAGGGGAAGCTGGGAGGAAGCAGAGACAGGACACCTGACCCAAACTGACCAAAGAGGTATTCCATACCACAGCACGTCATGCCCAGGATGTAACTGGGAGTTAGCCGGAAGGGCTGGGAGACTGCAGGGTTGGAGGAGGTATCGGTCGGAGCTTGGTCGGGCTTGGGGGGCGAGTTATCGGTCAGCTGGTGCTGAGGTGTTGTATTCTCTTCCCTTGTTATTTCCTTTATCATTATTATCATTGGTGGTAGCAGTAGTGATTTGTGTTATACCTTAGTTACTAAACTGTTCTTATCTCAACCCATGGGAGTTGCATTCTTTTGATTCTCCTCTCCGTCCCTCCGAGAGCAGGGGGAGGGCAAGAAAGGGGGGGGAAGTGAGCGAACGAATTGCCTGACTGGGTTTAAACCACGACATGTTTCAGAACACCAAAAAATTAAAACTGTTTTGGTGTTACATGTTTTTTTTTTTAATCATTTATACATGGGAACCATAGTTTACAGTTTCAAAGGTTTTGTGAAGCAGTTTTACTTTATAACCTGACTTACTTGGCAGGATTAGCAAGTTACTACTCTTGACTTGGAGAAGCAGACAAAGAAATCAGTTGGTTTTCAATCAATATCTGATAAAAGAACCTGTATTTAAATGTAAATAATTTAATATCAGATTATGCCTCCAAAAATTATGATTGTGATATAAATTAAGAGAACCTGATCTGAAATTCAGTGTACCTAAATTAAATTCATTGTATTTTTCTGTATTCTTTGAATGTTCTTCAAAAGATTGCAGTGAAATACTTTTGCATGTCAAATGTGAGTGAAACGTAGCTATTAACCAGCTGTAGACAATAAATAGGGAAAATAGACAAGCTAACAAATGAGAAAGTGAATGGGTTAAAGTATTTCTATAAAATGTTTTTACTATTTATATTTGTTAATTGTTACTGTTAGTTACTGATGAAAGAGCAGTTTTGATTTCTGTGTAATATGTTTATTTGGAATAAATGACATGCTAATCAATTGTAGATCTTCCTGTGAGCCAACTCAGGACTAATTCCACCTTCACAATTTATTGGACTATCTCATGATATATAGAATCATAGAATCAAGTAGGTTGGAAAAGACCTTTAAGATCATCAAGTCAACCATTATCCCAGGACTGCCAAGTCCACCACTAAACCATGTCACTGAGGGCCTCATCTACATGGATTGTGAACACTTCCAGGGATGGTTATTCCACTCCTTCCCTGGGCAGCCTGTTCCAATCCCTTATAATGCTTTCAGTGAAGAATTTTTTCCTGATATCCAATCTAAACCTTCCCTGGTGCAGCTTGAGGCCATTACCTCTTGTCCTATCACTTATTATTTGGGAGAAGAGACCAACCCCCACCTTGATAGAACCTCCTTTCAGGCAGTTGTAGAGAGTGATAAGGTGCCCCTGAGCCTCCTTTTCTCCAGACTAAACAACCCCAGTTCCCTCAGCTGCTCCTCATCAGACTTGTGCTCCAGACCCGTCACCAGCTTCATTGTCCTTCTCTGGACCTGCTCCAGCACCTCAATGTCTCTCTTGCAATGAGAGGCCCAGAACTGAACACAGGATTTGAGGTGCAGCCTCACCAGTGCTGAGTACAGGGGGATGATCACTGCCCTGGCCCTGCTGGCCACACTATTGCTCATACAGGCCAGGATGCCATTTGCCTTCTTGGCTGCCTGGGCATAAGCTGTTCATGTTCAGCTCAATCAATCATCACCCCCAGGTCCTTTTCCTCAGAGAAGCTTTCCAGCCACTCTTCTCCAAGCCTGGAGCATTGCATGGGGTTGTTGTGACCCAAGTGCGGGACCTGGCACTTTGCCTTGTTGAACCTCATACCATTGGCCACAGCCCATCAATCCAGCCTGTTCGGATCCCTCTGCAGAGAATTCCTATTTTCCAGCAGATCAACGCTCCTGTCCAGGTTGGTGATGTCTGCAAATTTACTGAGGGCTCACTCAATTCCCTCATCCAGATCATCAGTGAAGATACTAAACAACACTGGCTCTAACACTGGGCCCTGAGGGCCACCACTACTGGTTGGTCACCAGCTAGATGTGATACCATTTACCACCACTCTTTGCTGGGTTGGAAAGTGGCTGGATGGCAGAGCACAAAGAATACACCTGTCCTGGCCATGAGCAGCCAGTTTCTCCAGGGAGGTGCTGTGGGAGACAGTGTTATTTGAACTTACTTAAGTCCAAATAGACAATGTTCACAGCCTTCCCCTCATCAACCAGGTGGGCCACCTTGTAATAGAATATCAGGTTGTTTAAGCAGGACCTGCCCTTTGTGAACCCATGCTGACTGGGTCTGATCCCCCAGTTTTCCCACATGCTGCGCAATTGCACTCAGGGTGATCTTCCCTGGTGCTGAGGTCAGGCTGACAGGCCTGTGGTTTCCAGGGTCAATTGCTTCTCTTGCTCGTTTAAAATACTAACTCCATGTATTTTTCTTAGACTCTACAGCCTCATTCAAACTCCACTGATGTCCTTCAAAGAGGTTCCCATTTATCTCAGCTGATGGGAATTTAAGACATTAAGGAACTCCTGGTTGTCCTTTCATTGTCCTGAAATTTGCAGGCTTTGGGTCAATGATACAGCAGACCTGTACTGAGGGCTCCTGTTGCACTGTGGCTATATGATGTCAGATGCTGATGTGGGACATAGTCATTCTGCCAGTTCACATTTGTTCAGTGGTTCTGAACACACTTTCTGACAGCTTTCTGACAGCAGCAGGCTCATGCCAGGTTAGATGTCCATCTTGCACCCATTTAACTTTGTGCTAGATCAGATGTGTTCTGCACTACTGCAGCTGGCTCCAAGTCAGTGTAAGCTTCCTATCTTGAGCTCTGACATCTCTGATATCTCAATATGCTCATGCCTGATTCAGATCAAACTAGTAGCAGCCAGTAGCCTGCAGGGTACAGATGAGGTATTAATGATGGGGGTTTGGCACATTTACACCAGTATGAAACAATGGATAAGATGTTATGACTTTGCTTTTCATAGCAGTAGTCTTTTACTTTGCAGTCTTTTTCAGTGGTGGGAGATGATCATAGCATTGCAGAATCAACTAGGTTGGAAAAGGCCTTTGAGATCATCAAGTCTAACCATTAATGGTGATAGTTTCTTTCTGGATAATTTCTCTTCCCCACACCCTCACACCCCCCTTGCCTTTTAAGTGGATTAATTGCAGTTTTTCTCCTTAATAGCAAGTGTTTGTCAATGATAAAAAGAACACTTTTTATCTTCTGCATCAGAGAAATGGACAGGCAAATGTTTATCAGGACCAGAGTCTTGCATTATGTTTGTCTGTTATCCCAATAATACAATCTCTCATATTCTCATTTTTTCCTTTTGGTGATAAGTGACTCATTATCTTTGGCTGTCATCCTTACCCTTACACAACAAGTTCTCTTAGCTGTTCTCAAATTCACTCAGGTGCTGTTTATGCACAGGTTAATAAAAGCAGACCCTATAACTGAAAGGGAAAGCAGGATATAATGCAGATGACACTTCTGTATTTAACAGAACTGGTTTGACAGTACTCCTTTTTCTGGTTTTACTTTTGGGATTTTTTTTTTTCCCCTGACTTGTAAGTTTCAAGCAGATCAGGTTAATCACGTGTAAATAGCAATTTCACTATATCAGTTGCAGATTGTTGTTTGAACCGATATATGGTCTGTCCCTAAATAAAAATCTTACAAGAGCACTTTTCTAAAAAAGTTGCTGGATAAATGTATGTAATATTCACACAGATATATTCACATAAAGATATTATGTAGTGGTATGTATTTCATATGATATGAATGTTATGTAAATTTTTAACTTCACCCAACTCAGCTTTTTGCTAAGAGGAATGGCGTTCATTTTATTCCCGGGGGGGGGGGGCAATTTAGGATTTTTGCCTCATTTTTGCTGTCTGGTTTCATTTTAACACTCTGTAACATTATAAAAACAACTGCTGAGTAGCACAGTGATTCAGCTTTAGTGAGTTCAAAATATAAACTTCTTTACAGGAAAGAAAATAAAATACCTTCTCCTATTCCTTTGATTTAACTGAACATCTTCAGTGACAGCAGACAGTAGTCCTACAATCCTGAAGGGCTTTTTTCTGGTACCCACAATGGAGTTGACTGCAGTAAAAGGAGCTCTGCTTACATGTTTTTCCTCATAAATTTCCAGTCCTTCTGGTTAAATTTCAGTATTTTAGGTTATTAAATATTTTTTCTTTCCTTACCCTTGAGTTTTCAGCCAGATGCTATATTCTTCATTAATGTTTTGAAGTTGTAGCAATGAGTAAGTTGTTTTTCCTACAGGGTTGCCGTATTTCATCCCAAGGAGTACATTTTGGTGGTGAGTCATGCAATCAACTTGTAATATTTGTATATGACTTTACAAAGTGCTTAGGATCATAGTGGATGGAGAACCACATATGTCCTCCTCACATATATGTAGATAATTAGTAAAAAAAAAAAATAATTAGAAAAGAAGTCATAGACCTCAGAAGCAGCCTCAGAAACAGGAATAAACAGTTATACATTCCCCCTTTTTTTTCTTTCTTTTTTTTTTTTTTCTTTAAGGAAAGCTACAATTTAACATTTCTAGGGTGAATTGCAAAATTTTAAGATAATCCTTTTTGATCTGGATTTTCTTCCTATGACTGTGAGGACCATAAATGCCTTAAGGTACTTTGTGGATTTCACAGCCCATTTGAATATCTTGGAAAAAAATACTATGTGAGTTTTACAACCAAGTCAAAAGCAGATTCAATTTAGAAAATGGTTTAAATTGAAAGCATTTTTCACTATTTCCCATGATGCTGCTATCCTGCTTCGGGGAGTGTTCTGAACATGGGGGAGCAGCTAGAAATGTGAATTATCTCAATATTAATTTCCATCTGTGATAAGCCTTTGCTATATCCAGTAACTTCCATATTACAACTTACATTTTTCATCTTGTTTTGATGCAGAGGATCTTGCAAACCACCATCTGTAACATAAATCAGAGCATGACATACACAGAGCATTTTGCAGATATGTCCCGCTTGCCGGCTACCTTTATAATCTTCTCAGGCTACTGTGTAATAACCATCAGTTTGAGTCATGGCAGCAGCGATTAAGAGCAGATTGTGGCCTTTTAAAGAAAGTCCAGAATGCTTCTCTGGTTGATTCAGCTCAAACTCCTCTTCCCAGACCTCTGGGGGATGCTGGGCTACTGCTGTAACTCTCTGCTGCGAGGGAAACTGCGCAGCCTATGTGCTTCCCCACACCAGCCTTGTTACATGGGTTGCACTTGCATGCATGCCTGTAGTCCCTTGCTTTTTGGATGGCTAGTGGTAGGAATGATGGAAGGGTTTGCAGTGGCTTGGAGCTGTGGTGTTTGGTAGGATTCAAGGCAGTAGGATTCTCTCTTCCCGCCTTCAGATAATGGTGCACTTAGAGCTTGGCTGTCCCTCAGCCAAGGGCTTCTCTTTTACCTGGACGCTTCTTTTTAAAAAAGTGGTCTTTTTTAAGATGTTTATCCATGATGCCTGGTCTTTAGTTTGTGTACTTCAGCACACGTTTTAAACATGAAGAATTTGTTAATTCCCCTTTAAAATACTACTTTTTGTGCTGGGAGAGGCTTGCAGAATCCTTGTAGTTGTTTACTGTTGCGTCCTTACCTGGAGATACTTGGTTCCAGTCACTTTTCCTACTTTGCAAAGTGAGTTCTGTGGCCTCATCATGAGTTTGTGGAAGATGAATACTAACCTGCCTTGTTTACTTTTAGGAGGTCTTGGTTATGGACCCCAGTGCAAGTCCATTGGAAAAGGCAGCTACAACAATGTAATAGTCACCAGCAGTCCCATGACAGTTCAAGAGCTGGGACCCGTTTCACTTCCTGCTAATCAGGTTTCAACAGCATGCAACAGCATCAACCCTAGCTTACAGAGGTCTATGGATGTTTCCAGCCTGAGTCCTTCTCCATCAGATACAAGGTCCTGAGTTGCTTTTTTATATTTTGCACTTTAAAAAGAGGGTATTTTAATACTCTTGTAATATAAATGCAAACTTTATGATGAATAAAATGGCCTGAATGATGCCCTGTTATGCCATTTATTCACTGCAATTTAGTTGACACCAGCTATAATCATCCTGTTTGGGTCATTGAAACCATGGGTGAAATTTGTCCACACATTTTCTACGTTTCGTAGGTCTTTTTTATAGTCACTTAACTATATCTTTGTACTAAGGACAGGAAGTGTTATGGAGGATGAAAGCAGACATAGTCCACATGTTGCCTCTTCAGGAGCAGTGACCTGTTTTAAACTTACATAGTACTAGAAGTGCTATGTTGGTGCCTGTCAAGTAACAGTAATGTCAAGAAAAAAAAAACCAAGATGCCTTCTCTCCTCCTCATCAAAAACTTTTGCTTTCAAATTGTTCAATTGTTTACATGAGTAAATAAATCAAATCTGTTGTTCCTAATCTGTACTGAGCCAACAGTTAATTTTATCTGTTATACTTATGTCCCTAAAACCTTGTCCATTTTCCTAGCTCTCATGGGTAGTTTAATGAAAACTATGGCTTCTCCCTGTAAACGTTGCCTTTTTATATCACTAAATCACAGATAAATATTAATTCTTTAATTAAACTTCTGAGGGTTTGGCTTTGAATAGTGTCAGCAAAAAAGAAGGGAAAATATTTATCCATACAAATATATTAAGCACATCCTAGCCTATTACTTAAATATACAGTGCTAAAACATTGTGGCATATTATTTCAGAAGCTAAATTCCCACTTTTAATAGATGTGACTCATTGGAACAGTTGCTTACTGAGTTGAAATGTAACTGTTCTTATTTACAAAAGACCACAAAGGTCTTCACTCTCAAGACAGTTTCCCTTTTGCTACATCACTTTATTACAAGGCAAGGAGTATTGTTGAAATAATTAAAATTGGTGTTATGTAACTGGAAGAAAATTTTGCTTTGCTCTACTTTAAGATAGTTTGTGACATTTCTTGTTGCTTCAGTTGTAAAAGCTGAGTTCCCCAGGACAATTTACAAGATTAATTATGTATACATGTTTCAGCAAAAACCGTTCAGTGCTAAGGTGATGATAAATGACAAATCCAGAGCTATGCCTTTGAGATAGAGCTGATGATATAAAAATATCATTAAGTAATTATTACTTACTTAGTAAGTTGTAGGTGTGCCTGCATGGTTCCAAACACTGTTGTTTTAATCTGAATGTGTGGTTGGGTGTACTATGTCAGCACCGAGTTATACATTTTTGTTTTTATTTTAAAGAAACTTTTACTAAGGGTGAACTGAAGTTGAAACTCTGGCAGAATAGAGTCTCTAGTGTCCCTAGAGTCTCTTTTAAGGATGTATCAATGAAGATGTTATAAAATCAGTTTGCCACACGAAGAATGTCCGTTTCAGCAATTTGCCCTCAAGTTGACAATCTAATAGGGCAAAACAAGTTTAAAATTAGGTTTTAATTGACAGATTGTTGAGACACTTTTTTTTTTCCTTTTTTTTTTAAAGTTGCTTCAGCAATATACTGCATCGGCCTAAACCAGTTGCCTAGAGTGACTCCACAATCCTTCATGGGCTGAGTGCCTTCCCTGGATTGTATCTCTCAGGCATCATGAACTGTGCAATGGCAGCTCAATCCAAACCAAATTACTTGCTGAACTGAATCAAACCAAAATGACTTGTTTTGATTTTTGTTGATAGAAGAAAGAAAAAACTTGGCATTTTCCAGATATATATTCCATGATGGGTAAAACCTTCCCCATCTTTTCTGAGTTTCCCAAAAACTTTTTCAGAGTATTCAGTTATTCTGCTTGAAACCAGATGGAATATTGTGATTGACTTTGATGTAAGTCAGAAAGCATCCTAGGAAAGAGAAAAAGGATTTTGGCTAGTAAAACTGAAGACAAAACAAAAAGATAAGAAAACATAGTTTTCACTCTTCCATGTTTGTGGGTAGGAGTCTTGTGTATGTAGGAGTTTATGTATAAGGTTACACTTTGACATTATGGCCTCTGTACACATAGGAAGAAGAGAAAGTAATTACAAGTAATCCCTTGTAAACATTCATGAAAGATCTCAAACTGGTTTAGATTACAATAAGTAGACGTGCCAATTAATACCATCTGAGAATCTGGAACAATGGTATAGCTGACCCTTCATTTTCCTATTAGCTATATTTATTTCCCCCCAGAAAACTACTTAGTCACAGTATAGGCTGGGTTTTAAAGGAATTTTCTTTGTTTTGGGAGTTGGAATGTTCACTGCTTTTGAGTTTAGAGGCTTAATCTGGGGCTTCTTCAGATTATCTGGCTCTTACTGTGTACTTGAAATTCTGGGCCAAAGTGTTTGTTTGCTCGTTTTCTTCTGAGACTTTTGAAATGCAGTTTTTCTTTGGCTTCACTGGTGGGTATGTGCCTTTGTGTTATGCATTAGAAATTTTTTGAATGAGACTGGTTCTGTGAGGCATCTGATTAAAATTCTTGACATTACAAAACCAGATTTGTTACAATGATGATTTATTTTTTTCCTACTTATAAAAGAAAATAAATAATCAAACCAGCAAAAAAGCCCAAACCAAAACTATTTGTATTTTCCAGAAATAAATATATATATATATATATCTGTACTAGTATGGAAAAATCAAACCTTACTTACTCCTCTTGCTCTGTTGCAGACTTTGGAGCTGTTTAGGGGTCACAGCATACTAACATGATTTAACTGCTCTATAATGAACTGAACTTTAGCAAATCCATTGATAACAGACCCAACAGCATGAATATTCTTTTTTTCTAACAAATAATTATCCCTTTAGATCTGAATCTTGCTCCACATTGACCTGGTATAGCAATCCCATTTTTCTCATTTCTCTCAATGCAAACTGTAGTCAACATGTTAATTGTGCTTTTCTTCAATGGTGTGTTTTGAAAGTGCCATTTAAACCCTGATGGAGTAACATAACCTTTGTAACAGTAGCCTATGAACAAACAAAACAATGTTCAGCAAATCAACAATCCATTACAAAGCAAGTATCTTGAGCAAAGGAGCATTTTCCATCGATCCTGTAGGTCACCACAGCAAGGCTGGGTAATTATTTAGAGCTACATTTTCACTGTTCATGAGTTATCTCAGTGCACAGATGCAGCACCTGCAAATTGCTTTGTCTCTCCCTCAGCCTGTGCCAACGTTCCCCTCTAGACAAAAGAGAGCTGAGGGGGCAGCTAGAGTGCCCTGACAATCATTTCCCCTCCTCCAGCTCTTCAACAATGACTGAGCTGTGTTCTTGTAGCACGATCCAGCCCTTAAATAAAAGTCACTGCAAAATGGCTTTTCTTTCTTCATGTTGTTTGACTCGCAATTGTTTGAAAATGCTGCAATAACTAGTAGGAAAAAAATCCCATCATTGAGGGTGTTCTCATGTGATGGGCAGAATAAGATAACAAAGACACTGTGATTTTTCATTTTTAACTTCTAAGGCTGGATCTGAGCATGGAAAATTATATACATTTCTCTCACCTGAATGACCTTACATAGTGTTTTCATACATTCTTTCAACCTTGCTGATCTAATTGAAAGATAATCCACAGATCTCAGAGGCGAAAAGTCAATTCACAAAAAGCAAAATCATGGAAATGTGGTAAATTCATTGGGAATATCTCCAGAGCAGTTGTTAGGATCTGTTCTAGCTCTCTTGGGTTGATTGATATTGTTTTAAATAGGATTCCCAGTTTCAGCCTACCACCAACCACCACTTGAGAAGTTTCATCTATCTCAAACGAAGCCGTGGTTGCTGCAGTGGGGCTGTAGTGCAGACAAACGATGCAAGTATGAGCCTAAACAGATCTATCCCATGGTTCTGTGTTCCTGAAGCAGTACCTTGCAGAAACTCAGAAGCAACTGCAATATTGCTTACCCTGAGTGGATATGAGAACTTGCTTCCCTCTTAAAAAAAGAAGCAAGTCAAATAGGTAGAAGTGCCTCCTCAGAAGCTTGCTGTAACCATGTATGTATCAAGGAACAGATGAGATTTTATTTAATTAATTTTCTTTATGGTATATACTTTTCTCTTTTCAAAAATGGATATTTGTAGCAATATAAAAACATGCAGTAAAATAATTATAAACAACTACAGGAATACCTTTGTAAATACATTATTCCCTACCTGCATGACAGTGCCTGTGGAATATTGCATGCAAATATTTCATATACTGTTTATTTAGAGCTTTTAGAAAATATATTTCAGCACCTGGTATTTAAAGTACCTATCAGTATTCAAGGTACCTATTAGAACATATTAGCTGTCTTTTTAAAGTTAATTTGACCTCCTGAAGTCTTTGTACGATAGGGGGAAGTATTGTGGATCTTGGGTTTTATGTGAGACAGTAAGAAGCAGTGATTGACTTATCTACCTTAAAAAATGCAATTTAGGTGTGAAAGAGAAACCAAATTTCCCATTTACTGTATCCATCATTAAAATTCTATGCTTTTTAAAAAGTTCATTGTAAAAATAATCAATCCAGAAATTAATCCCCAAATGGTGCAGAGGCTTCTGTGTCTATGAGATCTCCAGGTTTATCTAGCTGCATACCTGGTTCTTTCTACTGCTAGAGCTCCTTAAAATTGAAATTAATACACTGATAGCTCCACTGGCTGACAGGAGATCCAAGTCTGGCGTGTGAACTGAAAACATAAAGACGTAAATCCACTTGGTCTTTACCCAGCATTTGCAGCCATGAACAAGGGATCTTGATGTTCTTATATTTGTTTTATACCGTTCAGTATAAAATAGTACTGTTAAGAGCTTATGAGCTCTTTTTTTTAAGCTACCAGTAGAATATTTGCAGTATAAGTAAATTTCACATTATTTCTGTGAAAAACAATGATAATAGCAGGATTACACTTTCATGAAAATTTAGATTTCTGACTTGGTGGCAGATGCATCGTCAGATCACAACTAAATAAACCACTTCAAGCAGCTCTTCTACATTATTAATTTTGTTTTTGTAAAGTTAGATATTTGTATTTATAAACTTTTGTTATTTCTGTAAAGACTACTATTGGTATGCCTTACAATTATGTTCAGGTTAAATATTTATTCTTTATTAATAAGTTTTTTTCCTGTTCTTTGAAGCAAAATAATAGTAAACTCAAATCAATACGAGTTTTGTACAAGGCAGGAGCATAATGCTTTGGCTTCAGAAGCCCAAACCTATTTATACTACAGCTGATAAACAGATTTGCATTGATTTCTTCAGTGATATATCAAGAACATTTACAGCAACTTTTCTTTAAAATCTGGAAGTTTTGAAGTTTGTTTTCTAAGTGACCTTGTTACATATGTATTGCCCATGTATGCCTGCTGATAGATTAACGGAGAGTGCTGAATTTGAGTACTTAAAATTCCAGAGAACTTTTTTCACATGTAGCCTTTCTTTACTTTTATGTGTGTGTGAAAATAGAAAGACTTCTGTTGAATTGTCTAACTGCTTACTTAGTTTATTGTGCCTTTATTCTAGGTTGCTCTTGTCACATGAATCTCTGGCCTCTATGACATTAAGCTTGTCAGAAAGTCAGTCCACTTCGAGTGTTAAGCAAGAGTGGGCGCATGGGTACAAGACACTTCCTTCTGTTGCTCCTGACCAAGGTTTTCAAAGCAGCAGTGAGCCTGGGGACTTACTAAATTTTTCACCTGGAACATCCGTGTCAGGTAACTGCATATCTAACTCATTACTATCCTACTTACATGGCACAGAAAATAAGCATTCCTCTTACACTAGTCCTCACCATTCCTCAGCCTGGTCTCAATTAGCGTGCTCTAAAAAAAGATCACTCTCTCTGTCTCCTCTGTCTGATGGCATTGGGATTGACTTCAATACAATCATCCATACATCCCCAACCTCTTTGGTGTCCTATATCAACAGTTCCAGGACATCACCAGCAAATGTCTCCCCACAGCCTGAGGTCTATGGACATTTTTTGAGAGTGAGAGGAAGCTGTATGCCCCAAAATTGCTCTATTCCATCTGCCCAGAAAGTCCTCCTCATGTCTAATGGCAATGTCACCTTCTCAGGGTACACTGATAATGGGGCTGGCGAGTACCAGCGGATGCAGCAGCTGAAGCAAGCCAGCTTGGAGATGGGCGCTGCAAGTAACATGGTGATCCAGGTGGGCATGCTGCCTGCAGACAACCAGGTGGTGGACATCCTGAAAGATGGACAGCTGGACAGCTATTCGAGCCATATGGTTGACATGCCTCTTCCACCCATGCTACCACCACCTCCTTCTCAAGGGCCCCCACCACCATACCATGCTCACCAGCACCGGCATCCACACAACCTCCCCAGTTGCGTTCACCCATTGGCTATGGCTGTTTCTGCCCCGGGCTCCCTGCTTGATGAAGACAGTGAGTCAGGCGATTTCAATGGCAAGTATGGCTGTTGTTGGTTAGACTGTGGTGCACTGTACAACCAGCAAGAGGAACTTGTGTGGCACATAGAGAAGATTCATATAGACCAGAGGAAAGGAGAGGACTTTACTTGCTTCTGGGCAGGGTGTCCACGAAGGTACAAGCCATTTAATGCCCGTTATAAACTGCTGATTCACATGAGAGTCCACTCAGGAGAGAAGCCAAACAAATGCACAGTAAGTCTGAATTGTGTCTCTCTTACCAGTAATAGGTCTTATATTGCTCACGAAAATAACAAAGAATTTGTAATTCTACCTTTCTTTTTCCAGTTTAATTGTGTGCCTTTTTAACTAGCCTGTGTGAATGAATGACTGCTCCATCTTTGACCCTAGACTGAAAGGAAAGGTAGTCTTTAATTTGATATGCAGCGAGAGACAGGGGTGGACAAAATGTTATTTTCGAATTTTGTAGTCTTTTACTGTAGACTGCAAAATTGACTTAGTAGACCATGATAAAGTACAGTTTAAAGCACCCTCTGTACTTAAGTACCTGTATGAAGGAAATGTAGGAAGAGTACTCTAGAATAAATGGCACAATTTTACTCTTGCCTTATGTTACTCCTTTTAGACTTGAGGAATTTTCAGGATCTTGCATAATGTTACCATGAAAAACTGAGAAGAGCTGGGTATTTCTTAAGGCAGTTGTTTGTTTCATTACTAACAAAAATAGACGCACAGCCCTGTTTTCATGAATACATTAGGAATTTTGCACATGATTTCTCTGTTTGCAGATTCTAGCAATGAGCAGTCAACCCACAGAGTTTTTCTTACTGGTTTTCTTAGGGTCATTGCAAGTCAGTCTCACACATATGTAATCACATGGGATAACAATGCAGCCAGTAAAGCATAGAATCACTTTATGTTTAAATTCCAGTGAACAACCTGTAATTTCTGTACTTCAGATTCTTGACTTGGATGATGAGTATCTTACTTTTGCTGTGTGCTTACTTAGTGCCAGCAGAAAGTAATCTCACCAGTGCTGTTTCCAGTCCTCAGCATAATCTAGTAAAATAATGAGTATATAATTTCTAGGAATAACTGCTGAATATTATTCACTTGAAAATAACATACTTATTTATATGTTATGAAATTTAAATTGGTCCAGGAGTCTATTTCTATTTGTGTGCCTAGTTAAGTAAATTTCTTACCATGATGTAGATGTTTGCTTGTGCAGTAGATAGAGAAAACTTTTTTATTTCACTTTTGTTACAGCAAAGGGCCAATCTCCTTGAGGGAGAGCAGGTATCTTCCTAGATTTCTCTCTTAAATTTAAAGGATTTGGTAGAGATTAGGCCACAACACTTGGGAGACTCTTTTCTTTCGCTTTAGTCACACCATACTCTGAACTGGGCCTTTCTGGACACTCTTTAAAAAATTCCATGATACAGTCTTTTCTGCTCTCCAGATATATTGTATCAGAGTTCTTGTCAGCGTTGTGGTGAGAGAGAAAAGGAGAAAAACGAATTATTAGGAGTAAAGAAAGTAATATTTTAACAGAATAGCACCTGGAGAAAAGGGACAGAGACAGGTGAGTGAGGGCAGAAAACAGTATGAAGAAAGAGCTGGAATGGTAAAAGAGCACTGTAGAAAGAGTAATGGAGGTACCCAGCATCTTCTAGTAGGAGAATTATGGTGAGGGATCCAGTAGACCAGGGGAAACAGTGTGTTGGTATCACTCTATACTCTGCCCTGCCTATTCAGAAAGGATGCTTAGTGACCTTCTCAAGAAAGTGGGAAGTGACCTTGTTATGTGGCCTCCTCCAGGAGTTCTTAGCTTTGAAGAAATTGTCATTCACTGGTGATAAATATGTTAATGTTTAAGAGGATAGAATACTTCATATGGTAACATTTTTAAGATAACTAAATCTAAACTAAAGCGTGTGCCATGTCATGCTGTGTCAAAAAAATGTAAGAGGTGTCTGTATTAGCTTCTCAGAGAGGATTGCTTTCATAAACATTAAAAAGGGTGATTAATTTCACTGAACTTCATCAAGTATTGCTGAATCATTGCTAGATAGTGCCAAGAAGTCTGCATATCAGAACCAGCAGCCACATGCTTGCTTTAATGTTATAAATGTAATGAAATGTAGAAATAGGGTAACATGATAACCCTCATAGCGTGGGTAGAAACCTGGAACATAGACCTCCTTTCTTGGGACAGAATGCAGAAATAGCATTCTTTAGCAGGGTTTGAGAGGAACAGCATGCTATCTTCTCCCTTCATCATTTCACAAGTGGTATGAATTTGGAAAAGAATATTTGACTTTCTAATGCCCAGGAGCCATGGTCTGGAAGTACCTCAATAGATTTAGGAAACTGCTCTTCAGCCAGACTTCATACCGGTTTCACCAAGCAGTGAAATTTACATTCATATCAATTCAGTTTGTTTTAAACTGAGATTTAAAGTGAGGTACTAAAGAGAACACTTTGGGCAAGGTGATCACGAAGTATGATTTCTGTAATTAACAAAAAATATGCAAACGAAATCTCAAGCTTTTCACAAAACCTGTATGAATGTATGCATTTAAGAGAAAACAATGATTCATAATCTTTATTTGTCCGCCTACAGTCTTTCTATATTTATGCCTCTTTCACTAAGAACATTATAAAGTAAAAGTTTACGTCCACTGCAGTTTACAGACTAATAAAAGGCAGTCTAGTAGACAAAGCAGGGAAGGAAAGATGTCATGTCTGTTATGTGAGCCAACCAGCTTTACTACAGAGAATATGTATCAGAAGCAATAGGTCTTTGGAAGGAACTTATCAAGACGTCCTGTAATCAAAGGAAGCCAGTTACACTAGTTACCTTAGTGACATCACATGGTAGTCACTGTATGTGTTGATAGTTCTTAACATTTTGCAAGAGACAATCTTCTCATTAAGCATATATTACAGTGTGTCCTAGTCAGTATAATCATCATGCAGTACTTGTTTCTGTGCAGATGAGTGCAGAAAGTGTATCATCTTACACTGTTTTCTGTATCCCAGTGGTTTGCTGTGATAGATTAGTAAGCTTTGCAAGGTTTTGGTATTACAAGGTGAGGGTTACTTCCAAGTTGTGTTACTGTGACACAGAATCAGATGCACAACTAATTACAAGCTAAACTTCATAAAATCATTTTATTCTTCTCTGTTACCACTCTGTGATGATGAAATCATGTATTTGAGAAGAGACTTGAAGAACATCTAGGACTGCAGTTAAAATCAGAGTCAAGTAGACTATTCCTTTGACTTCACCAGTAGTTTTGCCACATCTGAAATAGTTCCTATTTATCTATGTAACAAAAATTTGAAATGATATAGCTACAAATGATACTTTGTTCATTAGTTCCTTCTTATTCTGGACGATCAGTCTTCTTCAGTTCTAGAATATGAAAGTGTTGTAGGGTGAGTATTAATCAGATAGCAGCACATAAAAACTTGTGATGGTTATGATAATCAGATCCAAACATATAGTCAAGCATTCTTAAGGTCAAAATCTCAGCATATACTTGTCCCTCTGCATGAAACAAACGAGGGTGGAGTGGAAAATAATTGCATACTGATTCTGATAGATTTGTTTAATGTTGTTGGTCTTCTCTGAATCAGGATCTTTTTTTCCAGCTTTAACTGAATTCTCTGATGAAGGTGCTTGCTCAGATTAGGTTTTGGCAATTTGATCCAGTATACTTTCTCTGTGTACTGAAGAGTCGTGGTGTATTTTTCATTCCTGCCCATTTTTTGAAGGTATTTAAATTTTAAAAAGCATTATTTTAATGGAAGCCAAAGTAGGTGAATATACGTGGCTTTGCTTTATTACATGGAAATTTGTGAAATTGAAGAGTACCTGCATGCAAAAGTCCTCACTTGAATTTGACTTGTTTGGAATACGAATTCATTAAATAGCTGCTACAAAGTATTGGTCTCCCTCACTTTTCATTGAAACATGTTTCAGGTTCTGTTCTAACTTGACTCCATCTGGAATGCATTCTTCTTTTCAGTGACCTGGTTCAAAGACTGAAAAAAACCCCAATATTAATGACATGGTAAAATATATATAGAGTCTATTCCTATTGAAAGATGTTGGGGAGTTAGACTAGTTGATCTTTGAAGGTCCATTCCAACCCAAACAATTCTATGATCCTATGATTCTTTATATGAAGTAGGTATAGCATGTCAAATGGTTTGTATTTATATATTAATCTATGCATTAGCTTGTACTTTGTAGGAATAAGTTAAAGAAGAAAAAGTTGAATAAAAAATGGATGTTGAAATGCAAGCAGTTAATATGCTGGTGTTTGAGATAAAATCTGTAACATTTGCCAGCAGCTACCACCCAGTGGTATCTGAGGTTCCCTCAGATTTCCTCTGGATTAGAAAAAAGAGAATTTTCAGCAGCTGTGGAAACTCCACAGCAGGAATTGGAAAATGCTGAACTTTTGCCCTTTTTGGCTCAACCTGTGAGGTTATTTTCTACTCAATCTTCTTTCTTTTATAGTGAGTATTTCTCTAGTTTTCAAGTTCAGCTACAATAAGTGGTACTTGATTAGTCTTCTTGTCATGATGTGCAATCACTGAGCTTAATATGTTTATTCTGCTGTAAATAGCAGCAGCATATTGTTAAATTTCAGGCTCTCTCCTTGCAGTTTCATTCAGATACACTGGGAATGCTTCCCCTTTTGACACTGAGTTAAATCTTTCTGCTTTCTGTGAGATTTGAGCTATGCTTCAGCACAATGACATTAATATTTCGTAGTATGGAATAGTAGTACTCACACTGCACTTTTTATCACAGCTGCTAGATGTGATATAAACCAATAACATTGCTAGTATCCCTCTCAGATTTGAAGTAATATCCATGTAACATCTGCTAAATATTAAAAATTATCCTGCCACACACAGCCTACTAAGCATGTAAACTAGAAGATACGGTTAAAATAAAACCCCATGAAACTTAACACAGTTGTATAATGCTTTTTTTGAGACACAAGTAAACATCTTAGGGTGAGCAAGCATATTTAGATAGAAGCTATGTATGCTACTTGAAGAACATGTGCTTGGAAGATGGTGTTCAAGGTGAAATTTTGATTAAAACCGTTAAATCCATCCTGTAAAAATTATTGGGATTTTTTTTTTTTTTTCATCTAAAGGCTTTAGCAGTGTGCTTTCATATGGTGTGTTATATGTAGTATGTATTATATATTTTACATACAGTAAATGCCTCTGTTTTTTGGTGATAAGGACATATCAAATCCTATATTGCATTGGAGTTGTGAAAAAGTAGAATATATATATATATATTAATTCACTAAACTAACTTAAACAGAAATACCATAGAAAAGGAAGGGATGAATGAGTAATTTGACGGTATAATGGTGTTTTAATTTGCAACCATAAAGCTAAGACTTCCTAACTTGTGCAGTTTTATTAACCTGCTGGCTTTGGTTAGGATGTTTTAGCTGTTTAAAGGAAAAACAAATTATGAATTGTGGGTGTGCCTCCACTAACAGCTCAAACTCATGTGATCACATCAGATGGCACCTAGCCCAAGCAAATAAATCTTATCTCTAACTAATGGTACTAATGCTCTTTTAATACTATTCTTTCAGTATGAAATACCTAATGCATCCGTAATTCAGAATGTAATGATATACGCTTTTCCTGTGGCTGCTCAAGATGCACAACTTCCAGTTGAGCACCTGAAGTAACCATTTGGTATCCAAAGTACTGACCCTTAGTATCATCGCATCGCATACATTCAAAAATGCAAAGCAAACTCCTTTCTACATGCAGATGTAGAACTGATGAAGGTGAAAGCCAGTAGCCAGAAACCCATATTTTGTGTTACAGCATAAAATTTATGAAACCTTACTCTTGTTCTTCTAATGAATAATTTGATTGTTCTGTTAAGTATTTGAACCAGCTTTTCTTGCTTTTGACTTAGATATTTGGAAAATTTAAGACAGATTTTTAGTTAACTTTTTCAAACAGTCATCTTTTCAGTTTCACTGTAATCCAGAACATGGTTGTGAAGTATCCAAAAATAACAAAGACCATTCCTAATTATACAAACACTTATATTTGTGTGGAATGGTTTCTAATTTATTATCTGTGTTTGTGGATAGGCACAAATATTATATTTTATTTATAAGATTATATTTTTTATGTTCATTTCCCTGGGGCAAGATTTTGATTGAACATTTTTAAGTTTGTTTTTTTTTTTTTTGTTGCTGTACCAAACTATAAATAAATGGTAAACTAAAAAAAAAGAAAAAGAATCACTCTTAAAAATTTGCCTGAGGAAGACAAGAATCAGCTTGATTCACTCTGATCCCTGAAGAAATTCTGTTCTACTGCCACTGTAGTCCCAATTAGCAGAGGTGGCATTTAGCATGTGGTAAAAGCTTGTGTACTTTTACGGAGAGATGCTTGCAGAGTAGGTTTCCAAAGGACCTGGACAGTAGGATTAGGCACTGTTTAGAACATGACTTCCTATAAATGGTTGAAATTGGCTTTTTGGACAAGGATATTACCAATAGAGCCAGTGCAGTGGAGTCTTCTGTTATAGAAATACAATTGCTGTTGATCTTGTGTTAACAGGGTTTGAAAAACTGCTGGACAAACAAGGCTGCATGGAAACAGAGAGGTGCAGTTTGTCTGTGTGGAGAGATGAATTAACTGAGAGAAGGAAATTCAAGAAGAGGCGCTAGGGAGAATGCTGTGACAGTTTTGTCTGTAACTGCTGTGGAACCCAGTTAGATCTGTTCAGTGTATCTTGGTTTGCTAAACCTTGGTATAGTCATATGGTGATTGTTTTCTGGTATCACTGCTATCCACTAGGAGTGCTTGATTTTCCTGTCTGTTAAAGGCTGTTTTAATTTAAGTTTGATACTTTCTTACCATCATTTTAAAGGGTATATAGAAACTTTATTCTGTGAGTATTCAGCTCTTGAGAATTAATACACATCATTACAAAGTTCAAGATCACAAGTGAATCATTTTAGAGAGATGTCACTGTGGTAAGAAATTCTTTTTTAAGAGCAGTTTCTGCATAAAATGTTGAGATGTAGTGTTCCTCATCTGTCCATGAGGCAGTTTGCTCATTACAAAGAGTTGTTATAAATAATTTCCGTCCCTCTCTTTTCTCCCTCTTTGAATGCATTCTATTGGTCATCAACCGGCACAAGCTCAAGGAAAAGATGACAACGTGCCTTTATGGGTACTCTTGGTTCATTTCTATAAATACTTTCAAACAAAATTAAATTGCTTTGTCTCTTTATTTTTTACTGTTTAACTTCAGCAGAATTGCCTCCATGGTTAATCAGATGTAAACACCAAGCAGTACCACTGTTCTTCAAGGTCTAGAATGGATGCCCATGGATGTATTTTCCTAGTAACATTCAGATTTCTGTTTTAAGAAATTACAGCTATGCAAACAAGCTTATCTGGGCCAACAATAAAAAAATCGTTGCTTCTAATTAGGAGTTGTCACATAATAGAAAAGACAAGGCTTCTTTTGTTCCATGAAAAGCCTGCTTTGCCTGCTTACAAAAATGCATGGATTTCTTTCCAGTGGCTTTACATAATTGGTATGACAAAGTTTCAGTCCTGTGATCTTAGAGTTTCCAAGTGATTCAGACACACTTGTCAAACCTTGTTTAAGGTATTTGATGTTAATCTTTTACAGAAGCTGGTAGACTGCATGAACATGGGGCTTGCTTTGTCTAAAGAGTGGGCTATACATAAACTGAATTAAGGAATATTTATGTTGAGACTTCTAAGATTATCAAGAGTCCTTTTTTTTTTTAGAAATGAGCCACTGTTGAGAAACAAGGCTGCCCAGCTCTGACTGACTCACAAGGACTCTTGGCTTTTGAATCCCTGGACAAATGTGGCCTGAATTCATTGTGTAAATTAACAATGTGAGCTACTAGGTTGTGACACTAATTTTATGTCTACATCAGTGAAGTAGGTCCATTATCCTATAACTTGTCAAGAAAAGAGACATACAGATTGAGCAAATACTGTAGAAATCATTATAATGGATAGCTCTGCATGCAGAGTGACTGAAAATATACAACATGTCACAAGTTAAACTCAGCTAAATTAGTGTCTGTGAAGCCTGGGTTGTGAACATGGCGTTTCAGTGAACCAGTGGAGAGTTTGGCTCCAAATTAAAAGCAAGCAATCTGCAAGGTTGTTGAACAGCTTTAAGGGTGATAAGGTCCTCAAAAGTTTGTCATGGTTTTGTGAGAGTTGACATTTCCTCTGAAGGCAGAGGTTTTCTGCTTCTGGTTGGCAGGAGCTGTTGAAAAGCCACTGAACGCAACACTAACCTGTAATAGTGCTTTTGAATCATCACACATCTTGAAAAAATGGTGATGCCTTCTTTGGAAACTTATTTTCTCCCCTCATCCTTCAGCCACCCGCAATGAAAAGCTTTGGGGTTAATGTCTTAATTTCATTTATGGTTTTCAGTGCAAGAAACGCAGTGATAATATGTTGCAGATATTCTTTGCAAGGCTTAGAAGACAGCAAAAATGAAGTTATCATAGCAGGTTCTGTTTACTAACTTTAGTTCTTATACTTCTTTCACCATATTAGCATCTGGGTGCTTTATTTTTTTCCATTACATAAGATGAGATGGGTCACTGAATCCATCACCATAGGCTGAACTATTAGAATCCCTCTAGTACTAGTATCCTTCTGGTCTGTGCTGGTGTGACAGACCCTCTGTTACCATCAAGCAAAAATGGTATCTGGTCAGAAAAGAAATGGTATATCCTGCCACTCTCTGAACCTGAGGGACACAGAGAAGACCGAAGTGATCTGAATAAGGACAATTCTTGATTGCTTATAGGAAGGAGGACTGTGTTCGTCCAGAACCTGGGTATTTCCATGACCATGAAATTCTGATACAGTTTTAGCTCAAATATGTTAGTACAAACTGATTTGTACTTCCAGAAAATAGTAAAAGCTAGTTGGTTATCATCTGTCTCTCAGCATTATCTTGAGATACTGGGTTTTTTCTTCAATAGTATGTAATATAACTGAGAAGCATGAGGTCTTTAATGACTTACAGTTCACAAGTGAAGGTTACAGCAATGTTCAGTAAGAGGCAGCTGCAAGTTTTCTTTTAGATGTACTGGGGGAATCATGTCTCAGGTGTGAATGCAGAGAACATGTCTGGCAGTATGTGGACGTAGAACATTTCTGTCACAGTCTGTGCTTGTTGCAGAAACTGGAAACAGATGTGTTTTCATAAACAACCCACTGCTTGTTTCTCTGGACTCTGGGGAGGAAGGACATGGGTGTGTAGTATAACTTTGACATGCTTTCAAAAGGAAAAGAAGAAAATTAGACTAGCAGGCTTTACATTGTATGTGAGGACAATATGCCAGTTTTGACTACTCTTTTTTTTTTTTTTTTTGTGCATATTTACATTTTTTCCCCCAATTTTCAACATTTATAGACAGGATTAAATCAATTTTGTATTGGTTGTGAAGATTTCTTTTCACAGTCCTTACAAAATTCTGTGCAGAGGGAGCAGTCCACAACACTAATCATGGGTATGTGGTATTTGGATCTCTTCTAGCATGTACCCAGCAAGCTCAGAGTTTAGGCTGCTAGCTCATCTCTGTCATTGTAAGACCGTGTAGGTGCAGTCTTTGTGATCCTTAGAGCCTCCCTGAGTGGACTAGTGACATAAGCCATAAAAACAACAAGGTTTTTTGTATTTTTTTTGCCAAAAAATCACAAACTCAGTTATTCTGTTTTATCTTTAGAGTGACACTGAGGAAGACAGAATAAATGTTCTGTCAATGTTTTAGAATCTGACCCATTACTGTGGATTAGGTGTGTATACCCTGTGGTATTATGTATTCCATGAATTTTCATTTTTATCAAAATGTATTTGTTAAAAAAAAAACAACAAACCAAACAACTACTTTTTAAGATTCCTTTGTATGGTAAGAGTAAGCTGAATTAAATAGCTTGAACTCTTCCAATTTTTGAATGGTACTTGGCATTCTTTGCATTAACTCATTCAGTGTTTCAGCTTGCTTGATCATTAAAGTTTCCAGAAACTGCATGTTTTTCCTTCTGAAGTTGAAAGCTGAGAAAAAATGCTATTTATCTTAATGACCTGTGCATCAAATTTAATAACAGATAGGCTTTTCTTTGTAAGTTAATTAAAAACTTTACAAAGAAAAATGTTTCATTTGAGTCCCAGAAAAATAATTGTCCATTCTGTAAAAAAAACCTCCTCCACAAACAGTCACTACTCCTAAAACAAATGAAGATGTATAAAGTAATTGAAATGTGTTATTTAAAGTTGCCCAGGAAGTTGTGAAGTATTTGACCTGTGTAAGGCACATATGTTTTTAAAAAGCTAAAAGTGTAAAAGAAACCCAGCTATCCCTGGTAAGAAGCAGGCATATTGTGTTGTATTTGTTTATTTATTTGATTGCTTGATTTATTCATTTTCTTTGAGTATTTTCATCTGTATTAGCCTGTGGGATAAGATGAAATGTTTTTTTCTGAGGTTCTGTCTTCTCAGTCTAGTTATACCAGAGTTGCTGGCAGTGTTTGGTCATCTAAGCTTCTTTGAGTTGTTGATATGAAGAGCTGATGGAATTTCTTAACTTACGGAAAAATGCTCTAGTTTCCTTTATTTGCTGATATAATTATGTATGAGATTTTGTAGGGTCAGAAGATGAGCTGATTTATGGATATGGGCATTCAATTTCAAATGATTATATTACCAGAGCTTTACATGTTACTGGCCACCTGCACAACCATGATAAATCGTAATTTCTGAACACTTAGTCCACTACAATTCCTGAGGTCAGACACGCATTTTAATTTGCATTTGGAAGAGACTGGTTATATACTTGTGGTATACTACAACACAACTAATAGGTAGTAACTTGTGAAGTGTTAGTATCTTGATAGTTTGCACGTGTACCTGTTGACTGCTTATGAGAGAGAACTGTCAGAATCGTAAAACATCCTTGCCAGTTTTCAATAAGCCTGATTTTGAAAATGTTTGACAAATTTTGAGATTAGTGCCATTTTTTTTTTTTGTCAGGAAAATTCTGGAGCATATCGTAACTGCTAGAAAGAAAAAACAAACAAATAATACAAACACCAAGACACACACAAAACCCAGCTGTTAAAAATTGGTATTATTTTTTGGTAGTTAATCATGACCTTGTAAAATGCAGTTCAATTGTTTAAATTTCTACATTGGTTCTCATGGTGTAAGACCTGAAACTTGCTGTAAATCAACTGTTATCATGGGTAAGAGCTTTTCGTCTGAAGTGAGAAATGTAATGAAGGAGTAGGGAAGCAGCAAAGATCTTGGTCACTGTCCTTCCAACAGAGATACACAGGGGCTTTTCGCTGTATTTTCCATAGCGTGTTGGGCACCTCACAGTGAATACCTGACTGTCCTTGAACATGGCTTCCTGGGGAAATGTCATTAACACTTAGAATAACTTACTGGTGGTATTCAGGTCAGGTGGATTTTATGGTGCCATTGTTTCATTATTGAAGAAGAGTTAATGAGATGCATCCTGTAAGCATGCAAGTACATAGTACATGGTCCATATGCCTATCTCACAGGGGATCCATCTCAGAAAATGTGACATTTGGCCTCACTGGCTTTCCATACATGTGTGGATGTGTTAGAATCTGGAGCTAGTTATGAATAATATTCTTAGTAATGATGCTATTGAAAACTTGCTTTGATTAGCTTTTCTTTGTCAGGTGTATGTAAACAGACATTTTGATTTTTGAGAACTGCAACTTCAGAAAGCTCTGTTTTATTTGTTAGAAATAAAATACAAATAGAAATGTCTTCTGTAAAACAAGCTGCCTCCATTTTTTCAGCTGCCTCCAAGCTTTTTCAGCGTTGCTGTACAAACCCATCAAACACTAACCATTAACTTGCTTTTTTCTGTTACTTCTAAGTAGGAGGAAATACCTCTGTTTTTCAAAGGCTAATAAACATTCCAATAGAGAACAAAACTGACTTCTCCTTTTGGGCAGGAGACCATTGATGAGAAGGACAGTGGCTTTGATAAGTCACTTTTTCTCACCCTCCAGTGTACAATAGTAACTAGAAAACTCAGCTAACTCTGAAGTAGTGTTGATTGCTGACTTTTTAAAAGGCATGACTGCATTGTGTTTTGTCTGTTGAAAGAAATGGTGTAAAGGCCTTAGTTTGCAGTCACTTTATCTCTTAGAGTAATTTGTTTACCTGATTCTATTGCTAGATGTACTACCCAGGTACAAGCCACTTTTTTGTGGTGGATAAAGAGACTTAGCTGATAAAGGAGTTTATTATGTTTCTCTGCTGTAAAGTACATTGGTCTTGCTCTCAGAAAATGTTAGTACTTTCTTCTTTGTTTGAACCATACCTCTATTTTTCCAGTAATTGTTGTCTTTGACTTAGATCTCATTAGGATTATGCCAAGGTCACTGAATGGCATGTCAGCTTAATTACAGTGGCTTTCAAGCTGAACAGTTCTGACTCACAAGTAGGAATTCACAGTTAGGTAAATGAACAATCTGAGTCTCTGAGCTGCATACCATGCAATGCTTAGCTCTGTGCACCAAGATGCTGAGTGAAGACAGTGTTCCTAGGCTCCAGTAAATGGCAGCTGGAGTTCAAAAGCCCTTGACTTGGAATAGGACTGAACCACCTTAAGGGTTGACCGTAAGCTGCAGTTTTTAGCTGTGTAATTTTAAGCAACTTAGGCATGAACAGGCCTCTCTTATCCCAGTTAAAAAGCTGTATAATGGTGGTGGGGAGTGTGAGATGTCTAGTACCCTAAAGGAAAGCAGTGTGACTTTTTCATTGCAAACAGTGAAGTATTGAATAGTTCTAAGCCCTGCACAGGAAAAAAAAAAAAAAAGAAAACGTCCCACCATCAAGTAAAAATTACAGCTCTTCAGAAAAGGACTTTTTTGACCCAGAAGTCTCGATGTTATGAAAACAACTTTATTATAATTATGTCAGGACATGTGTCATTGCATGTGTTGTTACTTCAGAGTCTTAGATCTTTCTGCAGCTGGATGATGTGACCAACATAAGAATTCTGTTTGCAGTGACAGGCAGCTTCCATTTTCAGTCATCTCTGTTCCTTTTTAAACTCTGTGTTTTACCAAACTGACATCCACATATCTTATAGATCAGACTGCTATGTGCTTCTATAATATAACTGGCTTTATTTTGCACTTCAAAGGTCTTTTGCAGTGGTGCTTATCTGCACAAACATCAGGTGGACCTAATAAAAAATGTCAGAATACAGAGGAAAGCAGAATATAGCAAGAAACAGAATCTTTTTTTTTTGTGTATTCCAGAGTAGATGCATCAACAACATCTGTCATTTATCTTCCGTTACATTCACAGTCTTAGTGTTTATTCAGCTTTGAACAGAATTAACTCAGGTGATTTTGAGTAAAAGAGAGACAAGAGGAAAGTTCATTAAAAAAAAATATAAATAAAATGTGTACCTTTTATATTGTCCCTAAAGTTCAAGTAACTGAAGTAAGTGTAAATCTCTGTTGGCAATAGACATTGTCAGTTCTAGCAGTTACATTTAGGCAACGATAAAGGGTAGAGTTGTGTATCATGATCACATTATAGTCCTAATGAAGGAAGCCAAGAAATGCACTGCTTCAAAAACCTTGTCAAGAGCATCTGTCATCTGATGGCTGAAACCAGCAATCTGAAGGACCTGTGCTACAAATTTGGATTTGGGCTAGAACTGAAGCCTAAGCAGACCATGGGCAAATGCTTAAAAAGCAATAACTAGAATGGAGCAGTAAGGACCAGTGATCTCTATCCAGTATAGGATGAATATTGGTGCAGGGCAAACAGAGACTAGGACTAAGCAGTGAATGAGGATCTCCTCTGTATTGTAGTGGCTGTATCCTATGAGCAGTGTCCTGGTTATTTCATGCTACTCTGACAGCTTCACAGGCTTGTTCTTCATCTCCTGGAGTATTGATTTATATAAGCACAGCTGTAGCTGTGGTCAACTATATCTTTATTATTTTATTTAGGCTGGACTGTTTCTAATTTAAAAAGAGACATTGCCAAGTAGCATTGTGTAATTGATTGCCTGGCTGGGAGAGATAAAGCGCTGACATAGAAAAGAACTTCTTGAGAGGCTTTTAAGTTTTCTGACAAAGTGTAGCTTTCACCTTGGCCTCAGTTTCTCAGGATGTCTGAGAATTGTGTTTTGCTGCAGTGGGTTGTGATCTCTTAAATGCCTCACCCAGGGAGAGAGAAGAAATTTTCCAGGACATGTGCCTCCTGCATTTCTCAGGACTGTTTGCACAGGTTATATATTCTCAGTGTGATCTATACAGTAGTGTGCTGTAGGCACAAGAGCATTTTAACGGAGGAAGAAGGAGAAGATGGGTAGGTTCAGGGTTTTTTTAATGCTTCATCTGTTTAATTCATTATCAGTAGTTAAACTCATAGGCTGATAATGGAATGGAAAAGAAATATCACAAAATAGAAGTATTGTGTCTTTTACTTTAAAATGCACATGGCTGTTGGCTCAGATTTTTCCAGACACTTTCACCTATGAATTCTGAGCTTCTTCTATGAAACCAGCAACAAAATGAACCACCAACATGCAAGTCTCTTTCAATTTCAGTTTCAAAATGAACCACTAACATACAGTCTCTTTCATCATGATCCTATGCTTGATTTCATTTTCTGTGGGACGAGATTGATAGTGAAAACTCTCGCAACTACTTCAACACAAATTAAGTAGCTGAATTCCTAGTTTGTTCAGATATGAATGGTTATTAATGAATATATTTTGCTGTGGTTGATTTGGCAATCAGTAACAGGCATGCTTACATGTAGACTGATGATGGTCGACCCTAATCAGTTTGTACAGTTCACTGTGACCTGATGCTTCCTGGGACACTGATCAAAGTCCTACTAATCTTTCTAATGCAAAGAGTTATTCATTATACCCCTCAGCACATTCTTTGAGAGGATTGTCAGAAGATTTGTGATTTCTGTAATAAATCCAAAGCACACAGCATAACCCCCAGTCAGAGGTGGCAACCTGATATTTCTGCATGATGGATTTCAGGACACTAGTGGCTAGTATTCCACAGAGATATGTAACATCTTCATTAGTGTATATAGCAGGCTGGATTTTAAAAAATTATCTCCAAAACTCAGTATCTCAGGAGTACCTTTCTGAATAGTCCACTATGCAACAGTGTTTAAAGGGCAAGAAGAAGTAACTGACTGTTCTAGCAGGATAGTCATTGACGTTTTCCTCTTCAGTTTTTTCTGACTCAGGGTTATGAAATATTAAAACAGGAATGAACATTGCTTAAGATAAAAAAATGAATTCTCTAAAATACTGTCATTACGCCCTCCAGTTGAACATGTTTAGCTCTATAATTTTCCATCAGCATAAGCAGAATAATTGAAGTCTCATTATGCAAGTGGTGCAAAGAACAGGAGATATAATATTCAGAATCTCTTCCAAATTTTTAAATTACATGAATTGAACGCTGAAGGGCAGCCCCAGGTTATATCACTTTAAGGGAAGGTTTGCTGGACAGTTCACATCACTGCAAAAGTTGGGTAAAATTAGATTTCTACCATGTACCTTCTTCTCTGTCAGTATTTGAATTTTATATTCCGAGTGCAAAGAACACGATTATCTCCTAGGACACAGGGGGAATGAAAATCTCTTTCTACTTGATTTGAGGTTTTATTAATATGGGCAAAAGTGTTGTCATTACAGCTGCACTGACATAAAGGGTAGTTTAACCCAGCTGTCACAGCTGCTCCTTGCAACTGGCCATGCCTCTGAAGGCAGCAATCTTTCCCGTGGAAAGACTCAGAAAAGAGGTCTGTGGTTCTCAGTAAGCTCAGGGAAGTCTAGCAAATGCAACTCCCTTGAATTTGCTGTAAACAGCGTGGGATTTGCACCCAGGAGTCATAGTCTGTCTCTTCACTAACGCTTAATTCTCTTAGAGGGGCTTTGTCCCCCAGCCTGTAACAAGTCTGCTGTCGAGGCAACCAAAACAACATCAACAACAGCTTTTTCTAAGGCTAAAAATTTGCTCACATGCTTGAAAGAACTTGAAGACTATGTTAATAGTGCCACCTGGTGACATTTCATGTAACCCTGTGCTATTTCTGAAGCAATGCTATAATTTAACATGACTTTTTTACCTGTGTATATTGAGAGCGTTTTCTGCCATGTTAAGAGAATAGCTAATGAGCTAGATCCTCAAGCATCTTTTGCTCTTTTCTCTCACAAAGTGCTTTTTTGTCTGTTTTCTCAACTTGAAGGCAGTTCTTTAGATATGGTGACAAGATGAAAGGTTCTGCAATGTTGCCTTGCTTGGGATTTCCCTACTGTAGGAGAGATCTTCGACAGTATGAAATTGAGAGCTGTTGAAAAAAAAAACCAGTTTCTTGTAACTGTCTGCTATAGTATTCTTTACTTCTACTGATACAGGGTTAAGTGCTGTATCATTAATGTGAGGAGTAAGACAAGGTACAATTTACTCTAACTGATACATCAGTAGAGATGCATATATAATCACATGGTCCCAAGAAGACAGCACTGGAAAATTTGCAATGCAAATGAAGCTGCAAAATCAAATCAGAAACACATAAACTGGGAACCTGAGTACTTCTAGTGCATTTTTTCTAATGTGACTTGTGTATGTATCTACCTGCTTCTATAGATCTCACTTAAAGTGGCAGGAGCATTAAAATTAATATCTGCAATTGTACCTTGAAGTAGAGAGAAACCAGAAATAGTTTGGTTGGTAGCTTGTTTGCATGGTTAATTAAACTTACTGTTAAGAATTATGGATGGTATATTAATACTTTCAGCTTTTGGACATTATATTAATACTTTTCAACTAAATCAGTCAAACTAAGAACTAAAGTGTACTTTAAATAGCAGGTAAATGCTTGCAAGAACTTAAGACCAAACCATAAGCATTGTATTGTGTTACTGAATCGTGACCTGTATAATGTAGCTGAAGAATATTTTTCAGTCATGCTCAAATAGAGGAAAAAAAATTATTTTTTTCAAAGAAATTAAAATTTCAAGCAATTAAAAAGCTTTGATCAAAGCAAATATTTGGGCTACAGTCTGTCATTAAAATGAATGTTCCAGTCATTCAGGAAGGGTTTTAATCTGGAGAGTTGAAATCAGGAGGGAGTTTTCTTTAATCTGCTACTGCAGATATTAATGTCTGATTGTCTTTATTTATAATAGTATTCTTCTGAATATTGTATCATCTAAATAACTTCTTTTTAAGCATGGTTTAACAATGTTTTATTATTGCCTAAAAAATGAAGTCACAATCTGATAATTTTAAAATGCTTTGACCTCTGAAACAATGTTTAAAATGGATTTTAAATGTTTCAAGGAAAACCTAAATGATTCTGAGGTATATTTATAAACTATGTCAAAGACATCATACACTGTGGTATTAAGGGGTATTGGGGGCTTTTTTCTTTCAGTTATATAGGATCATTTGATCCTATATAATTGGAAGGGACCTTAGACCTTAAAGATCATCTAGTTCTAAACCCCCTGCCATGGGCAGGGACACCTTCCACTAGACCAGGTTGCTCCAAGCCCCGTCCAACCTGGCCTTGAACACAGTCAGGGATGGGGCAGCCACAGCTTCTCTCTACAACCTGTTCCAGTGTCTTGCCACCATCATAGTAAAGAATTTCCTTTTAGTGTCCAATCTATATCTCCCCTCTTTCAGTTTAAAGCCATTCCTCTGTCCTGGGTTCAGCAGTAGCAGTCATTTTTCTCCTTATTAATAGCTGGTGCAGTGCTGTGGTTTTGACTTTCAGCCTGGGAGCAATGCTGGTAACAAACACGGATGGTTTTGGTTGCTGCTCAGCAATGTTTACTCCGCCCAAGGACTGAGTCTCATGCTCTGCCAGGGTGGGGGGGGAAACCAGGAGGAAGCAGAGACAGGACACCTGACACAGACTAGCCAAAGAGGTATTCCATACCACAGCACGTCATGCCTAGTATATAAACTGGGGGTGAGTTACCCGGAAGGGCTAGATCACTGCTTGGGTCAGTGGGTGTCGGTCAACGGGTGGTGAGTGGTTGTATTCTCTTTCCTTGTTACTTCCCTTATCGCTATTGTTACTGGTGTTAGTAGCAGTGATTTTGTGTTGTACCTTAGTTACTGGGCTGTTCTTACCTCAACCTGCAGGACTTACATTCTTTCCATTCCCCTTCCTGTCCCTTCAGGAGCAGGGGGAAGAAGAAAGTGGGGAGTGGGTGAGCGGCTGTGTGTTTCTGAGTTACCGGCTGGGCTTAAATCACGACACCTACCTTGTCCTGTCACTACAAGCCCTTGTAAAAAGTCTCTCCCCAGATTTCTTGCGGTCTCCCTTCAGGTACTGGAACACTGTTAGAAGTTATGAGCGTTCTCCAGGCTGAACAAGCCTGACTCTCTCTCCTTGTCTGCATTGGATGAGATGCTCCAGCCCTCTGATCATCTTTGTGGCCCACCTCTGGACTTGCTTGAGCAGGTCCATGCTGGTCTTGTGCTGGTGACACCAGAACTGTACACATTACTCCAGGTGGGGTCTCTCGAGAGCAAAGGAGTTAAGAGAAGCTGACTGTTTAGTTTTTTGACAGTATGGAACCAAACTGTAAATGCTCATGATAAATCCATTGTGTTTTGTTATGGCTATACAGCTTTGAGTGATGTGTGGCTCTGATGTGACATTCTTAGTCTGGATGGTTAATTTACATTAAAGATACCATGCTATGTAAGTCGGTTGATGTGTATGGCTGTGAAAAAGCATATGCCAGGTAAGAATTTAGCCATATATTTACCATGCAAAAAAATGACATACCTGCTGTTGCACCAGGTGTTTTTTAAATTGTTTTCTTGCTTGCCTTGTAATGGGTTACATTCAAGTGCTTTCATCAGTGGTTTCTGTTTAGGGTGCATGATGACAATGCAATGGCATACAAACCTTCAACTGATGTGTACACTGTAGTCACTTTATAAAACTTTATATAGATACAGTGGCCTTCCTTATTTACTGGAACAGTAAACTTGGACAGAAGGTTTGCATATCAAGACCTTTTTTGTAGGTGTGATCGCTAGATATACCTGTAACTGAAACTATAATAAATCATTGTGCAATTTAACTGGTTGTGTGGTTGCAAAGTCAAGACATACTGAGTAAATATAATTCTCTGAAGGATGTGTTGCTTATTTGTTCTTCTTGTTGGCGGTAAATGGAAAATATTGCATTGTTTTTGTATTTGATGGAAAAAAATTTCTCCTAAGACATATATATGGGGTATGTGGCTTAGTGAGACTTGTAACTAATTTAATTTCAGACTAAATGATTACAAAATTCTGACTTAGGAAGCTAAATATGTTGGTTTTCACGGTCAAAACTCTAACATGATGTTCATTGTTCTTGTAGAAGGTTGGTGCTGTAACATGAGGAGATGGGATTTGTCTGAAGGAGACAGTCCTATTCTGCTTTCCCGTGACATCCTGTAAGTGGTGCTAGCTCAGTTCTGTAGAGTCCTGCCAGGCCAGGCTGCCTGTAAGGTGATTGGATCAGCACAGGCCCTAATTGTCCATACTTTATGGTTTCTTGATAATGTTCCCTGTATCTGTCGTCCTCTGTTTGTAAGGATGTATGTTGTATCCATTGAGCAGCTTCCCTGAAACATGTTGTAGTGTTCTAGTTGTATTCTACTCCACTGCAATTCCACTTGCAGCTAATTTATCTGCAGCTTCCATGATATTTGCATCATAAGCACCACAAATGTAGTTGGCTTAGTAATGTGACTGGTATTTATGCATTTCAAACTCTTTCTGTACAACTGATACCATAAAGCAGAGTGTAGCTGCATAGTTTTGTTGCTTTATATGTCTCCTTGGACATTTCTGAACTATATATGGATGTTTGAAAATTCATTACTCTCTCAGACTACCTGGCTTTGCTAGAACAAGGGGGCAATAATGGCTCATGCTTAGAAATTACTTTTCATTTAGAAAAATTGTAGAGTAGTTTACCAGTATTATATATAGGAATGGTTGCTACATGCCATACAAATCATATCTTAACTATGCACAATTATAGATAAAAAGTATATCCAGATTGGTTAATTTCCAGACTTCCCTGAGAACACATTAGGCTTTAATTATAAGCATACTTTTTCTTCTGTTGTGGGATTTGTTTCTAGGCCAAGTTGATGGTGTTGCATAAATCATTGATAGTGTTTATGCTGTAGACTTCAGTTATACCATGCAATGTTATTTTCAACAGGATATGTTATCATTTAAAAAACACACAGAACACTTTCATCTTCAGGTGTTTCTTAATATATACACTTGCATATGTTCACTCAGACTATTGGTAGTACAGAAATGCAGCTGTTGATGTGAGTTAGTAGAACAAGCAAGTCCATTCCTGACTCAGTTCCTCTAGGTCTCTCCTAGGGCTTTGTCTGCTACATCTATTTTGTTAAAGGTTGTGCTGCATAAAAATAGGAGCTTCTATCTTGACCTTCCTCATTTTGCAAAGTGGGAATTAAATCAACTATTTATGGTGTGAAAGGTAATTCTTTGCTAAGTATGCATCCCAGTCTCCTGCTTATGAGCAAATAATTTGACATTTAAGCCTTCTGTGCGGCCTGTTAGAAACCAAATTTTGAAGATAATGGAATGCTTTCTGCAAACTCTTAAGTCTTAGTACACGTTCAAGAAGGTAGAATAAAAGTATGTTCATTGTTGGAGGGATATGAGAGACAGTAACAACTTTGGGAAGACAGACATTGAAATTTATTCCATATTTAATCATAGAACAGGAATTTAAAATAAGAAAGGGCAAGCAGCTTGTGTAGTTAGCCTCTGTAATTTTCAATACTGCATTCAGAGTAGGTATTTGCTGGATGGTTACAGCTGCCCCTGCTACCTCTCCGTCCCCCAAATAAATAAAAAAAATAAAAAATTAAAAAAGGGAGAAAATAATGTGAATATGGAGAGGGGACAGAGTGCAGTGAGACCTTGCAAGAAAAACTGACACTGGTCCATTGCACTTCGCAGAATATCTTCTTTACCTAGAAAGATCAAGGTTTTCTTTCTCATCCCTGGCAGTGTTCAAGGCCAGGCTGGGTGAGACTTCGACCAACATGGTCTTTTGGAAGGTGTCCCTTCCCATGGCAGGGGGGTTGCAACAATATGATCTTTAAGGTCCCTTCCAACCCAAACCATTCTATGATTCTGTGAAAGGCTGATCAACTGAAATGAAATCATTTTAGTTGATGTGTCTTACTCGCTGAAGCATTGCAAAGGTCTTATCAAAAGACCTAATCATTCTTTTTATCAGTCTGGTGAATTGTGTCCTTATTACTTCTTTTCAACTTCATATATACTTATACTAAATAGATATATGCACCATAGATATTCACTTTTACTCAAATATTATATTTATCTGCATACCTTAGATGGTGTCTTCTATCAGTAGCATGGAGACAATGTATAAGCACTGCATATGGGAAGAGGCAGTAGATGACTGAAGGAATTTCCATGGCACTGTTGGCTATTTATAGGCCTGCTGTAGCGAGTTAAAAAAACTAGAAACAAAATAACTATGTGCTCACTAGTGTGCAAATACCTAAGTATTTGTTCATGGCTCAGATTCACGGAAGCAGTCCTATTAAGGAAGGATGCTGTGGCATGTGAGTGAAGCACATGCTTAAGTGTTTGTGGCATCAGTGTCCTGTGAAGGAAAGTACTTGTTTTCAAGCTATCTGTACACCTGCAATCATCCAGATTCAAGGATGATTGTAGCCTAGTGTCTATCTCTCTTTAGGTGATTGTTTTCTCTGTTTAGTTTTCCCTTCTACTTTTGGGGTGGGATGAAATTAACCCTATTCTGCTGAATATCAGAAGTACGGCTGTCTCCTTGAAGCCATGTGTGTCCACAACACATAATACAATTGTATTTGTCTTCTAAAAAATAGATTTACTGCAAACAGATGATGGTGAAAACATCATAGAATCACAGAATAGTTTGGGTTGGAAGCAACCTTAACAATCATCTAGTTCCAACCTCCCTTGCTGCGAACACGGATGCCTTCCCACTAGAGCAGGTTTCTGAAAGCCCTTTCCAGTATGGCCTTGAATCAGGATAAATATTTAGCCATTCAGCCATGCTTTCTGTCACCTGTTTGGTACTGTATTACTGCTTGTGCTTGGTACTGGCCATAAATACTGGGATTGGTTTGGAAATATTGCAGGAGCCGATGACTCACATTTCCCTATATTCAGCTAAGCATGTGTGTGCAGAAATACATATTGTGGTGTCTATCTTTGTTACACCAATTTCTTCAGTCATTTCAGTGCCTGTTGTGCTGTCAGCCATGGAAAGAAAAAATAATTCCAGCCTAGTCATTGTTATTATGCTGGTTTAAAATTGTTTTTACTTAGTGCTCACATAAAAGTGTTTTAGGAAGGATGTTGCTCCTGGGCTCCCATTCTCCATTAAAGGGAGTAGGCCTGTACTTTTTTTATGAAAAACATGCAGAAAACCACTATAATATCAAAAAGGCTTCCAAGCTACCCTCTTACAAAGTCAAATACTGTAGTGTTACAGCTTCCAGTCCAAAGTGGAAGGAAAGACAGATAATTCAGTAAGGAATGGAAGTTTTCAGCAAAAGCTTAGATGAAATTGTCATTACCAAAAGTCATGATCATGGAGTGCCTTTTGTCTGAATAAATGGGAAATGTACATGGTGAGTTCAGAAAGGGAAGTCACCTAGGTTTCAAGTGGTGACCTCTTAGGCAATGGTGACAAGTTAGGCTGGGTTGGATCAGGCAGCAGGTACTCCTAGTTTTCCAGAAGGATAATATGTGTGCTTCTCAGCACCAGTTTGGGTGATGAAGTCGAATACTGATTGATAGGAATGTTTTTGGTGAGACAAGTTTTTAAAGAAATTTCTGACTAGAGCAAAGTATCAACCCAGACTGTGGGGCTTTCTTTTGCTAAGTAGGTATTAACAGCTAGAGTAGGACTTTCAAAATGTAGTTAAAGACAAACATATATGTTAAAAACACTTACCAAACTTCTGTATAGCTGTATGGGGTACAACAAATTAATCCACCAAAAGAACAGGGCTTCCAGAGTAGACTACAACAAGTTTTGAAGATTGATTACCTAATTTTATTGTAAACTTCAGAAGTATTCACAAAGAACATCATCAAAAATAAATTAATGATTCTGATAACTGTTTCAGTGACATGAATACAGTGAATTCTTGGGTAGCAACTTTTCTGGCTGAAAAGCTTTTGCAAATAAATTAATCACCATCCAACAGCTAATGTCACTCTCATACCAAGGAACAGTAGTTTAAGTTTGATGGAGTGTCCCATCTGCATCACCCTGTCCCACCCCAACTCTCCAGCACTTTGATTTCCTGGGATTTGAGTCTAGGAAGGATCTGGGGCATATACTAGTTCCTAACCTAAGAACCTGGGTCTCTCTTCTGGTTGCCACAGCGTGCTGGTGTGTACTTGGGCACAGCCTGTTCTGGTGTTTCACTCTTGCTAGCAGTGCAGGAAGGACAAGTAATGCCTGATGGCTTGGGCTGCCTTGACTTTTTAGTACCTAATTAGAGTCTCTTGAGAAGCTTTTTGATAGGATTGTTCTCTTGCCTTCTGAAAATGGCAATAATTTGGGATTACTCAAACTTGTTACTGGAAATCAGCAGTGACTTTGGGCAGTACTGGATGATTTTCTGCACAGAAATGGCTGTATTCTAGCAGTACTAAAAGTAATTGCCATTTAGAATGTTTTGCAGCCTGTCTAAACTTCTGTGTTGTATGCCTCCATTCACAGTGAAGCATATCTCAGGTGATGTTAGTCCTATTTTCCAGCTTCCCACCTTAGTCTTTGCTAGCTGAGGCTAGGTATGACCTGTGCAGCACATTACTCCTGCTCCCCAGCAGCACAAAAAAAACAACCCTAGCTGCAGGTCACATTAGTCTGTCTTGCACATAATACATACCAAAAACATTCAGTACTTTATTATGTTTTTTTAATTGAGAATTTTATAACTCTTTACTATATCCAGAAGAAATCTACTCCTTTTCCTGCATGAGAATAAAAGAAGGAGGAGTTGAAAAGGAGGAATGCATATGATTCAGTCAATAACAAGGCAAGGTTTACTGAAAGTAGCTGAGCTTCCCTTACATAAAGCCCTCTAGGAAACCACTGTAGTCTCTTGGCTGATCAGATGGAACAGCTTTACAAGCAGGGCTGACACAAATGAATATAAGGAAGCTAGTTCAAGTACGAGGAGACGGTAAAATAAGCATGATAAATATCATCAGTGATCAGAATATACCTAATCTTGTGAAAAAGACAATCTTTCAGACTCTTGGCTTCTGATTTTCCATAATGGGATTTCTGGTTTCTGTAAAGGTTGTTTTTTTTAGCATAAAATAAATTATTATTTTGTTCCTTTAGTGAGGAAAAAGATCCTAGTACAACACAACATAATGCCAAATAATTGCCTGGAAATATTTATTGCATTATTTCTGCCATTAAAATAAACCTGGTCCTCAAGGCTGAGACTGAAAATAAAAAAAAATAGTGGTAGTGGTTCAGCATAAAAGTAAAAACAACAGCTCACAAAGTAGTAAAATACAGATTTCTGTGTGCAAAAGGGGGCTTACTTTCTGATCAGAATATGTCATTTCATTTGTAAAAATTTTAAGGGATTTTGTAAAGACTGTTCAATACAGTATTATTACCTTGATGGGTGTACTCAAACAATTGATTCTAATAGGATCTCATAACTTTTGCATTCCATCATTATTTCCTTTGTAAATAGATGCTTCATTTAAGACATAAATAAATGGCTGGGCATGACACTTTTCATCAGATGTTATCTCTTCTGTAACAATTTTTTCCAGTTTTCTTAGCTGCTTATTCAGTTGTAAATCTCCACTGACTCATCTAATTAAAGGTTTCCGTGGCTGTCAATAAAAGTAATCTTTATTGCTTAGTAACAAGCTGTGTATGTCTCTTTTGAACTGCAAGAGAAACAGTCACTGAAGGAATAAGATTTATGGAATATCAAGAACGGAAGATGACTGCATGTTAATCACCTGTAAAGAAAGCACTTGCTCATAACTACATCATGAAAGATCCCTTTATCTACATGACTTAGCAAGTCTCACTTTCAGATTTGGAAAGCTTAGAGTACTTCTCAAGGCTCTTATTGAATCCCACAGTCCTATAGCTACTGTGATCTTTCAGCTGCCCTTGCTTTCAGCCAGGGATCTAAGCACTAGCAGTTAAAGGCTTCCACTTCCCCAGGCTCCATAAAGCATGGTTAGCATCACTGGGAAGCAGACTGGATTTAGCAGGAAACCTCTTAGCTGTTGGGCAAAATTGTGTGCTAGCCAATCTGAGTAAGTGCTGTGCCTTCCTAGTCTCCTGGTAAATTAACATTGTATTTTTCCGTTTAAAATGAATCAGAACTTGTTCTGCTCTCAAGTGCAAGCAGAAATGTGCTGGGCTGTTAGCAGTAACTGAAACAGTAAAGTTTGTAAAATCAACTGCCTTTGGGGGTAGGGATGTAGAAGCCTGAAAACCTGATTTCTCTTTCTTTTTCTCAAGAGCAACTGATATCTGCACTAAATTCAGTTTCTCAGCAGGCCCACTCAGCTGATATGAAAAGAAAGTTTGTTCTTGCCTAAAGTATATTTGAAGCAATGAATAATCAAGAAAACAGGGTCACCTATTTTAATTTTCATTAAAGTCTAGATTACCAAAATTACATTATATTTTAAAAAGTGAAAGGATTCAGAAGGTACTAAACATCACTGGACTGTACCATTTTTATCTCAGTATTATTTGAAATTAACACACAGGTTCTTCCACAATATAAAAATTTCCCTGTTATTTAAGTTTTAAATACTGTTTAAAATTTTAATTTATTTGCCATATATCAGGCAAACTTCAAATAAATTTAAAATAATACCTCTCAAAATGTGTTCTGAATAACAACATCATGTGCAAATAGAAACAATACTGATATTCTTTCTCAGCTACAGAAATATGTGCACTTTGGCCTTTCTCCAAAGTGAGTAAAACAGCCGGTGGATGATTTTTTAAATCACTGTTAGCAGATGAATCTTTCCTAGAAACAAGCCCAGTGGATCAGTACGCTTTAAAACCTGTTTATCTTTTTCATTTTCCTCTGTAACTTGAAATCTGTAATTGTTAGCAATCAGAGTTCCTGTATTGCACACATGGTGAAGAAAGCCACCATAAGCATGTGGGCTGTCACGCAGCTCTTTGCATTTGTTCTTGCCTGTTACAATTTCTGTGAATCTCCAGGAATGAGATTCGTCTCTCCTCAGCAAGTTGTCTAGTCTCTCCAAATTCAGTTCAGAATGCACACAGGCAGACACAGACATTTCTGAAGGGGTGATTCATCTGATCATTGGTTGAGACATCTTGAGCTTTCTGCAATGCCTCTGCTGATTTCTTCCAGCAAATAGGAGGGTAGAGGAGATGCTAGTGGCTATAAACCAGTAGGTTTTGGAGGTCAGCTTTTGCCATAGCTTTGTATGAGCACGATACAAATATAACTGTCTATGGGATGCTGCTCCTACAGTGACCACATGACTATTCAGTGTCTACTTAATCTCAATGCTGATGCTTCAGTGTTTTAGCATAGAAACTGAACAAATAAGAGAAAAGAGTACTTAACATGTGTTTTTTGATTCTAGACCCTTCTTCCGACAAAGTTCCAATCCAAGCTGGGATAAGATTACTCAGGCACAGATTTTCTCTGCATCTTTTCTTGTTCCTCATTTACTGCTGGTATGATGCAGCCATTATTAATTTGCTGCTGCTGCCAACTTGTAAAACTCATTTCATACTAATTAGAAAAACAGATTTAAAGTGCTGGAAGGCTCAAGCCAGTGTTTATGCTTTTCTGAGGGCTGCCATCACTTGTAACAAGGGTTGATCTAGGGAATACTGCAGTCTTTACAGCTCATCACAAAGCTCAGTTCTTTAATTTCCAATCACTTTGTAGAGGGGATCACAAAGGGAACATGCAACCCATACTGACTAGTTGGTTTTGTGCTTCTTAGTGATAGCTGAATGGGGGCTTGCCTCATTAAAAAGCATGAGCTCCTACAGGACTGGGTAACCATCCAGCTCCTTAAAGCAAGGGCTTGACAGTCCCGTATCCTTTCTAGTGCAGAAAGGGGATCAATACTTGCAGTGAGTCACAAAACATTTATTTTGGCTTTTTTTACAAGACTGTCTCTGATTTAAACTGTATTTTCTGTCTCAGAAATGTGCAAAACTAGAATATATCTATAAATACTCATGAAGTTTAAATGTGGAATAGGAAGTGGTATTAGATTAAATATTAAATTGAAAGAGAAATTAGCCTACAATAATGAAGTTGAAAGTTTGAGAAAAAATTAAATTTTTTTACACCCAAGACAGATTATTTGTGATTAAATAAATGCTGAAACCAAATAGTTTTTTAAGAACTTTGAATAATTTAGGAAAAAAAAATGTTTTTTCTAATAGTTTCTAATTGTCTCATCAGTATTTTATAAGTAATTTTCATCTTTTGAAAAATCTGTGATAGGTTCCCTTGTAAATTGCCATTTTCTGTGTTATCTTTTTTAATGTATGTGTCTTTTTTTGTCTGTGTGTTTTTGGGAGGGACTGTGGGTTGCCAGAAGTTCATTTGGGGGGGGGGGGGGCATTTCTCATAAGTTAATGGTAACAGAGTTTTTAATCATTGTACTCAGTTCAGAAGTAAAAGGTTTTCTCTATGTGAAAACACTAAAACCTTTGGTAAAAACTATGAGTAAGCTATTTTGTGCAATTGCTTCTTCCCCTCTAAGTTGAGGGAGATTATTATTACCTTCAACAGCTTCTGTAGTCGCTTATATTCATGTACTTTTTGATGTCCACCTTCTTTTTATAGCTCAGGTAAAAGGACAGGTTGGCATGGAAGCACAAATCTGGAAAGGAATTAGTTTAGAAGTAGGCATTTTTACTTCAGGTGGAAATAGCTGAGAGTTCTGTTACTTGTAAGTGGGGAAACAGTGCTATTCTTGATATCACTTTGTGGAAACACAAGTTAGTCTTTTATCATTTGTCCTTGTAAACTAGCCAATATATGAAAGTTTTGTGGGGTTTATATGCCTCTCAAACTTGTGTGTGTGTGTCTGTAAAATGTTTGCGGTTTTATTTACACATTACTTCAATTCTAATGCAGTGATAATCAATACTACATTCACAGGACTAGGTTTTAATTCTTCCTGTCACTGTGTTGATAAGTAACTAGAGAGTTAACTCCTAAGCCTGACATGTCAACTTAAACACTGGAATGGAGGAAAAGGCAGGAAGGAAGATACTTCTCTTTACGGGTGGGAGATGCTGTATTGCCCTTCAGTGCAGCTATGAAGCATTTACTCTGTGGCACAGAGCATTATTAAAGGACAAGTCTTTATCTGTTACTGAGGGAGAGTGAGATAAAAGTGGCCCAGACCCAGAAGAAGAAACCCTGTCTCCCTGTTGGCATCCCTTGGTAAACTACTGCCTGGCTTTGGACAGGTCCATAGACATACATATTCTTGACTTTGAAGTCCCATGGGCACTTGTATTTTGGTTTAGGATGTGTGCAGGCATTTGATGTTGACAGAGCTGAGCTGACATAGCTCTGTTTTTCATTCTTGGTTCCCAGTCAAGTACAGAAAAGAGATTCTTCTGTCTGTTCCATAAGGGCTTAACCCAGCTTGAGTTCTGAGGGAACACCAATTGTATCTGTATAAGAGTCTGACAGAAAATTTGATGGTAGCTGCTAATTTGGCTTCCTTCTTTTCCCTGTGCATTGCAGAAGTCCAAAACTTGATGTTGAAATTATTAAGGTTATTTACATCCTTGGTTGGACTTAGTACTAACTTGCTCAGTATCCAATAATATTTTGTTTGTGAGGCTGGGATTGAGGAAATTCCAACTTAGCCTGTGTTCTCAATATCTGATCATGTTGTCTCTGAATAACTGTTTGGATTCAGCTAACAACTATTTCTGTTATGGAAAAAAGTGCTATGGAATATCTGCTATGTGATTATTGGAATTAATGAACTCACATGTCTTATTTACAGTCTTTATGGCAAATGGTCATATTATTGCAAATAAAATGTATGAAAAATAGTAATTATTCCAAATTAGCATGATTGCTTATTGCCTAGGCTCATGTATTTCTCTGAGGCACACATAGTCTTAGTAAAAGAGTATGTGACTTTGAAATACTCAAAAAAGCAGTTTGAATGGCAAAGCATTTCTTAAAGAGAGAGAAAAAGCTCTGGTCTGTATCCCTCTCAGCTCTGAAGACCAGATCACACGATAATAAAAGGAGCTTGTGTATGCTATTTCTTCAACAATAGAAATGTTGCTTGTTGAAAATTGTATCAGAAGATCTTCTGAGCTACATTGTCCACCATGGAGACCTCAATCAATCCTTCTAGTGTTTTAAGTGTTTCTGTGTGGTGGTGGTGTTATGTGACCTTCTGCCATTTGCTGATGGGATTTAATGGCTTTGAACAACAGCAATCATCAAAAACCTCAAGAAAGGTAATAAATTGTATGTGGCAGTATTCTTGAATGTTTCACTCAGTAAGGAGAGAGGGATTTAGCACAGCCTTGTGTGGGAGTTTTAAAGTACGCACAGAGCCACATAACTGTCAGGAAGGACTGTCCATTCTCTAGGAGGGCTTAATTTGGTCATCCAGTTCCCCTATGTTTAATCCCTTGAGCACAAAAAAAGAAAGAGGAAATTTAAAAAAAAAAAATAAAAAGGCAGTAACAAGAGATCTTTATTTCATGTGATATGTAGCAAAAGGTAAAATATCAAGCTAGTTAGAAGATTATTTCCCTGAGTCTCAGGATCGACAGTTACCCACAGATCTGCTAATAGAGTGCTTGCTGTGTGAGGATTTAACCCATAAGCAGTGACACAGACCTGTGTTTCTATCTTAGTCATATTCTGGACTTAATGACCCAGGCCAGTGTGAGAGGAGAGAGGCTGAGCTGGGGCAACTGGTAACAATGGGCCAGGTGGAGCAACAGAGAAGGAGAGTAGGTCTTCGTATCAAGACATAAGGAAGAAGATGCTGGAGAGACCAGCCCCTGCAGCCTCCTGCTGTGTACAGGGATGTCACAGGACCGGGTGAGGCTGCTGCGTATAAACACTGTAGCGAGCACACATGCTGGTGCACTTTTGGCTAAGCAAAACTCTGTAGTTTTACTGTGGCACACCTGTGTGCCACACACAGGCATAACCTGTGCCACATTTAGGTTAAATGTGAAATTATCCTTATTCGCTGTGAAGGACTGAGGATGATCCCAGAACATTTCTCAGATCAGCATGTTAGGTTTTCCCATAAGGAAGGAAGGGGTGGCTGAAAGCAAGACCTAGATAACAAGTAAGACTTGAGCTGAAGCCTATATTCAGCTGTTTATGGGGTGGGATTTTGTTTTACACTTTAGTTAGCCTTAAAAACACGTATTGTTTAACTTAATTCAATGTCCTATATATGTTGAACTGTAAGCCTTAGCAACAAGTACAAATCAGTAATTTACTGCGTGTATTAATGGAGTTGAACATTAGATATTTAATAAAAGGGATGTTCATTAAAATAAAAATAAATTGACTGGTTAAGAAGTCTGACTTACAGAATGTTGTTAATATTTAAATCTAAAGCAAAATTTGGCTTATCCTGCACATGTATAAGTTTTGAGTATAGTGCATTAATTTTATCTTTTACATCCTGTCTAGGATTATGAAAAATCACTCTTAAATTTATGTTAGAACTGTAGGTTGTAGTGGTTGAGTATTTCCTTATGTCTATCAGGAGCCTAACACACCTGTGTGTGTCATAAGCCTCACAAATACAACTCTGGCCCACAAAGTAAACAAATTAATAAAATTTCGAGGTTCAGACTTTTTTGCCAGAGCTGAAGAGAGCTCTGGTGTAATAGTGATGTGCAGCAGTGCATTCCTTTTCATGTGGAATTTGTTCCCTCACTGGGATGGCACTTTCTTAAAAGCTGCTTTCTTTTTTGGTGGTGTAGGATGAAGCAGCATCATGCAAACATTGTGCTTGTTTACTTTTTCAGTCCTTGCTTGCAATTTGTACAACACCTGTTATTTAATCTATTTTTCAATCCATTAAGTCATTGCAATGCTTCCAAGCCAGGGGAGCCTGGCACTTGATCATTTGCTTTTCCTTAGCATAGGTGGAAAAACGCTGTGAGTCTGGGCACAGCAGAGCTGGATAACCTCTCCAGAGCATTCCTTCTGGAAACTAGATTTGAGCAGAGAGATCTGACTTGGGCTGCATCAAGGAGTGTGACCAGCAGGTCGAAGGAGGTGATCCTGCCCCTCTACTCTGCTCTCGTGAGACCTCACCTGGAGTATTGTGTGCAGTTCTGGTGTCCTCAGCATAAAAAGGACATGGAACTGTTGGAACAAGTCCAGAGAAGGGCCACAAGGATGATCAGGGGACTGGAGCACCTCCTGTATGAAGACAGGCTGAGAAAGTTGGGGCTGTTCAGCCTGGAGAAGAGAAGGCTGCGTGGAGACCACATAGCAGCCTTCCAGTGCCTGAAGGGGCCTCTAAGGATGCTGGGGGGGGGGACGACACTCTTCATTAGGCACTGTAGTGATAGGACAAGGCATAACGGGTTAAAACTTAAATAGGGAAAGTCTAGATTGTATATAAGAAGGAAAGTCTTTACTGTTAGGGTGGTGAGGCACTTGAACGGGTTGCCCAGGTAAGTTTTGAACGCTCCATCCCCTGGTGGTGTTCAGGGCTGTGCTGGACAGAGCCTTGGGTGACATGGTTTAGTGTGAGGTGCCCCTACCCATGGCAGGGGGGTTGGAGCTAGATGATCTTAAGGTCCTTTCCAACCCTAACTATTTCATGATTCTATGATTCTAAGTCCAGATAGATGACATCAACTGCTCTACCCTTGTCCATCAGTTTTATAGCCTCATCATAGAAGGCCACCAAACTGGTCAGGCAGGATTTCCCCTTAGTGAAGCCATGCTGGCTGTCACCAAGCACCTTGTTGTTTTTCATGTACCTTAGCATGCCTTCCAGGAGAATCTGCTCCAAGATTTTGCCAGGCACAGAGGTGAGACTGACTGGTCTGTAATTCCCTGGGTCATCCATTTTCCCCTTCTTGAAAATGGGGGTTATATTTCCCTTTTGCCAGTCATTGGGAACTTCACCTGACTGCCACGATTTTTCAGATATGATGGGCAGTGGCTTAGCAACTTCATTTGCCAGCTCCTTCAGGACCCGCGGATGTATTTCATCAGGTCCCATGGACTTGTGCATGTTCAGGTCCTTAAGATGGTCTCGAACCAGTTCCTCTCCTACAGTGGGTGCAAGGTCTTCATTCTCACAGTCCCTGCATCTGCCTTCCAAGACTTGGGTGGTGTGGCCAGAGCCTTTGCCAGTGAAGACCGAGGCAAAGAAGTCATTAAGAACCTCAGCCTTCTCCAAATCCTGTGTAGCCAGTTCTCCTGAGAGCTTCCAGAGAGGGCCCACATTGTCCCTAGTCTGTCTTTTCTTTGCTATGTACCTGTAGAAACCCTTTCTGTTATCTTTCACATCCCTAGCCAAGTTTAATTCTATCTGGGCCTTAGCTTTCCTAACCTGGTCCCTAGCTTCCCAGACAACATCCCTGTATTCTTCCCAGACTGCCTGTCCTTGCTTCCACATTTTATAAGCCTCTTTTTTTCATCTGAATTTTCCTCAGGAGCTCCTTATCCATCCAAGGAGGTCTCCTGGCCCTCCTGCTGCACTTCCTTCTGGTTGGGATGCAACACTCCTGAGCTTGTAGCAGGTGATCTTTGATTATCAACCAGCAGTCTTTGCTCCCCCGCCTCTAGGGCTATATCCCATGGAACCTTACTTAGCAGGTTCCTGAAGAGGCCAGAATCTGCTCTCTTGAAGCCCAGGGCAGTGAGCTTGCTGCACGCTCTTCTCACTGTCCTGAGGATCTCAAATTCGAGCATCTCATGATCGCTGCATTCAAGGCTGCCCTGAACCATCACATTTCCAAAAAGCCCTTCCCTGCTGGTGAGCACGAGGTCAAGCATGGCACTTCTCCTTGTCGGCTCCTCTACTACTTGCAGAAGGAAGTTGTCTTCTACATAATTGAGGAACCTCCTGGATTACTTGTGCCGGGCCGTACCGTTGCTCCAACAGATATCAGGGTGGTTGAAGTCCCCCATGAGGACAAGGGCCTGTGAGTGTGAGGCTTTTCCTATCTGTCTATAGAGTCCTTCATCCAGAGTCCTCTTGACCAGGCGGTCTGTAACAGGTCCCCACAGTAATGTCTTCCATCTCTGTTCTCCCTCCGACCCTGACCCACAAACTCTCTGGGGACTGCTCACCTGTCCCCAGACAGAGTTCCACATTCTCCAGCCTATCCCTAACATAAAGGACAACTCCCCCTCCCCACCTGCCAGGCCTGTCTTTTCTAAAGAGCCTGTAACCTTCCATTCCAACACTCCAGTCATAGGAGCCATCCCACCATGTTTCTGTGATGCCTATTATATCATACCCCTGTAGATGTGCACACATCTCTAATTCCTCTTGTTTGTTCCCCATGCTACAAGTGTTTGTATAGAGGCATCTGAGCCAAGCTCCAAATAAAGCCAGCTCACTGACTGAAGCAGCTGGAATATCTCTGTTGCTCCGAGAATTTATTATAGGTGCTGGCAACTGACTGGGAGTGTTGGGATGGAATGATGTCCCCCTCCCCCAACGTATCAAGTTTAAAGCTTTCTTGACCAGCCTGGCAAGCCTCCTACCAAAACAGCAAGGCTGCATACAGCTCCACCAGCCTCCAGTAGACCTGGCCTCCCAAATCGAGTCCCATGCTATGAACGCCCAAACACCTGACTATGGTACCAACCGCTATGGCACCATGGATCCTTATGTCACTGAATCATGATGTACTTATTTCAGCTGTAAGGTGTTGGTTGTGACCGGTGCTGCTCAGCAGTAGTCCACTGCAGGTTCAGTATCTATTGTGAATTATGGTGTGATTCACAATAAGCTGTAATGTGAAAAATGCCTAGATCAAGCCTCTAATACCACAATTTTAGCCACGTAAAGTAGTGAGAAACAAGATATTACTTCATATAACAGCTACAGTGTACAAAATGGGGCTTTAAACCTTTTGCAGTCAAACCTGAATGGTGTTCGTGCTGGACTTCAGCTGCAGTCACTCTTCATATGAGGCAAGACTTGCTCCTGACACCTATGTTTGACCAGGGAGCAACAAAAAATAAGAAAAAAAAACAGGGTTTTTTTTTTACACTTTCAGTCCATGTGCATTTGAAGCTTTATCTAAAATAAACAAAGAAGCAAACAGACACCAAACAAAAAAAAAAAACAAACAACCCCCAACCAAAAATCCTGCAAAAGCCCCAAATGCAAAGCAAACAAAAATGCCTTATATGTAAATGAATGCAGGTTTAAAACTACACACTCACATTCACTTGTGCTAAAACATGACTAGGGACATCCATTCCAGTCTTACATCCTGTTTTAAGGTCCTGTCAGAGGCAACAGACATGGACATATTTACCATAGAAATCTTAGGTGGCCAATCAAATGGCATTTTGCTGTCTGCAGAAAGTTTTCTGTGACTGTGTCCTCAGTACATAGTGTTTGGTATTTGTGGGTGTTAAGAATCTGAGTTTTTAATTTAAATATATGTTTCTTGAAAAAATAAAAAGAAATTAGCTGAAAATACGTGGAGACCAAAATTAGGCTAGTAGTTTGACACTGGACAGGTATGCTTTGATACCAGGTGAAAATGGGTTTAGAGAGCTTGACTTGGTCAGTCTCTATTTACTCAGGCATCAGATGTTGAGGTAGGAAAAAATCCTGATGACACGAATAATGTGGTAGGAGTCTAGACAGACAAGGAGGCAGCAGAGGTTATCACTGCAGACATGTAAATACAGCTGAGCTGAGACTTCAGGAAAATGCAGTGAATAGCTCTATGGATGCTGCTGAGTCAGGCTGCATGACTCAGATGATTCCTTCCTCCACAGATTCCTTTATTGGTGAGTCAGTGTGTGCAAATAAGGACTGCAGTCAGACAACTGAAGAAATAATTTTTATTCTCTCAACTGAGCAAAGACACATCCATGACATCATCCTTGTTCTGAAATATCTGCTCTGTTATTTAAAGCACAGCATTGCGCTAAAGAGCAGTTTGTTGTTGTGCTTGGATTTGATATTTTTTTCCTAATCCCACTTATGAGAGAACTTTCATGAGTTCTTGGATGCTGTGACTGTTCTTTATGAAAGCATTTGCTGCTTGCATATGATACATATTGTAAGCATTGGAGAAGTGTAATCACAGAACTGTTAAAGGGTGAATGCTAAAGAGGCCGAGTGATCCTGCCAGAGGTACCCTGTGAGCAGACCCCAATGATTGTGTCAGAGAGGGGAGTAACTTGTGTAGGGTTTCACAGTGATCTGTTCCATCTAGTCACTAGTTTGCTTAGTAGTCTGACGTGTTTATTCAGTTTGCAGATAAAGCTGAAAGACTTTATCTTGAAGGATTAGGATCAGAATACAAAGCTATCTTGCTTTTGTTTTGATTTGTTTATTTTTTGTCAGTTGGTTTTCAGTAAGAATAAATATAGAGGATTGCAATTAGGCAAGAATAATGAACATTGTAAGGGCCTGGTAGCATTTGGCCATGTAACAGATTTTCAGGGGAAAAGAAAATATGATAATAGCCCTCAAAATGAGTATCAATAAATAATGCTGTTCTGATGCAAATTAGACTTTTAGGGGACAGGGATTGCTAGGTAGAAGTACTGTTTCTAAGATGTGGGATACCATCTCAGTTTATTCTTGTTCCAGTAATAACTTGTACAGTTTAACACTGCAATTCAAGTAGACATGGACCAGTTGAAAAGAGTCATCCCTCAAATCCAGGAAACCAGTGTGAATGATTAGAGATTTAGAAAGCTTGATGTAGACATCATGCAAGGGCTACATGCAAGTTAGCTTTAGCTTAGGAATGGAGGACTGAAGAAGAGTGGAAAGCAGGCATAAATTCTTTGAGTGCATGAAATGTTATTCGAAAGGATCAATCCATTTTTCTTGGTCTGTCCCTCATTGATCTAGACTTCTTCTCAGGAAGGGAGATTGTTAGGAAAACCTAGTAACAGTAAGAACAGTTATTCTGTGGATTTCTGGACTAGACAGCCTGCAGAAACTATGCAACAGTAGATCTGAAGGCTTTTGAGAAAAATAGGTAAATGCCAGTCAGCAATACTTCCAGCAGAAGCTGCAAGTTCATGCTCTCTGATAGGGACATGAGCTCTCTATAGACGCATTCCATACTTCTGCCACCTTTTTGTCACCCACCTGAAAAGGGTGCACTCCTTGAAGTAGCTTTTCCAGGCCAATGCTGTCAGGAGAAATCTAATGTGTCACTTGTAATGATACAGACCTTGAACATGGCATGAAAGAAAATGCTTGAGAAATATACATGTTTCTGAAAATACACCTTGCAGTGGAGAAAATGAGGCAAAGAATTTGAGTTTTTTTTTTTCACAGAAAGGAGACTGAAAGAATGCATCTGGAAAGAATATTTAAATACTGTAAGATCAAATCCTGCAGCTATCCATTTGAATAAATATCTGGCATTACTCAGCAAGCAAAATTTAGTTAACAAAGTAAGAATTTCATTTAGGTAAGCTGAACCTATGGAAGCCAACATTAAATGAGTCAATGTGACTGTAAGGATAAAGTGATGTGATTAAATATTTTACCAATGAGCATTGTAGCTTCCAAGAAATACAGTGATTTAAAACAAGTTGGATAGCTCCATAAAAAAAATGCTTGTTTCAGTTCATAATTGGGCTTGATAAACAGGGTGAAGATATATAGATGGCAGCTAACCAAAATTGTTTTAGATGCATGAAGCCTAAATATAGAAAGGGATAGATCTGATACATATACAATGTGAAGTTTCATGATCCGAGCTTCTGATCCTCATTCTTTCTCCTCGTCAATAGAAAGAAGGGTTCACTATTGCAGTTTCTGATCACCCAGAGAAGGACCAGGAGAGCATGGTCTGAAGTTCCTGTAGCTTGTGAAAAAAATTGGTGACTGGATACATTGGGAGCCCAAATTACTAGCTTCTGTCAAGTGAAAGGAAGTTATAAGGCATTTCTTCAGACTGGTGGAGACACCCTGTGCAGTCAGTGTACTTTATTCCAACCTTGCTGTGCCACAAGTTGCCATTTGTCCCCACCATTTGGTGAGGAGCAGGTCATGGGAAGGAGCTGGAGTTGTAGAAAGGGCTGAAGAGGTGAGAGAGTGTAGATAGGAGGGGAAAGCATGGTGATCACAGGCACATGAAATAATACCTGGAGAGCTGAGAGGAGATTGGTAAAGAAAAAAAATCTGGGTGGCGCATCTTGGCAGATGAGAACACTTATTTACAGAAGTACTCGTCTGCTGTATGGACAATAAATTTTTAATAAATCTTCACTCCAGATCCCATACTCCTGTGCTCAAACTGCGCACTTGTTTTAGGTGCTATAGCTATTCTAGTGTCTCCTGCTTAAATTATTACAATATCATGAAGAATTATTCCCTTTTCACATGGAACAATTTTTTTCAGATTTGTAAGCTAAATACAAGCTACAGAATTTAAGATGGGATGATGATAAAATTGTATAAAATTATAATTCTAGACTGAGATATGACAGTGGATATTTAGCACTGTAGTTAGAAAACTGTAGAAATTTGTTGCATTATTCACTTTAGATTATGCATTATGCTCCTAAATGAAATACTTTTTTACTTTTAAGCAGAAAGTTATGTATTTGTAAGTTTTTCAGTTGCAAACCGATTTATTTTTTTGACCAAAGAGACTAGAGCTCTCAACATCATTTTAGAAATATTATACTTAGTTTTTTCTCTTTATTTTTAATGATGAATAAAATATTGAGATGTGTATTTGTAGCATGAACAAAATTAATCTGAAGAATGCAGTTGGTATTTTTAATTAAAATGAAAATATTAAAGATATGAATCAAGGGCATCCTCAGCATAGGCGTTAGAAGGAAAGGCTGTGCATTTCAGCTGATGGCACTGCAGCAGACTGGTGTTTGGAGTAAAGATTCTTAGCTCTCCTTTGTGTAGCAAATGGAAAGATTCTTGGGATGCTAGTGGTATTGTGAATCCAAACCTGATGCCTACAGTACTTCAGCCTTACACATATAATGTACCATCAACAAAGTCTCTCCATAAAAGAAATTCTTTAGCTGCTTGGAGCTTTTGTATTCTTTATGTTTTTATTATTCCCTGAATGAGCTTTGTACCATGAGTAGAAGGAAAGGCCCACAGAGACAAAAGAAAAGATTGGTTTTGTTCTGTAAATGGACACTGAAAAAGAAGACTGCAATAAACCTATTAGTGTTAAAGAATAGGTCAGCTTGCTAAAATTTTAACATTTCACTGCAAGAGTAAATTGAGATTCTGCTAGAAATAAGCTGTATTTCATATGCCAGCCCTTTTTTTTTTTTTTTTTTAGCCATCACAATACTATAGTAAACATTCTTATTTTGTTATTTATGCAGTTATATTAAAATTCAGAGTAGTCTTACCACATGCAGTTAGAAGCAGAACAAATCATGGGAAAGAGTGCATTTTGGAATGTCATGTTCTTTTATGCCTCTGCATTAGCAAGTAAATGCAATAGTTCTGCAACAAAACAAAGGAATTAAAGTCTGCTATTCTGTAAAGTAGTAATGAACTCACAGAGGGCAATTCAGAACAACTCTAAAAAAACCCCGCAAAGTTGTATTGCAGTTGAAATAAATATTCAGACTTTTACATGAGCCCAGTATCACTGATTTAGAACAGCAGGGTACTGGAACAAAACTCCTGAAATGTTTAAAGCTGGTCCTTGGTGGATACCAAATGGAAAGCTGTTCTCACACATGGTATTTTGAGAACAACTAAATGCGGAGTTTGTTCTTGTAATCATTCCAGGCTGATTCTGCTAAATCACAACGTCCAAATGTAGGATGTTTGTACCAAAGTTAGACCTGTATCACTGTCTTTTTCCATCCATGAAGAAAGTGTTCCATTCATGTGGACTGTTTGCACCCTAAGCTGGGTTTACATTGACCCTCTGTTTCCACTAGTGTTTCATAAATATGCCAAAAATGAAACTACAGTATTTCTCTTGTTCTGTCTCAGTTATACTCAGAATTCTGTTAAAATGAAGAAACACCCTTGATGTCTGGATTCCTTATCCTATCATGCTAATGACACAGGAAATACAATGCAAGCCTGTGAAGTTTTTTTTGCTGAGCATGATTACAGAACCTAGATGTATTTAGCCTCTCAAGGGGTCTATACATCTTGACCAAAGAGTAACAAAACTGTTTTCTTCAAATGACTCAGTACTGACATATGATATGGACATATAACTGTAACGCTTATCTCTATATCAAGTTCTCCAAATATCCTAAAAAGCCCCAATTTTGGATAATATACAGTGAAAACATTACTAGGAATTGATAAGGTCTGCATGATAAATTGCTTGTGCTAGCAGTTCCTTACTTTGGACATCATAGTGTTAATAAACCTGTTGCTTTCATGTGCAAGAAGTTAGAAGAAAGTAAAACTGCAACTTAGCAAGTTGGTTTTAAAATCACGAGAAACACAATAAGTAACGTGTTTAATGCTAGGAATACTGTTAAGAGCACTAATTTTGTCTGTTTGGGAGCATGTGAGCTCCTTTTAAACAGTAATTGCAAGAGCGATGTGGAATGTGTGTAACCAAATGGTCATGAGCAGAGCATGTAAAAAAAGAAAATTGTCCGGTAACTCCTTAGGTATTTATTTAGAGAAGCTGTTCAAAGTTCAATTTCCATTCCAAGGATCGAATCGGGGGGACATTGTTTAGCTGTATGGCAAAGAAAGAAATAATTTTAAGGATTAAAATCTCATTTGTTCAGCTCCAAAAATGGCTGGTATCTAGACCTTAGTCTTAGCTTTTAAAATTGGAGCTCTGGAAAGGACACTGTGTACCATCTGGCTGAGAGGATTTTGGTTTATGAATTTTGAAGTTATAATGATTCCCTGCTTATACATATTCACCTGCTGCATAGATACCACATATTCCTGGCATATGTAGTATCTAAGTATTATGAGTATTATGCTTTTGTACTATAACAACATAGATGGGACTTTAGGATTGCTTCTTTGGGAGACCATATATCAATCTATTAGAATCTTGAGGATAATGTATTGTTAAATGAAGTAGGTTTTGTTTACTTGTTTGAGCTTTATAAATATGCCCAGGAATCTGACCAAGAAATTAGGAGGGGGTTGTTTTTCTTTCTATGATTATCCTAGCTCCTTAAATTCCCATTTTCCTGATATTGTAAAGGTTTACAGAGGTACTTTCAAATGGTATTGCTGAACACCAAGTCGCCCCTAAAAACTGTAGGCAGCATGTCTGGTTAGGTGCATCTATGACAATATTTAATAAAAGGCCTTGGATGTGAACACTTCCCAGGGTTTGGAACTTGGAAATCTGATATCAGAGGTCTGCAGGGTCTCCAGGTAAACCTTCTCTAGGTCTTCTCAGTGTTGACCATTGGGAATAAACCAGGGTTCAACCAGGGTTGTTTTTGCCTGAGTTTTGTCATCTAAACCCAACTCCTGCAGTGGACATATATCACCAATTTGGGGACACAAAGTCAAGTAACAACTTTTCTCCAAATCCAGTTTAGAAAACAATTTAAACAAATCTAGTCCAGGAAAAAGTCGCATTCAAATCCTCCACCTGATACAGGCATATGCTGAAACAACTGAAAGAGAGCATCTGTTCACAGAGATTTTCCCTGTTTTTTTTTCTGCCCTGCATAAATCAAGTTTCCTCCAGTCTTCCCTTCTTTTATTCCTTTACATTCTTTGCCTCCTCCTTTCACTTTTCTTAGCTTAGACCCTTACTGAAGCTTTTTTATTAAATGAAAATCATGATACTGACATATTTGCAACAGTGGTACTTTTCATTCCATATGCTATAATCTTTCCTTTATTGTTTATTTTCTTTATTGCAAGTACTTGCAGGGACAAGAACATTTAGTATAAAGCCAATCCATCTTTTACTGGGTCAATAGGCAGTATATGCAGAAACACGATGAACTTGCTTCAGCTGAACAGCACAGAACTTTTTTGTTGGCTGAGCTAGGAAGCTGGCAAGAGTCCATGGAGTAATCACATAGTACTCAGAAATTCACTGTCACCAATGTGGTATTTAATTAACTAGTTTGCCGGAAGATGGATACATGGAAGTGAGAATAAAATTCTGAAAGAAGGAAAGCAAGAAACAGGAGAACAACAGAGCCAGACAGTGTGTACCTATTCAGACAGAAGATAGATTCACTAGTACTTTTTCTATGGGTCCATCTTCATTAGACTTGATTATAGAACATGATTTAATAAATAATTTTTCTTGAGCTGACGCGCACCCCCACAGTCTTTTACATAATCCTTCTATTTTCTGATACTAAGTACAAATCATGATACGATCACAGGTCTAAATAGCAGATATTCTATCCTGTTAAAACAATTGACCCTTGTTTTTCACTGATGGCTGAGGTGAGAGTTAAACTGCTGTTCAGTAAGATGTTCCTATTTATTTCCTTAGGCTAACAAATGTAATACATGCCACAAGTCAAAATACATTGTGCTGGAAGCACAGATCTTATATAACTGATACCTTGATGAAACTTTGCATAATGATGTTCTTGAAGAATAGAGTAGACTGACTTCATTTTAGCTCCATCTTGCGGATTCATATGTATGAAGCTCCTATACGATCCTAGAAAATGAGGGATGGTCTTTTATCATTCACTGTTATTCCCTGGAGAAGTTTGTGATATCTTACGTGTTTCCTAAATATTTATTTTTCATTTGAATGGGAGAGTGTGCCTCTTAATGCATCTGTATATTTTATGTATTTCTGAGATGTTTAATTGTGTGAGCTCATGTTAACTAAATTTTGCTCTTATTTGTATCTTTTATATTATTTTGCTGGTTCTGACCTTGGGTCTGAATTTTCTGGGGTTCTGGTGAATATTTTGTGAATAACACTGTTTATCATTTTGAGCTTTCAGTTATTCAGATGTATTGTTTACATTTGATTGATGATAATTACCTAGGAATTTGCATCTTCAACTCTGTGATTTAGTATGTGTAGTTGTTGATGAGATACTGTTCCCAAATATCAACTTCTTTATCATGAGAGTAATTTTGGTAATTTAAAAACTAGTGACTGTTCATATGAATTTTCCAAAATTTCTATGCCCTTAGGTTTGAATGGCTTTGAATGAAACAACCAAGAAGGCCATAATTTCTGAGATAGGAAGGGAAATTATGCAGTGAAACAGAGAAATAACTGAACATTGTACAGCAAAGAGCAGGGCTATTATTGCCTCCATTCTGTTTGTGTTACACTCTCCAAATGTTGAGCTGTTTATAAATGCACCCTTTGCTGCCATTGCCTACACAGCAGCATCTCAATGTGGAGCCAACACATAAAGGTTAGTCAAGGGCATCCTGGTTTTGCGCACCATTTTAACTTGCCAGAGGGGTAGTGGTGGTGGTGAGATGTTTCAGCTCCTGATTCCCATAGTCACAAAAAAAGGAGGCTTAAAACCTAGAGGAGCTGTGGGCTTTTTATTTCCTAGGGCTGCTAAGCTTCCACAGGTGCTGTAAACCTTCTTGAGATGTATCATGAATGTATGAAGTTTTCAACAACGCCAGGCTTTTACTCACTTATGTGGAAATTATGAGGCATCCAGATTATGAAGCTTTTTATTCCTAAAATACACTAATGAGGCTGCAAGCATCCTGTCTAGCCTGGGAGGAGGTTTTCTGCCTCATGGCTTTTTCTGCAACAGGTAGGAAAATGGTGATGTTATGAGCCTCCTGTCATTCTAGATTTTTTTTCCTTTTCTTTTTTATCAATTGTGGAAAAATACCTGTATAGGAAGGAAGGAATTTGTATTCCTTGGGAATACAAGGAAGTATTAACAAGTTGAAAAAGTTAAATACTACTGAGAAAAAATCCAGGCTGATAAGACATAGTCAGGCATAGTATGATTTGCAGACAGTGGAACGGCAGAAACCAAAGCTTTCCCCAGTAGTTGAGTTTCACTGGCACTTACTCTCCTTAAGTTTTGCTGATTTTGGAAGTCATCTAATAGGGTAGGTTTCCCCTAATCATGTGCATATGTATTAAGCCATCTTGCTTAAATATAAGAAAAGGGGTAATGGGTCCAAACGCAAACAGGGGAAGTTCAGGTTAGATATAAGGAAGAAATTCTTTACTGTAAGGGTGGTGGGGCACTGGAACTGGTTGCCCAAAGAAGTGGTGAACGCTCCATCCCTGGCAGTGTTCAAGGCCAGGTTGGATGGAGCCATGGGCGACATGGTCTAGTGTGATGGGTCCCTGCCTATAGCAGGGGGGTTGGAACTACAAGATCTTGAGGTCCTTTCCAGCCCTAACTATTCTATGATTCTATGATTCTGTGATATAAATTAACCTGCCTACCTTTGCTTCTGAATGAGGAAACACTGTTAACATCATCGCAACCCTAAGAAGTGTTGTAGCAATTAGCAAACCATTAGGCAGCACTGAGCAGTTAAAGTTGGAGTCATCTTCAGCTGGCACCAGTACGCATCAGCAGCCTTATCTCACTGAATTCATCCATATATATTAATCAAGTGAGAATCTTTGAATATTTAAATCACTAAGTTAAAGTTTATTTTGTGAACCTTCAAACATACAAACACAAACCATCACACAGTCTCTCTTTTATGACAGATTTTTCACCACGATATTTAACTGGTTTTTAGTGTGGATTATTACTATATGCTTTGATAATTCTAAAAATGCAGATTTGGATACGTTTTTTTTCTTATGTAGGTAGAACTAAGTACAGAATCGCTTGTAAGTGCATCTATTTTTTTTTACATTCATAGAACAACATATTCCTATAGCACATTATATTCTCAGGTACATATTGTAATATGGAATATTAGTTAATATTTGTTTAGGTTTGATTATTGTGTTCCTACACTTGTGTAGATATTTATAGTTAATTAAAATGAATACAAAATGCTGAAATAGTGAACAGAGCAGCAGTGACACAACTTTAACTCATGTCTGCATACTGATCCTGAGCTTTTCACTCAGCCTTTTTTTCTAAATCTTTTTTCTATGTTTCCGACTGGGTATACAAGCTGTGTCTCTTTACTTGCAATTATTCATATTCTTGTACAGACAGCATGAATATATAGGAATATGATAAAATTTTTTTTCCCTGGGTACTCTTGCCTGTCACTAAAATCAGCTTTTTATAAATCTTTGTGCTAAAGTATATTGACTAGCAAAATGTTCAGACTGGATAGAGATGTGATTTAAATTCAACTAGAAATAATACTTTACAGCCTTACTCCCAGTCCTTATGTGTAAGTTCTGCTGCACTCTCTTTCACAACTGTGAAGTTTTAAACAGCTTCTGTCCATTCTGACATTAAAAAACGTGGATTTCCTGTAGTAACCAGATCCACATGCCAAGGAAGGGGATGGATTGATAGGAATCTGTAAGTTTAAAACTGAAAAATGTTCTTTATTACCATATAAACAGAAAACAGGAGTGTTTCTATATTGCAGAATGTTAATTAGGTAATGGTGATTTGACCTTAAGACTTGGTAAACCTAGCTCTGGGATGAATGGCTGTCCTGAAAAATCAGTAACAAGATGCAAGTATTTTCATTGCTGCTATCATTCTCTTTCTGTGCCTTCAGGAGTCACAGATCCCAGATTTCTGGTTAAAATTGTGACACTATTCTGAACAATTCTGATTTCTTCTGTTGGATCCTGGAGCAGTTACATGTTCTAGGCGCATTAGGGAAGTTACAAGAAGATGACAGAGGATTACTGGCATGTAAGTTGTTTATTGTGGATCTTTTGCATGGTGCATCTTTTCCTGTTCTTTCTCTCTGTCAGCCCCTGACATCTATTGATGACATAAGGTAAATTATATTTAGTAAGAATTTGTCTTTAGTGGGTATAGTTCTTTGTTTTGCCAAGAATAAAAATTATACTGATTACTTTTTCTCTTTCTTTCTATTGGAATCCTTAAAAAATCCCTAAACCAACCAACCAACCAACCAAAAACCCCGCAAAGAACAAACGTCTTTGCAGCTTAAGGAATGGCTTTCCTGACTTTGAACCTTTGTGGAACAGTTCATATGGTCTTAGCCATTATTTTTGCATTGAATTTCATATGCTTTAGGCTGCTAGTGGGCAATCATAAAAACATAAGTATTAAGCTTCACTGATGTAAACTAGGAATACTGGTTTTGGATATTTACTGGTCCATCCAAACACATTGACTGTACAATTTTAATGTATATCACATGAAAGCAACAGTTTATCTGGTTGCTTGTGGATGCTAACCTTTAAGTAAAACAGAAAAAACCCTCACTTTTCTCTTTGTCTGCATATACTAACTTTTAATGTCAACATTCTTTCATGAAATAAAAGTATCAAGAAATAATGCAATTTGCTTTAAATGAGGAGTGGCTCCCTCTAAAAGTGATTAGTACTTACGGAATATGAAGACCTATTTTTTTCCTTACTCTGCTTCCCCTCACCTCTATTGTGATTGGTCCACCCATGCCTGATTTTAAGAACAAAAAATGCTCATCAAAGAATGTGCATATTTTTAAAAGCTTTTGATTGTGATGCTTGGCAAGTTGCAGTATTTGGCATTTCCCCAATTATTCGCTCTGCAATGACCATTGCCATTATTTATTTTTCTGCCAATGAATATAATAGCCTTTTTGTAACACCCTATCCCAAATATAAATACCCCAAATAAAAACAAGCTCAAAATAATAATGTTGCTTTTTAAACATTTTTTTTTTCAGTTGTGGCTACTTTCTCTTTCCAGGGGGAAGGGATAAAGAAAGCAAGGAACAACTTAAGATTCACAACCAATCTTGGCTTTGAATACAGGGCTTTGTTAATGTTGAATTTGCTTTCTTGTTTAAAAGAGGGAAAAAACACTTCTTGTCACCAGAGATTAAATACCAAATGGCATCATTAGGACTCCAAAAAAAAAAAAAAAATCCCGGGATCTTGTGCAGCTTTCCATTTCTTTCTTCTTAGTCTCTTTTCCTCTTCCTTCTTTAGTTTTCCTTTCTTAAATGGGAACAGTGGTGTTCAAAGTCATTACATTGCTGATGAACCATAAGTCACTCACTCTTGTTTAAACAAGTGTAATTCACCTAGACAAAAAAGCCAACAACAGTCATTGTCTTTTAAGACTGGATCCTGTTTGCTGAGGTATATTGCATCTGCCTGTTTTCATTAAAGACGCATCTTTCCAAAGGCTAAGAAAAATAAGTGCTCTACAAAAAGTACTGAGAAAAGATAATGGTATTTGAAGGCTTCTGTGGGGAAAACCGATCATCTCTTGCTTTCACAGTATTTATAGAACTTTTCTTGTATTTATTTCAGGGTAGTATATAAGTGAAGGTCCTGACACTGCAAAGATTTATTCATGGGGTGAGTTTATGGCAGTACAAGTCATTGTAATTAAACCAACTAGGACCTCTCAGAGTACTGAGGATAAGGGTCCCTTTAGAATTGGTTCCTTGAATGTTTAGGAATCTGCTGAGAGAAGGCAGTCCTCTGAAACCTTTCCCTTATTTTTGCAAGTTTATTCTCCTGTCAAACACCCTCTAGCAACTGAGGCCATGGTAATAATTAAGCTGAATATAATTACAATAGTGATGCAAAGAATAAAATCAAGTTATGAATTGTCACCAGACTAATTCAGTGGCACAGATAATTAGAAGGGAATAACTCTTTATACCTTTATACAGGGTTCTTTATACCCTGTACCTTCAGTGAAACAAATTCTAGGTGTATACAGATCTTTCTGGGACAAATTTTACCCCACTGTAGTAAGCATAGGCTGATACTTAGCACGTTGTGGCCAGTATTAAATTAGATGGAGAATCTCCTACTGGCTTGATTGAGATGTCACTTGGGTGGTCAAGAATACACAGAGGATTACACAGTAATGATCTGCTGGATTTGACTCAAAGTGCTCCGCAGCCAGCCTCTGGGTCTGAGCAGCTTTGCAAAAACTTAGCCTGAGTCAGCTGATAACTTTATTCATAGAATCTGTTTTTAGAGTAAGTGACTTTCATTGTCTGTTTTTAATTAAAAAGAAAACAACCCAAAACTTTATTACCATCATTGCAGCTCGCACACTGTCTTTGAGTTTTCTTTCACTTTAGCTGCTGAAGCTTTTTTCACTTACTCTACAAAATGATTAGTAGTGTCATTTGGTGACCCCATATCATTTAGCTGGTACTGTTTCCACCTTTCATGGGGTCAGAAGGCCAGACTGTGGCATACAGTCAGGATGCTTGGTGCACTGTGATCAGTCATTTACTTTCTTGTAATTCAAAAGCCTGTTTAGTTTGACACTTGTGCTGCTGTCAGAGGCAATATGGGTCAGCAGTTGTGGTGACAAATTAGTTTTGACAAGCTTAATGACCCCAATGAAGAAAAGTCCGCAGACTTGATAGCAACTGCAGAATAATTGGTTAGCTCAGCCAAACAAGGAACATGTTAAAATCCCAGATCCTCTCTGGCAGGCCAATTACATCATTCAGCAAAAGAGGTGGAAGGTTGCCATCAGCTTCTGTAGTGATAAAAAAGCATCAATGGGCTGTATTTCAAGCAATTCAGTTTTGTTTGGTGGGACATCAGGATACTGAAGAAACAATTGAGCCTTTGAAGCAGTGTTCATACAATAAATTGAAGCAGAAATCAAAGGAAAATCTTAGTAAGTGCCCTTGAGACCTTTATGGACAATAGTGGCTTGCAGTGTTTCAGGTAAGTGTATATATATACATATATATATATGTATGTATGTTAAATTAGCTCAATGCAGAAGATTTATGCAGATTTTTCTATGGGCTTTCAGGCTGTAGGACAAAATCAAGTAATAAAGTAATGCAAGTAACAGAGTAACAGCTGGCATGTGCTTACTGGAAAGTGTTTAATGTTTGATCTTTACATAGTTTTCATAAAGATAAAATAATCACTATGGGGTGTAGCTTTAACATCAAAATCCCATAAATATGTTGGGGTTTGAATTACAGATTATGCTGTTAATAAGCATTGAAAGGTTACTTCTAGCAGAGCTGGTGTCCTGGGTTCAGCAGTAGCAGTCATTTTCTCTCCTTAGTAACTGGTGCAGTGCTGTGTTTTTTTGACTTTCAGCCTGGGAACAGTGCTGATAACACTGCTGTTTTTAGTTACTGCTCAAATGTTTAGTCTGATCAAGGACTTTCTGAGTCTCATGCTCTGCCATGGAGGAGGGGAAGCCAGGGGGAAGCAGAGACAGGACACCTGACCCAAACTAGCCAAAGGGGTATTCCATACCATAGCACGTCATGCCCAGGATGTAACTGGGAGTTAGCCGTAAGGGCTAGTTCAGTGCTCGGTCCGGCTGGGATTCGGCAAGTAGTGCTGTATTCTCCTTCCTTGTTATTTCCCTTATCATTATTATTATTGGTGGCAGCAGCAGTGGTTTGAGTTATACCTTAGTTACTGGACTGTTCTTATCTCAACCCATGGGAGTTACATCCTTTCGATTCTCCTCCCTGTCCCTCCGGGGGAGGTGGGGCACAGCACGGGGAGAGAGGGGGGAGTGAGCGAGCAGGTTACTGACTGCACTTAAACCATGACAGCTGGCAAAGGTGATTAGATGTGGGCTTTCTTATTAACAAACACTAATGGAGGAAAAAAATTAAACTGTAGCACCATCTTCCTGTGAGCAATTTCATCATTACCATCATCCTTCATTGCTGCACTCTGATTCCCCTTGTGAGTAGTTATAAAAATCAAAACTCTTACTTTTTCTGTGAGTGGTCAATTTTCTAGAGGAAATAAAAGTTTCCAGTGCAACACCCAGAAATTCCACTGAGCCTTCCTTGAGTCACCTCTGTGGTCTGAAGCTTGGGTGATCTTCAAAGGTTAACCACTTTGGTTTGAATGATTTATTGGTACATAAGGTACAAAGGGAAGAATGGAATATAGATGTCACAGATGTTTTTCACAGTGCTGCTGGTATGACTAGAGTCAGTAACTATTTTGTCTAGTAAGATCCATCCTGAGATTACCTATTCATTTCACTCCCTTGATTTTTCCAGGTCTCTGAAGCCATGCAAGTTTTCCCCTCACTCATCATTCTGTCCTTCCCACACACTCTAACAGAGAAGTTGTTATCTGAAGATAATCTGGATTCTGTATAAAGCTGTCAATAACAAACACCTATCAGATTGACCAGTCTGCCTTAAAATGTCATACAGATCCCAGATTTGCTCACCACTCATTTGGACATCTGTCTAGCCAGGTGTTGACCTTTCCAGCAGCAGTGTAAATGTAAAGTTATTTTCAAAGAGATACTCCAGATAGCTAAAGTGTAATAGAAGACCATTCTGCTGTATTTTCAACATACACTTTTAGAATTGCTCTTCTTATAAGGTAGACATAAACCCAGGTTCAGAGTTAGTCTTCTGTTTCCATTAGCTCCTGTAAGCTTCATTTGCTGTTCATATTCAATTAATCTTTGTGTTGTGCTCCTGTCTATATGTATGTCTAATATCTGGCTTTGTCTTCAGGGTGCAAGCCATTAAAATAGAAAATAAAGTTTTTAATGTCAGTTAAAAAACCCAAGCATGATGGTTTTGGCCAACAGTATAAAAATAGCTCTTACATCTGTTGTAGCTTCTCTTAAGATATCCTTTCATATTGGGAAAAGATTAGTGTCAAGGACTACAGAATGCTGTAATGATTCACAGTGAAAGAGGTAAATGTTAGGTTGCCAGGCAGAAATACGTACTAAGAAGAATGCAGTGTCCATGAAGGAAAGGAAAAGAAAAACCTTAAAAAAAAACCCTTAACATCATACGCTGGTGGTATGTCTAAGAATGGTTATTTACTGAATCATCCTTTTATTTTTCTTTGGTAAAATTTGGTTTCTTACCCTTGCCCTCAGAAAATTGCACAGCTGATCCCTTACTTGTGCCTCTGAACCCGCGGGTGTTTTGGATTTTGTCCTTTTTGGCTGTATCCTTGAGCAGTAAAAATTTGGTACAGTCATTAATCTCTGATAATTTAAAATATCCTTTAAGTATTCCCAACCGATTGTGGTGCCAGACATACCACATACATAAACAAAGGTCTTGTAACACTAAGTGAATAAACACTTCGCTTGAGGAATGGGCATATGTACTTACCTTTAGTAATATGCCATGCTTACCAATCTTCTTTTTTTTTTTTTCTTCCTGTTCCTATTATGTGCATCTCATTTTTCTGCCTGGCCTAGCACAATCTGGACTGGCTTCTCTCATTCTACCCTTGCATTTATTATTGAGGTGTTCTGCTTCTGTAAGGTCTGTAAAACCTTCTCTTGAAAATTACATCTGTTGTACAATAGGAACAAAATAATTAGATCCATCAGTGCTTGTGATTATTCCATTAAAACCTTACATTTATTACTGAATTACTCTATTTTCTCTTTCTTGCCCTGGCTTGATAATGATCACTTAAGGTTTATTATAGCTTAAGCCCCAGTTGTCTGATGAAAACGACTCGTGCAAGATTCTAAGGGACTCATCTATTTACATATTCAGGAGAAAGAAATGCATTAATAGATGCATTAGAGGATCTGTGCTGTAGAGAAGAGAAACTGCTTTATTCCTAAATTACTTAACAGTTCTCTCTCTTCATAACTGCCATGTCACTTTTCTCAGGAGCACCAGGGAAAGAAAAGGGCTTAGGACATCTCTAAGCAATGCCTAACATGAAATAAGTATGTGCTTACTTTATTAAGCTATGTAGATGTCATTGGTATTTTAAAGGTTAGTTGTGGAATGTAAATGTTGTATGAATTATGTAACTTTCTACTAAAGATGGAGAACGAAAAATAATCAACACCATAGTATCTTTGTGTATATATATACCTGTATATATACATATGTATATATACTTCAATAGATATATATATATACCTCAATTTTTCCTGTAATAAAGTTTTCAGAGACGAGCAGCATTTTTGTCTTACCCAAAGAGAACTTTTTTGCATTAACCCATCATGGGCCCTTCACCACACATTTTTTGTCTGTGGTGATTTGTTTGCATAAGATAGTGTCTTGGTAGACAGGACCAAAAGCCATGTGTGTGTGACTTAAATGCATACAGCTTCTCAAGGAGATCCACATAGGTTTTGGATTACCTTGATCTTCTGGTTTTGGGAACTTCAACCTTTCTGTACAGTCTGTGTGGCAGGAGGAATACCAACCCTGTACTGAGTAAGGTAAGACTAGTGGTGGCCATCACCCTTAGGCAGAAGCTGGTGACTGCTGAGCTCTTTAGAAAAAAAATATTGCGCCCCAACCATAGTTTTACAAGCAGGGAATATGTGCCAGCATCTCTGCTGGCTGTGGCCTGGGTCCCTGTGTTGTTTGGTCCCTCAGATTGTGTCCTTTGTGTTCAGCCTTTGCTCTGAGCTTCTGGTCCATTTCCTGGTACCCAGACACGTTTTGATTTAGCCGTGGTACTGTCTGCTTCCAAACCAAGGTCCAGCGCTAATACTTGTTACTCACAGATTGTACATTGCACTATTAAATGGGATGTCAGAAAGCTGTAAACCCTAGCCCTTATACTAATATCACAGTGCTTCCTTTCATGTGCCTTTCCTGATGTTAAGAAGGAGAAGGGTGGAGAGGAGCAGCAGCCTCTATTTCTTTCCTTTTGTGTGTATTTGTGCATACTGGTTCTTTGCACTTGGGTACATTGCAGCAAAAGGAGGAAAACAAGTTCTAGAGTCTTCTGTTGTTGCTGTTTTCACTGTTTCTACTGGCATAAGATCACAGCAAAAGTCTTTCAAAATTTGACATGGTGCATAGAAACAAGGTGATTTGCTATCCTAAAGCGAAGGTGGCGCCTATTTCTGCTTTGAGCTTTCTCTTTTGACCTCTTGATTTTTCATCAATTTTTTTTAATTTTCATGTTACAGTCAAGGCATAACTATTTTATTTCCCTTAATTCTACTGCAAAGAAATACTAAACATTAACCAAGACTTTACCTTGTCCAACATATGGCCTCTTCCATTTTTATGATCCCTAATTAAATAATGCCCATTAGTCAGTTCTGTTGGTCATTTTAAAACTAATTTTCCTTTTGAGGCCTCACTGCACTGAAGTATTGCCGGCACTTGAATTCTTACCACCATCTTCTGACAGTCACAGCTTGCTTTCTTCACATCCATTCATATCCACTCCATCTTACCCTTTTGAATCTGGAGAGCTTGCTCACCAGGTGGGTTTCTGTAAGCTTTCCCAGTTCTCTTTTTAACTCACAGTCTTATAACATGTGGGAGAATTGTCTGAGTTGTTACGAATTTTGAGATCTAGTTGCAAATAGTCAAAAGCATGTTTTCAGCTGAAAAAAACAAATGAAGCAAAAAAGCTCCTTTCTGCCTTTAATATTATTACACTTCCCAGCAGGGTGGAAGATAAAAGGATGAATACTCCAGATTCAAAAAGAATTTCTGATTTATGTTCTTTCTCCATAAGATATGGGTCTTAATCCTTCCTTTAGAGGTTTGGAGGTTTTTGTTGTTTTTTTTTTTTTCACTGACGTCAGAGGAAGTGGTGCATATTCAAGGAATGCAGAATTGGGACCTGGTTATGACAGAGCTGTTATAGTAAGAGCTGGCAGTAATACAGTTAAGGTTGATTAAGATTTCACATTTGCTCAGTTTTCACATGCTTACAGTTTCACTGAATAGTAACTCTTGGGGAGTTTTCTGTTTCATATTTTTCACTAGCCATGCAAATACTAATCTGAACACTTTTTAATAAAGCATCAGTTAGTTAATCAGATTTTAAAAGTGTGCTTATTTTCTCATGTTTCATTTGAAATCATAAAATTTTAATTCAGTAGTTTTTAAAAGTTCCGAAATTCATGAAATGAACATTATAATATGATCTCTTTTTAGTCAGTAACTGCGTAGTTTTGGAGTATGTAGGCTGGACTTTAAATATTACAGTGTATTCTGGATGCCTCTGACCATTTAAGAGAATGTGATACAACTGTAAACACAAATGAACCACTTGAAATGTTAGAAAATGATGAATGTTTACTGATGAATATAGCCATGAGTCTAACTTTTGTATGCTTTATATGACTCCAAATAGTTAGAAATCCCTTGTTTGCTTTTTATGTACAATTGTCAGGACTAAAATTTCCTTTGGAATTATCATGGTAAAGAGAGAGTATTATGAATCGAAGGTGGAAAAATGTAGTATGTGTCATGTCTATTCACCAAATAGATGGAAATTCAAAGTTAATAGCACAGTTAGAGGATAGCCAAGTAATTAGTCAAATATCCAAATACAGTGGATATCCATAGCTACAAAGATGCACAGATTATGTTAAAAAAAAATAAATCTACTAAAATGCAGCGCAAGGAAAAAATTTTGGAATAATTTATTTAAAAATAGATGTATTTTAGGACTACAACCGCTACAATATTTTGGTCACCGTTGCACATTTATTATAAAAGAGGTAAGGCTGCTCAGCTTAATTATGTATATTCATTCCATGTATGACCATATCCATTCCACTATGAATTTGGCCTCAGGTCCTTTATGTAGAACAAGAGTAATGTTCTCCCTCTTTTCTTACACAGATGTTGGAGGGATTTATTGTATGTAATAACATTCAAAATGTTACTTAAAAGGAAAGTGATAAGTACATTGAAAAAAAAAGAACTATACATTTAATTTAATTAGACATCTGAAGTTCCTATGCTGGAACATACCATGCTCAATTTAGACTACTTTTGACAATATAGGTGTAATTTCTTCTGTTTTATGATTAAGTAATCAATCCTTTTGGGACAAAAAGAAAATGTGTGTGAACAGATAATTTTAAAGGAAAGCTTTTTTTCCCCAGCCTGCTTGCTTTGTATTCTATGAAATGAAATGTTACAAATACATAGTAATAGACTTTTTCTTAAAACAGAATTGTGGATCTGACATTTCAGCTAAATTCCTTTTTTTATTTTATAGTGAAGCACCTGAATTACTCAATGAAGAAAAAGAATTAAATCCTCTAACAAAAGCAGAGGACTTGCATCCAGTGAAAAGGATGTATATTATCAAGTTTCTCTCATCCTTCTGAAGAAACTATCTGAGGAAGGTCGGGAAGCCTGTTCTTTGGCCTTAATGCTATGATAATATATTTCCTTTAAATAGAGAAGAATTTTTGTCAAAATACAGAATTTAAAATTTTAAAAATCCTATTTTTAGCTTTATGTTTTTCATAGACTTGTGGCATGATTACAGTTTTTTTGTTTTTAATTTACCAGTTAAGTGAGATTAATTGGTTCACAGGTGTGCTTTTATAAATGGTTAATAATATACAGGAAAAAATAGAAATAACTATTACCCAAGAGGTTTTTTTAGTTTTATTTTATTATGTCTTGATTCTACCAGAGTGTAATAGAAAGAGTCTTTTCCACATTGTGAACTGAACGGACCATGAATACACTGTGGATTGAGTGGCTTGAACTTCTCATTAATTCCAGAAGAGACATTCAAGAAACATTACGTCCCTGATGGAAACATGTCAAATAAATTCTGTTATAAGAAATTTGTGAAAAATTCTCACCACTGATGAGGTGGTTGTTGCTTAAGGGAGAATAAAGAACTTTTGGTTCTTGAAATCAAAAATTATGCTTCTGTGTCCATAAAAAGCCATGCCAAAAGTAATCAACAGGACTTTTTATTCGACAAAGGTTTATCTAGTTCTTGCAAGTGTCCTAGAAGGAAGAAGTATTCAATTCTAGACGACTTCTCTGAGGGGTTAGCATTAATAATATCTGCTTTAACATAGAATCATAGAATATTTAGGGTTGGAAATGACCTTAAGATCATCAAGTCCAATCCCCCTGCCATGGGCAGGGACACTTTCCACTAAACCAAGTCACCCAAAGTTCCATGCAACGTGGCCTTAAACACCATCAGGGATGGAGCATTCACAACGTCTTGGACAGCCCATTCCAGTGCCTCACCACCCTCACAGTAAATAACTTCCTTTTTATATCCAGTCTCAACTTCCCCAGTTGACGTTTTAACCTGTTAGCCCTTGTTTTACCACAACAGTCCCTGATGAAAAGTCCCTCCCCAGAGTCCATATAGGCCCCCTTCAGATACTGGAAGGCTGCTATGAGGTCTCCACGCAGCCTTCTCTTCTCCAGGCTGAACAGCCCCAACTTTCTCAGCCTGTCTTCATACGGGAGTTGCTCCAGTCCCCTGACCATCCTCGTGGCCCTCCTCTGGACTTGTTCCAACAGTTCCATGTCTTTTTATGTTGAGGACACCAGAACTGCACACAATACTCCAGGTGAGGTCTCACGAGAGCAGAGTAGAGGGGCAGGATGACTTCCTTCGACCTGCTGGTCACGCTCCTTTTGATGCAGCCCAGGATATGGTTGGCTTTCTGGGCTGTGAGCCCACACTGCCTGCTCATGCTTATTTTCTTATTGACCAACACCCCCAAGTCCTCCACAGGGCTGCTCTGAATCTCTTCTCTGCCCAACCTGTAGCTGTGCCTGGGGTTGCTCTGACCCAGGTGCAGGACCTTGCACTGGTCATGGTTAAACCTCATGAGGTTGGCATCAGCCCACCTCACAAGCGTGTCAAGGTCCCTCTGGATGGCATTCCTTCTCTCCAGTGTATCAACCGAAACACACAGCTTGGTGTCATCGGCAAACTTGCTGAGGGCACACTCAATCCCACTGTCCCTGTCACTGACAAAGACCTTGAACAAGACCGGTCCCAACACCCATCCCTGAGGGACACCACTCGTTACTGGTCTTCAGCTGGACATTGAGCCATTGACCACAACTCTTTGCATGTGGCCATCCAGCCAGTTCTTTATCCACCGAGTGGTCCATGCATCAAATTGATGTCTCTCCAATTTAGAGACAAGGATGTTGTGTGGGACAGTGTCGAACGCTTTGCACAAGTCCAGGTAGATGACATCAACTGCTCTACCCCTGTCCATCAGTTCTGTAGCCCCATCATAAAAGGCCACCAAATTGGTCAGGCAGGATTTCCCCTTAGTGAAGCCATGCTGGCTGTCACCAAGCACCTTGTTGTTTTTCATGTGCCTTAGCATGCCTCCCAGGAGAATCTGCTCCAAGATTTTGCCAGGCACAGAGGTGAGACTGACTGGTCTGTAGTTCCCATCAGTGAGCAATTTTAGAACTATGTCAACTTGCTAGTGAAAGCTGCAAGAATACAGATAGTGAGCTTAGTTACATGAGGATCAGAGAAAAGCCAAGGAGGAAAAGAATGAAAGGTGAAAAAAAGGAAAAAAAAAATAAAAAAATTCAAGGGCACTCTCTTCCAAAAGGAAGCAGTGAAAGAATTTCCAAATTGTTCATTCTTCCTCTAATGGTTTCTGTACCATATGCTTTTTTAATTAGTAGCAGCCGATGTGTTCAGTAATAGTTTCTTTTGAAGGGACTTGTCATAATATTTACCTTCTCTACAGCAACAGAAATAACTTCCAAGGCTGAAATGGCCACACTTGCTAAAACTAATGAAAACAAGAGGCATTTCCATGGTGAATGAATCCCTTGACACCACTATTTTGTGGGATAAATAACATTCAGGGTATTGTGTTTCATTTTCACTGAGCTATTTGTGTTTTTAGGCATGTTGTTACCTAGAAAGTAAGAATATACGGTGTGGTAAGATTTCAAGAATGCAAGAAGTATGATCTCCAGAGTATTGAAATGAAAAGGAAAATGAGCATGCTATATTTATCAAGAACACATAAATTAAAATAGCCATCTGTAAAGAGAGTTTCCACAATAAAAGAGTATTGTGGCTGGGGACAGTTCCTTACCTGTTTTCTTCTTCTACCTTTACTGCAATTCAATAGCATCCTTAATCCACTGTTGCTGATTCACCTGTCAGAATGAACACCAGAGATTTCACTATAAATACTGATCTCCTTGGAAAGGAGATTAAAATTAAATTTTATTGATAAACTCAAGTAATCACTGTGTACAGTGTTCCTGATAAAATGAGTTCGCTCAAAGACTGTGACAGAGACTAGCCTGTCTTGTAGCCTGAAGAAGTAGCCCAATTTAATTTCTCTTATGCTAGCCAATGTGACTTTTGCTCTGCATTAGTTTATTTTTTTTTCTGTTGATTTCATTGCATTTTTTTAGTTACAGCAACAGTATTTAGCTCTTCTTGATTAGAATATACCCAAGGAGATGTATGTATTGGAAATCTGAAATCAAATAGGATATCGTTTATTAATCTTGTTCTAGTGTTACACACACAAAAAAAAGCATTACGTGCTCCTTAGTCAAAAGCTTTATAGCCGCAAGTACCAACTAGTTCTGTAAGTCTTACATTGGAATCATAATACAAACTCTCTTCATCTGTTGAGAATAATAATCCTGTTAGCTTGATGTAGGAAGTACAAAGAAGATAAATTAACAATTTACTTTAGGCTTTGTCTGTAATTATCCTTGGTTTGCATTTATATTTACGCAATGCTGGATTGTAAAATTTTATTGGAATCTACCAGATAGACTGGAAGTGAGGATAGTATAGTGGAGGGAACCTGCTTTTTTAAGAGGAAAATAAAAAGAGAGTAATTACTTATTGACTTCAATATGCTTTGGACCAAATTTTCATTGAATGGTTGGGCAAACAAGCATCTACCATAATCACATGGAAGACATAAGCATGGTCTATCATTATTTACTTGAGCAAAGAATTCCGAGATACTGTTTCATTTCATAAGATTAACTATAAAATCAGCCTTTGCACAGCATTGAGAAAAATACAGCCTTATATAAGCACCATGAATCTACCAAAGCATTTAGTCACAATGTCTCAAAATGTGTTCTGTTCAGATAGAAATCGTTGCTCTATAATGAAGTGCTGCTCTGAATACTACATTTTCCCCCATTTAAACACTTTAAGGGTTAAAAGCAGAGTGATTATTTTACATGAAATGAACCTGGGCTTTTAAATCTCATCTGTAGCCTGCAGCCTCCTTGTTGGTGAGCACCTGATGTCAGCAGTTTGAATGATGTCTGACACTAATTATGTGTCGTTCACAAGATTGCCAGGCAGGAGAGTCTGGGGGAATAAAAAGCTATTTGAAAGGTTTTCATATGGGGTCTTACTCTCAATTTTTTGAAAGCCCTTACATCTCTCACACAGCAGCACCCTGCTAATGATGTTGAGAAAGGGAAAAGCTTTTAAAAAGACTATTAATTAACGTTTGCAATGTATTGTTCTTTTTTGAAAGCCATACAAAAAGAACAGCATTTAAATCTGTTCTTATGATAAATGTAAAGCTGGGGAAAGTTACTTTGTCCTTGTCACACCACTTGCCTTGATACTGACACAGAAGAACCTACCTGGTCAGCATACCACACCATTCAAACTCAACTGACGGGAAGGCATAAAACATTGTTACATAATTAACTTGCCCTTTATCTGCTAGTAAACCTTTTCAAAAGGCTACATGACTACTGGACAATTCAAAAATTTTATTTGGGGCCTACGTATATGCTACTCTGATTTATTTTTTCCTTGTTTTTTTATAGGAATACCGTTTTCTCTATTTGCATGTATATGTTTCCTAAAATTCAGAAATGGCTTATATTTTCATCTAGAAAATATAAGTTCTTCAAAGTCTAGGATTTAAAACTTTTATTTGTCATGCTTATGTTCAGCTTATGCTTACTAAAATAAGCAAGTCAAATAGCTTGACAAAGGAATCTCAGGTACTAACTGGCTGTTGTGAATGGGATCAGGTCAATGTCCGGATAGTACATCTGTCAACTTTTTATACTGTCTTCAAGCAGGCAGACTCATACCAGTTTGTATCATTCAGCACATGGTATATCAAATTATTTTACTGTCTTTCTGAAGACATAGAAGCATACACGGAAACATCTTGGAGCCCTTTGCCTTTGCAGAGTCCCACTTGCTTCACTTTCTTCTCACATAAATATCACTTCTTTGAGAGAGTGTGTTTTATCAAGCTGTTACTTCTACAGTCTGGCATGGAAGATGAAAAAACTAGAAAAATACTACTATATTTCTGTATTTATATTTTACTGAAAAAAGTATTAAATTGTAAATGACAAGCACAGAATATTTAAAAATAGTCCAGTATTATTTATTAATTATTTTTTGAGGAATAGATCCTAAATATAGTTCAAAAGTGGAATCATTGGTGGATAATGCTGTTTGCAAGTCTTTCACTGAATTTTGTCCCAGTATTGATGGGGTTCAGTTTGGTATGGAATATAAAATATCACTGGTGAAATGCCTGCTGTTCTGTGTTTGGTTGTATAAAATATGATTAGGTTTCTCCAAGGCTTTTCATGTTTAAACTATACGATACTTTTTAACCTTCTGTGGCAGGAGATATCTACAATTATCTGACAGGAGGATGTAGTGAGGTGGGTGTTGGTCTCTTCTCCCAAGTAACAAGTGATGGGACAAGAGGAAACAGCCTCAAGTTGAGGAGGGAAGGTTCTGTCACTGAGGTATCCAGGTCTGTTATTAAGACTTTGTGTGGACACAGGCTACCTCTCGATATACAGAAAGCCAGATGTTGCAATTTAATGGTTATAGGAAAGTTGATGTTTAGCAATATCAGATTTAAAAAGGAGAAACATCTCTGTCCCCATAACCTTAGAGGAAGACCAGACTGGCAACATTTAATGAAATGTATTCATTATAATATCTGTAATTATCTCCCCACAAATGGCAGCAGACTAGAGAAATGCTTATCCTTCACTTGAAAAATAAAAGATGATCCTTCCCCAAATGCACTGATGCTGAAAAATATTTGAGAATCACTGTGTATAACTGATTAAAAAAAAAAAGATATTAAAAGCACAAATGTGAAAGTATCAGAATAAAACAGTAACATAATGTTGGATTAAACATCACTGTAATATTAAATACTGCCAAGATATCAGTATTTCTGTAAGTATTTAATTTTATTTGGTTTGGTGGTAGAATAAATTTTGAAGTAGATCTGAGAAAGAAGTGTTTATAGTGAGAAAGTGAATTATTTTTATATGTATAAATTATTTGGGACTTAGTTAAGTGATTTGATAACCGAAAATAGCTAGAAGTTATCTTTTATGTTACTTACCACATTAATAGAGAAGAAAAAGACAAAAGAAAATGCACAGTTTGGATGCTGAAGCAAAACAAATTCAGATAGGAAAAAGTAAAGATTTTTAATACCAGATAATACTAGGGGATAGTTGGATTAAGAGGAAGCTCTGCTGTCTTGTCATTGACTTTAAAAACAAAGAATAGATACTTGCCTGTGAATGGATCAGATCTCTGACAGATACTTGCCAAAGCAAGGACTTCAGTCTTTGTTACCCTGATGATCAACTGAGATATTCAGAGCAGTTCCTTTTACAGTGAAAGTTGACTAATTTCTTAAACATTTGACTACTGAAGACTTCTATTAACATTGAAGTATAGACACAGAACCATGCTGTTCTTACAGTGTAAGGGTCTAAATATATTTTGTAATCAAGGTTGTCATCTAGTTCCCAACAGGGCTCAGAAGTGCGTGGTGCATCCAACAGGGCTCTACATGCTGCACAGATTATTTTATACAAATCTATGTAATTATATTGTAATTTCACAGGATTGTTGCCTGGTACACTGGACATGGTCTCTGACTATAGAAAGCTGAACAGCACGCCCATGAAAACATGAGTGTTTTAAAATACTACTTTTGCTTTTTATTGAGATGCTTAACCTTTCACTGTAAATACATTTTTTCTTATTTTTGACAATTATTCTTATAAAAAGGAGAAGTAAATATGGATGTGGACACTCTAATGAATATGTTTTGGAAAAATCCTCCCAAGTTTAGGAAGTCGAGAGAGGAAATTTTCTTTATGACCTACTTTGCAGTTTCAGTTTTTATGCCAGTGTAAAAATAACAGCTTAGTAAGTATAATTTCTGTATTGCAGTTTAGGAAAACATTATATAATTAATTCTACATAATACTTCCAGAAAAACTGATGTAATTGGGAGTATGTTTAGGAATGTTAAACTTCAGATTGCCATGCATGCCATGTACTGAAGTGACTACTTGTAATGAAGGTGTTGCATTCTCCTCTTTTACCAGTTAGTAACTTAAAAACTATGAAGAATTCCATTTCAACTACCATCTACCTGGCTTTTATCCCCCATAGGTAATCATGTCTTCTCTAGAATATTGCGTTGAAATCTGGTTATCAGGAAAGAATGCATGTTCTGCATTTTTGGAAATAATGTCTTTTCATTTATTTTGTTTTAAGCATCGGAGACTGCTAAGGCTTCAAAAAGCCTGGCTTTTAATGTAACATTCCTTAACTGTTGTGTTATGATGGTCTTTCTAATATTACAGGCTTGCGGTTTCTGTGTTTTGCTAGAATGACCTTTTCTGCAACACATAATTTGATAGTTGAGATGCTACAATTTATTTCATACTTGCATACAGCCTGTTACTGTCATTAGAATGGATGGTTGTTCTTTTATGAATTTAATAACTTATCCACATAAGATGGGCTAATCAGTAGGTTTCTTTGTTATTTTAGCATAGCTGCTCTTAAATGGTTTTATTTTCCTAAGGCCATTTGTTATATCAGTCTTTCAGCACTCGTGGTTTCTATGCTTTCTCTGCTCTTTACTTTTTCTTAATAAAACATGGTATTTTTATCCATGCAGTTGTAAGAGATGACTGTCTAAATTTTTATTTATTTATCCTGGAATATTTTCCAATAATATTTTCCTAAAAGTAAAAAAAATGTTTACACTTGCAACAATGTTTTGCTTGTGTACTAAACCTTCATAAAGGCAACACTCTATGTACTAGCATAAATTAATATTCAGTGATTGAAACTGGTTAATCTGAAAGGCACCCTAGCTTTGCTTTGGTTAAATGGATAGGATATAAATAAATATGCTTTATGGGCTGAGAAATTTTCTGAACTTGATGTATGTGAAAGATGAAATTGCACTTACTTATGATATAGTTGGGGGGGCTTCATCCCCTTTCTCAATCTTAATTTCTTAAGTTTAATTTTAATGTTGCTACTTTATATATTCATACAGGTATGTGTGTATTACACTTTATTCTTCAAAGCTGTAACTCTCTCGTACATTTGTTAAAAAGCTACGGTACCTAAGTGATGAAAGATTTATATCCTTTTTTTCCTCTTTTTTGGGTGTGTTGCAGTTCTGCATGAAAGCCACGCTAATTTTAATCAGAATTCTGTCAGTGTTTTCCTGTCTGTGCTTTTGTAAGCGTACATGCACTGAATAATATCTAATAAAGTTTATTTGTATTATTCAATCATCAGTGAAAAATGTCCTGTTTCTTTTCCAGTGAGTAAAACGAATAGGTAGAGAAGTGGTGGAAAACTTTTTTGTTAGCATTAGAAATGTTTGACATCTCTGTTAATGCACTATTATTTTATGCAAGTATACATGCAAACTAGCATGTTATACAGTGCATGTTTTAGATGCTGCACAGTAGAATACGCAGCAGCTAAAACTAATGGGATTAACTGATCTTGACTGATTGAAATAAAAAAGCCTATACTTCTAATTAATATTCATAAATATTCAAGTCTAATTGAAATCAAAGATGTATAAAAAATGCTGGTGTCAGATAGAACTGATGGTTTTTATTTTCCCTTAGGATAAAGTATACTATGGGAACATAATAGATGAGCAGGTTTTCGGCTCATATAAACATTGGCAAAAATATGACAAATAGAAAAGAATTTCTATTCTTTCTTTCCTATTTCCAAGATATATATATTTAAATATTTCAGAAATCATTTCACTTTTTGAATTATCATCAGCAAGGTAGAGCAGACTGACATTTCTCTGCATGATTTTGTTGTTGCTTAGTAGGTTGGGGTGCCTCCTGAGAGATGCAGCTCAGTTGCTAATATCCTCAAGCCTAGACCTGAGATAAAGGTAGCTAGCACAGGACTTGGGAACCTCACAGTGACCATTTTGCTTTCTGTCTGCTACTGGGTGAATCAGCTAGGGTTATGTTTCCCAGATAGACTGAGAAGTGCGCCTCTCTGAGCTGACCAGACTCTTTGGGTCTCAGTGTCCCATGTGTAAAATAGGATTGGGATGTGATTTCCTCATTCAGTCATGTGCAGGGAGGATAAATACATTCTTACAGTCTCAATGGTTCAAACCCTGTAGTAATACCCACACTGAGAAGCCATGTTTTCTTATCTCTGGAGGGTCATCCAACCATAGCAGGCTGGAGGTTTCTGAAAGCCCTTTCAGTCTGTTGTTCTTGTTGTTCTTGTGCTTGATGTTGCAGTTTGTTGAGTCTGTTTTTTCTTTCTTTTTTATAGTTTGAGGGATGCAAGAAAGCCTTTTCCAGACTAGAAAATCTCAAAATTCACTTAAGGAGCCATACGGGTGAAAAGCCGTACCTTTGTCAGCACCCTGGCTGCCAGAAAGCATTCAGCAACTCCAGTGACCGTGCCAAGCACCAGAGGACACACGTGGACACTGTAAGGAAGCAGAGGTCACATTGCAGTCTCCTGTACATTAGACCATGTGCTCCTTTCATCCAGCTTGGTGTCAGTAGGTAGCCCATAACCTTAGAGATAGGAGGGAGAAGTGTCTGGTGAGGCAGTTTAAGGTGTTTCAGAAGCATGGATGAAGATGGGCCAAACTAGTTGATAAAAAGGCTGCAGCTCCACAGGTTTTGCCTCAGCTAAAAGCAGTAACTGTCTCCCACTTGAATGGTCTTTAGGGAACCTGAAATCGTTATGAAAAGACACAGAAACTGTCTGTGATAATAATGGCTATTCTCTGGCAAAAACTCAGTTGAACTTGAGCCTGGGGCATGTACAAGAAAAGTCAAGAGAGGAAGAATAATTTTGTAAATCTCAAAATTTTCATTCCAACAAAGTGTTGCTTATGAATTTGAATCCCATCTGAGATTAGTTTAAAACATTTTGTTTCATAAGAAAGATGATGTTTTGTCAGAGACAAACAGTTTCCAAAGGGCAGAAGTCCAGAAACAAAATGAGAACAATGCTATTTGAATTAAATGGCAGTCACAAAACTTAAATGATCAATTTCAAATAGTCAATAGTATGGCTGGTAAATTAATCATTTGTACAGATGTTTATGGAAATGCTTTGTGAAACATAAACATCTAAATTGCAAAATAGCTGATTTCAGCAAACCGTTGGACCTGAAGTGTCACCTGTATTGTGAACCTACAAGTCTTCAGAGAAGACAGATGGGTTAGAACAGGCAGAAGGAGTTACTTATAAAGATTTAGATTTATTTGGTGAGTTAGATGTGTTGGGTTTTAAGAAAAATATAAAGGTATCTGGAATCTGTCTAAAATGTTTTTTTTTTTTTAGAAAATGTAAGCTAAAGGAGTTTGTCTTGCACTTCACATAAAAATTTGTATTTTTGTATGTAGTATTTTTGAAACTTCAGTCTTCAGTGCTTGCTTTGGTTTTTGCTTGCTCTTTTTGTAATGTAGTGAACTAACACTTTTTCTTGTTCTTCTCTTCTGAAGCAGATTCTTCTATAATCCTAAACAGTCTCTCTGGGCCTTTACTGCACTTTCTTACCTGATTCTCTAAAGAGTGTAATTTCTGATTAAGTCAAAGATTGCTCTGAGGGTGGAAGAATTGTGAGTATAACTAGCAATATTTATTGTACTGATTACCGAAAAAAGGTAACAGTAACAGGTGCCATAATGAAAGCTTTCCTTTTGTCTTTCTTATAAGGCTTACTTTCCTCCTATTCCTTTCTAATAAATTACTGAGCATTCTGCTTATAATAATGTAAAACATTTGTGTTCTGTAATAATGTGGTTTGCAGCATCCCAAGGTTCATAAAGACTTACTGGAATTAAAATAATTTGTGATATAACAGCTGCTTTATCCTTTTTCTTTTCGACCTAGAAACCTTATGCATGTCAGATTCCAGGATGTACAAAACGATACACAGATCCAAGCTCTCTGAGAAAACATGTGAAAGCCCATTCTTCCAAAGACCAACAAGTAAGGAAAAAGGTAAATTTTTTACTGTGTTGACTGGTGTAAAGCTTATGTGGAGAGGTCAGTATTCTAATATTAGCTGTTAAAATGCATCTTCAAGTACCTGTGCTGACATCAGGCTGTTGATTAGAAAAACTGTTAATGGGAAGTTTCATATGGGTTTCATATAAATGATATTGACTTAATGAGGCTGCATGCTTTAATGCTTTTTATTTTCTGATGTGGTGATTAATCACTAAAGATACATAATGAGGTGACTAAAAGACATTTTTTGAAAACCTTTTTTTTTAAAGTTTTTCAAGTTCCGCTAATCTGTAAATGCACAGTAATACAAAATCCGGTTTACATAGCCAGTCTCAGGTGAAAGGATGGATTCTGAGGGTAAGATGGGCTGTATTTGAGATAAAGGTGGAAATTATATTTACATATTCCAGACACTTCCAAATACCAAGACATTTCACAACACTGGTTCTCTGTGGATGTCAAGTCCATGAGTCAGCAGCTGTTTATGTATAAGCACATCTTTTAAGATCTGAGTTGTGACCTAAGGGAATGATTTCTTTTCCTGAGCATTTTTCATTACAACTCCTATTAATCACTGGCAATATTTCCTTAGATCATTGAGGATAAAAATGGAAGCTTTCATTTTAAAGGAAATTGGTTCTGATAAAGGGGAAACGCATGAACTGGTTTAGGGATAGACAAAACTTTGAAACAGAGCCCTATGTAAAACAAGTTACAGTTCAGAAGTTTCAAAATTAAGTGCACAACCGTTCATAGAAAGTTGCAAGAAACTGTCTTGTGCAGCACTACGTGGCAGTTTTTGAGGCTGCAGTATATAAATTGAAAGAGTACATTTTGATTCAGTGGTTTGTTGAAGCAGGACATGGCGGCAGAGATTCCATGACAGCCTCTGAGAAACTGCACTGTAGTAATTTTGAGGAATTTCTTTTAAACTAATGAATGCCAACTTCTGTATCAGAGACAAGGTAACTGAGCATCAATTTTCACCTTATAAGCAGTGCTTTGGCTCCCTTGCTTCTGTGCACACTTCTCACAGGAGGACTACCAAAGGAGGTCTGCGAGCTCTGTCCTGCACATCTGAGAAGGGCAACTCAGCTACCCAGACACTTGTCTTTTACAGGCGTGTAGACTAAATGCCAATCAAGACTTTGCATTCTGAAAAATGTGTGTGATGTGTCAGATAAAACTGACATAAATGGACCTGAATATAGCTATTCAGCTGCACTGTAACATTACTGTCTTTGAAAGTGAAATAATGTGTTATCTCCCTTCTATCATTATGACAGATTGCAATACTCTTGTGGGATTTTCCTTCCTGCATTCACTATTTCACTTTGCTTGTTTTCCATTCCTTATGTGCCAGACCTGGCTCTTTTTACTCCTTGCTTGACTCTCTATGGGCACATTCTAAACTTAAAATTGCTTATTTCTCATTCCTGTTCGATAAGGATTTATTTATGTGCATTGATCACCTGTGATATGTTGATATATGGAAGGGGAAATAAGCCAAACCACCACAAAAAGAAAAATAGTGGCTTCTATCAAGCCAGATACTTAAAGTGTGGATAAAGTTTGCAATGAACAATGTTTACAAGGTACAACATAGTTACTGAACCTTTAAGAACTTATAAGTGCTAACTAACATCATGCTTTGGTATTTGAAATATTTCCTGGTAGTAATAATAAGTAAGAAACAATAAACCTTTTACTACAAAATTAAAGTTATTTATGGTTTTAATTAAAAGTGAAAATTGGCTTAATGTCAAAAGAGTCTTTACAAAAATGTGAATTCATCAAAAATAACCATAAAAATTCCAAGGTGATAAAGGCACAGTGGAGTAATACTTTCAGCCCTAGGGATCTATTCTGTTGAAAAGAATAAAACCCTTTGCTGTCACACCCCGTTAGTCATGGATTCATTTAATATATCATGCCTGACTGCTTTTAATCCTCCTTTTAACCTCCCCCAACACACCAAATGACATTATTGTGGTGTCTTAAGTTGCTGGCTTTCCAAGACTGTACCTGCAAATGAGTCTTTTATGTTGCAGAGACTTAAAATAGCAGGATGAAGTATATTCATAACAGTGGAATTAACTACTTGCTGTGCTAAACTTTACATTGACTCTTCAGCCCAGATTTTCTAGATCTGTCTTCCAAGATTTCCTTGGCCCTCTAAGATGGGGCCAGATTATGCAATGTGATATAGATAAATTTCCATCTCTGAATTATTTTAAACAACTATTCTTTATGGCTTACCATGTGAGGCAAAAATGCCTTTTCTCTAAATCTTCTAAGGCAGCTGGTGTTCCCCTTCTCCTCCCAAACTCCAGCCTCTGGCCATCCACCAAATAACTGGGAATTGCTCCAGGTAATGGGATGAAAATCCTATAAACCAAGAAGATGATGGCACAAATATATTTAACGCAAGCAATTTAGGGGATAGTACAATAAAATTTCATTTACATTTCAGAGGAAAGGAGCAGAGTAAGGAGCGCTATGCCTGCATTAATCATCACTTGTAAAATTCTTTATAAACATAAGGGAAAATATGTACACAAATACCACACACCTGGGAACAGATGCTGAAAATGTCTAGCAAAACATTTTAGGCATAATCTCTATGCATCACAATGTTCAGGATGTATTTAAAGATAATTTAGTGTGATAAAAAGCAGTACTTCCTATTTTATTTTAAAAAGTAAAAAATGCTCTCTGTGCCTGGATTTCAACACCTCTTCAGCAATATGGGTAGATCTCCTTCTAAGCAGGGAGCTCAATGATTGAAAAGTAAGCTGCACCCAAAATGAGAGCATAAAGTGATGCTAAGAGGAATGCTAGTGCACAACATGCCACTGGGCTACAATATCTTTTGAAATCTGTCTTCTTCTTATTCATCTCCTCCTTTCAGTTTTGAAAGAACAACAAACTTAGAAGATTTCTTGTAAGTTGAACAGTTACCTTGTGGTATTTAATACCTGAATGTATAATGGAAGGTAAGAGCCATGCAGGATTCAAAGAGAACCGGGTATTTCTGTGGGTAATGGGACAGAGTTAAAAAATAAAGATGAGTTTTGCAAGGAATATTTTGCTGCTTGAAGGTCATGCTTCAGAATAGAAGTCAGCATCAAGCTAAATAGATTATGGAAAAGTGTGGTTATTCTGTACTGCTTATTTGCAGCTTCTCACTCTTTTTCCTGAAATGCCAGCTGCTAATGGACACAGTGTACCTTGGGCCTGGTCTAGAATAAGCATTTGCTTCTGAACTGTTACTTTAAAATAACCTTCAGGCTGCCTACCCTTAATTTATGTGTTCTGCTTTTTTCTTTCTCTTGTTCAGCTTTTATAATCCTTTTCTCTTTCAGTTTTCTTTCTTATTCTGTCTTCCACCTTCATAGCTTTGGGTCTTTGGGATATGCAGCCCAAACTGAACTTATGTAGGTGGTTGACGTGCATATGCTATGATAAAACCAATCCCAGGACTTTCTTCCAGTCCAGATACTCCTATATTCTCTCATCTTTCACCCTGTTTCTTTCTGTCATTTTTTGCATGTGAAGAGTTCAACTAAATTTTCCATTAGAAATTATATTGGAACATACAGGCAGCCTTAATAAGAAAGGCTACAGTTGAGAGCTTTGCTTTGGTATCCTCAGCAGGGCTCAGTAATTTTGTTCCTTGAATCATCTTGTAGAGTCTCTGACTAGTCAAAATGCACTATTTGACACATAAGCTTATTTTCAGTTGTTTACACTTTGTGTTTTCAGTAAACAGCAGATTTCTTTCATCTGTGAATTGATGATATGGTTTTGAAAATATTAATCCATAGTTTTAGTTTGTATGTATTTTTAGTAAAGTTAGTAAAGGCATAATTATATAATGCATTTTTAATAAAATCCAGAGCTTGCACTACTACATACTCAGTGATTTGAAAGCAATATACAAGACAAATACTGGCATTATGCTTTTTATAAAGATTGATTTGTTGTGCAAGCTATCACACAGCCTTGTACAAGCATAAGAACATTACCTTTTTCACATATCATGAAAACCATTTGCTATTTCTACAGGAGTCTTGCTGAAGGAATCTGTATTTGTAAATCTAAAGAAAATATTTAAGCATTACATTGCAAGTTATGCAAGCGCCTTGTTGTTTCTCATGTGCCTTAGCATGCATCCCAGGAGAATCTGCTCCAAGATTTTGCCAGGCACAGAGTTGTGACTGATTAGCCTGTAATTCCTTGGGTCATCCATTTTCCCTTTCTTGAAAATGGGGGTTATATTTCCATTTTTCCACTCGTCAGGAACTTCACCTGACTGCCATGATTTTTCAAATATAATGGATAAAATGATTGTTTCCATTTAATTAAAGGAAAACATAATGGATAAGGACACAACTGGTTAGCTCCATCTTTGTGGAGAAAATGAAAAGATAATTCCTTTTCAGGAATTCAAATAAGCAACACTAGAAGGGAATGTAAAAGTCTTAGTCTGGGCCTTGAACTGAAAGACAGTTTATACCAACTAATACCATCCGTCAGCTGCCCAGTCTTTGATTCTTTGGCAATTTTAACAATGCCCAGACTATGTCTTGATCTTGTTGTGTAATTTAGTTATGGATCAGATACATTATACAGATGAGCTTTTATATATTGAACGATTACTTGACAATTGCCTCTGAAAGCTGTCTGTCTCTTGGATACCTACATCATCTTAGCTGAATCAAATGGGTCTGGAGGAAACTATGCATGGATTCAGATGACAAAATAGCTTAACACCTCCTAGGTCTCCACTTGATTTTTCAATACTATACAGAGAGGCATAGATCAACTAAAGCATGCAGCTTTTAGTCTTAATTATATTTTGCTCCTTATTTATGTATTTGATTTGTACTTAGTCTTAGTCTAACACAATTGTGCTTGTGTCTATTTTCCTGTCTTCTTCCAGGACACAATTTTCGTATTGTCTCTGCCAGAAAGCAAGTAGCATGGAGCCATGGTTTTGGGAGAGGCAGTGCAAAGGATATTTCTGAAAACTGGCTACAGCTGGTAGAGGTTTTTTGAATTGTAGTGTATATGGCACATCTTCTAAATCACTAAGAAATGAAGGGCACAGTGAGACCTCAGGAGACAAGGGATATGTGCATAGACTTCCAGCTTGGTTCATTTCTGCCTAATAATTTTGCTTTTGACACAGATTGATCAATTGTAAGATGACGGCTGAACAGTGGCTTCTGTGGAGTTGTCAAAGCATTCTCCCAGTGAAAATGGGCTCTTCCAGGATTTGTTCCTATGATATCTGACGGACTCTTTTCAGGTGTGCTGAAGAGGAATAAAAGACAGGCAGTTCTACTTTGGATTGTAGTAGAGCCTAGTAGAGAACAGCAGTTCACACTAGGTGTGGAGCAGATTAGAAATAATGAAATAAGGATATGGATTGTCTGGCCAAAGGAATTCCTGGAATTGCATTGCAGAGTGGTGGCTTCTACTGACCTTGATCACATTTCCCATCTGAACTGAAGGGGCTGTACTGAACCCACCTTGCACAGCTCAAAATGATCCTGCAGATACTGCTCTTCTGTCGCTGTGCAACCCCTGTATTGACAAAAAGGGGATATAAAATCTTTACCTTCAGAGGCAGATCTCAATAACTGAATTGTCCTGAATCCTAGTCATTTTATATCCCTTTTCTAACAGTTTACCACTTCTGTCTCAGAGCTCTGTTATGTATAATATATATAAACCTGTCCATCTTACCATGAAAACATTAAAAGAAATGGGGAAAAAAACATGCTTAAAAACATGATATCCTCTATCGAACATTATTTCTCTGAAAATAAGACATACAAGTGTTTTCATTACAGGTTAACATGAAGTTTTCTGTAAAGCTTTGAGAGATTGTCTACCTTTGTATGTGAGTCATGTCAGCAAATATATTACTCCCTCAGCAAAATAATACAGAGCTCTTGCTTCTTATAGGGCTGCTCATTTTTTGATTATTCATTATTTACATTGTTTTACAGTAGAAGCAGGCTTTTTTATTGTGACATGTTGATTTTACTGCACAGTTGATGAAGCTACCAGTTTCTTTATAGGTTCTGAAATAAACACAGTGTTACATCACCATTTAGATTTAGTGGAGAACATGAATAGTAAACAATGTCTGGTGATTTTCTTTAGCTAGTATCTTTGGTTTATTTAATTTCACAACACTTATTTCCATTTTATCCTTTCATTTCTCAGTATTTGAGAATCCAGAAACATAATGCTTGATGTGTTACTCACAGGAAATAAATTAACTTCTTTCTATTTTTTTTAACTCAGAATGTTCAGTTTCTAAGGAAAGAGGAATCCATGGAGGTTTAGAGCATTACATCATTGGTATTTCAGCAGGTTATTCGGGCACTAATCCAGTTACTGGTGACATTGTCCATTATGTGACTATATTAATCTGGAGAAATTGCTCTGTTTATGAACATCTGCCTCGTGGGGAGTAAACTGCCAGGTTCTGCATTATGAGCCCAGTTTGCTTCTGCATCTTTCAGGTTTCACTTGCCCTTATTAAAACTCTTTGTTAAAATTTCACGGTTAAAATAGCAAAAGAGAGAACAGATTGAAAGGGAAGCAAATCTATTTTCTTGCTTTGTGAGCAGTTGAACATAAGGATATTTTCCATCATTTGTTCTTTATGGACTCCATTTAAGAGATGTCACTAATGCAAAAAGAAGTGCATTCAGGGGTTAAGGGTCAGTGAGCAGTGCCCATGGCAACTAAGAAACTATTCTGCAGAAAAAATGCAGTAAAGAGAAAGTGTTTTAATCCCCAACTTTAATCCCTTTACTTCCTGTTTTCAAAATGAAATATAAATCAGGCACCATGATGTGCAGCAATTTTTCCTGAAAGGGATGTTGGCAAAAAGGGATTAGGAATGGCAGCAGTGTTTAAGGAATTTAATCATACAATTTGTTGGAAAACTTTTGAGACTACGAATGACCAGTTCTTTTGAGTGTGGTCAGTGAGAAACAGGAAAACAGACCCTGAAAGTGATGGAGGACTGACTGTTGTTGAATCCCACCCCCATCCAGCTGCTGCATGAGGCGTTTCTTACACGGAAACTTCATCATCGGGGATATGCTTTGCCAGGGGTGAATGTAGAGGAGGAAACAACAAAACCCTCCTTATGATTTTCAGGGTGCTATTGCAGTTATAATGAAGAGATTGTTGGTACAGTCTGATATTAACGTTTTCTATTTCACATCACGACTCCTCCCTGCACTTGGTTTCTGCCCTGAGTTTGTACTCCTATGAGCTTTGGCAGTGTGATGTGTTGAAAAGTCACCCTCGTTACCTTTAAGCATTGCAAAAAATAAAAAAAAAAATAAAAAAAGAAGAGAATCCATATCATCTCAAAACACTGGAAGCAGCTGTAAGTGTGTGCCCAAAGTGTTTTACGTTCTTCAGGTTCATTTTTAGTAGCAGACACTATAATTTTCTCCATTTGTGTGTCTTTACTTCTCTGCCACAGCATATACATGGAAGTGGGCTTGAGCAAACAGGAATTCTTCTTTCTTTAGGTGCCTGATTGACAGAGTCCATTGGGAGGCAGCCCTGAAGGGCAAAGGTGTCCAGGAAGGCTGGACATTCTTCAAGAAGGAAAACTTCAAGGTTCAGGAGCAGGCCATCCCCATGTGCCAGAAGATGAGCTTGAGGCTAAGAATACCAGCCCAGCTGAATAGAGAGCCTTGGCTGGAAATCAGGGGGAAAAAAACAGTTTATTACTCATTTATTGCTTTGGAAGAAGGGGCAGCCAACTCAAGAGGCCTACAAGGATGTTGTAAGGTTAGGCAGGGAGAAAATGAGAAGTGCCAAAGTTCAGTTAAATTTAATTTGGCTACTGCAGTAAAAGACAATAAAAATGTTTATAAATATGTTACCAACAATAGGAGGACTAATGAGAATCTCCATCCTTTATTGGATGTGGGGTGAAAGGGTGACAAAGGACGAGGAGAAAAGGCTGAGGTACTTAATGCCTTTGCCACGGTCTATAATAGTAAGACCAATTGTTCTCCAGGTACCCAATCCCCTGAGCAGGAAGACAGGGAGGAAAACACAGCCCCAAAATCCAAGGGAAAACGGACAATGACCTCCTCCACCACTAACACACATACAAGTCTATGGGGCTGGGTGGAATCTGCCCAAGGGTACTGAGGGAGGTGGCAGAATTTTTTTCATATTAGATTCCATAGAAATTTAAAGTCAAATAATGCTCATTAATAATGTAACTGATAAGGATTTGAATCTGGATATATCTGGCCTTTAATTTCACATGCACTTAATGTCATGAAAAAGCCATGTTACTAGTGATAGCAATAAAACCAGAATAAGGTATTATCTGTACAAGTAGCCCTTGTTCTGAGTATAGTATTGTTAAGCATCTGAACAAGTTCCCTTCTTCAGATTCAAAAAATGCCTGCCGTAATAGAATGTTATTAACCAGTATTTAAAAGAGAAGAATTCTGCTTGTGCTCTGTTTCTTTCTTTAACCCCTCACCATTTCTTCATTATAATTTTTTGGTGTCTTAAGGATTTGTGTGATTTATTTTCTTGTTTGTTTTTTTTTGTTGTTGTTTTTCTTTTCTCCCTTTTTATCTCCTGTGTTTCAGTTGCAATCAAGCTCAGAGCTTGGCCTGGATATCCTGAATGACTGCCTTGCAGTCCAGCCCCTCCAGCCAGCCCCATCGCCACATGATGCTGCAGATAATACTTTGGGACACTCCCCAGGGCTTGCTCACAATATTTACCCAGGTATAGAAAGAGACAAATAAACAGCCTGCTATATTATTTTTCACTGAAGATTAGGGATGGCTTTGCAGAGTCGGATGCACTCTAAAATCCATATCTATCTCATTAGAAGGATCGAATCTGTAATATAATATGAAAAGATAGATTTTTAAGAGATTTTTAACAGTTTTTTTTCAAAGGAGGCAGGAGAAATCATATTTTATCCATTAAAAGACCAACTGGAATGAAAAGCAGTATTTTTGCTCTGTAGGCATTTGACTTGTGCTAGCAGTTCACTTCTACCATTCCTTGTAGGCGTCTTGAATTCATTAAGCTTCACTGAAAAATTGAAGGAGTATTTTTTCTTTTCCTTATTCATGTATCACATAACAGTTTTCAAACAGATCTACATTAATGAACTTAAATGTTGCATTATGAGCTCTCATATTATAGCTATAAATATACCAAGAACCACATTTGTGCTGTAAAGGTGATAATCCTATTTTTTTGTTTCAGTTAAGTATCTAGATTTTTGTATTAAAATACATAACGCTGTCATACCTCTCTAAATGTACAATTGTTTACATTTCAGCTAAATTTGAAATATTTGGTAAGTTATGAGTGATAGTATCTCAAAACTTAGGACAGCGACGGGTAGGATGTTGCCATTTTTTAATGCAGTATTTTAGCAGTTGTAAAAACATCTGTTTTTAATTTTCAGGCAGAATACATCTAGGAGTTCAACTTTCAATTGAGAAACAGATGTAGGAAGTGAAAGAATTATCTGACTGTTATGTGCAGTGCTGAAAATGACATTATATGAAGTGCCCACATTAATAAGTGACTTTATTTTACTGTGAGGCTTGTAAAACTATCAGTCCTATGATATGTTTTGTCAAGGCTGTTGAGAGCTACACACTAGTTGGTGATGATCACAGAATCATAGAATAATTAGGGTTGGAAAGAACCTTAAGATCATCAACCTCGCACTAAACCATGTCACCCTAGACTCTGTCCAACCTGGCCTTGAGCACCGTCAGGTATGGAGCATTCACAATTTCCTTGTGCAACCCATTCCAGTGCCTCACCACCCTTACAGTAAAGAACTTCTTCCTTATATCTAACCTAAACTTCCCCTGTTTAAGTTTAAACCCATTACCTCTTGTACTACCACTACAGTTCCTAATGAAGAGTCCCTCTCCAGCATCCTTGTGGGCCCCCTTCAGATACTGGAAGGCTGCTATGAGGTCTCCACAGAGTCTTCTCTTCAGGCTGAACAGCCCCAACTTTCTCATCCTGTCTTCACATGGGAGATTCTTCAGCTCCCCGATCATCCTCATGGCCCTTCTCTGGACTTGTTCCAGCAGTTCCAGGTCCTTCTTGTGTTGAGGACACCAGAACTGCACACAATACTCCAAGTGGGGTCTCACAAGAGCAGAGTAGAGGGGCAGGATTGCCTCCTTCGACCTGCTGGTCACGCTCCTTTTGATGCAGCCCAGGATACGGTTGGCTTTCTGGGCTGTGAGTGCACACTGCTGGCTCATGTTCAGTTTCTCGTAAACCAACACCCCCAAGTCCTTTTCCACAGGGCTGCTTGAAATCACTTCTCTGCCCAACAGGATTGAAGCTAGGTGAGGACAGTGTGTCCAATGAGCTAAGACCAGGTTTTCAGAAGTTGAGGACATTCTCAGAGATTTTCACTGGAATCTGTTGAGCACTCAGCTCTTTTACCCATGTAGTTTTCAGACTATGATTAAGTCTCAGACTCCTGATGCTTGGTCTATCCAAACCAGTCCAGACAGCTTGAAGAAACTGCTGCCCCATGAACTGTCAGGATCCTAGGCTAAATAAAACTTGCCTCCAGGCACCCCTTAGCTGCTAGTGTCTGCAGTCATGATGCAGACAGCTTCTGAGACTGTGGCATTATTTTTTGTCTTTCATCAAAGCATCATGCTTTGTCTTTCAATTAAGCACTACTAACTATGGACATTCTTTGATACAATAATTTGTAGTGGCTTATTTTTTTTTCTTACTTGCCACTGATTCCTATAGTTCAGCAATTCTTATAATATTAATCAACATACTTTTATCAGCATTAATTTCTTGGTAAGTAATAAACTTCTTTCCCTTACATGTGTTCACAGTTATCTGTAACCTGGCAAATTTCTTGTAATTTTATTCACTTGTGTGGGTTCACTTTAGTTACTGTGGGTATTATGTCAGGTATAGATGAATTCATGTCACTTCATTTTGACAGCCACCCAATACAGTTGAAATGAATTGTTTCATTAACTACTCATCAGGGCTGCTACATAATCATATATTATGTGAATATGTGAGATAACTCCAACAGGGAGGGAATTATTTTATTGAAATGGCAACATGAAAGTTATTCATGCCCCAAGAGAATACAAAAGCATAATATATGAAAGCTTATGTGTCCTGCCTTAGAGAAGGTACCCTTCAGACTTCTCTGAAAACAGCATTTTTCCTAAATGTAAAGAAAAACTTTGAGACTTCTCTGAAAAATAAAATTTTTGCTGGGGACTGCTTTTGGGTTTGGGTTTTTTTTGTTTGTTTTTTGCTGAGAACTGTTAGAAACAGCATATTAGCTGAAATCTGTCTGTGTTACTTTTCAAGTAGAAAAAGGAACAGATTTCCATTCTTCCAATGCCATTAATCAAACTTTTCTCACTTGAAGTTTACTTTTCTTATCATTTGTGCATTTAAAGCGAAGGTATGTTTTCTGCTTTCCCAAGAGATTTACAGAATAAATGTTTGAAAGCAAACTATTAGAAAAATGTATGACAAAAGTAGACATTTAGATCCTAGTGCATTTCCACTTAATGAACTATAATGGCTGCAATGATCAGCATTTCTCTGTACTGTTAAAGTACAAAATCTGCAAACACATATATTTAAATCGAATACAACAATGATTTTTGATTACATATCTATTACTTAAAGTTAAGAGTGCATAGCTTTTTTTCATAGCTTTCAGCCTTTGTGACCTTATAAAAGAAATCTGAACTGAGTACAATCTTATTAATACAGTAAGGTGACATGACAGATTCTTTATGTAAAACTAACATAAAATTACATTTACATTTTAGGTCTAAAATTTAGCAAGCATGCATACCGTTCTAAGGCTGTGCATAATGATATTTTGTAAAATAGAAATCCAAAGTCTGTTTCTACAGAAGTGTAAAATTTCTGGTAGCATTTAGGTTTTAATTTTTAAAACACATGGGCTTTGGGGTTTATTTAGTTCATACGATGAAAATGTGAGCAATTAATTCATAATGAAAACATATAAATGATGTTTTTTCTTCTGTGAAATTATATCAGCTTACTTCGTATAGTACAGTATAGAACGTGTAAGGGTGAAAGAATCATAAATACTGCAGTATACAAGAAATTTATTTTTACTGTGCTGTTTGGTTAAAACATGAACATTTCATATTCAAGGACAAACCAGAATGTGTCATTCATTTATAAATAGTTACTGAATATCACACTCTGCTCTGCTTCAGAGCAAACAAATGATATTACTAAGGCTTGTCAAGTGCATGATTTTCTTTACAAGCTGGAAATTAAAAATTCCATCAAGGAAGTTAGAGAAGGTTTTGCAATTCCAAGTTTTATTTAAATAACATCTTATGTCCAGTACTATGACCTTTGGCCCAACTACTACATAATGCCAATGACTTAAGATGTGTTCTACTTAAGTAACACTTTTCCTTGTGCATGTTTTTTTTGTTCCAATAAAACAGTACTGAGCTAGGTGCTCTACACACATAGTAAGAAAAAATTAATTTCCAAAGGAGTTTATATCTAAGAAAATGTTAGGGCAGTAGGTAGATACAACAGGCAGGTAGAGTATATAAGATTCATACAGGAAAAATGAAAGAACTTTACTAAAGCAATTGTCCTAGTGGGTGAGCTCCCTAACCATTAGGCACCAAGGGCAGTGTGGGAGATGTCTGAGGAAAAAGCAGTCTGTTTGTTAAAGCTGACAGCCTTGGGAAGTAGTTGTCACTTGTTACTGAAAGAAAAAAAAGAATGAGGAGGAAGAACTGAGGTATTTATGGCCATTGCAGTAAAAAAGAGTTGCATTTGATACATATGGAGTGAAGGCAAAAGGAGGTGATGTAGGGTAACCAACAACTAAGAAGATCTCTGTTGTCACCTTCTTGGCTGCATTTAAGTATGACGTACATATCCAGAACTCACACTAAATATGATGCATTACCAGGTAGGACCATACACACATTACAGGGGGCTGAAAATTGTTAATATTATTATGTTACCTGTTTTAAGGAGGTCAGTGTATTTCCTTTCAGACTTTGTGTACCAGATTTATTTCTGAGTATATGATTTCCATTTTGAAGCATCTTAATGGTTTTCCAAATACTGGTGTAATGGTCAGGCTCACATTGTGAAGAAGAGAACATTTACTAATGAATTGGTACAAACATCATAAGCAACAAGGCAACATCACCATTTAGTTCCTTTCTTCATAATGATACAGAACTTCAGAAACTGCAGTCCACTGAAAGAGAAGAATGTCTTGAAAGACAGAGATGTGATGTAAAGATGCCATGGGAGGAACAACTCTGGAGACAGGCTAATTAAATACATAATGTAATTTGACTTCTGCTCTGCTTCTTAATGCATGATGGCTTCTTAAGTTCCATGCACACTGGAATCTTACAGAGAAGCTGAGTAGAATCAAAGCAACACAGATAGTATGTTTTACATTTGCTGGGTTTACCACTTCCGGCTCGAAACAGCACATGCCCACATATTCCTGACCACGAAGTCCTGTAGGGAAGTGTGGGCTCCCTAGGGGAGGTAAGAGGGGAGAATATATGAAGGTGATGCTCTCAAGAGCAAAAATCATTTCAGCTTTTTCCTTCTGTGTGATAGTAAAACTTGTTCACAAGGACTGCGTAAATATTTCTTATAGAAATAGAAGGTGAAATATAGTAATTAACCCTCCCCCAAACCAAATCAAATCAAACCAAACCAAACCAAACCAAACCAAGCCAAAACCTCCCAAAAGAAGCCCAAACCCAAACCCACCACTCTTGCAAATGAATGTAATTTATGTAATTTTAACTGACTGAGCTATAAAATTAAACCTTCGCACTGTCTTACTCTATGGAAATGACAATGGAAAGAATTGTCAGCCCTGCTTCAAATTCATGCTAGCAATGGTAAGAGGGGAAGTATTTCGGGCGCAGAAATAAGTTGACAGTGTGCTTATTTGACAGGAATAAATTCAAGATAGTAAATTATACCATTGTTGGTAATTTGCAAAGAGGAGGGTGATTCTTCTGCCTTGAAAAAACATTCTGCGAAATTACAGGTCTAGTTCCTTTTAAAAAAAAAAGTAAATCTTACAGACTTTGGATTCTGTAACATTTAAAATGCTACTTTTCTGTCTTCTTCTTTAAAGGAACATTATTCATAGAATAAGCTTTTTCTCTTCCAACCACCTAATTTGTTCCTATGCATTATGAAAATGCATGTAAATTTAGCTTCTCCTAGAGAAGCTTTTGCATAGATATTCTCATGGAAAATTTTTATGTGTTGATAAATTGATTTGTGGAAAGACTCCAGAAATGAAAGCATGGCTCCTGTGTCTCTCTGGATGAAATTTTGTGGGTGTAACTCAATCTAAGATTGACATTCAGGCCTAACAGGTTATAGCCGTCTTGCAAATCATGGTATAGCTAGGGCTTTTTAAGGGACACAGAGGAACAAAGCATAAATGATTCTTTGTTTTATTTTGTGGGTTTTTTTTTTTTTTTTGCTTGTTGGTTTGTTTTGTGGGATTTTTTTAAAGAATATCCAAATCTTTTGAAAATTACTTTGAGTGTATTAGTTTATCTTATATTGGTAGAGAGAGGAGCCTTTTTTACAAAGCCGTTCTGTTAAGTAAAACTTGACTCAACTCTACATCTTTCTGTGTGGACCCCCCTGGTGGTGGTATATTTGAGCCAATGAGCCTGATGGTTGCCATGGACATTTGCTCAGTTTTATACCATTCAAATTAGGTGTTTAATGGCATGAGGCACTGAAAAGACATTCCTTTGTGTAGATATTTCCTGCCACCATTTTGAGCAAGCAACTCACATGTAACAGCTAAACCACTGAAAAACCTTGCCACACAAACAGCTCCCATGAAAAAGTGGTAAGTTTTTCAGCAGTTTCTTAAAATAGTGTCCAAAATTTTCTGTCAGTCTCTTAAGGTTAGCTCTACTGGGGAAATGATCTATCAACTGACAGTATTTCTGACTACCATTAGTTTGTAGACTTCCAAAGGCTGATAATGTTTCCCTTCAACTAATATTTGCAAGATGCAAGTAGTAGCTGGGACCAATGCTGTGTCTACACTAGAGCTTTTAATAGTGGCATTTCTGCTGGGAAGCAGCTGCTAGTATTGTGATTTCACTTTGTTGGGTGCCCACAGAGGTGTTTTTGTCAGCCCAGTACCTCTATGCAGCAAGAAGCTGCACTGACAAAAGATGTGTTGCATTGCTTGCAGGAGTTATACTGTCTCCTACACCATCATTCATGGTGCTGCTTTTGGAGGCTTCATTACAAGGCACCATGGGAGTCCACGTACATTCTTTTGTCATGCTGTGATCATTTTAACATATGCTGTGTACAAGGATGTATTTTTTCAGCTAATATGTATGGTTTTTCTTCCTTAAATATCCTATCTGCCAGAGTTAACTCTTACTTTAAACTGTGTGCTGTTTCTTACCAGAAAAAGAAGAAAAGTACAGAGAAATTGCTGGGAAACCTAGCTGAAAGGTACTGCAGTAGCAGGTAGTGCTATGGTGGTAAATATTGCAGTGGGCTTTTGATTGCTCTAGTTCAGAGAAAGGACAGATGGTTGCCTATGCCTGGCTGCAGGTAACTTTTTCTAAGGACAGAGTCACCTGGTCTTGGGCAGTGATGTGAGAACCTGTGCTACCACTGCATCACAGACCACTTAGCAACATGTATCACACAGTATCACAGTTTCACAGTATGCTAGAGATTGGAAGGGACCTCGAAAGATCATCTAGTCCAATCCCCCTGCCGGAGCAGGAACACCTAGATAATGTTACACAGGAATGTGTCCAGGCGGGTTTTGAATGTCTCCAGGGAAGGAGACTCCACAACCTCCCTGGGCAGCCTGCTCCAGTGTTCCGGCACCCTCATTGAGAAGAAGTTTCTTCTCAAGTTTAAGTGGAACCTCTTGTGTTCCAGTTTGTACCCATTACCCCTTGTCCTATCATTGTTTGCCACTGAGTAGAGCTTGGCTCCATCCTCGTGACACTCCCCCTTTATATATTTATAGACACTAATAAGGTCACCCCTCAGTGTCCTCTTCTCCAAACTATAGAGACCCAGCTCCCTCAGTCTTTCCTCATAAGGGAAATGCTCCACTCCCTTAATCATCTTAGTTGCCCTGCGCTGGACTCTCTCCAGCAGCTCCCTGTCCTTCTTGAACTGAGGGGCCCAGAACTGGACACAATATTCCAGACGGGGTCTCACCAGGGCAGAGTAGAGGGGAAGGAGGACCTCTCTCGACCTACTAACCACCCCCTTCTAATACACCCCAGGATGCCATTGGCCTTCTTGGCCACAAGGGCACAGTGTTGGCTCATGGTCATCCTGTCGTCCACTAGGACCCCCAGGTCCCTCTCCCCTACACTGCTCTCTAACAGGTCGTTCCCCAACCTATACTGGAACCTGGGGTTGTTCCTGCCCAGATGCAGGACTCTACACTTCCCCTTGTTATATTTCATCAAGTTATTCCCTGCCCAACTCTCCAGCCTGTCCAGGTCTCGCTGGATGGCAGCACAGCCTTCTGGCGTGTCAGCCACTCCTCCCAGCTTAGTGTCATCAGCAAACTTGCTGATAGTACACTCAATTCCCTCATCTAAATCATTGATGAATATATTAAATAATACTGGTCCCAAGCACAACTTAGAAAATATGTGCCTAAAATGCTTTTCATGGTTGTGGCAGACAGCAGCTATTACAGGGAAGAATAGCTCTGGTTACTTTATGTTGGAAATCTGGTCAGAGTCCAGTCTTTTTACTCTTGATCACAGAATCCTTAGAGTTGGAAAGGACCTCTGGAGATGATCTAGTCCAGCCCCCCTGCCAAGGCCACAGCCTCATAGAAATTTATTTTAAACTCGAAGATCACAGTACTGGGAAACTAAGTTAATGTATTTTCTTACGCATATTAGTATTTTTCTTATGGAAAAATGCAAGCTAACCTATTTTTTGCAAGGAATTATTTAAACAGTCTCTCTTTTTTTTTTTTATTTACATAATAAAGAATTTCTTCTGCAGTGTACTGATCTGTGAAATATTCTCTGTGTTTCTTCTGCCAGAATGTGCATTTGGTTGTTTTCAGCATTCTCTTCCACCCTGCATGTAAGCATAAAGTAATAAATCCAAAAGGTCATTCCTTTGTTTTCCCCTCTGCATTTGTTTTGATGCTGTTTTGAAAGATGAGTGTTGAGAGAGCGATTTTTGGGGTGCATGAGCAAAGAGAAAAAGCAACAAAAGCCACCTGCCCCTGTCTTAGGATGGGCTCTTCTTCAGTCCTTTCTTAGTAAGTTGCACTGCTGGCATAAGTGATAACTCATCTCCCTGTGGGGTCTGCATCCTCTGTACTTCTTTTAAGGTTTGAGATGCCTTCTGCTGCCGTATGTCTGCTGTTATGTTGTGCTTGCTGTTTTCTTGTGCACAGATTAGGTTGTGCTTAGGAAGCTTTGGTCCATATAAGAATTAGGAAACAGTAGAAGCTAGTGCTAAGAGCAGCTGCTGGCTTTTTGTTGGTCCTCCTGGCCATGTGGTAGGGCAGCCTCTCTTCCTGCAGCTTTACCTACCAGCGTGGCTCATGCTAGCTTTCCCTAAACTTTGATATTATCTCTGCAGCATCTATATTAGATGTTTTTATTCACAAAGTGGTTTCCTATCTGTCATCTTGCGCTATGTTTCATCTTCACCAGCTGAAATATGTCCAGGCAGACAGGTCTGATTCACTGATTAAAATGAGCCTGCTCTTTAAAATGAGACTACAAAATATCTGAACTCCTGAGCCTTTCCTTCACTCTGTCTTAGCCTGGTGACTATCTAATGTAGACTGGCTTGTGAGGATGAACAGGTGCTTTCCAGAAATAGGCTGAGGACTTGGGAGATGAGGTAGTAGCAGCATTCAAAACTGTGACCTGTGAAAAAGGCATTCAAAATTATGACCCTTTTCCTGAAAATTGACCTGTAGTGGGGTTACTTCTAAAGTAGTCTTTGTTTTGCCAGGACTACAGCATCCATGCAGGCATTTTAGCCTAGGAAGATATTCTACCAGTGACAATGGCCTTTAAGGAACTCATTTAAATAATAGGATTTTATCACTAAATTTGAATCATTAGGTCCAACATATTCACTAACGTAACATAAGTTTTACAGGTACAATTCTATTCTGTAAACTAGGAGTAACTAATATTTTTTGTATAAAGAGACTGAAAGATATGACAAACAGTGGGAGATCATTTTCATGTTGTAGAGCCTATCTAATTTGTTCTCAGGGTTCATAAAACATTTAAGAACTTGTATTTGGCTGTGCTGTCATTCACCATCAACATAAGCTATGTGACTCAGATGTCAGTAAAAATAATTGAGTAACTGGATTTTCAGAGGGATTTGGTAATGAGTATCTTACCTTCTGACTCTCTTATTTAAAGAACTTCTGAAAATGAGGTTACAGAACTTGTGGTCAACTAATTAGGCTATTTGGAGGGAATCCTGTATTGCTTTTTCTTTAGTCATCCAGAACCTTTCCTTATTTGTAATGTATACAGAAGGAATCTCATAGAAAATTACAAAACTGTTCATGCTCATGCTGGTTTGAAATTTTTGTATGCATTAATGAGAAGACGGGGGGCAATAACAGCAATATTTTGGTGAACCTATTCAAGAAATGTAGGATTTTTACAGCTGAGGGGAAAATGTAGGAAGTATTTCGCTATTCATGAAATTGTGTGCTCTGCTCACTAGCTTTGCAAATATGTATCTTAGGAAGTATTTCACACCTCTTCTACAACAGGCAGCTCTGGAAGATTTCAAGCCTTATTCAGACAAAACTCCCAAGACAAGGAGTACAGCTATATCATGCCTGGTTTTATGAAAATATCATTTGGGAGCAGCAAAGATTGTTTAGTTATTTTTAAGGGGGGTGGGGGGGTGGTGGTGGTGTTTGTTTGTGGGATTTTTTGCTTGTTTGGGTTTTTTGGTTTTTGAGGCGTTTGATTATTTTTGTTTAGTTGATTGTTTGGTTGGGGTTTTTTTTTCTCCTTCAGACAGAAAACAACACTTGAGAAAAAACAGCTGCTAATAATTGGCACTACAGCTTTAGGGGGAGGTGTTACCCATTAATATTTGGTCCATTATCAATGCTGTCACCTGCCTGATGAGGGTTATTTCTCTCCTTTTGCTTTCAGCAGCCATGTTTCCCAGCACACAGACAAGTGGAAGTGCACCAGCATCTGGGGCACTGTCCTTGTCCCACACCAGCAGCCACCTTTCCCCAGGACATAATGTACAGGGTACTGCTGTCCATCCTCTGCTCTCAGCTGTGGACTCAGAGAGGTAAGACCAGCCCCTACTTTTCCCATGGTAAGTCTGGGGTGGGACTGCCTTCAGAGCTGCCAAGATAGGTGGAAACTGAATTGTTGGTGTGAAAAAAGTCACTGGTAGCATCTGCCAGGTAATGATTGCTCTGGTAATGGGTTTACCACGGGCAGGAGAGATGAAAGGGATTCTATTATCCCAGCCTGAGCTTTCCATTGAGACAAGGAGGCACAAAAGCACAAAATGTGATCAGTTCTAAGTAATGTTAAGTTTGATGGCTTTGTAATGGAAAATAACTGCTGTGCTTGAAGGTAGTTGACATAGTTTCAGGTCCTTAGGACCTTAGTAAAAGAGGTGTAAGAAAAGCAGAGTAGAAGGACAGGACCTGGAAATGGGGAGTATCTGGGACTAGCAGATGTCCAGGATGGGCACAGTTAAACTAACTGATAAGTAGAAGGACAGGATGATTGCTATGTTTGTGGTGTTAATAAACCCATTAAGCTGGTGTAAACATGTACTGGGGAGTATCTGGGACTAGCTGATGTCCAGGATGGGAGAGGTTAAACTAACTGATAAGTAGAAGGACAGGATGATTGCTATGTCTGTAACGTTAATTAAGCTGGTTATGAAGATTGTTGGGAAAAGTAAACGACCCTTAAAGACCACCATCATATTTTTGTATGCATGCCAAAAACTTGCTGGAAAATGATGTAATATGCCCAGTGACCTTATAAGGATGGCCCGCTTAGCAATACTGGGACACACGTTAGGAGGAGCTGTCCCCCCTGTCTCCCGGTGCTGCAATAAAGAATACCTGCTTGTCACCTTGAAACTTTGTTGGCGAGTCTGTTCCTGGAGTTTTCTCCAAATCACCATCCATCTCTTCTTCAGGGACTTCCACAAATCCCCTCTTGATCTCCACCAGTGGCCTTAGTGTGGCAAGTCATACTAGGTGGGATGTTAAATTCCAGAGGAGCCTAGCCATACCTATAGAATGGAGGCCCTGAGATTCATATTTCTGTTTTCTTGCAGTAGGAGAGACATTCTGTATTTCTGCAGGCACTTGGCCCCTTTTTTCTTGGCATCTTATTAAGACCAACAGGCAAGAAAGCTTTTTTAATTCACTGGGTTTGAGAGCTTCATTTATAGTCAGGATTTATTTTATGCTGGGTACGTAGCAACCCTTTGACCTTGATGTTTCCATGATTGTAGGTATTTCAGTGATGTGAAAGCAGATTGCTTGGAAGTGGTTTAATTTTTATGTTTGACATTCCCTAAATTATTTTCAGCAATCTTTCAAATTATTTATATAGTGCACGGTATTGTAAATTTCCACTTAGTTCATTGAACCAGAAATCTACCAGATTGCAAAACTGAAGAAACCTAAGCAAATAGTTTTTCAGTGGATAGGTCAGGAAAATACATCATTACACAAAATACTGAATTCTTACTATACGTATAAGGATACTTAAACATTATTTTGATAATCTCCCAATCTCCCCATTTTTCAGTGCTCTAAAGGATAAATTGCTGTGTTTCATTACTGTAATTCAGAGTATTTAATTTCCTTGAGTGACAGAAATGCCAGTAATTTGGACAGCACAAAGTGTCCAATTATAAACCTCAAAGGAACATTCACTAGATTTCAATTACTGATAAAAGAGCATAATTTCTTTGGAGAAAAGCAGCACTCACTCTGCCTTGTATCAGGAAGATGGAAGAGCATGGTGGCTCGGAGAATTGACAAAAGGTGAAATTGGTTTCAGACTGCACATGTGAATTCAGCCAGTCATCGAGCCACTGGAAGTTGTTGAGCTTTTTGTACACCAGTCTGAGATGAAACTTGCCATTTCATGATCATAGTAGCTCATCCAGTGGTTCAGTCCTTCCTCTCCACTCCTGGCCACACTGTCCTGAACTTTTTCCTCTTCCAGGGATCTGGCCCTCTGTGTAAACTCTGGGGCTGCGCGTGACCTCTTTCCTGACCCAGAGGCTTTACTTCTCAATAAAGTTTTCTCTGCAGTGCATGAACTGTCCAATGTCCATACCCAGCAATTGCCAGAGCATGAGTTCACAGGCAGGGACAGATCAAGAGTAGTTACAGGTGTAAATTTCATGATGAAAGACAGCAATCTTCTCATTAGCCCATTTTTGAGGCTGGTGTAGGACCAGAATAGGCATGTTTAGAGTACAACTCAACTCATGAAGTCCTTGAGTGTGTTACAGACTGCAGGATACTACAACCCTCTACAGAAGAACAATAAAAACCTAGTGTAATACACTCCTTTCTCGTAAGTTAACAGTATGCACTCACTCTAAAAAGGCTTTAAGTGCTAATTCCCATATGTGGAGCTACTTTGGACTGGAAAGAAAGGTGCAGTATCTTCATTTAGGTAGTGTGACAAATGGTAATTTAAATTCAGAAAAGAAAAAAAGTATTACAACAGCCTTGGCTGGATTACAGAGCATACAGTACAGATTAAGGGAAATGTTTAAAAGATAAACTATTGCAGAATCTGCATCTTGAGTCTGATACAGTCCAGTCACCTAGAGGCCCTGTGAATACATTGTCATGTACACCACCTCGTGATGGTCTGATAGGTGTGAAAATGCGAACTGAACAAGCCAACACTTTGTAATACAAGTCTTTGAAAGGTGTGAATCACCCTGTTTATCTCAATTGAGAAGGCTGCAGGATTTAAGGGTGCAAACTGGGAATTTGTTCCCTCTCTGCTCATGCTGTGGGGTTCATGATGCACTGTATGTGTCTAGGGTAATTCCAGAGCTAGGTCTGGCTGACCGTCACTCACCTCTGTGATAGCCTGCATTTACTGGGCTGAAGCTGAACCAAGCTTTTGGCTGCTTTGGCGTGTCTGGAGGCCAGTCATATAATCCTTCCATTTTGGACAGGAGACCCAGGTTTCTGAGTGACAGGAGCCAAAGGAAATAAACATCTCCAGGTACCGTGAGGTAGACAAACAATTAGAGAGCTTCTTTCACATCTTTTTCCACCTAGGTGATGGAAGAGAGAGCATGGACTTAGTTAAGCCTTATTAATGTGAAAAAATTGAACCAAACATGGGATACATCTTACACTGTTTTCGTTCTGTGTACGAAACTCACTGTGCACAGACTGCAAGTCGGGTATAGAGTTTAGATCCAAGAAGCAACTTCATTTATCAAATGAGACAACATGTAATAAAAATGCATATTTGCATTTTGTGTGTTCCAACACTTTCATGCTAACTTTCAGTGCTCCCCTAATATGAAACACTACAACTATTAAATGAAAGTACCAAATGGTAATAGTACCCAGAGGTATATGTATATAAAAAGAATATGTACTTGGCTTCCTTTTCACATATTTTTGTAATAAAAGGGCATTCGAGGAAGGTGGAAAAACAATTTAATCAAAACCCAGATAAAAAAATCTAAATTGTGTTTATCTGGCTTAAGTAACATGTACAGCTCAGTGCCCCAGAATTGGTGGTGTCAAGTGCTTAATTTTTTTCTTTTTTAATTTTTGTTATTATTTATTGAATTCCCCAATATATACATTTTGCTTTCTAAGGCTTGCTTTTGTGCAAGAAGTAGTCTGTTAACTGGTGTGAGACCAGAAAAGAATTCTTCATTTGGACTTGGTGTTCCAGATGTTTTTTTACCCTCCTGTGAGTCACAGCTAGTAGCATGTCCCTGAAGCAGGAGACATCCCACCTTCACAGGAAGTTCTAGAGATTGTGTAAAGGTGGAAAGAAGGATGTAGGGCTGAACTGTTCAGTTGAGCATTACTGCAGAACTAAAAGTTCTGCAACAGTGCTTCTTTTTGCTTATTTGAGTATGTGGTTATATTCTCTGGAGAGACTTGATGGATGGACCACCTGGTGGATAAAGAATTGGCTGGATGGCTGCACGCAGAGAATTGCGGTCGATGGCTCAGTGTCCAGCTGAAGGGTAAAAGTGGTGTACGTATAAATGACAAACTCTTAAAAGTGGAGTGGCAGCATGTCTAACCCTGAACCCAACCCATAGAATCATATAATCATTTAAGTTGGGAAAGACTTTTAAGATCATTGAGTCAAATCATAAACCTAACACTGCGAAGTCCACCACTAAACCACGTCCCTAAGTGTCACATCCACACATCTTTTAAATACCTCCAGGGATGGTGGGTGAACTCTTCCCTGGGCAGCCTGTTCCAGTGCTTGGCAATCCTTTGATGAAGGAATTTTTCCTAATATCTAATCTAAACCTCTTCTGGCAAAACTCAAGGCATTTCCTCTTGTCTTATCTCTTGTTTACTTGGAAAAAGAGACCAACCCCCACCTCACAACAACTTCCTTTCAAAACCAGTTTTTCTCTAGCCTGTTTCTACACTTTTTTCCAAAGGCACTTTTTTCCTTTCCTTTGAATTTGTAAGAAGTTCAGTTCTCTAATTCAACACAGCCACAAAAAATGCTGAGAGAGATTTTAAAGTTATGTATCTCTGTCTTCAGGGAATCTGTATATTGAGGTGGCCACTTGCACCTGGCTTCCTTAAATTCCACTTTAAATTCCACTTAAATTCTCCTTTCTTATTCTCATGAAGGAGCTCATGATGCCGGTCAGAGGGGCGGTTCTTTCTTCCTACCATCCCTTCTTTGGGCTATCTGATTCACTGGTTTTATCTGAAAAAGCAGTTCCTGTGTTCCTAAAGATTGAGCATAAAAAGGATTTTAGGTGCTTATTGATGACTGAAAAGAAGGATATAAAATTAAAGTCTTCTGGCACATGCAATCTACTCTACTGAGACACCATGGAGATAGAAACCTGCTGTGGGATCATGGCTGTGCAGGGTGTGAGCCAGAGCTTGACAAGCGTAAATTTGGTGGCTGAACAAAATGATGAATAAAGATTTCGTTTTGTGCTGGCCAGAATATTTTTGTTAAGGGAGAAGATTTGCTTCTTTTTTTTTAAAAAAAATAAGAAAACTTGCAACATAATAATCATTGGAGAGAAGCATGTTTTATCACAGGTCGGTAAAAAGTTTAGGGTTTGTTATTTTTACCAAAATGGAAGAATTCATGACTTTTGGGCATTTACAAACTGGTCCTAATTGTTTCAGGAAAAAAAGTAAATTTACAGTTCCTCCAGTAACACACTGCGATTTTTTCAGGGACAAATCTTGACTGAGACCAGATTAAGTTTCTCTTTTTGTAGGCAGAAGGGAAGTAAAAGTAGACTACTTTAGTCACCCACACAAGTAAGTCAGCTATTCGTGAAGTGAGTGATTCATAAATCACTACAAAGACCACTAAAGTCTACTATAAAAGAGTCCTGTCTGGCTACACAAAATAGTGCGTTATTATTTTTGGAAGGATTTTTTGGATGTTAAAACAAATGTGAAATTTTGCAACCCAAAAACCAATCGTGTGCTGGGCTGCATCAAAAGAAGCATGACCTGAGCAGTCAAGAGGTGATCCTGCCCTTCTACTCTGCCCTCATGAGACTCCACCTGCAGTGCTGCATCCAGCCCTGAGGCCTCCAACACAGGGAAGATGTGGACCTGCTTAAGTGAGTCCAGAGGAGCCCATGAAGATGATCAGAGGGCTCAGGCTCCTCTCCCATGGCAACAGGATGAGAGAATCTGGCTTGTTCAGCCTGGAGAAGGCTTCAGGAGATCTGATAGCAGCCTTCCACTACCTAAAGGGGCCTACAGGAAATCTGTAGAGGGACATTTTACAAGATGATGATTTTTAAGGTCCCTTCCAACCCAAACCATTCTGTGATTCTATGAGATGTAAAACTTTGCTTATTTGAGTTTTGAAAAGGATTTTTCTCTGTTACTGGCTGCTGGTTAAAACCATTTTTCAGAAATTAATTTTCACAAATGACTTTTGAGAACACAGAGGATGATATCCTATGATTTTTTAAGTAATACACCTGTGTATTGCTTTTAATCTCTGGCAGCAAGTAAGTCTTTCCACAGGAATGCTGTACAAAAAACTAACTCCAGTCCCTACTCAGGTAGTTGCAGCATGTCTTTAAAAACCTCTGATATTCTTATCACAATATAACTACTTATTTATGCAGTATTTTTTTCATATTCTCTATATTATTATGAAACACACACATACTTCATCCTATTCCTCCCTACTATGTCTTTAAGTCTACGCGATATCAGTTATCTGGAACAATGACATATTTGACATATTAAAGACTCAGTGTCTCAGTAGTGACACCTTTATTTCCTTCAATAATATATGTGTTTATGAAGTTAATATTAAACAGCACAAAGACCATTCAAATCCTATCTGATATGCCTAAGAATGCAATTCTCAAAGAAAACTGAATAGGCAGTAAACAATTCAAAGTTCATTTTGAAACTTGGCTGTACTCCAAATGTAAATTATGGATCTTCCAGAAACATAGTGAATAGGTTTCAAATTAATTCATAATCACGCAGATAATCACAGCAAGTGGAGGGTGGTGATTCTGATCATGTGTGGCAGATACTGATTCTGAGCTGCAGCAGAAAAGATCTCGTGTGTCCTGAGGTGCAGCTACAGCATGTATATGACCCAGTCCAGAGGTGTTCTGCAGCACAACTACCACAGTTGCACCTTCTGTTGTGTTTGCATTAAGATTAGTTTTCTTAGAGTTCTGCAGGAAAAACATTCTTTATTACTGGGTTAAAAAGAAAGTAATCCAGTGAATTGAGGTTCCAGCCTCAGAACAACAGGGATCAGTTTTAGCATCCTGCCAGTGTTAACCGTAAGCACTGATCCCTCCTACCAGCAGCTACTGAGCACACCCACCACAGAGAAGGGTAGGTAGGTACTCTTGTTCAGCACAGGCTTCCAGCTTGCCTTCAGGACTGGGGAAAGAGGTTTGTGACAGGAATAGCACATCAGTTTTCGCTCATGGTCTTTGCAGAAATACCCTGGCTTTATTTTGTCAGCCTTCCTGAATCTCCTGCTATGGATGAGAAAGTGACCTTCAGCCATTCCTGAGCCCGGGATGAGCTTTTGTTCCCTGATCAGATCTCATCAGTCCAGTGTGTAGTTTGGTCACTGAGGCATAGACCAGGACTCTTATAGTCTCATCTGCAAAAATTACTGTTGCACCTGTTTGTAATGTGCTTTGTAGTATGCAATTTTAAGGAAGTGTAGAGAAATCTTAAACTTACAAAGTCTGTGAAATTCTCAAAGTAGTGTGTAACCTTGTACTGCCAGTACAGACAGAGCTGTGCAAAACACACCACTGATGTGATGAACCTCTGTGGCAGCTGCACCACCAGGTTTGGTCTGAAAGGTTCTCCTCTTCTGCCAGGCTTGTAAGCTTATACTTTGAGGTCAGATCAACATTTGATGTGGTCAGACTGTTCCCCACTGGAATGAATTTAACACCGGCCTTTATTTAGATTATGTTGACTTCAGATTGTTTATTTTCAAACAGCACTCCGTAGCGTACAAAAAATTATAGAACTTGAAACCTGAACCTAGGCCTGAAACTATTATCTAACTCATTAGTGTCCAATTACCAGAACTGACCCCTCACTTACAGAGTGGAAGGACAGCTATTGATTGACAGATACAGTTGACATAATGCCTTACAATGAGACAGTTGGCAATGCCTCAAAAATCAGGTTCCCTGTGAGGTATCTTAAACCCACCCACAGAAGATAAAAATTTTGCATGATAAGGATGCAATTCAGCCTTTTATCTTCCCAGTTGTCAAATTTGAAAATGTGTCTTCTGTGTATCTGGGCTTCACCCTGTTCTTTTGGAAGTCTCTCTATGCAAACTGCTAAACATTATAGTGGTGTAAGTAAAGTAGGAACATTCTTTAGCTCTTACCTATTGGGTATTTTACAGTTCTGTGATTCTGAACTCCTAGGTTTGTTGCACCAGCTCCTTCTCCTCACCACATCAGCACCCAGGGAATTTCAGTTCCACACCACATGATGCAGAGACAGACGCCACAACCTCCCCACCTTCCACAGCCTGCAGGAATGTCTCTAAAGACATACCAGTCAGCAACAAACCCTTCTTTTCAACCAAATAGCCTCCACAACCAAGGTAAGAAAGGAGAATCCTCATCACTCATGTTAGTTGTTTGTCACTGTTTTGAAGCTTCAAAGTAACCTCTTCAAGGGATGGTGAAGGTATTTTTAAGGCACCTTACTTTTTGAAAAACTCTAGGAAGTAGCCTTCAGGAACCTGTCTTTATACTGCCTTAAAATTCTTGGCTTAGATAATTGCCATTTATCTAATAGAGAGTTACGGGTTTCTCTTCAGATATATTTTCAGAGCTGTTGTTGTTGTCATATGACGTATGTGGAGACATGCCAGAGCAGAAACAATAAATTCCTATCATATGCGGCTAGGAAGGGATCAGGTTAGCCTTCCTACTTCCACAGTACAATACATTTTACTCAATTCCCTTTTTTTTTTGCTGAATATTTGCCAAGAACTCATCTTCCAGAAACACATCCAGACATTAAGGTCTGTCTTTCTACCTGGAACAAAAGTTATCTTTGAGTGCATAGATGGCTTTACCACCTTCTTCTTTTCATGGTCATGGGGAAAGCATTGTAGAAACTGGGATCACAACCAGTTGCTCTGAAGTTGAACAGTTTCCGAGGAATCCTGCTTCCCAGAAGCTCACGGATCACCTCAGGTTAGTTGCTGCTCCACACAGGACTTTCACTGGCTGGGGAATCTAGCTCCGTATCTGCTTGGGGCATCATCTCATTAGAGCAAGCCAGAGCAATGTTACTGTGTGCCCACCTCCCCTCCCTGCAGTCCAAACAGGATTTAAAAGGACGAAAGACGTGTCATTAACACCATTATAAGACCAGCAGAGACCCGGGCAAATGTCACACATGGACTGAAGCCCCACGCCACATCTAAATTTAAGGTAGAGCTTAATACAATCTTCTGAGTGGATCAAAAAAATGGATAACCTCAAGGGCTTGGATCTTAAACCTATACCTTAGTCCCTTGTTAGCTTCTCTGTGTTTGCCTCCATCTCCTAGGAAAACCTATGTTGAAAATAGACATTGGTGACAGGAATTGTATGCATACAGTTAGCAACTGAAAGTTGCAGATGTAAAGATCTCTGTGTTTAAAAATGGTAGGAAGACAATGTGGGCTGAATTCTTAAGGTCCTTTCCAACCCTAACTATTCTATGATTCTATAGATTCTATTTTATAAAAGATATAATACATTGCAATACAAAAGCCACATTTGGATATTGAATGTTCTTTCAAAGATTAAGTAACCTATTGTCACTCTAAGAGGTATTTTGTCAGAATGTAGTCCTCCCAACTTAAGCATAGTTGTCTCATTCCTATGTGCTACACTGAAAGCTTTGTTGGTCCTGCATGCCTGAAAGGCTTAGCTAAACTATTGCTCACAAAAGGAAATATTTCAAGAGTTCATGGTCAAATTTTCCCAGCAATACAAAGGTGGACATCTTCCTTGGTCACATCAGTATAACGTAGAAAACACACCATAAATTTATCTCACCAGTCTAAACTATTTGGTATATAAAGAGTGTCTGTGGGAAGCTCTGTGAGTTTCTGTCTCCTGCAGTTCATAGCTTGCCTTTTCAAGATTTAAAATGCTGTAGCTGTAGCCACTTCAGCTCAGTCTGCTACCAAACAATGGTGACATTTTTGTCTCAATATGTAAGCTTGTAAACTCCATTTAAATTGGCTGTACTAAGGAAGAAAGAGTTTCATTGCCCAAAAGCTATTTGAAGACAGCAAGTTCTCAACAGACTGCTTTCCTGAAAACCTAAGCATCTTAAAAGCTCATGGAGATCTCAGAGCACTATCCTTTGGAGATAAATTATGGAGATACAAGACTGACAAGCCTTTTGTATCTAATAGCTACTTGCATTGTGAAGCTGCTTCTTCTTGGAAGAACACTGTCTACAGTTCAAATTTCAGTATTTGTTCTGAGTGACTTTCAGCATCAGCTACACAGTAATGTCAGAGAGGGTTTTTTGTTGCTTTGGTTAATATTATGTAATAGATTAAATATTCCCTTTTCTTCCTCTTGTGAAATTCACATTTTCCTTTGCTGTGTGGAATATTCAGAACTCACTGAGCTGCAGAAATAAAGCTTTTCTTTTCCTTTCAGTAGACTTAGTATATTTCATTGGATTACCATAAGCAGTAAATCTGAAACTAGAAACTGGAGTGATGACTTCCCAGCTTGATGCTATTGTATATGCCATTGTACTATGTGTTTACAAACAGACTAGAAGTCAGTTCAGGTCCTGGAAATCTGAAACAACTGGCCCAGGACTTGTATTGTACTGGTCACTCTTTTCAGCCTAGAATAACTACAGGGATCTCAGCACAGGTACCTGAAGACAGAGGCATCTGCAGCATGCAGGCAACTGTGAAAATAAGGGATTGCTTTGAGACAAGTCGGAAGAGATGTGTGAGGTAGAAAAGAAAAGAAGAGCAATAGAAAAATCCTCCACAGTGGTCAAGCTTCTTGTGTTTATAGTACAGAGTAAGGAAAAGCTCCTTTGGACATGGACACAGCTAGATTGATTTTGGATGCTTCTGATACTACAAACATTTTTGCACTAGGAGTCTGACCATCCTTTAAAATCATGCCTGTAACTCATGGTGTATGTTTCTGTGTGGTAAGCTGATGACCAGTGATGACTGAGTAATGGAAGAAATAAAAACGTCATGTAAAATTTTCAGGAAAAGAAAAAAGTTACCGTTTGAAAAAAAATGTTAGCTGATATGAGTTAGCTATACTAGTGTATCTATACAGGCAGCTCTACTAGTAACAGCTATCTTTTAATTACAAATAACCAGATTTAAATAAACAAAATTTTATAAGTTTTTCACCTTTGCAAACCAGTCTTGCAGTACAATTTGTGACTCATATCTATGACTTACTTTTTCTTCTGTTCTTCACACTCAGATGGTACCAAATTATTACCTGATTGTGAAATTAACCTATTGGACACTGTAGAAATGCACTGCAGAGGAACACTATTTTGAAGTAGTTCAAGCCAGACAGCTGGAAATTTGACATACCATAGGAGTAAAGACTACTCACCCATGATGTATGTTTCTTAATAGCATTTACAATTATTTTCATGAGAAAATATGCTTTCTTTGTGGTGCCAGGCAGAGAACTGATTGGGAAGGAAATAGATGTTCATCACAAACTTCCTACCTTATGGAAATTATAACTGTGGCAATCATTCATTACATATCTGTAATGAATTCTTTGTCCACATCAGTTCAATGGAATCAGGACCTGACCACAGACTTATGTAGACCACAATTTCAGCTGGGAATTTGAGATGGCTATGTACCTGGGATTTTCTGATGGTTAGCATCCCTCAGGACAAAGCTTTGTAAGTGATAAAGAATAAGAGCTTTTTGCTTTTAGAAGAGATTCTTACAGTATACACCTATTTTATCATATTTAAAAATATTTCACTTTCCTCAGGAAATAATTCTATCATGACAGAAAAATAACTGTTTAAACTATTTATTCTATATCTTGACATCATGGATCTTGGCTGTAGTGCACTGACTCCAAGAAACACAATTGACATAATCTTGTGCATGTGTGTGCTTTAAATAGCTGAACAAGAGAGCAAATGACACAGTCCAGGTTGCAGTCCTGAGAACTGTTCAGTTGCTGGAACTTCATTAGCCAAACTGTTTGCTTTTTTTGTTTTTCCAGTACTGCATGAAAACACACAAAACTGAAGCTACATGTAGCTCTCTAACACACAAAGGGGCCAACTACAGTTTGGGTATAGGGCCTGAATTACACATGTTTTCATGTCATCCTAACGTCAGCAATAGTGTTGATTATCTTGGGCATGGCAACACATGAATAAAGAGAATAGCTTCTGATACCAAATTAGGACATTTTGCTGTATCATATTTGGGCTCCACTCAAAGACCTCTACATTGTGACCTGATGCACTGCAGACATGGACAAAGTGCAAAATAACTGAGGAGTAGAGAACAATATATGCGCTGTTCTGCTCCTTCCTGTTTATGGCTCTGTATTTTATAAGATGGATATTTGTGACCCTGAATCATGAAAAAACAAATGCAAAAGCTGAATTATTTCTCTTTCTCTCTTCCATCTTAAAAAAATATTGGGGGGGTTTATCAGTTAATGAAAGTGCTTTGTGCATTTTCCTGGTTCTTCCTGCAATATACAGGTTAATGTACCACTGGATCAAAGATTGTAAGACTTTGCTAGACAATATTCTTTAGCTTACGTAGGGAATGAGCAAACACAGGGGATGTGACTTGCAATAGCTCAACCCCAAGGTAAGCAGTTTTTCTGCCAGGCTTCAGCTAGTGGTAGTCAAAGTTACTGCCAGATTGTTCTGCACTGGGAACAGGATGCTGTGAGAAAGGCACAACTAGAGAATGAGCACAGAGCTATGTGAAAGGACATTTCAGCATGTGTCTTGAAGGGTCTTGCCAGCTGGCTAAGACCACTATAGATTGAAATGGTTGTTTCTGGTAACTAGTCTGACTCAACAGTAAACTTGCACAGTGTGTCCTATTAGTTTTAAAAGCATTTTTAAAGGAGGCAAAAACTGTCAATAGCAATGCAGATTCTAAGTCAAGTTTTGAAAGGCTATTGTTTTTTCTTTCATTTTGCTTTATTTTGCTGGAGTTGATTCTTATATGTCAGGACTGAACATTTAAGGATTGACAGTTGTGGATTCTTAACATGCTTTGCAACTGACTTAGTTTTGTTGCAGTCAAACTTTAAAAGAAAAAAATTATTGAAATCATTATCTTACAGGTAGCGCTGCAGATTTCCCACAGCCTCTGCAAAAGACAATGAAATCTATGAGTGTTCGGCCTTTCCAGAGTGAGCACCAATTCTACAATTAGCCTGCTGTGGAAGAGGAACTGTGCTTCTGCTTATGATTCCTTCTTTCTCTGTTTTTCTTATATATTTTTTTTATTATTTCCTTCTTTTATGTGAAGTCAAGATACTCTTCCTCTTCATGCAGGTTTTCAGACACAACACTACACTGACAATTGTTTCATTGTTCTTTCATGTAACTATTTTCCTCATCTAAACAATTCTTACCTTCGTGTAATTCAGGCGTTTATCTCATTTTGTGTACACGCAAGCATCTTGCGATGCTACTGAATAAAATAGAAAAATTGTGTTTCCCTCACCATTGTTACAGAGGCCTTCCCATAAGGTCTCTTCTGAGTTCCTGGGTTCAGGTTCAGACTGTCATGTTTGTCCATAGTCCTGGCACATTCTGATGCTTTTAAATACTGAGTTTTCTGTTTCAGTTCAAGCACATCTTATGCATGCCACCATTTGTGTGGTTTTGTAGTCTCAAAGGAAAAAAGGATCATAAAACTCCTAAATCATGCATTATTCCTCCTACTTCAATGAAAAAGTGATACAGCCTGTTCTTCACTGCATCCTTCTCCTTTCCTTATCCCTATTATCTATGAAATGTATTATCTGTACATAAACATTCAGTACATCTTCAACAAACAACAGTCTCATATGCACACTTTCATAGGAAAGTTAATGGAAACACACCTAACTCCTAGCCACAATCCAGAAAATTTTTTTCTTATGTTCCTAACATGTTTCTAAGCATAGTATACACATATATAAGCATATGCTGTAAAGGTATCTGAGGTAGGCAGGTTTGTTTGAGTTGGGGTGTTGCACAACATATTCCTCATCAAGACGCTAGCACATCAAGACAATAGTAAATTCTGTAAATTAAAAAATAGCTACAAAGTCTAAGCTTTGGACATTTTGCTCAGGAGTCTGAAGAATGGCTTTTATAAGTAAAAGAATGTGGTGTGTTTGGGATTTTTCTTTCCAGTTTTCTATAATGTATTCTGAGAATATATTCAGCACAGAAAAAAAAGTCATGCCAGTCATAATTTTAAGGGGAGAAAAGACCTTGCTTCCATGAGAAAAATCTTCAGGCCAACCTACTGCAGAACATCTGTCTCTGCCTCTTAGATTACATACATGTCCCTATTTTATAAAGAAATGTGGTTTGGGTTATGTAAATAATATTTTGTTATGAACCTCAATGTGAATTTACTCAGTGTTTAGACATCTCTAATAATCACTTAAAGAGCAAAAAACAAAGAACAAAAACCCGGGTGGAGATCTTTCATGTCATGTAACACAATGGTTTTGATTTTCTTCCACATGGATTCATTTCTACTGATGAGTGGGTTAGACTGTCACCATGTACTGAAAAACAACAGGCCTCGTGGATCATCAGCAGGAAGCCTTTCTGATCTCATATGCATGCCCCACTATTGGCCATCTGTCTTGGCATTAGTGATTAGTGACAGATGCTCAGATTTTATGCAGGCCTTACTTGAGTTGTCTTCCTTTATTCTGAATTAAGCATTCTCTTAGATACTTCAGGCAGCAGCCCAGTGTGAAGTCTGGAGAGTACCAGTTAAGACAGTAGAACTGCAGAGTAAAGGGAGAAATTCCCTGAAAAATTTCAGCCCCTAGCCAGTCAGTGCTTCTCACAAGTCATGAATGTCAGGGAGTCCATGAAGTGGATTGTGTTCAGAATTAGTAACAGCTGGAGAAAATCTTAAGGAGCTTCATATCAAAGCTGCTTTTTTGGTGGAAAATAGTTGAAGTACTGGAGCTACTGCTATTGAGGTTTTTATCATTCTTATGGCCATGGTTACACATGCTATCCCGTGTGTCTCTGTCCAGGTCTTTTATTGACAACTTTCTTCCCCTTGTTGTAGGGTTATATGGGCAGCTTCAGACTTTCTGCCCTCCACATTATGCTGACACTCAGAAGAATGTACAAGACAGTGTTTCTTGCAATACAGTTCCTCCTTTTGAAGACTGCTTAGTTCCCACATCAGTGGACCAGGCAGAACTTGACACTTTCCATCAGACTTTTTCAACACACTCTGGTATTGCAGGTAAATGACAGCTGGGCATTTTGTGGGTGGTTGTGTACTGTTTGTGGGCTTCAACAGATCTGCTTGAGCTACATATGTAGCTAGGACCTGTCATGACAGACTTGACTCTTCAGAAAGAGGAGATAGTTTTCAGACCTCTGTGGTGTGGTTTGTGTTGGGACCCAGTCACAGTGGGTCACGGTAACATCTGACCTCTGTGCAGACAGCATATTGTTGAGGGCTTCTCCAGATTCTAACCTAGGGGGGGCAGTCACTAGGTCATGTATTTGAAATAAAGCCCATTGAGCCCTGTATGATATTTGTGCAGCCATTCCTCATTGCTGTAAGTATTGTAACAGAGACCTGAGATGATTCAAACCTCTAATTCTTTTCATGTTTGATTTTTCTCAGTCTTGAATTTCATTTACATTTCCATGGCAAGAACTGCATGGGTGAAAACTTTTCTGTGCACACTTCACAATCTCCACCTACCTGAAAAGCACATAAGGAGTTTAGCCAGTAGTTTGGAAAGATGAAAGTTACCTATGTATAGAGGATTAGCACAATATAGTAGGCCTAATCAGGACCTAAGTACCATTGATGCCCAAGTGCTTTAGTGTCTTTCCACACAGGACGATTTCACTTAAATTTATTGTGCTTTGAAACACCTCTTATGTTGTGGTCTTTCATTAGTGCATTGAAAAGCCAATGCACATGTAACTTCAAAGAGCCATCTCACAGTATGTAAAGAAGTAATCCAAAAGATGAGAGGTTTTTCTGCAGTTACTCTAGTGCTTGCCACTATTGCTTGTAGAAGGTAGTAATTTCTGTGCCAAGTTCTACTTTACAGCAAATAAGTTCCACAGTATTTTATTGCCTTTTGTCATATGTTGGGTATGATAAAATTCAATAAACATGCATGAAGTTTATTTTAAAAATTATCACAATTTTAGCACCCAGTAGGTGCTGAAGTTTAGAACCTCAATGGGCAAGTGTTAGATTAAATCTGCTGTACTTCATTCTTCATTCTGGCAGAACTGAAATTCCTCCCTTGGTACGTAGTAAGTTGTATAATTATTAAATTCATACCTGTATTCGCTTGTTTGTTTTGTTTGTCTATTTGGTTTAAAGCCATTTTGAGTTCATTGCATAAGTATTAGGACACTCTCCATTATTGCATAGTTATCCTAGTTAATTAATTATTTTTTTATTTTTTCCAGTTTATGACTTTCCAGCAGGGTCAGTAGGTATCTTTGGTGATTCAGCTCACAGCATGCCAGAGGATAGCAGTTTCCTACAAGTAAATGCAGTGGATCACTGTTCTAGCCAGCTTTCTTCTGTCTACACTGAAGGCTAAAGTAATATGAATCTAGTTACAAGAACTTGTTAGCATTTCACCTTGCTCTTCTGATATTTCTCTACAAAATTTTTCTCTCCATGAAACTGCCATGTATGTATGGGGATATGGGTTGATATACATACAAAATGGAGAGGAAAAACCAGTCACCAAGCATTCATCATGCAATCAAGCAGTCAGCTGAGAAGGAGAATGTTTGAAGAATGCAAGCTTTGCCAAAACTTAGCAACTGTTTCTTTTCATCTGTGGCACAGCAACTCTACTTTTTTTGTTCTTTTTTCTTTTTAATCTCTTAATTTCTCAAAGGGAATTCACAGACTGAATAAGAAAACTGCTTGTTGGCTGTAGTCCTTTCAAGATGAATGGGTGGACTTCTGAAGAGCACAGCTTTAGCAAATTCCTGTTTATCTTTTTTTTTATTTTTTTTTTTAAAGAGGAAAATAAGTAAACCAGAGCATACTACAAACATTTCAAAGGCACACAGATTTTTGCACAACCTGTTCGCATGTGATGCTTCCAAAGTTAAAAACATACCGGCATCAAAAAGGGAGAGAAATTAGACATACATCCTCGCAGTACCTTTTGAGGCTTTGGTGCAGCTCCTGTTTAGAGCCAAAGATCATTAGCACTGGATTTCTTACAGACCTCAGTTTAGGTGTCTTTTTCTTCCCTCTGCATTTTAACCCATACAATATGGCCATTGCTATTTTTCCAATATTCCTTCTGACCCAGTGCTGTATGAAGTGAAAAAGAAGGGTTAAATGCACTACATGAGAAGGTACATAGACTTTGCCCATATTTAGCACAGCTGCTAGATAAGAAAAAGTATGCTTTAACTTTCTGTTGATTTTTAATTATATTGTAGAGCTTTATTGCTATATATGCTATAGTATTCTATAAAAAGGCTTAAAATAGACTGTAGAAAAGATTATTCCTTAAATTCCACAGATTTTTTTTAAAAGCAATCTGTACTGATTCAATTAAATTTTTGTTGCCCTAGCTTTTTTCATTTTCATAACACTTTTTCAGGAAGAAGAGCTACTTTTAAGTTTGCTATGATCCTTTTGGTTATTTAAAAATGTAAAAATGAACTGGTCTGGTGGTTTTGATTTTCCTATTCAGTGTCAGGCTCTGGTCCTTAAATTTAGTCCAGAATGCAAGCTAATGAGGTTGCTTTTTGTGAAAAGTAAAAGGGGATGAGTTTAAAATAGTATTTTGCAGTGGACATGTGTCATCACTGTGATCCTATATACCTTGGGAGCAACTCTTACAAGACTGAGGTTTTAGGTCGTTAATTCCTGTCCATCCATTTTGTGGACTTCCTACTGTGTAGTGTTCATTGCAATATTCATATAACTTGATTTAATAAGGACAAAAGTCCAAAGTTCATTCTTACAGGCTAGACCATAACAATGCTTCTGAAATTAGTTATCTAGAAAGATGAATTATAAGAAAAGTTTGTAAAACATTTTTTTTATCCTGAGCTGTTGAGAGTTGAATGCTGTTTGAGTCAAATTTGTAATTTAATTTGCCATTATGTTCCATAGATGGATTTATGTCCAGATGTTTATAAACACTGGCAACCTTTTGAGGTTTATATTCATGAAATATAATATTATAAGCAGGTATATCTGCTTATATATTTAATGGAGATATTTTCATCCAATAAAAGCAAAGAATATATGGGTAAACCATGCACATAAGTGATGTACAGTAATTAATACTGTTTAAATGCAAATAATTCTGTACTAAATTCTTCCCTTCCTATTCTGCTTCTCAAATTGCACATTAATGAGTCCTTTTGTTTCAGCTTGCAATAGTAGTGCTAGTTGTTACTATCTGTGGTTAGCATTCAGTTAAATGACATCAGGCTTCCCTACACATCTGTACACACACAGGAAAAAAAAGACAGTCTTACGGCATTAATGTATGATCTAGTCCACTGCATTGACAGAGTTTTGCTTTTAAACAAAGCTTTAAGTTTCTACTATGTTAAAGCCCATTCTGTGTTCACTGCACATGCATAACTTGTTTCAGCAGGAGTAATTAGGCAGCCTGAACAATTTCAAATATGTACACTGTGTCTTGTTGTTTTGTATATGTAAAACCTTCAAGGTTCTTTTAACCACAGGGTTGTCGAGGATTTGTCAGTTGCCATGCACAGAACTGAAATACTGCTGCTGACTTGGAACACTTAAGATTTGGAGGGACTGCACTCTAGGATGTCTAGTTTAGGTCATGCTCGGCCCAGAAAGGTTGGGCCAGGTGACCCTTGAGGTCCCTTCCAACCTGATATTCTATGATTTTATGATCTGTACCACCTTGACTTTTGAAACTTTGGAAATACTTGTATCTGAATGAACAAGTACATTCCCATACTGGTACATTCTTGTACATTCCAGTCTTCCTCCAGTCAAGAGGGAGTTTATGCATCATGAAAGATCCTGACTAAAGCAAAAGTGGGAATAGAGAATTCAAAAAGGGGGATTCATCAGCTGTATTTTAAAAAAGAAATTTTTGCAAGACATTCATGCTTTTTTTAATTTATATATATATGTGTGTGTGTAGCTTTACAGCTTTCTGTGAGCCTTAATCTTAAAAAAAGGAGCTAGATTACAGTCAAATTAAGTACAAGAGTGGGCTACCAGTCTGTAAAAAGGTACGCCTTTTGTTTACTTCTTAATCAAAGACAAAGGGGATTCTTCATGATTATTCTCTTAGGCTGAGTTAGACTGACTTTGAAGCATCAGTTTATATCACTGAGGATGGTTGTGTAAAAAAAAAAATTTTCTCACAGACATTTTCTTGTGTATTTTGGATCTTAAAATAGGGAATTTTGTTTGTCACAGGTTACAGTGAAAAATGGTGCTTGTCAAAATGCATAGCATAATGGCAGTTATTGATTTATACACAAATACTTTTGCCTCAGTGATTTTTGTGTTGTTATTGTACTGGCTGGGTAGTTAACTTTCTAAAGGGAATCATATCTAAGAGATGAAAATATTTTAGACTTTGGACATGAAACAATATTCTAATGAAATTTTTTCACAATCATTCGTCTACACAATTCTCTTGTTTTCAAACTTGTAGTCTATTTATTTCTACATTAGAAATGGATCTACACTGGAGTTTAAAATATAGCTTCAAAGTGCATGTGTCCATGTGTGAGTGTATCAGAGTGCATGTGTGTATTTAGATCTCCCTTTCTATGTATATATATACATGTATATATGCACATATACATATATGGCGTTATGGTTTACTAGTATCGAATGCTGAAGTATTGCAGTGCTAAGGCCATCTGTCACATTGTATTTTGTTTTCAACTTTCTTTAAAGAGGTGTGAATGAGTACAAAAATTACATTTTAACTTAGTCCCTATTTTACCTGTGTAATTTCGTAGTAGATTTTTTTAAACTGCACTTTTTTGTTGTTTTTGTGAAACTTTGTTGGGCGTTTTTTTATAGACACATATGTACTTCCTAGGAACAGATAAAGAAAAAAAAAAAAAAAGGACCACGATTTAAAATTAGCTGAGTGGGGGTTTATTTAAGAAAAAAATCCCTTTATTCTGCACAGAAAGCAGCATCTTGTGTAATATTTTTTTACACAAAGCACTTTGGTGAGGAGAGGAAGTGGGAGTATGTTTTTCCTAAACCTTACAGAGTATTCTACATATTTATACATGCTAACATATACACATATGAGCTCTATTTGCCATTCTGTATATCTGGCTAATACTTGCTCTAAAGACATCTGTTGCATAGCATGAAAATATTTTGAAAGGATTAGGTACACCTTTTTTCTCTACTAGTATGTGTAATTTTGTGATTTGGTACAGTTATTTTTCATATAATAGTAAATTATATTTCTCCTGTTTCATAAAATTCTTTTTTATGTAAAAGGTAACATTGAAAGGTGTATATGTGTGGTACAAAATAAAACTGGATAATTGTAACTCAATGACATGACTGGTAGAATGTCTTATTGTGAGATGCCTTTAAAGAAGACTGCTCCAGCCATTGTCCTTCACCATAAAACTACTACTGTTTGCATGAATTAGTATAATTAGAAACAGAAAAAATCTCAGCGGTTTCTTCTAAAAAAAACACTTGGGTCAGCGTTTTAAGTCTAGATTTAATAATTGTTGTCGTGAGGCTAGAGATTTGTACAGATAATTAATGCCTCAGTGTGTGTGTTTACACCCTGAGTGGAGACACAAATAAAATAACAACATGTAATTACATTTTTGCGCTGTGATGATTTTTATTGGTTTCCTCCTTCATGTCGTTCTATAATACAACATGTAGTGGGATTTGCTTTTCTGTCTGGTTATTTTTTCTAACACACTCAAACAACTAAGTTATTTCAGAGCATTTAAGGGAAAGAAAAGAGCATTTAAACACATGCTAAGAATCCGGCATGCTTAGGAAATAAGAAGTAACCTTTTACCACACCCATAAATTGAACTGGACATCTAAGGACAAAATACAAAGTATAAATCAATTAAGTGCAAAAAAAATCCTGTTATAGGTTTGCAAAAACACTTTTGAAAATAATGGTCCAAACTTATTTTGCTATGAAATTACTAGTATGGTTGGCTCTGAGTCAAACATAAGCAGAACAAAAACTAGTAAGCCCGAATTCATGACAGGTATACAAGTGATCTTAGTAGAGCTTTTACTAAAAATGAACTTTGCCCAGTCTGTTGTTATTTACACTGTGTCTTAATTTAAAGTAGGAAACTTGCCTATAGTTTCAGCAAATATAGTTAGTGAATCCTGCAGAAAACCATGAAGACCTGGGAGCTGCTGAATTAAAGTGTTTCAGAACTCAATTTTTCTTTCTGATGAAGTACATAAGTTCACTATACAATAGGGAGTAACATGTCTTGAAATACCTCAAAGCTCTGTGCTTTTCTCTGGTTGCCTGAGCTTGTTCAGTTTTTCATGATCTCCTGCAAATCTTTCTATAGCAAAATAGTGTAGTAAAGAACTTATGTGACAGTTATATTCCTACAGAGAACTTCATTTCTGAATAAAAGTTGCCTGAACTTTTTATTCTATAAGGGGTTGATATTTGGGTTTCTTTTTCCCTGTTTCAGAACAAAACCCCATTTGAAAATCATAATTTCTCACAAGATGGAAATTTTGGGGTGGGGATTATTATTTCATTGCTTGTATGTAGTTATAGGAGTTCTCGCATGCACCTGTGCCAAAGCCACAGTGTATTCCTGAACTTATAACAACTCTGCCCTAATAGAAAACACTTCAGTAAGGCTCTGTTTGCCATACATCTGTTTCCTTCAATAAGAGGAAAAAATACCAAATAGTGTCCTTCCATTCTGAATATGAATATGTTTGCATTTACTTTACCTCATTACAAGATACCTTGTATTTGAAGTTAGAATGACTATGTTTGTATGAAAACACAGCTGTCAATTTTCCTAGGCCGTCATCCTCAGGAAAATGCTGCTTCATGTTCAGACTTGCTGTTTCCTACTTTGGATCACTTTATTACCCCAAATAGTATCATCAAAAGCATTTTCAAGTACTTGATTTTTAAACTCTGTCTTTAAACCACTGTAAATAAGCCTTGTCAAGAAGCAGTTTTAAAAAACTTCTCCCCTAATGGACAGTATCAAAGTGGACAACTTATGCATGACTATGTATACCCACTCACTGCAATATATAGCTACAGGAAACAACAGCAAAATTTGATTACAGAATGAAAAATGTTAGCTTTTTTAGGTTGCTGTATCGCCTTCCAAAATGTTGATTTATAGTTTACTTCTATCTTCCTTGAAACCGTAATTTTCTCATTTAAAAGCTAAGCATGAAAAATCCTTCTACCATATCTTCCCATGCCATTTATAGATTTACAACCAAAGTAAATTTACCAAGCAGCCAGTATCATTAATGATTCACAAATGAGATGGACTAGTTCAATGAACTGTAACAAAGAACACCTTTCTAGGTGGCTAGTTAAAAGTTTCAACATACCTTTGTTAAAACTAGAAAATGCAAACTTCATGCATGGTTGCAACTAGGTGCATAGGATAAAGCATTACAAGTCCATCTAGGTAGACAGAAGAAAATATAACCATTTCCTCCATATCATGCATTTTTCCCTTTTGACCAAAAAGTTACTTGAACCTGCAAACCAATGGGCACACTGCAGGCTTGGCTACATGTGTAAATCATCTATCTTCAGCTATTCTAGAAGTGGACACAGCAAGGTTGATTAAGCTGATGAAAACTAGGGTGACATTTCCTCCTTATTCTCTGAAAACTCCAGCATAATTTTGTTGGAAAAAAACACGGAAGTTGCTGCTAAAACTGTGGCTGACATATTTACAATCACAATAACAAGACTGACAGCATTGTGATTTCACTTGTTAACCCACCACTTCACATAGCACACAATTGTAATTATGCTGTATCTATCTCCAGGTGGAGGAAGAGGAAGGATATTTTGTTTTAATGGAAGTTAAATGGAGTGAACATGCTAGGCAAAGGTTAAAGCAGTAATACAGGATCAGCTTATTCATCAAGGAAGTAGGAATAGTGCTAAATGGTACCATTACTGCACTAAGCCTTTATTCATGATCAGTTCGACCCTCATCCAATGAGAAATCAAAGCATTTTTAAAATATGGAAATTTTTTACCTTGAAATTTTAAATCTGTGGAAGCTGCATTTTATCATACACCTTTTTCTTAAAAGAAAAAAAAATCCCTTAGAAACCAAAGAAAGCTGGATAAATGTTATCTAGCTTCAGTGTCAATTTTCTCTTTTGTGGCTTTGTTAAGGCAGTCCACAAAAGCATTAAGTATAGTAGCAATTTTGTGATCTAGATACATACTGAATAGAAATTGCATTTAAATCATTAAAGTAATTTTAGGGAACCTGCTGAAATACAGTCAACACAATGCCAAGTAATTTCTACCAGAATTACTCAAACAAAAGCTGAACCAATATTTCCAATAATGTGAGATTACCTAACTAATGGAAACACTGCTTAAAGGTTGAACTGGAAAGAAAAAAGAGTGGCACTCAAATCCACTGTGATAGTCTTACTTGTTGCTATGCGTTTTCTACAGCTTGCAGTTCTGTGTCTTTATTGCCCTGTTTCACTGTAGACAGGTAGGTGCAGAATTTGGGCTGGCAGCTGGGCTTTTCAGCTTGATGGGCCTTCTTCATGGAAACCACACGCTATATCCATTGATGAGCAAATCTACTTCAAATAAAGGTGGGAGCAGTTGTTTGGTTATAGCTAAAAGGGACTCACATAATAGTGGCTTTGTTGCATTTACTTTATACTTTCTCCTTTGATCCCTAACCCCAACATGACTGTCAAAGAGGCTCAGTGGCTCAAAGGACAAAAAGAATTGGGCTTGCTAATTTCACTGGTCCTCATTCTACTTTCACATCACTGTGTGACCTCCAATGAGACATTTAATATCCTTTAATAATTTAATAACAAGCTGAAGCCAAACTACTTGTTCTGAGAAGTTTTTCATGGTTTACTGATGGAGTTACTTTCACTGTATGAATTATGGCCTTATGCAAGGCTATTGTTCAAGTCATCACACATGTTAGCAGACAAACAAGGGCCTTAAGGGAAATTATGACTAAAAGTGATCTGCATGCTCCTTCGAGCCAAGGAATTGCTGGTGTTGGGCCTGCTAGTTATACAAACTGGAGTGTTCTGGTGGCAAAAGATTTTCTGAAGGAACTGGACACCAGTGTGGAACTGGGCTGTCTGCAGTCTGTGCCTTTCCCAAAAGTGCTCTCTGCAGAGATTGATGGCTTTGGTTACTGTCTGCCACCACAAAAAGGACGCTCAGGTAGCTGACCAGCTGGGTTTAACTCTGGTCTGAAGATCATCATGGTTCTTGAGGGAGGCCAAAGCTGCTGCATGTAATTCTGATGACCTGTATACGGAAAAACTGAAGAAGAAGCCTAGTATCTGTTGCAATAAATGCAACAGATTGCATCAGAAGAATTCCCACTGGGTGGTCTAATTTTTTATTATTATTGCTGTTTCCTTATGCTTAATGGCTGTAGGATATTATCTTATGCTAAAGTCAATACTAAAAAAAAAGGAGAGGAAAAAAGTTTTCTTATAGTGTCTTTTCTCTTGTTGTTCAGAAAATTTTCCTGACAAAGCACACTAAACATTTTACTCATTTTGGGGCTGCACAAATGTGAATGAGAGTAAATTTGCCCCTCTTTGCTTGCAGAAAAAGGTAAGTAAGATAACTGATGTTGCCTTAAGTTGTATGTCCTGCTTGAGAATCATACTCGAGTCTAAATTTGAATTGAAGTTTGGGTTTAACCAAAAAGCAAAAAGAAATCCCTGACAAGCACTTTTTCTCAATTTGCTCAAAACTTACCACAGCTAAATCACCTGAAGACAGACATGGAATTTCAATTTAATTACTTTATACAGTTTAAGCTAATTCTGGAAGCAAGCTCAGAGTGCTGTTAGAAAACCCCAGACATAATGAGTAGCGTTATGCTGCTCTTCCCAAAATCCATTGGAAACAGTGGTCCTAAGAATAGAAAAACTACATGTCATTGATAGCTTAGTATGGGCAGAGAAGAGATTCAGAGATTCAGAGCAGCCCTGTGGAGAAGGACTTGGGGGTGCTGGTTGATGAGAAAATGAACATGAGCCGGCTTCAGTGTGTGCTTGCAGCCCAGAAAGCCAACCGTATCCTGGGCTGCATCAAAAGGAGCATGACCAGCAGGTCGAAGGAGGTGATCCTGCCCCTCTACTCTGCTCTTGTGAGACCTCACCTGGAGTATTGTGTGCAGTTCTGGTGTCCTCAACATAAAAGGGACATGGAACTGTTGGAACAAGTCCAGAGAAGGGCCACGAGGATGATCAGGGGACTGGAGCACCTCCTGTATGAAGACAGGCTGAGGAAGTTGGGGCTGTTCAACCTGGAGAAGAGAAGGCTGCGTGGAGACCTCATAGCAGCCTTCCAGTATCTTAAGAGGGCCTATAGGGATGCTGTGGAGGGACTCTTCATTAGAGACTGTAGTGATAGGACAAGGGGTAACGGGTTGAAAGTTAAACAGGGGAAGTTTAGATTGGATATTGGGAGGAAATTCTTTCCTGTTAGGGTGGTGAGGCACTGGAATGGGTTGCCCAGGGAGGTTGTGAATGCTCCATCCCTGGCAGTGTTCAAAATCAGGTTGGACAAGGCCTTGGGTGATACGATTTAGCGTAAGGTGTCCCTGCCCACGGCAGGGGGGTTGGAACTAGATGATCTTAAGGTCCTTTCCAACCCTAATTATTCTATGATTCTATGATTCTATGTGAAGTATGGCCTGCTGTGACATAGGAGGCATCATTGCTCTGATGAGTATGAAATGGGTTGTAAACACAAAGGTCTTTGAAGAATTTAAAGGCAAAGGAGATGATAGATATATAACCTAGTTTCCACTTGATAATGGTAAGAAACATGTAGCTTGCAATGAAATAGTTCTAATAACTTGGTTTTCAATGAAGGTGGACGTATCATTATAGCAAGCTAGCAATAGCAGGGAAATGATCCCGGGCAACTGAAACTGATTTTAAATGTTGATTCAGGAGGCTCATGAGCATTAATTTTTCAGGAAAAAATGGTGAAGGAAAGAATAAATCAGTCACAGTATAATACACTTATAAACTATATATGGGCAGAGACACAGGGGGGACATGCAGGAATTTATAAATGCTTTTTCTTTTCAAAGCTCACAAGGTTCCTTCCTAAAACAACCTTAATTTGGAGTGGTAGTTGCCAGTAACATTTTAAAGACTATCAACTGCATACTTTCAGTCAAGTTCAAGCCATTGCAAACATCGTCAAAAACAGAAACTACTACTTACTGGAAGATGTAGGCTACTTATAATCTGGAAGGCCTTCCAGTGGTGGTTTGTTGCCTTCTACATTTGTCTTAGCTTGATTTTATGCTCACAGGACTTGAGAGCCTTGTTCCAATTCTGCATAAGCCCTTGAGCAGAGTCTCAGTAGTACTGTACAATATGTAATTGTTAATAGCAAGTTGCCATGATCACAAAGTACTATAATTTTGGCATGGCAGAGTTATACATCCACTCTTCCCTGACATAACTGACTGCACGAACTATACTGCAAAGGAGAATTTTGCATTCACTAGTTCCTATTCTTTTACTCTTCTATTCTTTTTCTAACATTTTTTGAGAAAGAGCTGATACCAGCTATGCGGTCTTCCTTGGTGTTAATCTATACACTGACATTCAACGTTAAGGCACACTGTACATAGGAAATAGGGAAAATCCCATCCCAAAATCAGGAAGAACATCTGTTGTCCTCTCTTCCAGGTTTTTTGCTGGAGTGGAGGATAATAGAAAGTGCATAAGAGAGTGACATAGAAATGTTAACTTTTAGGCCCTGATTCCACAAGACACTGAAGTGAATGAGGAGGGATTCTTCTAAAATCTAGTAGAGAGAGCATGTCATGAGCATGAATACCAAATCAGGCCCAGTAAGTGCCACAGTAAGTTTCATCTAAATTTTGTTTACTTGGGTTTGGATGGAAAGGAGAGAAAAAGAGAGTAATTACTTTTTGCCTCTCAAGGCTCCTCCCTGCTAGACTATTTGTAGGTCTATGAAATGCTGGAACTAATCCTATATCCTTACCTCATCCTGCAGGCATTTAACAAAGGCAGCATTCTAGAATGCCAAGTTTCAACTAATTATTAGAGAAGAAGGGGACAAAGAGCACCTGACATGATGCCATGTTAATAATTCACCCAGACGTCTAGGTTAACATAAGCTTTCTGTGCAACATTTTGTGAACTCCTGAAATAGGCTTTTATTTCTCAGCAAATTAGATGAAGCACTTAATGAAAAATGTTAGCTAATAAGTGTGTTAGAAGTGTATCACCTGTTTGTATGTCATTTAACATAAGCAAGTGTATAAAGCCCTGTTGCTGCACAGTTGTATTTTACATACAAGGATCAGGAGGCTGTTTGCTTAGCTGAGTCTCCTTACACTCTGCAGTAATTAGTCTTGGAGATTGCACCTGGAAATTCCAAACATGCATCTTTGCACAGTGACAAAATGCAGTAGGGTGCAAGGAGGACACCAGAAACACGGTGAGAAAAGACACCAGACCAGACTTCTCTCAGCAGTCATTCTTAATGAATTCTTTGCATAGCTAAATGTGATGGCCCCTGAAAGTATATCTATGTCATAGTTTGAAAAAAAAAATTGAAAAGCAGAATCAAGTCATGCTCCAGAACCCATTCAGAGCAAATCTGAGTCTGCATTTACTAAGTGAAGATGATGTGGAAAGACACATTTCCAAATTATCTTCTGGACTTGGTGTATTTATATAAGGCCTTTACCATCAAGTGACCCTAAAAATAACAAAACCATCTTTTATGAGCTACTTACGTTACTACAAGGTAGAAGCAGTGGAAAACTGAGGAATATTGGTGAGTATATCAACTTTTCTTCAGTGAAGTTAAATAAATTCTGTTATGGAATAACATGCTGAAACAACAAGAGCTGATGTCTAAACTGCAGGAGTTGAGTGAAACAACCTTGAGGCTTTATTCCCTCCATCTGGCTGCAGCAAGAGGTGAGCATCAGGTTGAAACAGCAGGTGCTGCCCAGGCTTTGCATTTGCTAGAGGGATTCAGGCCCATACCTGCCTGTTCTCTTGTGGTCATGGGTTTCTAGAATATTCTTGGGAATGTCAGGAAAAGTCTCTTCATGCCTTTTTGAACTCCAGGGACTCTTTGTTCTGTAAAACAACTTAAAAAACATTCACTACAAAGAGAACAAAAGACCCTTCTGAGCTGATATTGGCCACTAAGTTACTTCAGTAGTGTGCTGAAAACAAAAAGTGAAATTAGCAACAGGCATGTTTCCAGCAGCAGATCAACTGCATTTGTTTGTTCTACCATGCAAGGGATTTTATTACTTTACATAAAAACAAGAGAACAGATGCACACACCAACAAAACGGGACAAGGCACCTATCTGTTTCAGAGCAACAGATCTAGTAACACATATGGCAGTTGCACGTGACATGTAACAAAATACAAATTCTTTAAAAAGTCCAATTTTATGCTAACCCAAATAACCTTGCTGAGTTACAGGAATCCAAGAAACTGTACCATCACTCCTGAAACTGTTGATGTGCCTCATCTAATTGGTATGCGATCTTTCTAAATTTGCTGACCTTCTCAGTCCTGAGTACTGCTCAGAAATACCAATTTTGTTTGCTGACTTCCTCTCTGTATGTTTGATGGTCCCAGTTTTAAGTTGCCCTAATTTTTAAGTGGTTTCACTCTGTTTTCATGAAAGTAATCCTGTGCTTACACTGAGAAGACTCAGACTGCTCATGTTTATTAGAAATGTGCTGTGTGCTTTTATTGGCGTTTGAAAGGTTGCACTGATAAATAGGTTTGGAAAATTATTATGGTATCTATATGTACTGATAGACTGAAAGATTGGTTTTCTTCTTCCCTAGAAATTAAAATAGATTGGAGCAGTACAAGGAAAAGTACTGTCAAACTTTAGGAGACAACTTAAAATGAACTCACAGGATTTTTTCTCCTTTCCATGTTATGCTGGACAATTACCCCACAGCAGTTTCTCTGAAGTCCATGGAACTAGGCTGACATAAATCAGTATCAGCACAGTCAAAATCAGGTGTTCATCCTCAATAGGTAAACTGTGCTGGAAAGTGTTTGCAGATCCACTCCCTCACTGACTCTAGGGATTTAGCACCCAAAGAAGTAGTAAATGCTCCATTCCTGGCAGTGTTCAAGGCCAGGTTGAACAGTCTTGGGAGCCATGGTCTGGTGTGAGGTGTCTTTGCCCATGGCAGGGGGGGTTGGAACTAGATGATCTTAAGGCGCTTTCCAGCCCTAACTATTCCATGACTCTGTAACACTCTTTCTACTGTGAAAATACTTAGATTAACTTTGGTCTTTAAGATGGCTTGTAGCAGTTATAGTTTGCTCTGAGAAGCTGCTCTGTGATATTATGGATAACAAGATGAGAGATAGAGAGGGTAACAAGAATTTCAAACTATCTGCAAGCAGATGCGTATGAATTTGTCACCAATGTCATGTTCTTAATTTTCCAAAATCAAACGTGCTGCAGGAACACATGGCAGTGTAAAGTGACCTAAAAGTGAATGAAGTGAGGATTTTATTGCCTAGCAGTCAAAGTGAGGTGAAGTAGAGATAAAATGGATTTGTTCCTACAGTGAAACTACAGTGAATTCTGGACTAATGTGATTATCTGTTCCTAAATTCAGCTGAGGAAGAGAGCATATAGCAGAACTGCTAGCCTTTTCTTCCCGGAGACAAAGACCTCTCTTACTGGCCTTTTTTATATATATATTAAATCCTTAAGTATATATTCTTTGCCTTACATTTTCTCCTGTATGTTCTATGTTCCATGAAAGGAGTCTCTGAAGTAAGCACCAGAATGAAGTTTCATGACTCATACTTCATAGTTAATCATTAATCCTTTTTTTTTTTTTTTTTTTGATCACTTTATGATAATGATGTTACATCTAAGTAATTATTTTGGAAATGCTTAAAGAAACTATTTGCACTGGGCATCTTTCATCTTTTCCTACTATCGATTAACTGTAAACTAAAAGGATTTGAAAATGCAGATGTCAAATCTGATGAGTTCTTGTTGTGCCAAAATCTGTGTAAGAGAGATTTAGAAAGAGCCAGAGATGCTGATGAATAGTCAAGTCATGCATTTTGAAACAGCATTTAACACAATTATTTTTTCTAAGAGCTGTTTTGATTTAATTCCAGGCATATTCTTTTACACTTTGTACAGTAAAGCAGTGCAAACTAGCTGTATATATTTGTAGGACGACTGCAATCGAAAGAGAATGCAAAGATAAAAATCTCCAGTATGACAAATGATGGGAAAATCATTATTTTGTTCCTGAAATTTCTAGTTGTTTTGAATCATGATCAGCTGTAGTAAAGTGGGGTCTAGATTTTACAGTTCTTTCATTATGCATTCTCACCCAACTCCAAAACTTCCAAGAAATGCTGGATTTTTATTTTATCCTATTATCTTGAAACAATGCAGTCCCTATTTCTTCTCTGTTGTAGTTTTTGAGCAGCTGTAACTATTAATTTTTACACATTTTTGACAAATGTTGACCAAGCACTCAATATATTTTTCTCAACCATGCAGGGTATCATTTGAGTTGCAATGAAAAATTTGTATTTTTCACTGGTAAAAGCCTCACAGACACTTCTGAAGTACTCTACTACCTGGTGACTAAGCCCTAAGACAAAATCCTAACCTAAACTTGGTCTAGTTTAATTGCAATGGCCTTTCCCAAATGATAATTGCTTTTCTACACTATTTATGATTCTTTACAAGTTTTGTCATTTAAACCACTTGAATGTAATTACATCAGTTCACTTTTTTTCTTAACTGATTTTTCTTGGTGCAAAACCCAAATCTTAATCCCTTCCCATATTTAAAATTCCAGCAGAGGAACAAGACTGTTGAAATCATGAGAGTTTGTGTAATAAAGGGTCTTTGGATCAAACTTTTATAATCTGCTCTTTCACTCTTCTCTTAAACGCTTTAGCACCTGCTCTTCGTGATCTGTCGTTATTCTACCAGACTGCTCAATTTCATTGTGAGAAGAGGATATTTTTACTTGGGAAAGAAAGTAAAGAGATTTTAAAAGCAACAAACTCCACAACTTCTGAGGAAACATAACAAAGGAGAGGGGAAAAAAGCCCTAACAAACAAACCTCCAAACAACAAACCAACAGAACAAAACAAAAATGGTTAATACTGAGATTGAAAATCCCTAAACAATTTAGTACTGCAATACATCCAAATGTTAAATAAAAATTCTCTCCAGCCTTTGATTTGTACTTTTTCTTCCTCATGCCAGAAGATTACAGTACATCAATGGCTACTGAAGAGCAAATTTACTAATTGATGTACTGGCATTGTTTGTTGGAAGTTGACTTTACACAAAGAAAAACATAAGAAAGTGATAAACTTCATTTTTCATGTGAGACATATTTATTGATAGTTTTTTTCAGTGTTTTTCTACTATGATTTTATGCCTTGCAGAGTGTCAATGCGCTATGATTTGATCTATGGTTAAGATGCTAAAACACACTGGTGCAGATCAGTTTGGTGTGTGAAGAGCTTCAGAAGGAATTTAAGCTTCCTTAAAGCTGTGTAGGCTGGAGGTATTTCTATCATTTTGTTGAAGTGGAAAATGTTCATTTTTTTTCTTTAAAAAGAAACCATGAACTCGCTTGGTATAGCTCAGCTTTAACATCATTATAACTACAATAGGTCAAAATAGCCTTCCAAACATGCTGCCTCCTGCTAATGTGTTCGTCCAGCTATTGTACACCACCTCAGAGAGTGGCCTTATAAAATCTCCTTCAGAGAGAGTTCAGGATGGACCAGTTTGCTGTCACTGAAACTCTGTGTGTGGCCCACTTGTAAGCCCCAGGATATGAGGTGACCAGTGGCAGGCACATACATCTCAAGGTCTTCTGCAGACAGTGACAGTCCCTGAAATGAACAACTTGTGGCAGACAGATTTTGTCAGGACCCACTAGTCAGATCATATCCAAGCTGCATCAGCATTCAGAATTATTAATCACAATTCTGTATCCTAAAAATACAGTATTAGTAAAATATGGAATAGAATCATTACTGGATTTGAGAAATATCTGGACTTCAGACCACTTTCAAAAGAAGGCAGGATAAATCCAGTGCAATCAGAAACAGATATCAAAGTGGAGACTTTTCTGGCTGGCTAATCTTGAAGCAGGAAGCGGTGATAGAAAACACTGGTACAATTTCTTCTGGGTGGAGAAGCAAACAATGTGGCTGGCACACCATGATAAAGGTGCCAAAACCTGGTTGTTTCTTGTGAATTAAGCTCAGCGTGTTGTGATGCTCTTTCCCCTCCATGAAATAAAACTGGATGACATTTTCCATGCAAGCAGACAGCTTCTTCCCACTGAACAACTTTAAAAGCTTGACTCCTGATTGTGAGCTGGTGACTCCAGCACCCCGTGGCAGGGGGTTGGAACAAGGTGATTTTAAGGTCCTTTCCAACCCTAACTATTCTATGATTCTATGACTGCAGCTACAAAGTGTTCATCTTTAATCTCATTCTCCAAAAGCTCAATTTTATCACATTTTTCCTCATTGTATCAATAGGTGAAACTTCTTTTATTTTTTTCCTAACTTCATTTTTCTCTTCTGTTTACTGAACAGAAAATCTCCTGGAGGCACATTTATGTATCAGAGATCAGGGAATCACATTCCCAGGGTATTGAAGAGGTTACTGAAAATTGTGGCTGTGAAGTTGCAAAATCTTACTTAGCAAGTTTTTAATGGGAAAGCTTGCACGTTCTACTGCAACAAGGAAGTCTGGAAAGACCTTAAACAAGAAAGCAACAGACAGATATTTCAAGTGATAATAAATGCCAATGCAAAATAAAAAAACCCCTCCAAATAAACCACCCTAACACCCTGTGATCCTTCTGTAAAAGAATTTAAACATCCAGAACAAACCACTGCATTGTTTCAAGTTACAAGGAAGTAAAAATGGAAATAAATAGAAAGTTAAAATCTGGGGTAGCTGAAGATCAAGATCAAGATTAGGGAAGTGTTCAGAGCTTTTGACAACAGGAAGAAGGGGGAAATCACTCATTACTTATAAGTATAGCACCTGGAAAACTTTTTAGAGCAGAATAAAGGAAGTAGCTGAGGTGGAGAGCAGGCTAGTTTTTTGATGCAGAACACCTTCATCATAGCAATGTAAGTAACAGGGAGCACTGAATAGCAAGAATCTCTCACCATAGAATTTGGATTTGAAGAAAGTTACTGAGAGCCTTTATCAGATTTCTGAACATCATATCCTTGGAACAACTTGAAATGATAGTACATGCAGAAAAACCAATTAACAATGTCAAGGCTTTACATACAGCTACAGCAAGTACTTTTAAAGTGAACACAATGAGCTTCAGTGTGGTGTTTGGAATCAAACTTCCAGTCTCTTAATTTTCACTTTGCCATTGGGTCTGTTATTAAAAAGTTGCTTAGATAGGGTTAACACACACAGCGCTTGGCATAATAACAGAAAATTAGGAAAGACATTTTGAGTTTCTGGCTTAACAGTGTTTTAGAATAATGACTGTCAGCTAGTAAGCAAATAACAAAGGACTTTGTGATGCTGCAAACAGCAGAACTAATAACTGCTTGTGAAAAAAAGTATCAAAAACCTAATGAAAACTCCAGCAGATTCTAACTGAAGCACTACTTAAAAGCAAATAAATATAATTGCCATACCTTAACAGTAAAGAATCAGTCAAAGAGGACGTTTGGGAGGGAACAACAGCACAAGTTGAAAAGGTACCAGCTGCACTGACTATCTTATATTAGAACTTCATGAATTAACTATTAATCTTCAATTCTAAATGTGTTTTTGCTTGGAAGTCAGCTCAAGAAGCAGATAGGTGCCTAAATGCTTTTGAAAGCAAATGCCTCGGAAAATTACTTCTAAACACATTATAAAAAACTAAGATTTGTCGGAGTACAACACCTTGTATTCAAATATCTGGCAAGAAAGGTAACAATATCTGATGCATGTGAAAATGTGCCATTGTTTGCCAGGTATTAGCAGTCAGCTGAGGGAATTTCAGTACTGTATAGCACTTAATGAGGGGAATTACATGGCGCTTCAAGTAAAGCACATGGAAAAGATAGATGTCAGAACCCAGATTTACAGCACTAAAATATTCTTACACTTTCTCTTTTTTAAAAACTTCAGAAGAAACTTTCAGACAAAAGTTATGGGTTCTTACTGCGTAAAATGAACAGATTTCACAAATAATTCAGAAAACATAATCTTTTCTACAAATAACATAGGAAAAAAAAACAAAAAAAACAAAAACCAACCAACAAAAAAGCTCTGTAAGAGTCAGCAAAGATTGTGAATGAAAAGTGATACTATGACTGCTCACTGTCTTGTGCTATCATGCTTGCTAGTGCTATTGCTTGCTTCTGAGAAGTAATTTTAGGTGATTTGTCCTCCTTCTCAAAAGGTTTGTCCTCCAAACTTCAGAATGTTTGGCTTTAGTATATTTACCTGTTTCTCATATAATCCATCAATTTACAGGGCTAATAGTCTTCTGACTTAATCACTCCTAAAAAGTAAATTTACTCTTTCTCTTAACCTGGCTTTCACACTTGTCCAAAGAAAACCCCCCAAATCTTTTTCTACTTTGCTTTTTTTTTTCACAGAACAGCAGCACTGAATTTCAGAGTCTGCTTTTAGCCCGATGCCTTGTACATATGGTTATATTGTTTCCCCCAGTTAAAAAAAATCAAAACAAATAAGCATGACTGTGTGTATGAAAGGTAAAGTTGAATAATTTTAAGCCAGCAGTTTTCTAAAGGCAATAAGGTAAACAGCAGTCTTAAGATCAATATACTAACTGCTTTCTAAATGGACTAAAAATTCAACTAAAAAGCTGTAACATATTTATTAAAAAAAGAAAAAAAAAAAAAAGCATCCAAACAAGTTTTGGTCTCAGCATTGTTTTTTCTGTAGCACAATTTTAATTATGATACTGCTGTTCTGCAAGGCAAGTATTGTGAAACACTTGCTTAATCAGGGAGAGTCATTTTTTCTTAGCAGGATTATTCCGTGTTACTCAGTTTTCTCTCCACCTTTTTTTTTTTCCTGCTCCAGCACAGAATTGTTTTTATTTTTTTTTACTCTGGCGAGCGCACAGAAAATTCCATACCAGTAGATATATTTGTGAAATGACATAAATGATACTCAACTCTTCTAACAGTTTTCTAAATAAATTGAAGAAAGAAATAAATACTGAATCACATCCATTCCAAAGATGGCAAGGGATAGTAAAGCCCCGAACCAAAGCACCCTCATCCTTCAAATTGTCAGCTTCAGTATTACTGCACTCCAGATTTAGTGGAAAATTCAAAACTTAGGACACATTATCTGCAACATATCCCATTTTTACAATGAAATAGGCAAGTAAACTGAAACACTGATGGCAAATAAGTGTGATACTTTTGATTTTTTTTTATATACTCATAAATGAAAGACAAGTAGAGACAAACTGCCTGCTTGCTGGGAAACAAACACACACACACACAAAAAAGCCACAACGCCAAAACCAAACACCACCCCCCAATCCCCTTGTGTGCTTGTAAATCAGAAATGCTTTGTAAATGTCTATACATACGTTAAAGATGTGTTGTCTTGAGTCCCTCCTAGGTGGGAGATCAAACTGGTGTTTCAAATTAGCTGTCTCAGAGAGAGTTCCAGAGTATGAAGTTTTTGTCTCATAAAAGAAATTCATTTTGATAGTTGCCATTGTTCACTGGATTTGAATATAAAGAGAGGTGAAAAGGGAATATTTAATTTAAAATGGCTGTCAAAAATATTGTGCAGCTAGACTCAAAGAGGGTTTTTTGGTAACTCATTATATTTCTGAGTCTGAGAAATTATTTTTCCACAGTATATCATAGAATCACAGAATGGCTTGGGCTGGAAAGGCCTTAAACATCATCTAGTTCCAACCCCACTGCAATGGGCAGGGACAATATATGTGTGTCCTGGGTTCAGCAGTAGCATGACTGCTACTGCTGAACCCAGGACAATGTGAAAGAATTCCAAGAGGAATTTCAGAAAGAAAGAATGTATGTGAAAGAGTTCCCCTTTGTTAGGTCCAACAGAAGAAGCCAGACATCATAACACAAGTTTGACAGATGTGTCTGTCAAATGATGCAATACAACTTTGGTTTTTATGGAGACTGACACTAAGGTACATTCAGTAAGCCTTATTCTGCAGCCTTGGTTGCATCTGTATGTGCTCCTTGCCTTTAGGTTCCTCAACCCAGATCAGGGTAACTACCTGAGAAAAGGAAGACTGGGATCACTTAGCTGAATGGTTGCATATCAAGCAAGGTCATTCAACCAAGTTGGACCTCTGTTATGAACAGATCCTAAGGCTGGACAGAGCCTATGAAAACCCGTGAAGTGATCCTCACAGCTTGCCCACAATGTTGGATAAGGCTCAAGGCCAACCACCTGAATCAATCCCCAGTTCAGCATGTTAAACAAGGGAAGGGTTTCTGGAGCACCTGGCATGCTGATTACATTAAGCCCTTGAAGCCACTCAATGCTAAAAAATACACCTTCATAGAAGTAGAAATAGTATCGGGATTGTCTATGGCTGCAACTGTCAGTGCTGCTATCAGAGATCAGATAGTCAAAGCTTTGCAAGAATGATTTACATTTTAAAGCCACAGTAGTGCAAAAGTGCGCACAAGGAGAGGGTATCAAATGGACATTCCATACTCCATATTATCCTCAAGCCAACGGTATAGCTGAGTGAACTAATGGCCTGATTAAAAGACATACTGATGTTTCAAGCCACAGTTGGGATGTACAACCGCTACAAACTGTCTTCATTGTCAGTGACTACTGGGGAAAGGATCAGAATCCAGAGGCTCAAGTGTTCTGTGTTACTGGGCCACTGTACAGGTGAGACCCCCATACCAGACAATTGAAAGGCTCAATTTCCATTGAGAACTACAGTGGGACAACCTATTGTGGTGTAACTGCCCTTTAGTGGCATTGTGCCCATGACCCTGGAAAAATCCCAGAAGCTTATATGCCTGGGAAGTCCTAGATAGGAGCAGGAAGACAACTGTGTTAGTGCCCGATGAATAATCCTTGACTTCTAAGCCCTGTCACAAAGGTTGGAGGCCTGATTTTATTTCCTTACAGAGCAGTGCATGGAGATGTGGATCACCATAATGCTTCTACTGGCAGCAGGAGCAGTGGCCTGCATGAGCCACCAGGACCAGGTCATCAGACATGTCAAATGCCAGGCTGGTGTGGGACACAAGATGTAGTTTCACAATGCTACATTCCCCCCCCACAAGTGAAGACACGGAGTGGAGTTGGCATTTTCAAGGAGAGTCTGTGCCCCACAGGCACTAGGACTGCACCCCATGAAGCAGGTGGGAAGTGTGGCAGGAAGGCTCAACACCAAATAAAGGGTGTATAGTGGAGTTTTGAGTCTGCTGACAGATGACTGTTATATTCACATTCCAAAGTTTGCATTATGGTGAGTCGTATTAAGCGCTTGATGGTATGACCTGTTGTTGTGATAGCAGTAAAATAACTGAGGAATGATGATTCAATGTGAGTACTAAGACTCACCAAGACTGTGCTCCCTTTTAATTTTGGAGGCAAAAGTTGATTGTACCACCACTCCAAGGAAACCAATTGAACCATGACCCTGGTCACAGCGTAGATTGTGTGGCAGGCACAACCACCCTGAAAAAGCCCTGTCAAAGACCTGACAAAGGCCTGCAACAACCTCCTGCCACATGAGAAATGCCTGTGAAAACAAAAGTCTGGGGAAACTTCCTGCACAGCTCTTGCACACTCACATAATGGTGGTCAGAAGGAACAAAGGCAAGGAAGTTGGGGTGCTAAGCCAATGGGGGACTACATGACCGTATCTAACCACTGATTAGATTTGACTAGGGTATTAAGGTAACCCTGATGGAGAGCCATTTGGAGTTGATCCTCCACAGAGAAGTGAGCCTGCAGCTGGGGGCTCTCCCCTTGTTCTGGGACACTGTCCAAGGAAACTCCTCAAGTTTGACAGCCCTCCCTTATTAGGGGAGTGATTGCACAATTTAGATCATCGGCTATAAACTCTAAGAATCAGCAGTGCAGTGACATGTGACATCCAAAATCTTTACCTGATATTGGTGGAGCTTTAATTGAGTTTGAATGATAAAATTTGCTTGGCTTCAGCTTATTGGTTCTGTGACAGAGGTGATCACCAAATGAATACACTTATAATGGGAAGCAGCGACAAAGTTTAGAGCAGTGGGGAGGTTACTTCAGACTTTTAGCCATGACAGAGCAATGCCAGGACATTTATTACCCTCTGAACAATGGTCTTGGTTTTATTATGGTGAATATTCAACATGGTTCATCCACCTGACATGCTAATATGCACCCTTTAATTACATTACCTCACCATCTCAGGCTTTTAGAAATAATTTTGTGTACAATAGGCCCTTGGGGTAGGTAGTTGCCATCATTCACTGGCAGAAACAGGGAGAGAAAAGCACCTCAAATTCAGTGCTGCTGCTTTTGCTCTTGCCACCCAACACTTACCCCTCACTGACTGTCATATGGCTCCAGTTAGGAAGTAGGTCCTCAAGTGCCTGCAAAGTAAGGTAAACTGTCTTCAATTTATGTCCAAAAGTTTTGGAAATTGATGACAAGCATATTTGGCCTGATATTTCAGTTTCAACAACTTTTTTTCCAGGACAATATGCAGTTCTTATAGTGTTTTAATGACCCAAACCTGTGGATAGTGTGAGTTATACTCATGTGATACTGCATCTTTTACCCCCAGCAGTATGCATTTTACCCAATGCTGGAAAAAGGTTACTAGAAGTGCTTCATCAGGAAAATTCATGCCTACTTTCTAAAATACCTTTGTATTAGGCTACAATGTAGGAAGATCCAAAAAGCCTGATTTCTCTGCTGCCTAAACAGTCCAGAATTCAGAAAAAAAAACCATATTTTTACTCAATGCAAATTTTGCCACTTTATCCCATATTTGTTTTTACAAGAAACTGCAAGAAACAAATAACTGTTATGGGTCCTGCATTTGCTAATAGTTTTATTTAAATATCACACAAAAGCCATTTAAACTCACTAACATAAAAATAATGTTGCACAAATAGTGCTCAGATAGTTCTCAGTTGCACAAATAGTTCTCAGACTAAATTGTCTGCCAAAACGATGACTGTGGTCTTCAATACTTGAAATAAGTCTTCAAAGTGCATTGTACAGTTATCATAGGCTGAGCAATAGGGTTGTAAGAGTGTACATGAACATTCCCGAATACCAAGTCAGGAATGAAAGAAATGAAGAAAGCTGCGAAATGTCATCCTTCAGTTAATCTCCGTAGACAAAGAAAATCCAGACCTTTGATGACCCCTGGTGAATAAACTAAGCACTGCATTGAAATGATAAAATGTACTTGGAAGAAAAGCCCAATCAACTCTCACTATCATCAAAACACGGAGGAGTTATTCCCATAAAAAGCAGACAAAGTTCTTTCATGGAATGCCAAAGAAACAGCTCTTCTGCAGCTGCACTAGCACCAGACCTGAGAGTTGTGCAAGATACCAGCCATCTTAAGTAGATCTAAAGCTAATTAACTACATTCATGCATCCCTACTAAAATAAAAAATGGGTTGACTGATGATGATCACATGAAAACTGTTTTACTGGGCAAATACCCCATTTGTTTTATGTCTGATGGAAGAGGAGGCTTTAAATGGTACAGCAATCACATGGACCCTTGAGAATCAAGCCCCTTCCTATACTGTCAGTCACGCTTAGGGCACTGAGAAGGCTCCCACTGTCTCTGTCCATTCTAGCCTATGTTAAGTTCTCCCTTCTGCAGTAATGTGTTGGTGATGGGAAGTCCTTCATCAAACAGACTCAGTCACTGTAAATAAGGCTGGTGCATTGCTATGCAGAATAGTTAGGTGAAATGTAGAGCTACAGAATTCTTTATTCTGACTTTTTCCTTAAATATACCCTGACTAAAATAACACAGAATACAAACTCCTCTTTAAAAGGGCAGCATGATGCAGGTTGTTGACTGACAAACTACTCTGCACAGGCTGTAGCAAACAAAGACATACCCATTTGGGATTTTTAACTGTACGAATGAAAATTAACCTGATTTTTTTTCTTGTTAAAGCTGAAATTTGAGAATTAATTGTATGCAGCTGTAACTTTATCATGGAAATACATACAAAGCAGAAAGTGTTTAACCTAGACCTACCCATAAAAATCAAAATTATGCCTGTCTCAAATCTAAGATAAGTAATTTATTACAAGTAAGCAACATATTTCACTTCTGAGAATTCCCAAACTCAAGTATTTGATGCGCGATACAGACCAGATAGACATTTTTCAGCCACTCATGGTCTTTCAGCAATGAAATCCAGCATATCTGCAGAAGACACAAGATTAACCTAAAGCTGAAGCGAAGGACTGGTTCTGCACCAGTTTATGGAAGGGGAAGCATTAAAGCACCAAGGTTTAGATATAACAACTCTATTACAGTTCTATAATTTATCAATAACATTCAAACTAGTGAAAGGACTGAAGAATTTCTTTATATGTCAATAACAAATTTGCAGACAATTCTGAGTTTTACACATGGTTTTAAAGTACCCCTCTCTGTCCTCTATCATTTTAGACTCCAGTCTAACAAAGTCAGAAGAATTTATTCCTGATCATGAGTTTTAGAAATCTTAAAGAAATCAAAGGAATTAGCCATGGGATTAATCGTTTTGTTTAGGAAGTCAAGAACTGGGAAAGATGAAGGATCACTTGCAGTTCCAGTAAATGCTGTGAAAAGCATGGAAAATGCTTATCTCCTGCCCACCAGCTCCTTCCAAGAGAAAGTATGCAGGTGAAGCTGTGAAAGGAAATATCCCTGAAATGGCAGGACAAAAGCATATTCCCTTCTAGCTCTGCTGAACTGTGGAAAGGAGTGTCAGTACGTGAGTTTCCCACATCTCTTGAGGAAGCTAGGCTTGCATTATACCTTTCTTCTAGGTGAGCACCAATTCAAGGAGAGTAGCTGTAAGGAACACAATAATCTCATATTTCTGTCAAAACTTCATTATAAAACATTTGTCTCTCTATCCTAGACACAAAGGGGTTCAGATTAACCGTGATTTCAGACAACTCCAAAAATGAACACTGCAGCCACTCTCAGGCATAGCAGAAACCTTTCTCCATCAGGCTAAATTGTCCAACTTTGATTAACCACAGTGTGTCCTTCAGCTGTCAAGACATAAATCTTCTTTTACACACCAAAGACACTGTAATTTGATATTTATACATAGTGTTTGATATTCATAAACACCAAACACTATTTTTCCTTACTCTGGGAAACAATTTGATGTTTCTAGCAACAGGAATTTCTATTATCTGACTGCTGGATAAGGCATCCTTACCCTGAATAGATGCTAGACCTGTCTTATGGCTGGAAAGAGTTTTCCTCTTGCAATCTGACAGTATGTTTATTGAATTAAGCATGTCTAAGATACAAGTTATTTGTATTACTTGCATATAACCAGTGTAGATCAGTTTTAGGTTTTGTCTTAATAGCCCACTTTATATGAAGAGAACAATACTGCTCTTCTCAAGTTTTTTGTATAGTGTGCTCTACTTGGTGAAGAGAAGTAAAATTTAGTATTTCAATCAATAGACAATTCCTCCTTCTGAAACTTCTGGAGAATTGAAAGTGTTGAAAACATTATTTTTGCAGATGGAAATCTACTTAATCTTACCAAGCGCTGTCCTTCAGGGCAGCATAGCTTGTGCTGATTCTTACAAGGATGTGTAGGTGTATGTTTTTAGATGTGATCTCACAAACTGAAAGGGACACTGTCAGACTAAAACTTGTATTTTAAAAAATGCTTTGTAAAAACTTCCATAATAAAAATACCTTTTGTTTGCACTACTTCAGCTGTCTCTTTCTTTTCCTTTTTCATTAAATTTGCAGACTAGGCAGCCTCGTTTTTCTCTTTATTCATTTTAACATGCTGTCTCACATGTGGTAATACAATAATGTGGCATTTGAGCTGAAATCCCCTGAAGGAATATGTTTACTGCCAATACCCTCTACTGTTACAAACTAGTTTTCAAACATTTTAAAAGTTTCAATACAAATTATAATTAATTCCAATTTTTAGTGCATTTTGGTTGGAAGTATCATTGAATATCCTTTAAACCAGCTCAGCAAGAAAGACTCTTTTTCATTATCGTGATTTATTTTATTTTTATTTTCATTACCTTGCTTCCCTCATTATTGCTTTTAGTTTCCCCAATTGACTTATGGAATTTTGAACAGAGTATGTAGTATTTGCAAAACTACAAGAATTAGTGATGTGTTTCAGCCCCTGCTTGTAGTACCCAAAAATACTTCTTGGTTTTTCCCCCTTTCCCCCCTCTTTTTAAACTTAGTTCTCTTGCATATCCATCTTAATGTATCTGGACATTTTTACATACTGCCTAAGTGACAAGAAGTTTTTGATAAGACAGACAACCAGTGCAACTTAGCAAATTTTGAGATACTGTGATAAGGTGAGGTTAATTTTTTTATTCCATTGTCAGCTGCAACATTCTGTTTGCAGCTTCAAGGAAAAACAGAAAAGTCACCTGTAAGTCATTCCAAAGTGATCAGTACATCTGCATGTGCCAAGCAATATGGCTTCCTACTACGAGGTCATTGCTCATGCAAAAGTCACCTTAATATTCACTTGCGATGTTGTTGGAATACAGATAATAAACGGTCATGTAGTCCTCTAGGACATTGTTGTTATATACTCTTAGAGAGAAGTCATCAAATATGTGTTTTCTGGTGATACGTGCCAAATTCTAAGTCAGAACTACGTTATCTAAACACTTGTCAGAAATCAACTTTGAAATTTGAAGGGATCCTTTTTTCTTTTTTTTTTTTTTCTGAAGCAAGAAGATCCCAAGGATGCAGAACACTGTTCCAGATAGATGTTTATTATTTAGAAAAAGACCTGCATCCAACCGTAAGCCTGCACAAGTCTTTCAGCATGTATAATGATAAAAAGGTTTGCTTTTTCCCTCAATTGCTATCATTCAGGTTTGTTTTCATGAATTTTAAACCTCAAAATGTATGGTAGATTGTAAGCCCAGTTCAAGAATTCACTCCAGGCTGCAGACTGCAGAATGACTCAGGTGCTATAGGTGTGATCTACCACTGTCACTGAGGTACCTTGTATTTAGCAGTACTAAATTTGCATAAAATGTGACTGTAAAAGGATCATGCTGTGATAATAGAATGGGAGGATCTGAAGCCTAAAAGTACATCTGATGGATAGGGCTAAACCTATTTGAAGTAGCGGGAAATTCTGCTCCCTGTCAAAAATCTTCATTAATGAAAAACTAACATTAGCTTTAAGGAAAACAAACAAACAAACAAACAAAAATCAGAAAACAACCCACCCTCTCCCAAACCCCAGATTACAGATTTTGATTAAAAATTGATATTTATCTGGCAAAAGGATCTTTCTCTTCTTTCCTTTCCCTTCCTTCCTTTTTACAAATCTCTTTTTTTTTTCCCACCAGACTTTTGTTAGAATTCCCTCATCCTGAGTTTCTGTCATAAAGATTTTATGATTTCTTTTTTAATTATCCTGACTACTAACTTTCACTAAGCTACTGTTGTGCTGTGAGATACCTAGAGTTCTATCATCATTCACATGTAATCTGTATCTTTTTATATATAAGATTTATCAGTTGATAGTTACTGTTAAGAGAGGTGACAGATTGTACTTGAAAAGCTGAAATATTTCTGTCTGTCTTCACTGTTCACTGCTTTCCTGCACACTGCCATTTCTGTGTGCATTAGCGCAGACTTGGAGGGGGTGATCCTCACTGCAGGACATATTAACTGCTGTCAGTCTGGATTTACAGCTCGTAGGTACAGGACCCAGAGCAAAACTGGGTCTTGTTTACTGAAAAGATTGTTATTACTGGGTTTAAAACAAATGTCACCCAAACTGCAGGTGTTAGATTTAGGAGCAGCAGCTGGTGTGACACATGTGTTGCAGCTGACTGATCACATCCCTGCTTGTTTTTTCCAAAACAGGGTCGGAGTTAGTTTCTGGTATCCTATAACAAAAGACCATCTAGGTCAACGCTCTCCTGTTTCAGGTCAACATAAGAAAGGAGGTCTAAGAAACAGCGGTCCAGTACCTAGTTTAGTGATGTCTGTGTATCTTCCGAAAGACAAATGTGAGGTGGAAGAAGCCTCTTAAGGTCCAGAGAAATGTTAAAGAAAGCAATGAAGTTCTAGTACAATTGCTTTGTTCCATCCTGCAGACAGTATGGCTGAATTCCAAACCCTTCTAACATGACTAAGAAAAGAATGAAAAATGAATTCTACATTCTAGCTGACCTTTCCTCTGGTATCCTTTGAAGAAAAAGGTAGTATTTCCCTGACTTCTTGTACCTTTTTTTTAGACATTATTACTATTCCCTCATCACTGGAGTTTTCCAAAACAATTGTTTTAGCAATTTAAATCAAATGGCTGAAGAAATGGACAACACTACCTTGCGCAGTTTACCAAGAATAAACGCTGAACCCTGCACCTAGTTGATGAGGCAGGCAGGCACAAGGCTGTGCTGTCCATGGGGCTGGCTGGCCACTTTCCAGTGCTAGGAGACCCTTCAGGGGGCCCTACCTCCCCTCTCTCACCACCTTCTGGGGCTTTCTTTGCTGTTCCACTCCTGGTGCCTGAAAAGCCCCTGAATTTTCTCAGTGAGAAATTTGAGCAAGGAAGTTAACCACACTTGAAGGGCTGCCTGTCCTGAGGCAAAGCCACATGCCATGGACAGGGTCCTCCCTGCTGCAGACTTCACACTCAAATGGCCCCTGTCATCCTCCCATCACAGCCCTCTGAGCCCTTCTCTGACACTTCTCTACAACAGCAACCTGACTCCCCCAGCCCCAAAGCCTGAGGCCATGGCTGGGGGGCAAAAGTGGGTCTCTCTTCTCTTCTGGCTGCCTGCGTCACAAAAGACTGCAGGGGAATGAGGCTCATTCGCTAACCTACACACCTGGACTTGGTCTCTCTCAGGACAGCAAAGCTCTAGACCTCAAGCATGCTGGGCTTCCAGGAGCAATCCGGGAGCAGACCGCCATTCAAGCAAAGCACATCTGTGCCATAAGCTGAAATGTGCTGCTTCCCCCCACTTCTTGCTGGACACATCCCAGTCACCTGCTTTTAAGCCTTTCCCCAGACACACCAGCATCAGCCTTACACATTCCCACAAGATGCTCAACCACATCCTCTCCTAACACTTGGGTAGCCCCACACTTCCTTGTCCCACCATTCCACAAGGACTTCCCCAGCCATGCTGGCAGAGACCCCCTGCAGCCTGCAAGCCCCTGCACAGTGCTTCTGCAAGTGATCCATCTGGAGGCCCTGGAGGACATAAAAATCGCAACACACTCCAGCAGTGTGCCCTGGGGGCCAAAAGCCTAAAGTGTCCTGCAAGTGCTTAGGGGTAGAGCTGTCAGCAGGTGCAGGGAGGTCTCTGAGCCAACGTTGCTGATCCAGTGCGTCTAATCCTGTGTGGGACTTTGCACCAGTTCATGTCCTTACTCAGACAATTCTAGAATCCTCACACAACTACCTTCCAAAGTCAGTTTAATTAAGGTATGCCTTGGCAGAAAAACTACATAGACAACTGAACCTAGGAAAGCAATAGTTACTATTTTATGCTTTAGGCAAGTTGAAAAATATTTTTGCCTTACATTCAAGAACTCTTATGCAATACCGTGATTAGGTACTATTTTCAAGTTTAAAATAGCTGGCATTCTTCTCGGTGTGAAGATTCAAAACCAATTTCCTTCAAGTGAATTTTATGCAGCTTCAAAAGAGGTAAAAACCTCAAAAACCAAACCAAACCAAAACCCTTCAAAAAAAAAAGAAGAAAAAAAGCCCCAAATTTGAAGAATCATGTTTTTCCAAAATGGCATATCCCCCCATATAGTTAAAAGATCAGGAGAAAGCATGAAAGATTAAGTGGCAGATGAGATAATAGACAAGATAATTACAGAGCATTAAAACCTCAGATTTATTTTTAAGACATTCAAGCTCTATTTAGCAAAGCCTTTTCACTTCTGTGAATCTAAAAAGTATTATCCTCACATATTGAACAATAATGTGACTAATGGTGTTAAAGCTTCATCATTCCCTATTCTAAACCAGTACACACAATAACTGGCCACAGAGTGTTTCTCCAGCACAAAAAGAAGATAAAAAGACTAGGGGGGTCGTAGTGCAGCAAAACCGCAATATGCCACAAAAAGAGATTTGTTGTGCTCTGCGCACTCAGAGTGAGAAGTGATGAGGTAGTCCGGAATTTTCTCAATGAGCTAATATGCACAAGGAAGTTAATGACACTTCTCCTCACAGGCTGCTCACAAGCTACCATTTTGCTGCTGTGGCACAAGAGCAGTAATGCTAATTCAGGGTAAGAGCTGAGAATGAAAGCCAGGTATACAGTTCTCTGAAATGAATCTGCACCAGTCTGCAAATGTACACCTTTGTTGGTAGGTTTGGAGGAAAGCAAAGTGTGCAGCTTAGCAAAGAGACAGAGAACTGGTTTCTGTACTGGTTTGGTTTTGAGTCTTCAGACCTGTCTTGAGACTTCCCTGGTTTTATCTCACTTTTCTGAGATAATGAATAAAGAAAAAATGCTACGTATTGTCAAGGCCATCTGCACACCTTCTGGTGCTATTACACTACTGTAATTACCACTTCTTCTCAAGAACTTCTAGGCTCTTCTGTTTAGGAATCCTGCTCTGTTTTTTGTGTGTTTACAGAAAGGAGTGAGAAAACTATCATTTTTCCCCTCTTAGATAAAAAAAAAAAAAAAAAGAAAAAAAGTGTATACTTAGATTAGAGCTTAAAATAAATAAATATATCTATTGTAGATATATACTTATATACATTAGGAGATATATATATGTGTGTGTGCATACATTACACAAAGCTAGAATGCTTGTGCTTTACATTCATTTAAACACAATATACTGCAAAGTGTGGATGGCAGCACAACACGAGGTTTTCTGTTTCCCTTCTGTTATTTGATGCCTGAAATAATACTAAAATAACAATATTCATGTTTAATTGCATTTTTAAAACTATGAATCACAAAGGACAACTCTGCAGAGGTTTTTGAAGATGTCCTTAGTTTTATCGTTACATTTGCAATGGACATTAGCCTTAGATGTTTACTGAAAGTTCTTCTGGAGCAAAAGGAAGTATATGAAAGTGTTTACTTGTATGTACGAATAATAGACAACAAAGGCTACTCCTATGGGCAGATTTGGGGAAGGAGCTCAATTCTTGAGGGTTAAGAAAGAAAACATAGGGGTAAGACTGGCAGGAGGCATAAAAATTAAAATCAGTATTTTATAGTGAAAGAGAGAGAAATTTCCAGAGTGTGGCAAGGCACAGTTAGGTGATTACAGCTGCAAGTTAGTAGAAGTATGTTTGCTTTAGCACACTGAAGAGATATTATTGGAAACAACGTTTGCTCTGCTCAGACAGAAAAGATGTTGACATAACCACAGTTGAAAATGAAGATGGCTCTAAGCCCTGAAAGACATTTCTTACCTGTGTGGATACATAAGAAAGGTCTTTCCTTAGATATTATTCAGGAAGTACATGCAAGAGTTAGTTGTAACAAAAATTTGGGTATGTGAACAAAACACTGTATTGAAGATGGTGCCACATTATAGACCTGAATAGCAGTTAGTATGAGCATTTGTTCTACCATAATTAAAATGGGTATAAAGAAGGGCTTCTCTTCTGAAAGGCTGCAAAACAGCAAAAAGAAATCAATTAGAATTACCATGGCAACAACCAACAATCTCATATGCAAAACTGGAAAAAAAAACCACAACCCAAAACAGGGAAACAAAATAGAAAATCAAAAGAAAATTTACACAAGTGTGTACACATTTTAGAGTGTGATTCTTTGTCACACATTTCAAATAAGATTTCAGATTAAACAAGCAATTTTCATGTTGTTCGTAGTTTAAAGATTCTCGAGAAATTGAGGTTTGGAAAAATTGGAGTATAAAATAAAACCATAAAATGTTATGCCTTTTTGGGAGGGGTGACAGTAGGAAAAGACAGAAAAAATAGATTTCTACAAACCAGAACTAATTCTTACGCCTTCATTTTTTTGACATGTCAAAAAATAACCCATAGAAGGTTAAACTTACTTTAGCGTTACAGTCTTCATTTCTTCTCTGCACCAAATTGCCACCAACCCTGGGAACTGTTTAACAGCTAATGATGAAATGGTGCGCTTTTCTGAGCCTTTCTGAAGATTTTAAATCAAACTGTTGTGGACCATAGACTCCTGTTCTCATTTTCATTACCGTCCCTAGCAATGGGTCCACACTTTCTTCTGGAGCAGTATCTTCTGGGGCTCAATGGACCTACAGTAATTACAGCTGTCTCATACTATGACTTACTAATAACAGAATATACTGCAGCAGTAAAATTCAAGTTCTTATCTCTTACTATGGCAGAAATGGAAATAATAAGGCTGCACAAGAGAAAAAGAATAAAGAATTAAAGAGAGATGAAGCAGAAACTGAATGAGAAAGATGAAGGCATTCATTACCACTGAATTTTCTAAAATTAGTGTGCCTCAGAAAGCATTTGCTAATATTTATATCCTTTATTCACATAATAGGAAACTTTTAGAGATCTGAAGGAAAATTTCCTATTTTGATCAAAACCTAGTGACACAATTTGTTAAGCCTTGGTAAAAAATATTTATAAAATATGTAAAAATCCTATTTTTTTTAGCAGTGGCTTTAGCAGACTTCACATATCAGAGGAGTCACTCTGTGGAAAAGTAATTTAATTTTTTTTTTTTTTTTTACATCTATCTCCATGTTTTGATATCATTTTACATAATCTGCCTTTCTATCATCAAGCTCTTTCTTCATTTCTAGCACTCACATTTACTCCCTTGTTTCTGGACTTGGATCCATTCTGAATTTGTTCTGAACATAAGCCTTGATTTTGTGAAATTGCTGTTAAAAAATGGAAAAAAGCCAATGCTTTCTTATCCCTTTGCAAATGAAGTTTTAAGTCATCAGTTAACAATTGAATGCATTTATTGCACAGTGACACAACTTTGATACAGAGGAGTTTCAATATGGTTGTGTTTAACCACCTGACAAAAGTGGACAAAATTGTTTTGCCTTTGCACCTGCCATCTCTATCTCCCAAAGCTTTACACTTATAGGATATGTAATCTGTGTTCTAGGAAAGAGATGGAACCACATCTGCGTAACAAATTGCAACACAGAAGTACTGAGCGTTAATTTTACAGTGTCATAGCACTTCTGATGTTGGACCACAATGAATTCCCATTGTACTGTGCACTGGGCAAGTTGCATTCCAGCATCATGATGAACTAATGGACGTAAAGCTACTCGGCAAATGTCAGTCTAGTAAATGGGAATCCTATGTCTCTGAGGCACAGAAACAGAAGGTGTCTTCCAAACTTTGCTTTCAATGACAGAATATTTGGACTATTTGCATACTAACCCGACAACAGCTGTGCTACTTCTCTGGTAAAACTGCTGGCACATTTACCTTTTCAGTGTTAAAATAAGTACTTCTTCAACTACCACTGAAACAGTAAATGTAGCCAAAACAGGCAGTGGCAGTGACTTGACTCATGGAACCGATGTGCAAAGCTGCAGTGCTACCCTTGCAGGCCTGGGTCCATATGACCACAACTGTTGGCAGAAGGGTTAGACAGCCAGAAACAGCCCCCCACATCCTGCCTGATCACCCAGCATCTGCCTGGCTCTTCCACTGTTGCCCTTCTCCTGCTCTCTCCCTCTCCCACAGTGAGAGCAGACAGGGCCTTGTCATGCTATCCTTGGATGACAAACTTCGGTTGTGCTGGTAGTGGTGGCAGTCTTGAGCCAGCTTTGCCAGGTGGAGTTCCCTCTGCTTACTGCTTCAGGTCAGCAGCAGCTTTGTCAGTCAAAATGATGGAGGACCCTCTTCCTCAAGTGGTTTTGTCATCAACATCGATTCCAACTGGATTGTCTGCTGTAACCTGATCTCTTAAAACAGTTTTATTTCTGTTTAGTGAATTATTACCTTTAATCTGTTTCCCTGGACTCACTCATAGTTGCTCTAAATCTGTAAAGGCTAGATTAGTTACCTAAATCTAGCCTCCCATTGTTTTATTTCTCCTTATCCCTTCTTTTTCCCCAACCTCTCCTCACCTCTGAGTGGGAGCACCATTTTCTGTCCCCCTCTTGAAATGCTGCAATTTCCAGTAACTGTAAACTTCAGACATTCCGTGTTACAGATGGGCTGCCCTGTTATTTCTCAGATATTGGCTGAAGGTGTTCCTGTAGTAAGATCTCCTGCTGCCAGTGAAGCTCTCAATCACCTGCCCTCAATCTAAAGCACAGTTTGTAATTTTCATCTTTATATATAGATTCAGTCTGAGAACATTGTTTCTGCATGAAACTGGGCATTATCCTTGTGGAAAACACACTCACAGCTCCAGATTTTTTAATGACCTGTCAGGAAGCACCATTTTTCCAGCTTATACATCACCATGTTTGGCACTAGGGTACTCTCTTGCTTCTGCCTTTGTAGTTCTTCATTGTAGCAAGCAATATTCTACCCCTGGCAAGTTGTGATCAACATGTAACTCATTACCTCTTTCAGGTGAATTGAGCCATCTACTCAACGTGACATGGAACTGACCAATGCAGACTTTGTCACTAATGCTGGATAAACTAATTTTCACTTTTGTAAGTGCGAATCAGACTCTGGAAAGAAAGACTGAATTAATGAAAAGGAGTTCACAGGGAACAAGAATCAACAAGGCAAGTTTTGACTTAGAAGTTAACTTTTTCACAGTGAGTGATTTAAGCCGAACTATTCAAAATCCTGTGATATCTGGGGGCATGATAAGTGTATCATATAGAATTTTAAAAATGAATTTCTTTCGTTTTTTAAGAATCAGGTAAGTTGCATAAGTGCATTTCGTATCCACTCAGTCAGCAGAAATCAGGTCAACCCTACTTACAGCTACATTAGCATTCAGATCAAGCTCAGTTAACTCTCATTTCCACCCAAACATCTTATTACAGCAGTCAGTCTAGGATCTTCATGGCACAACAGATTTTCTCATCCTTTCCACATTTGGCCACTTAAAAGGTGTGCTTTCAGTTCCTCTGACTTGCACTACAACAGAGAAGCATTCTTTGAGGTCATGGACCAACTTTTGCTCAGTTGTGTCATCCACATCCAAATCCTGATTCCACCCAAGCAGGCTGTAACTTGCCTCAGCAGGTTTGAGCATGCATTAAATATCACCTCAAAAAAAAAAAAAATCCAAAAAAATCACCCCAAAACAACCTTCCTCGAACAAACATAGTAATGTTGCATTGGAAACAAACGTGACATTTTTTTGCAGTTTCTGGGATAATCCTTTGAAAGACACAATATGCTCTAGGTTACAAAGTTAAACATTTGAGCACTTGCAACACAGAAAAACATGACTTGATCAAAAGTGAACAGATAGACTTACGCTACTTTCAGGGCAGAGCAGAGCATGGTTAAAATCAAATTAATAGATTGTTTTAAACGCACTAGGGTACTGGGTTTGGTAGATGTATTATCAAAAAGTAATGTTTTAAGAAACTGAATCTACAGAAAGACTGACACATCTAAGACAGAAAATGCACTCTAATGCAGACCTGTAGCATTAAAGCTTGGGAATACCTTCTCAGAGTTTCTGGGAACAGCATTTCCACTGGGAAATGAGACCAGATGCCACTTCTGAGTAATTCTTCCACCCTTTAAAGAGCAGACTGACAGAAATGTCAGTAGGTGGAGCTGCCTTTCCAGCACCTGATAGAGGTTTCTCTGCGGAAGCTGCATTTTCAGGCACTCGGTTAGCTCATCCCTGTCCCTGGCAGATGTCCTCGAACAAAACATGAACATAAGAATGCAGCTTTTACATCATGTTGCCAAAGTGCACAGGGCAAGAGAAGACAGAACACGGAACTGACAGTGTTTGTCATCACAGGCTGTTTATTCCTTTTTCTTTTTCTTTTTTTTTTAGTCATGAGGAATAGTACCATTCTGAAGCAATATGCTAGCTACAGAGCATCTTGTACGCAACAGTAAAGCACCCTATTATTCATGCTTGGACTGAAGGTGGTGCTAATGTAAATATGTCTATTTTCATCATCTTCAGTGCTGAGATGCATGAAGTACATCTTTGCAGATGACAATCAGCCTGACAGTTTTTTCTTTCATTATTGTTCTGGTGAAAGAAATATGCAGATCATCTATTTATTACTAAAGAGTACTTCCACTTCATCTCTCAACTTGGAGTTGTACATCATGTATAAGAGGGCTGTGATCAATTTATTGTCTTTATTTAAAAGGGAGATTCATGAAGCTGATTAATGGAAAGAATACATGAGGTATGAATAACTCTGAGAATCACTCATACAAAGTGCAAAATAATCATGACAAGAATTTATGGCACATGTCTGAACAGCAGTCTATTTCATATGAAGACGTTTCATTTTATTTCATGTCTGCTTTATTTCTGAGGCCTTGAATAAGCATTCCAAGGAAGCTTCACTGACTGCCATCTTAAGCTTGACTGTGGCTGAATGACTACAGCTCAGTATTTTTCACAAGGTAGACCACACCCCAAAACTTAAATATTAAAATTAGTAATTTTGGTTATAGTTAAATGCTGATCCTGCCATGGGAGTCATGCATATCACAGTAAAATCAGTTCCTCTGAGTATTTACAAGGCACATAGAACATATGTTATCTTCTGATTTTATATAACTCCATATGGCCTTCTCCAGTATCCCAATTTCTGATCCTTTCTCCAATATGCCTAAAAAACTTAGAAAGGCTGATTACCACATGCATTCCACCTGAATATGCTGCATAAACTTAGCCAGTCAAAATCTCTGAAGATTTTTTGCTGTTCCATGGAAAGGGCAAAATACAAAGAAGTGTTTAATTTGTGGCTATTGCGAGCAAAAATATGCACAGAATGCTACTCGACTTCACTGGACTGCTTACATGTGCAGTTCCCTTGGGCTCAAGTCTTCTGATACCTTTCTCATTCTATCATTTCTAAAGCAATCAAGAAAGACACTTTTAATGAGGACCTGGCATATACATCCATGTGACATCAGGTGGTGCTTGAAAGCAGCTTTGAGCAGCAAGGCACTGCAGTGTGCAGTAGTGGAGATGCCAGGTAGGTATACCTGTCCTCAGAGAGCCATTAAGCCATTCATCTGCTTGGCCTTGGGAAAGTCACCTTCCATTTGTTTCACTGGAATGAACAAAAGTATGCAGCATTCCACAGGGAAGAGGAAAAAGATGCCTGCGCTAGTCACTGCAGGACAAAACTGAAAAGCACAGCAGACAGCATGAGCCCATAGGTTCTGTGATGCAAGTGCATCACTGCAACACCTTCAGGTACTACACCTCCCCAGTCTCAAACTTGGGCCTTGTTAAGATGAGAAGGTGGGAACAACAATGAAAACCATGCAGCTTTCTTATTTTTTCCTATAGCTGGCCTCAGTGAAAGGAAAATTTACACTCCTGAGCTACAGTTCCATGTACATTGTCACAGCTACTGGGCACTGCTTTTAGATTGTCTTGGGTGCCTCTTTTAACCATACCAGGCTTTGGCTTTCTTATGCATGCCTCAGAGGTGGGGCACCTGCTTCTTTCAGAGAAGGGTCTCTAACCAGCACTAATTTCACTAAGCATCAAGATCAGTTGTGTAACTGATCATTCCTTCCAGCCCAGGAGATAAAACTTGTTTTTTTTTTTCCTTTTGGTGTGTATACCAAGAGTTGCACAGTTTTGAGAAGTAACTTCTGTTTCACCTTTAACCTTGATCAAACTAGTAGCTACTAGAAAAGTCTCCAGAAGCCAAGGTTACTGATCAAGGCTACTCTTTGAGGCTACTGGCTTTCCACCTTCAGTTTGTTTAGGTGGTTATTTAATTTACACGACCAGTCTGTAAGCAATACTTTTTTTCTTTTCCAGATGTTGCTTGGCTATTGGTTAAGTGTACCTCTATGAACTGAGTATCCTATGGTAATGTCCTTGAAGCTATTAATCCAAAGACTGTCAGCCATTTAGGAGAAAAACACAGAGGGTATTTTTCTGCACCTCTCTCTCTTCTTCCAGGAAGAAACTAGACCTGGCATCACAGCTCACCAGCTGACATCAGGGTGTTTGGGGTACACATCCCAGTCACCTGTTATGTTCTGGTAATACAAAGGCACAGGACTTAGTTAAGCTTCTGTCAGACAGACCATCTATTATTCAAGACCAATCTCAAAAGAATAAAGTGCAGAATGGAATCAGCACTGAGGAAGATTTCAGACAGAGAAATTTTAACTTAATTTAAAAATGATGTTGCAAGGACCCTTGCTGTATAAAATAACATTTTTATTCGCATTCAGATTTTTTATTGTAACAATTGAAAAAGCAGATGGCAGAATGTGTGGAGGTCTTTATTCATTATTATTCAATACCCAAGTCTCCGTCATAGAGCTGCTGCCTTGCCAAAAGTCGATTTTAAATACGTAAATGCTTCTGTTTCATGATTATAAATATCTGAATGAAGAGTAATATTGCTTAATACCATGACTGATCTGCCTTTCTTTTCTGTGTTTAGGAATAATAGGAATGTAACATCAAAATCTGTAACCCTCATGCTGAAAAACTTTGGAGAAATTTTATGTTGAGATCAGACACTTTTGAGCAGCAAGGATGGGCAGAAGGCAATAATCCCCTGAGATTTCCATTTTAGTTGGCTAGGTTAACTGCATTAATATGGAAGCCTGATTTATTTATATCCCACTTTATAACAAAAACACTACTACTAGTACTACTATTACTGCTACTATTACTACTACTTAAGGTAAAGGGAACAGTTCCAAGCTTTATTGTATGTTTTTATTCTGAATCTATCCATTGGGAGATCATAACATAAAATTAAAAAAATAATAATAATTATGGCGAGACAAAAGTCATGTTTACACTTAATGAAAAATCTTTCAGCTTGAAGCCCTAGAAAGCATTATGGAGTCCAACTTTGGCCATACTTTCTTTTTTTTTTTTTTTTTAATTCCTAATTCAATCATTAACTTGTGTCAGCATTTTTATTGCTCTAGTGTGGTTTTGCCTTCATTTTCTAAATCTTAAATATCCTATGCAAAAGATAAAAATACGCATTTCCTCCACTCAGTGTGAGCATGATCTGTGAAAGTTTTGAATTATTTCAGTTGGTATATGTGATACAGTAATTTTCATGAAGAACTAAGCATATTTCAGCTAACCCTTTTATGCAGTTAAGGGCTAATTTGCGCTAATGACAAAGCTGTTTGTTAGTTAATTTCGCATAACAGTTTATACACTATAGTTTGTTACACATACATCCTCGAAAATGCTAAGTAAATTCCTTAAAGTCCTATTATCTATTAATATGCTCTAAGACTGCTTCTCCAATTACCGCAAAGTATGTTTGGTAACTTAACCATTAGAAAAGTGTAAAATGTCTCAATATCCTTATCACTGCTCTTCAAAGAGGTGAAAATAAAACATGATAAACAGAAATGACAGAATAGATTTTGTCTAAACAGCCAGAAAACAGTCAGATTCCAAGTATGGCCAGATTTAACTATTCCTTGTTCTATATATAAACTATACTTCAGAAATTATACTTGTCTCAGTATTTTAATTGCACAAGAGACTATCACTTTACCTTTAGGTCTCTTTTAACAAAGCTCAGAAGTATTACAGCTTCTTATGTGCTAACCTAAACCACATGAATTTGGTTGGCTTTTAAATATGAATTGTCTAGGTATCTGCTGAGGATTTTTGCACTTTGTATCTTTTCCAGACATGTATGTATCTAGTGTGTGTTACTGTAATTGATAACTCCATATTTAGTCTTGTTTGTAGATGGTTGCACCAAGTAGGAATAACAGATCTAATGGTGTGCTGTGTTGTGAACAATTTTGATATGATCCTAGACATTCAGAGTAGAATTGACGATTACTATAAAAACTTTGAGAATAATTCTAGAATCAATTACAGATGTCCAGCAATGAAAGGAGTTAGACTAGATATACTTAATGACTGAGACTAATATACTGAGACTAATTTAGGCTTTTTACATGGGAGAAATGGATCTTGCTCTGTTACAAACAAAACAGCAATCCTAAGAGAAGCTAAACATGCTACCAGGCCAAACAAAAAGGTTAGTAAAGATTAAAGGAGATATTCCTTCACCTAAACTGGTGAAGTTTCCAGTAACAGGAAAAGTGGAAACATAACCCCCCTTTATAAATAGGGAAAAAAGGAAGACCCACGGAACTGCAGGCTAGTCAGTCTCACCTCAGTGCCCAGCAAGATCATGGTGCAGATACTCCTGGAAACTATGTTAAGACACATGGAAAATAAGGAGCTGATTGGTGGCAGCCAACATTGCTCCATTAAGAGCAAATCATGCCTGACAAATCTGGTAGCCTTCTGTGATGGGGTTATAGCATTGGTGGATAAGGGAAGAGCGACTGACGTCACCTCCTGGGACTTGTGCAAAGCATTTGATACTGTTTCACACAACATCCTTGTCTCTAAAATGGAGACATCAATTTGACAGAGCATTCAGTGGATGAGGAACAGGCTACAGTCACAATCAAAAAGTTGTGGTTAAGAGCTTGATATCTCGGTGGAGAACAGTGACAAGTGGTGCTCCTCAGGGGTTCATGCTGGGACCAGTGCTGTTCAACATCTTTGCTGGCAACATGGACACTGGGATTGATGCACCCTCAGCAAGTTTGCAGATGACACCAAGCTGTGTAGTGCAGCCAACACACTAGAGGGAAGTCCTCAGGGTCAAGGCAATCCCAAACATGGATACAAACTGGGCAATGAGTGAACTGAGAGCAGTCCTGAGAAGGACTTGGCAGTGTTGGTTGATGAGAAGCTCAACATGACCCCAGAGTGTGCACTCGCAGCCCACGAACCAACATGCTGGGCTGCAGCAAAAGGAGCATGACTAGCAGGTTGAGGGAGGTGATTCTCCACCCCCTCCTCTCATGAGACCCCACCTGCAGTCCTGTGTTCAGCTCTGGGGCCCCTGACAAGAGGGCTTGAGCAGGTCCAGAAGAGACCACAAAGATGACCAGGGAGCTGGAGCACCTCTCTTAGAAGGACAGTCTGAAAGAGTTGCGTTGCTCAGAGTGGCGAAGAGAAGGCTCAGGAGACCTTATGGCAGTCTTCCAGTACCTAAAGGGCGTCTATAGAAAAGAAGGGGACGGATTCTTTGTTAAGGAGTGAAGTGATATGACAATGGGCAATGGTTTTAAACTGAAAAAGGGTAGATTTAGATTAGATACTATGAAGAAGTTCTTTACATTGAGGGAACACGTTACCCAGAGAAGTTGTGGATGCTCCATCTCTGGAATTGTTCAAAGCCAGGTTGGATGGGGCTTTGAACAACCTGGTCTAGTGGAAGATGCCCTTGCCCATGGCAAGGGGGTTGAAACTAGATGATCTTTAAGGTCCCTTCCAACCCAAAGCAGTCGATTATTCTATCATCCTTTAAGAGTGGAAGGAAAATCAAACAATTTTTAGATCAGTCCTATCTAAACATTTGGCTCATTTTCACTAAAAAAAAAGGATCATACAACTGAAAAGATTTGCAGGCTAAGTTCTGCATCTGTGAGTTTTATTTTAGTTAGGTTTAGTTTGATTTTTACTTTAAACACAACAATCATTCCACTAGTTGTTTAGCATTCTTGTTCTTTAAAATATGCATGTCTGAGGTTTTGCAGGATTAATGACTGCTTTGTCTTGAAGCTCTTCTGCCACGAGCTCACCAGGTGTGATGCCAGCTAGCTCACAGGTCTCCATATAAGACTGCAGAGGTTTGGCTCCCTGGTGACAACTAATGCTTAATTCAACTAGTTTACCACTCCATTTTAATATCAAATCATAACCTTTACTCCTAAATACTGAATTAATGTTCATTTTAATACTGTGAAGGAAAAGATATCATGTCTCTGTTGATTATGTCATTAGTAATTTTGTATCTGTGGCCAAAGAGTTTCCTAGCACAATAAATTCAATATTAACCGTAACAGAGAAGTAATTGGAAATTATCAGACCAGGCTGCTCAGTCTCCAGCCAAGAGCACCAGGGCTGGAGGTCTCCTGTTTAACAGTCCCCATGGGAAACAGCAAAAGCTGCTTGCAGGAAGGGTTTTCACTACCCCTTGGAAGCTTCTCAGCTCCTTTTGCTCATTAAGGGCCAGCACAGACAGAAATGAAGGCTGTAAATTCTAGCTTCATCTGCTCCTTCCCCTCTGTTCTCCCATGCCTCTGCCAGAGTCCCTTGTGTAAAAAACTGAAAGACCTCTGAGAAACCTCATAATTTACTTAATTCTAACATGCTGAATTTTGCTGGCTGTACTAAAATCTCTTCTACCTCTCTCCACCTTTTACTCCTTCAGTCATTTCACACCACTATCTCCTCCATGGCCAGAGAATGATTAAAATAAACATGCTTAATTTAAGTAGAAATAAATATCTAATTAAATTTGTGTATTGGAAGGGTAATAAAATGACAGTATTCACACTGTTACCTGATTTTGCTTTGCCTACCTTTCCTCTCCTCTTTTGGTCATGACTTGGCTTTTTTGGATCTTTGTGCCAAAGGGACTCTTTTAAGTGCTACGGTTTAAGTACTGTGGTTGAGCATTACTAAAGTAACAGTAATAATCATAGTAGCAGATTTTGTTCCAGTGACTCCAAATATTAATTTTTCAGTAGCTAATGACACTCAAGCTAGTTGGGAGTGAAGAGCAAACTCCAAAACAGCCTGTCAGGTCTCAGGCCAGGCTCATCTGATGAGCTACTCCCTTTATATGTTACAGCTGGTAACGAATGACATAAATCAAGTGCTAAGGTAACCACTTAAACCTTAGTAAGCCCTAGACTTCCTCCAATGTAAATTGATGTAGTCTTTTAGTATGTAGGAAATGCTTCGTAATTTTTTTCTGTTCTGAACTATCTTTAAGTGCTGTCCTCAGGCCTACATAAATGCTCTAATTAGTCTCATCCCTCAGTCAATTTACATAATCCTTTTGAAAGAGAAATGGTTAAATGCTTCTCGGTTCCACCTTGACTTGAATTTAAATTTATTTTAAAAAATGATGATGATGATGATGATGATGATGATGATGATGATGCAGCAGCACAAGGTTTGCATCTGGACATGTTCCAGCTTTCTAAAGGGCATCCCAGCTCTTTAGCTCCGTTTGTTCATTCATTTGCTGTAACACTAATGGCAAACTTTGGTGTGTACATTTTGGAATGTAACTGATAATGCTTAGTAGTTTCCTTTTTTCCCCCCAAATGTCCATACATTTCCATTACTCTCTGCAGAGCTGAAGTTAACTGGTTGGATATTTTCACTACACATTTCTTTAAAACTGGTGCTCATTTTCTGATTAAGTCATGTAAGATAGTCTGGTGTAGGTGAAATTTCAGACTGAAACCAGCATGAAGGTTACATGTATGAATTGAACTGAAAACTATTCCAACTCCAGTTGCTGCATAACACCAGCAGCCTTTCAGCTTTGATGTCCTGATATTGCTCTGCTAGCTTAAATGCAAAGCATTGCTGGCCCTGAGCCAGAAAATTTTCGTAAGGACACTTAACAAGTGCCAAATTAGTGCAGAGTTGAATCTGCAGTAAACAGGCATTCTTAGAAGTTAAGTTGATCTTGAGATGCTTGCTGCAGGCTTTTGTTTTTAATGAGATGAAGACCATAATTACCAGGATTGGCTGTTATTCTGTGCATGGGGAAGGACAGAGGATATGAACAGGGCACTGTGAAATGCTGCTAAGAGATAGGAAGTGTGAAGACCAAAAGAGATGCTGGAATATGTACACTGGGAGCCTAAGGAGAAAAGAGGTGAGTAAATGAGATACAGGAGCACAAAGAAGACTGCAAAGTTATTAGAATCAAGACCAGGTAAAATGTTGCAAGAGACTAATCCTACCTAGGAGGATGGAAAGGCAGCTCTTATGTCTTGAAAAAAATGGGGATTAAAAGACTTGCTCTTCAGCAACAACAGGAAGTATCTCACACATATTTAAAGCTGTATTTTGTACTTTAAAAGTCAGTTCATTTTAGGAAGTATCAGGGTCAGAAAGAGTAGTTGCAAAGGTAAACTGAAACTGCACAAGTATAGCCTCTTTAAAAATCTTAGATTTCAAACCCAGTCTTTTTTTGGGGGTGCTGACTAGCTATCTTCACTTGGCTATGCTGGCAACATTATTTTTTTCAAATCAGCAACCATGAATGCCATTATAGGGACAAACAGCATGTAAGAGATCTCAGGAAAAAAAAAAAAAGGTTTTTCTTATAATCTGTTTCTTTCATTTCACTTTCTTTCTGCAGTTTGTGACATGCTCTTACTCCTGTGAAAGTGGAAATATTACTACTAAATTCATGTTCTCCTATAGCAGACGCCTTCTGGCTGGTTAACCTGTTAAGAAAAACATGATGATACACCATCATGTTGCTAAATATTTCTTCCTACATTAGCTTTCCAAATGTAAAAATAGATAAAATTGTTCTAGCAACACAAGGACTACCACAGCTTAGTTTCCTACATAGTTTTGCTGTAAGTCTCTTGAACACCCTGCCACCAGCTATTTTCACCTCACAAGGCTGATGTAATTTTTTGAGTCTAGCTCCTATAAATGCTGTTATCTGGGGCAAACAGGGGGCTGGCAGGCTGTACAAACACTGACTCGCCAGGCAGCTGGTGCCTCATGACTGCTGGTCTTGCCAAATGGGAAGGGTCAGGATTGCGTTTCCCACAGTTTTTCCCGGCAGGGGACACAGTAGAATCTTTACATCCATTTTTGGAGGTTAAAAGAGTCATTAGCAACCTACTTGTTTTAATTTGTTCCCTACTCTCTCCTTTGATGGTGCTGATGCTGGATACTGTGGCAGTATTTTTTTGTCCAGCCATAAAATATGTGTTGATTACATCTCATATACTTCCCCAGTAGCTTTCTGTATGAAACTGACACCTTGGAAAAACTGCAACTATGACAACTCAAAACACTTCCTTTCACGCTCCCTCTGGTTTTGGTAGTACCTGGTGTTCAATACTGCCATTTCCTTAATGCTTTTATATTAAGGATACATGCTAGTTTAAGTATACATATAGATGTTTTAAAATAACAGCAAATTAGATGCATTATTTCCTTCTTATCCTGCACAAAGAAGTTACAATATGAGCTTTCAGGGGGGAGGAAAAAAAAAAAAAAGAAAAGGCTTTTCAACATTACAGAAACAGCAGAGAGGCAGGACTGGCAGAAACCACCTATGTCCTTAAGGGCAGTTTTCCATTATTAAAGCTTCACATGCTATGGAAGGTTGGTGCAGAAGGCTTGACAGTTTCATGCTTAGTTTGCTTTGGACTGATCTAAGAATTCCAATTTTCTCATATTTGAAAATCCACTCTCAGATCTCAGAATGACTTTGAGACAATATTGGACTCCCCTGGGGAGGCTTCCTGAAAGTGCTGAGCTGGCTTCCCTGTTCTCCATTTACTGTTCCAACAACTGCTGATTAGAAAAGGACTTGTGTGCCAGATTGCAGTCACTGTCTGTAAACATTTACTCACACAAACGCACCTTATGGAAAGAGAATATTCAGGCTACTTGCAGCATTATGCATTCAGAATTTCAGTGCAAACTTTTTATTCTCAGGCACTGTCAGGCAGACTTACCAGGGCAATGGAGGGGGCTAAGAGAATAGTGCCCCTCCTAATACTGCTGTTTCCAATGGTAGCAGCATGGTACCATCCATAATGCAGCTACTCAGCCCTGCAGTATCACACAGATACTTCCCCCTTCTGTTTTTAATTAATTCTGATAGCTCTTAGATGCTACTCAGGCTCTGCCTTCCTATCACTGTAGTCACCCATACTTTAGTTGCCATTGCCAAAATATTTTCTAAGCAGCATAAACACATGCCAATAAGAACAGAAAGCCAAGGAGCACTGGAGAAAGTCATTGCCTGGCAAACTACCTTCTGCAATGGCTAAACGCACCCAAAGCTGGCCCCAAGCCATTTGCTTCCTCTTGAAGTATGAAAACAAACACTGCAAAACCTCAGGCTCTCCCTTTAATATGTTTCTCTTTTGGAGCAACAGTCCCAGTAAAAGGATGGGAATTCCTACACTGCTCCCATACACATGTGAAGGCTGGTTTTACCTCCTCTCTCATTTAGTTCTTCCCCTGTCTCTCATACTGCTCATGAGATCTCCAGGGTTCATGCTGCATCTGTCTTGTATATACACACAGAGTCCTTGTCTAATAACAAAGGTGACTTATTATGTGGTCATATTTCAGGCAGCATTGTACTTTAATTATTAGTAAAAGCTAGTATTTTATTTGGTGTACGGTTAAACAATCGTACTTTGAAATTAACTATAGGGCTATGTAAACTAATAATTTCATAGATTTCCTAAGAATGAAGCCTAGAGACTTAATCAAAAAGGCCAACACCAGAGAAATTACTTTTTACATTTTGATTAAACCTATTTGAACCTAGACAAGGAAAATGCAATATATATTGAGGGAAGAATCCAATAGAATAACATTGATTTTGCATCATATATTAAAATTTAAAAATAGAAAACGTGAAAAAACAAAAAATTCACTTAAACTGGCTGAAGAGGAATAATCCTGACATCTCCAAAGGACTCCCCTTCAAAAAAGAAGAAGAAAAAAAAAAAAAAGAGATGGGAAAACATGCAAAGTAATTATAAACAAAGCATTATTGTGTGAGAACACATTTTAGTATTGAAAACATGATACCTTACATTTATAATATAACATTATAATACATAATAGAATAATATAATAGTACAGAATAGAATTAATGTGTATTGTTATAGTTATTAAATTCTAGAATCCTGTTATTAAATATTTCCCTGACCCTCTGAGGAAGTACGCAAACATGTAAATTAAATTTTTTTGGAAGCATCCTCCTGGATATCTAAGTTTGCAAACAGGGAAGTGCCTATAATCATATGTGAATGTTCTAAAAGGCAGAGAGAGCCTAACTGTCTATGAATATACAGAATTATCACTAATGCTTATTGTTCTGACATTCCTATCACCTAGGCTGAAAGAATATTAAATTTGTGCAGTTACGTTCAGAATTTCAGAAGTACCAGAATCAAACCTTAATTTTAAACCTACAGCTGCTTCAGAAGCTCATCTATTAAGCCAAAATCTTTACATACAATAAGTAGGGTTAGGTATAGAGGGTCACCCCCACACCTGTCACTTATAATCACCATAGTGTCTTTGCTGTTCACATCAACTGCAACATGCAATGTCAGCATCCTGCAACTAAGGGTAATAAACAGCAAAGAAGTATCATCACGTACCAAAAGAGGCAAAGGGTAACAAACTACAATAGGTAAAAAACTTGTTTTGTGTAATAAACTTTCATATCTAATTTTTACTGTCCTTGAAGTTACACCTGCTACAAAATTGACTGCCAAGATCCTCACTGTTGAAAAGCGTAAGACCTGCTGCTGCTGAGACTTTTTCTTCTCATCTGTTTTTAGGCTTTGCTTTAGGACATATTCTCTCCCTCCTCTTACAGGCCTTTTCATTCTGATTTGCAAACACTGGTATCTTCATGCTGCTTTTTCTCCCCTTCCCAAGATTTTGCTCTCAAACATCCAGTGACTAACAGTGAGCAAAAGGGATTCGTCAAGTGCCTCATGGCTCTACTTGTCTATGTTGTCACTTTACCAGAATGAAAGGCTCAAGTGCACAACACTGTGAACTGTGCATACACTGAGAGCTGTACGGCTTTTAGCCTTTGGGAAGGACACTGAGTCCTTCCTGTGACTACTATATCTTCCTGTGAGCTGCCTGGACACCCACCAATAAACAGCATAGGACCCTAGCTTCTGCTTTTGGTAGATAGTTGCTTTTGCAACATTTATTTTCCTGTGTGGATCTGAAAATGTCTTTCCTTCCACCACGATTCCTTTTCCAGTGACTGGACAAGAGCTACCCATAGTTTCAGCCAAATTCCTTCCCTTCTGTCCACAGCGAGACTATGAATGAATACACTTGCAAAAGCTGAAGGTTTTCTGGCTGCATGCTAAAATTGCTTCTTGTCTCTTTGCAGTCACTGAACACAGCTTGCAGGTTGTATCCTTTGAATGTATATAGAGATAGTAACAGTGCCTCATCCTTGATATTGAGAAGCTCAGAGAGAAACTTTACCATGAAATTTCTGCTTTTAAGTAGTGTCATATAAACTTGTGTTAAAATGATCCAGTTATGAGTGAAGTCAAATATTCTTACCACGGTACAGAATACGAGGATCCAAATTTGTTTGATCTTCTGTTGGCTCAGTGTGTGGTCCTGGAAAAAATCCTTACAGTTCCTCATGCTTCTATTCTCCTGTCATCAAAAAACTGTTTGTTTTCCTTTCTATTTGAATAGACACTGAATTTGGCACTGAGCAACTTGCACAATCTAGATCTTACTGTTCCCCCTACATCTTGCCAAAAATAAAGATAAAACATGCTACGGTTACTTGAAATAACTTCTAATTTATGATACATCCACTTAATCACGGTCATTTTAAAATGTGTTCTTTTAAAACTTTATATGAAATTCTGTAGAAAGGATGTCTAAATTCAGAAATTATACCCTTGTTTTTCTTAACAGTGGTGGAAAGTAAGAGTGCATTCTTATCACACATATTGTGTTTAATATCTTGTGAAAAATTGCCCAAGTTCTTAAGTGCAATAGTATTTCTGTGATTCACAAAGATTAAGAAAATACCTCACTCATCATAAGAGTGCCAGTTACTTAATGCACAAAAGTACCAATAAATGTAAGACCTGAAACAAGGATCAGTGATGAGAAAGAATGCTGGAATAACTCAAAAACTGGAGTACTGCAGCGCACAGATGCAGGCTCTGCAGGAAGGACAGGCTGTAAAGGTGAGGAGTGGACATAATATTTTATGTGAGAAGGCAACGGGGATGCATCAATCTCTGCCTTGGGATTGATGATGAGGTGGCTGGGAGCTGATGGGGAAGGGTTAGTGGGCAGGCCCTAATGTCAGGAAACGTGTTTATGAAGGGTTAGGGAAGTTGACCCTGATGAGGGAATGTGGAAAGTAAAAGAAAGCTTATACAGGTACATAGGCAGAAAGACAAGAGAAAATGTTATCTTTGGTGGAGGAGGTGATCAAGTTAGAGATCAACACAACTGGAAGAGTGTTGCAAGCAAGGGGGGGGGGGGGGGGGGGGGAATATGTCTTCCTTCCTCTCTGCTCAGCCCTGGTGAGAGACATCTGGAGTACTGTGTGCACTCCTTTGGACTTTCCAGTGCAAGACAGACATGGACATACATACTGGAGCAAATCCAGCAGTGGGCCACAAAGATCACTAAGAGACTGAAGCATCTCTCATACAAGGAAAGGCTGAGAAAGCTGGGAGATTTTAACCTGGAGAAGGCTCAAAGAGATCTTATCATTGAATGTAAGTATCTGACGGGTGGAGTAAAGAAGATGGACCCAGACTCTCTCAGTGGTTCCCAGAGACAGGAGAAGCAACAATGGGCACACATCAAAATACACGAAATTGCATTTAAAAATAAGAAGAAACTGTTTTTACTGAGAGCATGGTTGAACACTGGAACAGGTTGTTCAGAGAAGCTGTAAATCTCCATCCCTGAAAATACATGACTGGACATGTTTGTGCGTCCAGCTGGGTGTGATGAGCTAAGGGTGATGAGCTAAGGTGATGAGCCAAAGTTATGGAGCAGGCTGCTGGCAGCACCCGTGCTTGCCCTGAATATCATTCACTTGTAAATATTACTTCTGTTCTTTCTGCCTCCTCCTGCTTTAAACAAGCAGCCAAAGTCCATCAGTCAACTTCCTGACAGTTTGGGCAGCCAGAGCCCACCTTGCTTGACCACTTCTGCTGGGACAGACAGGTCTGCTTTCATTTCACAGCCCTGCACCCCACAGCAATGGGCACAGCCAGCATCTTCACATGCTCCCCACCTCCACAAACAAACCCATGCCTGGCTTGCTGGGGTGCAACTCAGAGCTAGCAAGGAGCAACATGGGCTCCCACAAACACAGATGCGCTCAAAGCCACCCCCGTGTCAGGCTAGCTGTTGTAACATTGTTGTAATGTTACAAAACATGGTAATGTTGTTAAGTATTTGCAAGGCAGCTTACAAACCCGTGGTCTAGACGCAACGCAGTTGGGCAAACTCTTGAGGATCAGCCTCCAGGAGAGGTATTATAAGACAGTGAAAATACGCTAAGGAATGCCACAGGGCCACAGTCAAGTAAATGGGGCTCTGCCTGTGTGGAAGACGCCATGCATTTTTAAGTCTTTTTACATGCTTGTAATTTTGGATGCTACCAAAAAGTAAATCTCAAAATAGCAACAGATTTTAAGCTTTTGCATGTAACAGGCTTTGAGTTTGACAGATTTTATTGTACAAATTAGGAAAGAAATGAAAATACACACAAGAAATTTGAATAAATGTTTTCTCTAGGCTTACTGCAACAGGGTGAAAAAGTGTCATGCAAACCCGTACATATTTATTCAAAAAGAAGGCCACAATGCCCTTGATTGCATAGTACAACTCCCACTGCAAATTTGTTTTTTTATAATACTGTATGTTTGTCTGACTCGGTATACAAAATGTTATATCACAAACAAAGGCTGTTGTTTATAAATGTCAAGCCTGCCAAAACATCCTAGACTGGTCTGCTCTAGCCCTGCCCAGTGATGAAATATTCCCATTTAACTTCAACAAAGAAGTCAAATCTACGTAAACAAGTGGATGATTTAGTTTATAATTTTATGCTGAATTTAAATTAAGATCTACTAGGCATATGTTTTTCAGGGTGGATATTGTATTAGAGAAGCTATAAGATTTTTAAAATTCATCTGCAAAACTACCCATTCATGGAGGAGGTAGTACAGTTCTCACAAAAAGTACTGTGTGTTGAGTTCTCAAAAAACACTCATTTACTACTTCAGTCATCTGAATTTTTTCCTAGAAATGCCAGTGCTCACTTGCTCTTCACAGCAGTTACAAAGTCCAGCCACAACACGGTGAAGATGGGATTGCATTAACTCTGCAGGACACCAGAGTGCAGAAAGTGACAATAAATTATTTAATCCTTTGTCACTACTCTGGAATGAATTAATGTAATCAGAACAGAACAAGGGGATAATTCCATCCAACCGCAGACTCTGCTGCCATGGACTCTGAGCATTAAGAGAAAAATTTTAAAGCCTCATGTGTGGCCCACAGCTGAACACCTTCTTCAGTGTCTGTACAAAAGCCAGTGCGTAGACTCAGGAACCTATGGCACTGCCACACCTACAAAGGTCATCAATCTCACACCATTCCCTGGCATTAGAAAGTTGGAGCAAAATGGTTTCTAAAGAAATTGCTTAAATGTCTGTCCAAACTCTGGTTAAACAATTATAAACCCTAAAATCAGTTATCGGAGCAACGTCTTCCAGGATTAGGGATAGAGACTAGGAAAAGTCGATTCTGAGTGGCTAGCATAATCTCAGATTTTGTATGGTAACCAAACAACTCTATATTTAAGATTCAATGTGGCTTAACATATGCCTATCCAGTGTTTTTACATTTATTACATCAGATACTGAAGAATGATGACTTTCTTTTATACTGGATTTTTGCTCATTATATAGGTAAAGCTAGGAATATATGTCAATATAATTTTAAATACCATAATGGATATTTCCGTGTACGACACTGCTTTATTACAAACAAGTGTAACCAAATTATAAGAGACTTTTAGTATAAATTAACATATCAGCTTCCAAGTTAACTATGGATATGTCTACTAGAGCATTATAGTTCTTAACAACAGTGCGTTGTGAAGGCAAATATACCCACTTACTGTGCTTTAATTCTCTTCATGGTGCAATCTTACTGCACACAAACTTCGTATGCCTTTTCAAGACACCTTTCCAATGAAACTAAACTGGAAGATGCACTCCATAAGTGCACAAAATATGTTTTAGCTGCTAATGGGCTGCAAGAGCCTCAACTGAGTGGGCTGTACCCCGTTAAGACCTTCAGTAAACAGCAAGCGCAAAGGTAGCAGCAGAAAGCTGTCAGTATGCAGTTTATGCCACACTTTTTATGCGCGTAAAGGGCCAGGTATCACCTGTTTCACAGTGGCTCTTTACAGTCAGCCTTTACAGTCAGTTCTTGACATCTTGTTCCTTCCTCATCCCTGCAAATGGTGGTATTTTCCATGTCTTCTTTATCTCGGAATTGTCAACAGGGTGCCACATGGGAAACTATGGGGAATACAGGAAAGTACACTATTTATAGTGGTCAGAGAGCTTGCGGTACCAGGAGGATACCAAACTGATGGCTTGCCAGTGATTGTCCCATCAGCCTCTGGTGAGAGGACCAGACAGGGTAAAATATTATTTAAAAAGATGAAAGAATATCTATGTGTAAAAGTTACAAACTTGTCTTCATGAGAACCCAGGACTTTCAGAGCAGCATGGCAGTACTACCCACATAAGAGAGGGCCTAAGCAACGAAGAGACAGGCGCACTACTGAGCTTCCTGCACAAGGCATTGTGGCCATCTGTTCCCACCCCCAAGGTCAACCATGCAGACTGCACTGGTAGCTAAGTCAGGCTTAACAAAGGACTCTCAGTTTCTCAACTATCTGGTACAGATTTATAGAGATTTATAGAGGAACTCTCGCACTGAATGAATGGAAAGGACACGTGACCAGCAGGTTGAGGGAGGTGATTCTCCCTTTTTACTCTGCTCTGGTGAGAACCCACCTGGAGTGACACACCCAGCTCTGGAGTCCTCAGCACAGTAAAAACACAGACCTATTGAAGCGGGTCCAAAGAAGGGCCACAAAGATGATGAGGGTTGGAACACCTCTCCTATGAAGAAAGGCTGAGAGTTGGGGTTGTTCAGCTTGGAGAAGGTTCCAGAGAGAAGTTATTGTAGCCTTTCAATACTTAAAAGTGAGTTTATAAGAAAGATGGGAAGAGATTTCTTAGCAGGTGCTGTTGCAACAGGACAAGAGGTGATGGTTTTAAACTAAAGGAGGGTAGATTCAGACTGGATATAAATAAGAAATCTTTTACGACGAGGGTGGCAAAGCACTGGAACAGGTTACCCAGAGAGGTGGCAGATGACCCATCCCTGGAAACATTCAAGGGCAGGTTAGACAGGTTCCTGAGCAACCTGACCTTGTTGATATCCCTGCTCATTGCAGGGGGGTTGGACTAGATGACATTTAAAGGTCACTTCCAACCCAAACTATTCTATGATTCTATGACCTTGTATTTATAGGTAGAGATGCTGGCATAGACTAAAACATTTTGCAAATATACTGACTCAAGGGAAGAATACAGATACTTATACATATATATTTTAAATTTCTGCCAAGGCCTGATTTAGGTTTGCTTTTTTCCCCACACGGACATAAAATCCCATGATGAGAACACAAACCAACAGCCCAGTGTTTTTATCCTTCAACTTTATGACATTTGTATCTTACCCTATTCATTCTGCCAAGCAAATAAGCATGGTAGTGACAACCGACACTACAGAAAAGACAGTGCAGTATCAAGAAGTAAAAAAAATTAAGATCAACACTTTCTCTAGCAATGTCACTAAAGCTTTACCATGGAATCGAGTCACATTGCTCTGGCAATGATTTTCTGGCAAAACTACCTGGTGTCCAACACCCTTATCCTCTACATCGTTCATGTGAAATATAAAACTATAAGAAAATACAAATTCTCAAACCTTTCAACATGTTACTAGCTAACTGTAACTACCCACATTTGCTGGACAGAATAAAAGATGTGTATCAAAATACCTTTTACCTTTAAATGGACTGCTTAAATACATTGCTATGTATTATTATTACAATAGATTGTTTACAGTTGTACCTTATCTTAGTGCTTCTGATTGACAAGGCTACTATTGCAAATAAGTGTGATCTATTAAAACAACACACAGACATCACTGACGTTGAAGACTGCAGTAGAGCAGTTACTAGTTTAGCTTCTCAGGAAGATCAGGTTTGACAGTAGGAAGTAGTAAGACTTCAGCTGTAGAAGTGCAGTTTTATTAATTCAAGATTGCTCTGTCATAGACTTAGAGCTCCATCAGTTAAGGCTTTATTTTTATATACTTACAGATTTTCCAGGGTTTTTTGGTAAATGGTTATTATGGCTGTGATGGTTATATGGAGCCCTGAAAATCACAGTGAACTATAACCAATGTTTTGCAAACACTTCTGTGGTATGTAAGAGCAATTTAAGGCAATCTGGCCCTGCAGAGACAGGTGTAGTAGAGTGCTTGTAGGGTATGTGAGGCTAACGTCAGGTACGTAGAGTTACAGGTATGCGAAAGGTGTTGAAACTGTTAAACCATGTGCTGGTAACAGAACATGTGAGGATACAGACCAGCACACAGGATGCAGTCATGAGGAAATTAGGTGGTTTACATACATTACAGGCAAGCATTACTAGCTATAACAACAGCAGCTGTGTAAAGAGCTGTGGAGACACTTCGCAGGTTAGTAAAGAGCTGCAGATGAGGGTATACTGGCACTACAGAGACACTGTCATGGCCATTGGAGCTCCAGGCATACATCCAGAAAGCCACCTGCACCGCCACGTCACTCGTCCCCCAGAAACACATCTAGAATGAACAGACATCAAATGCCACAAGAGAGCAGCCGCTTTTCACAGCTGCGTGTCAGCACCGCACCTCGGCCCCGCTACCCGCACAGGGTCGAGGGGACTGAGGCCCATTGGCACGGCACAGCCAAGGGGACCCAAGCAAGCCACCAGGCGCCCCAGTGCCTTGGCTCGGCCACAGTGTGGCTTTGTGCCTCCTCACCGGAATATCGCAGGCGGACAGGGCCATCGCGGAGCCTCACGGCTGCGTGCCCGGGTGCAGCCGCTCCTCCCGCCTTAAAATGGCGGCAGCCGGGTAGCTCCCCCATCGCCGGGGGCTCCTCGCTGCCATTTTCCGAGGGAAGGAGGCGTGGGTCGCCCGTGACAGGCGGCGGTGGGTGGGGGAGAAAAGCCGCCGCTGGGCCCCACTTCCTGCCCGTCCCGCCTAGCGGCTGTCCCCTTGCCCGCGGGCAGGCGCTCTGAAACCCCTCCAGCAGCAACCGCGCCGCAGCCCGGCCAGCTGCTCCCCGCCCGCCGGAAGTGGCGTCAAGCGGCCGCAGGCCCGGCCCAGGCAGCACCCGCACGGCCACGCCCCTCGCGGCGGGCCCCGCGCCGCCACCCGCCGCCAGTAGCCCCATCGGGCCTCCGCTGCCACTGCTTCCGCGCTTCCGTCCGCGGCGGCACCCCTCGTGCGGCGTGAGAGCAGCGCGGGAACCGGTCTGTGCTGGGGGAGCCGCCCCCGGCCGCCCGGCGCCGTCCGTTAGGGCAGGCCCCGCCTTTTCCGGGACTCTCTGGCTGGGCCACCGCCTCCTCCTCCCTCGCTCGCTCTCCCTTTTGTGAGTTATAGCAACCGTTGCCTTGTGAATCAAGCGCCATAGTCACCGTAGTCCTGGCGACTGTTACCCATCAACAACAACCGCACCTCTCCTGCTCCTCCTCCTCCTCCTGCTGCTGCTCCTCACCCCCTTCCTCATCGTCACCCACAACAACAACAACAACAGCCACCTCCAGCAGCAACGACAGCGGGAACACCACCACAGCCCGCCTCAGCCCAGGTGAATACGCTTGTCGGGCGCACGCTGGCCCTCCCTCCGCTCTCCCTCCCCCAGCCGCTGCCTCCCCAGTTTTCGCAGCATCCGGGCCGGGGTGCTCCCTTGGGCAGCGCCGTTGGCCTCGGCGCAGCGAGGGGTACGTGGGTCGCCCTCACGGCTCCCCCGCTTTTCCCTGCCGCCACCCTTCTCCGTCCCTCTTCTGTGTGCCTTTCCCCCCCCCCCCCCCCTCACTCCCCGCCCCGCTGTCCCTGGGTGTACTTTGCGGTTGGGTGGGGAGTGCGTTCTTGAGAGGGGCGCTTGGGATGGGGGTGTCTGTTGGGCGGGGAGGGGAGCTGGCCGCTGTGCGAAGCGAGGAGGAAGAGTGGCTTGGCGGTGATGGGGACGGAGGCACGCTTCTGGGACCTCCAGGACAATTGCATGGATGCGGTGGGTATGCATCTTACTTGGTCTCTCGTTTGCATGGATGGGGGAACGTAGAAATTGGGGAACGAGGCTCCGGCCACAGTCTAAGGTTACTTACTTGAAACCCGAAAAAACCCGTGGGGTGGGAGGAAAGATGTAGCCAGACTCGGATCCTGTAGCACACCAAGAGGCAGGGGGTGTTTTTTGCTTTTTTACTTACAGGGGCCTTGTTCTGATTTGACGCGACTAATTGTTGCAGATTTTTGTAAACTTGCCGTGTCTTATAATGATACTCTTGTGCTATCGATCGTATTAATCACTTTTTTGTGCTTTATTTAGCCATGTATTTTTTCTTTTATTCATAATTAATGTTGCTGCTTATTTTAGTGCAAGCTGTATTTTCTTTGTATTGTGAAGCGTTTTTCTGCTTATTCAGTACCACCCCCACCCCCCATACACACACACAGAGCAGGAAGGGTTTTTTCCTTTCTGCACTCCTTCTGCAGGGGATTATTTTTTAAATGATGCTTCATACTGCCAGTGCATGTGCATATCTGGTTTATGCACAGTGAATTATGTTCACGTGTAGAGAATTTATTTCGTTTTCCTTAAACTCTGCACAATAAAGGAAATTCAGGATATTGACTGTGAGTTTGTGTGCTGAGCAACACAAAGAAGGGAGAAAACAAGAAACAGTACTAAAAAAAGTCTTTGTGATTTCATAATTGCCACTGTATTTCATGAGTACCTTTGGGAAAGAGGGAAGAGGCAACTTTTTACTTCTCAAGGAGCAGTAGTAGAAATTGTTATTAATGTGAATGGTTTACATTTGGTTTTTTGTTTTTAATCCAGAATGCTTGTTTTCTTCATCCTTTTTGTGTGCTTATTAAGATATCAAGATCTTCCTCATCAGTGATATCAAATTATACTTTATATACTTTTTAAATTCTGTGAGATGCAGTGAATTTTTGGCATCTATTATGGCAATGAAATTTTCTTATAAAATCTCCATATCCATGTTGCACTCTCCCCTTAGACTTGTAAAATCATGTGTGGCAAGCTGAATGACAGCTTGTTTATTTCCTTATTGCTTTATTTAGTAAAATAGGAAAAAAGATGGTTTTAATGTAAACCCTACATTATAATTGTATATACACTTTTTCTGGGTTTATATCTGTAGAAGCTGGTATAAAATGCAGGGTTCCTCACTGCAATTTCAGCAATAATGTATTTGTCTCACATCTGAACTACAAATGATTGTGACATGGGCAATTTTTCAAAGCAGCTATCAAACAAAAACCATGCTAAGCTGTTAGTGCACTGTTGATATGAATATTTCTTAGGCTAAGGCATATTGGATCTGTCTTGTCTTTTTTTTTTTTTTTTAATATATATTTCATGGGCCAGCAAGAACTTTGAAAATTTATTGTTTCAGTAATGACCAAAGGTTTCTACATCATCATCTTTTTGTGATTTCACTCAAAGATGAAACCACTGAGTACTGATTTTCTAGGTCTTGCTGTTAAATAAGCTCTAAAGAGAGTAAGAATTTTCAGTGGGACTTACAGTACTGCATCAGTTACATAGCACAGTTGAATCATAATGTATTTGTTATTTTATTGGGTAAATTATATGATTCATTGGTTGTAAAATCTTTCCTGGCCTTCTACTGTTGTTGAAAAGAGAGGATACTCATTCTGCTCCATGCCTATCTTGAGTAGCCCTCTTACAGCAGGACAGAGTACTACTTGGGAATGGAATCCTTCCTAGGCGTTGAATCTCTTTGCAGAACATGTATCCAGACCTGGTAACAATGGAAAGTGCATGTGTAGGCTATTAGACAAACTTTGTGTTTTTAACTTTGTGAGGAGACATGCATGTTTCTTAATAAATCAGATTAAAAGTATATGATTTTTGTCTAAAAAAAAAAAGACTTTTTTAGTACTATTTAGACATATGTTCCTTAGAAAATGACTGCAATTTGGAAAATAATTATGCAACTGTAATCACCAGCTTTAATGTTATGGACTTTACTGAGAGAAGTATTGACTTTTTGTTCTCTCTAAAATATAGTAATGATCATGAGATCTGCATTATGCATTCTGATTTCCTAATGCTATCAGTTATCAAATAGCTGATGCCTGTGATGGGAACCAGTATTTGAAAATGAGGTGGCTTCTGATTTATTTTTTTTTCCCCCATTGGTTTTCATGGCTTAGACTTTGTAACTGTCTAATTGTGTTTTAACGTATCCTCATGAGCCAAAATGGATCATATGCTCTATTCTGTTATTACTGAGCTAACTCTACATTGTGCTACTCTGGAGAAACCTTTTCAGTAATGTAATGTTGATAAATGAAATGGAAATCAAAGATACAATGCTGTTGAAGAGTTTAAAGTCAGAGTGCTTTATTTGATAATTAGGTTTGGCTTTGTTAGCACTATCCTGTTTCTCGTTCCCACTTGATAGGGTAGTTTGCTAATCACAAAATTGTCTAAAGAATAAATTCTGTAATTTTTTTTTTTTTTTTCATTTACTAAACTTTACATTGAGAAGGAAGGCTGTTAGTATTTTCCTCTCTTCTTGCTTGCAATGTAAGCAAGTGTCTAAAATGCAGTAATCTTTTATCATTGCAGTTCTAGCTAGTGTTTCTATCTTCACTTTGTCCTCTTATGAAAGGTTTCTTTCCCTCTTAAGGTATTCTGAATTAGTTGTATTTTTACCTGCAGTAAAATGAATAGGTTTTCAACAATATAAGTTTTATGACTCTTGAAGTCCTTTTTAAAAATTATTTTCAGCTGAAACAACATGTTATAAGTGCATCACAAATACAGAATAAAAAAGAAGCTTTCAGTGGTACTGAAGTGTCCTTGTAGTTGGAGTTCCATTTCAAAATCAAGCTCTTTGTTGAATGAATATTACAATACCAAAACAGTATGGTTTTGAATTATGAATGAAACTACTTATTTTATTACTAATAATGAGAGCTGAAAAATTAATGAGGCTTTTAAAATGAATAGGCTAATGCTTAAATCATGTTTTTCTGTTCACCACAAGTTTATTTACGTATTTCTGGTAACGTCCATTGTCAATTGCTACAGGACTTGTCTTTTCTCACAATCTGCCAGTATTCTGGAAATTTAAGGAGCTGTGCATATACTGTTTGGCTAAATCTAGTTTGTTAGGGACAGATGGCTGATTTAAACAGGTGTCACTTCCAGTTCTTGTGTGTTGTGTTGAGACTTCCAGAGGTTTACAAAAGAGCTGCTTAAAGCAGGTGGTGATCTCTGCTTTTGTGATTAGGAAAATGTACTTTTGTAGGAAATTATTTTCCCGGTGAGTAGGAGTGTTACAGTAGTTAACATGTCATATCAGAGTCTGAGGTGTTCCATATAGTATAATCATGTTATTTTTTAAATTCTGTTCTCATTGGACTTTTAAAGAGATGTGACTATTTGGGTGTAAAACTTAGCAGTTTGCAACTGTGTGATATAGTCCTAATAACTTGCTTGCTTTCAAAACCAGGAGCAGATATATTGCTTGATGTAACAATTTTTTTACTGAATTACCTTTTTTTCTTAAATAATGTTTGACTTTAATTTTAATAAAAATGACCTGTTAAGAATATAGGGTAAATTTCAAACTTCTTTTTTTTTCCCCACATTAGGACACCTGCAGTTTTCCTTTTTTAAAATTATTTTGTTCTTTAATAGTTATAATTTCCCCAGTTATAAAATATTTTAATAGAGACAATGAAATTTGATTTCTAATAATTCTTAGGCATTTCTTGTTTCTAAGATTTTCTTTTTTTTTTTTTTCCTTTTCTTCTATAATAATGACCGGTGTTTATTCATAGTTGTTTTCTTTCTAAAAGATGCACCAGAGGGTGCTATACTATTGGAAATACAAAAAAGGAAAGAAAATGCTAAAAAATCTTTCTTTCAAATACACTGATAACATAGATGTGATTTGAGTATATCTTATTTATTTCTACTTTTTTCTGTTCATTGCAATATATCAAGCTTCCTATTTTGGCAGTATTGTGCTAAAAAGCATGGGAGAAATTGGCTGTTCATAGGTGAGTATGTCTGTATGTGTAGGTACATATATAAATACACACACTTAAAACACAATCAATCTCTGTGAAAGAGAACAACTATTTGTATGTAAATTATGGCTATATAGCATATAGCTGAAATAGTGTATGCTTAATGAAGTAAATTATTGCTCATCTGAAAAGTTAGATGAACTTGAGAAACAAATGCCTTTTGGAGTGACTTTTATTATATGTTATATTTTTTCATTTATAATCTGTATTCACATTTTATGTAACTTGAACATTTATAGCTGAATTACTTTTAAAAAATGATTGCTGCTTATAGTTGTTTTGTTTTGTTTTTTCTTTGTTGCTGGAATTCTTCCTGGGTGAAACTGAGGTTGAAGTTTACTTGTTCACTTCCAAATTGCAAATGACACATGAGCTCTAGTTGATTAGGATAGGTTTCTCAATTGATCATCAGTTATGGGAAAGGAAAAAAACCAACAACCCCACTAAAAACCTCAACCCCCCCAAAAACAAAACAAAATAAAAACCAGCAATAAAAACCATATCCTCTACATATTTGAGTACCACTGTGTTAACATTGCAAAAATTTCTCTGTGTATATGAACCTAACAGATTAGAATTTCACTTTTGTAACTTCCATAGCTTAATAATATCTACTGTTTTTCCATACACCATACGATTAATAAGTTAATGTTTCTTTTGTGCATATGGATGATGGTGTCTAGTGCAGTACAATTTTACATTGCAAGCATGTGTAAAGGTGCAGGTTGTTTTTCCTGTTCCACCATGGTAAATTGCTTGTCTTTGGTTTCCTAGCTCCAGATATAGTGGCCCAAAATCAAAAGGCAGTGGATGGACTATACTGTCGGTTGTATTAGAAAAAAAAAGTAATAAAAAAAATAAAATCCTGTGTTACAATTTTAATATATTTTAATGACGCTTGGAAGTTTAAATTTTGGCAGTTCAGACTTCCTCTGTAAATTTGTAACTTCTGACCTGTCTTACTTGTTTAAATTCTTCAGTGGCATTTGTAACAATGCTGTGGGAACACCAAAGATTGTATATTAATTGCTAAATTTGAGAGATTTTTATTTATTCATTGGTAAGAGGAAAAAAATACCTAGCATGATTTTTAAAGGTCATTTCATCCACCCATGGGCCCAGTACACTGAGTATGTATCAACTTCTTAGACTTTCTTGGAGGAAAGAATTTCTTTAGTTCTTTCATTTTCATCATATTGAAATCTTATCTCAGGTAGGTTTATAAGGTCTTTGAGGCACGAACCATGTATTTAGATTTTGTTCAGGCTTTGGATGCTACCACTACAACTAATGACTCAAAGCCTCATTTATTGTGGATTTGCCAAGTAAATGGCTTCTCTCTTCTGTTTTATTACCTTGTGATAATTAATCTGTGTTTTCTCTTATATACTACCTCAGGGATGTTTTCTGAACACTTAAACTTACTGTAGTTAAATCATACAACATTGCAAAGTAGAAAGAGAAATGGGCAAATCTGTTAAAAGCTGCAGTATATCACTTTTCAGGTGTCATTGAATCACTTTAGTCTGCTTCAGTCAAGGTGTTGTGTTTTCTTGTTTGATTACCTTTTTCTGTGTTGCTTACCTATACTTCCCTTATGAAGAACTGAAGAAACGTAATGGCATTCTGAGCTGGAAGTACATACAATACAGTTGTTAAGGTTATATATAGCTATGTATTATGCCTATGTGGAGCTAAAATTCAGAAATACATATTTAGCTCCAATAAGCTAGTTCATGTCTGCTGAATTTTCAGGTGATGCATTTTACATTGTTTCCAGAGTAACTTTGGTCTGATTTTCTCCTTCTCCTGCCCCACACCACCTCCACCCTCAATGTACCAAAATCCAAGAGGGGAAAGGGGGCACTGTTTGGTTACTTGCTCCCTTAATCTGACAATGGTATTGGATATTTGTAGGCTATCTAAAAGGTTGCTTGCTAGTGTATTAGATGACCAGGATTGCCAATTTGAGCTAGTGTCTTTCAATGTGATCTGTTGAAGATTATATACAAAGCATTTGCAAAGACTCCTATTGGTCTCTGTAGCCTAATCGGTACAAAATGAGATTCTATCACCTTTTCTTCTTTCTTATCTCTTGGTAGCATTCTGCACTGTGAACAGTCTTACATGAGTTGAACTGCAAAAAGTAACTAGTATTTATTAGGGAGGACTAAGTCTACTCATTAAAGGTAGGTGAAAGCAAAAATAACAAATTAATTGTAATTCTCTTGCCATTGGAACAAGTGGTAGATATCAGGATTTCTGTCTTCATGTTAAATGTCTGAAATGTGAAGATTCACCTTCTGTTTAACTGCTGCAAAAAGTTTTCAGAATTCTCCATCTAAAGCCCCAACTACTTCTCTGCTCTCTCTCCCTCCCCCTTTACCCTCCTCCCCAAGTCTGTGCTGTATTCTTACCTCTTCGATATTCCGTATTTTACATAAGCAGGAGAGACAGTAGACGTACAGATTTAGTGAAGGCAGTTATTGTCCTACTCCACATTCCTGTTGAGGAGATCTTCCATGAGGAAGGGTATGTGGCTGTACACAATGGATTGTTAATTTGTATTTCTAGTTAAATTTTTATGTGCTATGTTTATTACGGTTATTTGATGTTAATGGCTTTGGGTGTCTTTGAGAATTTGTAAAGAAAATAAACTTGCCTTAAAACTACTTGCTTTAATTAAAAACCTCTGCTTGCTTTTTAAAACCTTTTCTTAGGAAAAGAGTTGTTCTATAATCACCATTTTAAAACTAAATTTACTCAAAATTTCTAATTAAAAACCCTAAATTAACGATCAGATCACACACAGTTTACAGTTAATTTATAGGAAGTTCATGGTTAGATACCTATAGGTCTACACACTATTACACCCATTTATAAAATTAATATATGATTTATGAAAACTATTTGGATTACTTCTGCAGAAAGGTCTGCTTGGATGCATTCCTGTGTAATGTGCTCTAGGTGGCCCTGCCTTGGCAGAAAGTTTGGACTAACTAATCTCCAGAGGTCCATTGCAGCCCTCACAATTCTCTGATTCTGTGAAGGTCTGGCTGTATTCAAAGTCTTGGCTGGTGAGGAGCAGTTGAACTACCTGCATAGTAGCTGATTTACCAAATTAACTGTTAGCCATGAGGTGAAACTGATGTCCTAGTTTGTTGAACATTTGTAGCTAAGGTCATGTCAACATGTTGGTTTGCATTTAGTATTTAGTTCACTCCTATTTCATTTGTCCCACTCTGTGTTAAACCACTTCAGCTAAGTTGCAGTGTGCTAAAGCATCAATAAATAACTCTTCCATATTTATTTTATTGTTTTATATCAGATTTAGTAAATGGAAAAAGTAGAATCCAGCAGATTTTGAACTCTGAAGAGTTGATTCTGTGTAATAATAGTAGCAATTCTGTGTAACTTCTAGGAAGACTATTATTTGGAAAGCTCTTCTGTAGCTATATCATCCTTATGGTTGTTTTAGGGATTAAAACATGCTTAGTTTTAGAATAGAGGTATGTATCACAGAAGTATGGCTGCATTCCCTTATTCTGTGAAAGTCCTCTTGTGCTCAGATTCTAGGTTTTGAAGTGAGGTGAGCGAGAGTGAGCTAACATGAAACTCTACATGGTATTGTCTCTTTCCAGTTTTCCAGGTGCTTTCCAACTGAAGGTTGTCCTGAGTTGCTGAGTTTTTCTCCAGCTCTCTGAAACTCCTTTGTACTGTAAGGAGCATAATCCTGACATGGTATTTCGAGGAACAGTAGCGGGCAGATAAATTTGTAGAAGTTTTGGTGCACTGGGTGTGTAATTATGTGGAGATAAGAAGGGCTTAGGGCTTTCCAAACCTCAGGCTGAATCTCAGAATTCGGGTTTTGTAACTGAAGTACACTTCACTAGTGAACTTATGCCAAATTAAGGGCAAGGTTTATTTGCAATAGACTGAGAATTAGAATTGGTCATACAAAGCAGTAGTATAATTTATCATGCAAGTAGTGATTTTGTTTTGTGAAACAGAGCTTCTCCTGGTATTTTAAAGGTTGTGTTTTTATGCTGGTTCAGTTGCAGCTGTTTGGTGCGTGCTTTTCCATGCACTTTTCAAGTCATCCAGATGGTCAGTAGTCGGAGAGCGTAACCTTATGAACTTATGTGGTCTGGGTTATTCAGATTTCAATTACCATCTTATATCAGTAGTTGTTTGGTGAGGCAGATCTTACTAAGATTTAAATTTCAGATACTAAAATCACCAGCCATGATCCTGATATGAGCCACTGAGTAAAGTTTTCTGTCTTTAATGGGGTTTGAAGGTGTTCAATATCTTCCGTGCTTGTCTTTTGTATAGTACAGATTTTTTTTCTGATTGACTTCTGAAGAAACTGACATTTCTTGACTTATGGGAAGAGCTAGACACAGGATCATAACTTGGGTGGTGACAACTTTCATCATTTAAGAAAGACATAGTCTTCATGTGGCCTTGAGTCATAAATTATGCATCACAAACGTATTTCAGATAGCTGAGATGAAGGTGAGTTTTAGGATTGCTTTGCATGTGGAAGACTGCCTTTTAAGGACTCCTACTGCTTGATTTGAGGATGGCATACTGGCTTAATTGACTGGGACCTGGGACAACCCAGTGCTGTGAATCTCAGCAGCTTTTAATGACTTGTGTCCTCAGCACAGTCATAAGCTTGGGATACTCAAAAGTTCTGTGTCAGCATAGTTGTGTTGTTGGTTACATGTTATGATTGAAGGATGGTTACTGTTCAGCTGAATTTCTTGAAAGCTCAACATCAACAGGCTGGCCATCTGTAGCCTACTGAAACAAGATTAAGCTGGAGCTAGCAGTTGTTTTGGTTTGTTTTTCTTTTTTGTCTTTGTTTTTGTGGGGTTTCTTTTTTTTTTCTTTTTGCTGTTGTTGTTTGGGGCTTTGTTTGTTTTGTTTTGTCTTGTTTTTCTTTTTTACCTGTACTGAAAATACCTGATGTTTTTATTAAAGTATATAATTTTCTTCTCACACCTTATAGTATTGGAAAAGGTATAATGTCCAAAGCAGAAAAACAGATGTATCTGAGAGGAGATTAGAAGTTAAGTTTTGGTCATCTATAACAAAGAAAAGAGTGTGTGTGGGAAGTTGTGACCAGAAGTGCTAATGTACGTAGTCCAAATCTGTTGTATAGGAAGGGCAACACAGCAGGATTTGGCCATTAAAAATGGCTTGAAGTTGTAATTGGATGTTAATAGTGGGTATAGACACGTTGATTGATAATGTGTAAAGTCCTCTAATAAAATTAGCTGTGTCATCTCCATAAACCAAGCTGCCTAGTCACAAGTGTAACTGTTTTATAGCTGTGCTTCTGAACTCCCAGTGATCTGCTTTCATTGGCTAATACTTATATTCTGTTTTAAAAAATGTATTTATTCTACATGAAGTACTTGTGTCTTTCATGTACTGATTCAAAAACTTTTTCCATACTCTAGATACAGCATTTAATTTACTAGTATGAAAATTGTTAAGTTTGCCATAAAACCAAAGGAACAGAAGATGCTTAGGGCATTCAGTGCTGTGTCCTTTGGTTGTTGTTTTTTTTTCTCAAAGAGCAAAAGATATGTGGCAGATAATTTCATAGGAATAAGAATCATCTAGTAGGGCATCACCTTTTAATCTAGGTGGTTCAACCTAGTCAAATGGAGTTACATTATGACAGTGGGTAAAACTGGTGGGTTTGCACATCTCTGACTGTTATGCTGTTTATGTATAAAGTGTATTTTCTCAAATAATCTGTTAACACAGAGTGTTAGAAAGTGCATCTTCTCTTACAGCAAATGTATAGATTATCTGTTGTCATCATGTTGGTTTTTTTTTGTGCTACTTGGTGAAATCTAGTACAAAAGCTGTCACTGAAGAAAGGATTCTCTTTTAGCTTACTTTTACAGTAATCTACTTGCCAGAAGGGAGAGGAATACCGGTCCTGACCCTCAGCCAGTAGTCAGTAGACTATGGGCTGGCGACAGAGTGGCTGGAAAGCAGTGCTGTGGAGGAGGCCCTTAGGTCCCTAGTTGACAGTAAGCTGAACGTGAGCCAACAGTGTTCCTAGGTAGTAGAGAAGATCAGCAGTGATTCTTGGGATGTATGAACAAGAGTATAGGAAGGAAATTGAGGGAAATTATTATCCCACCCTTCTCTGGAGTTACTAGGCAACATCTACATCCATGTTTAGTTTTGCCCTCACCATCCTGCCATTACGTGAAAAATGTTGGTAAACTGGGGTGTAGCAGAGGGCAACTAAGATAGTCAGGAGCTGGAAGAGCAAATGTCTGGGAGGAGACACTTAGGGACCTGGGCTTGTTCAGTCTGGAGAAGAGCTTCATGCTCCTAACAGCAGCTTTGCCTAGTGCCTGCAAGAGATCATCAAGATGGAACCAGTTTTTCGCAGTGGTGCATGGTGGAAGGATGAGAGACAATGTTCCCAAGATAAATCAAGAGGTTTACACTGGAGATAAGGAAAATCCTTTTTCCCCATGAGGACAGCCCAGCAATGCAGCTGGGGCCAAGCAAGGCTTTGTCATCTCTGTCCTTAGAGATTTTCAAGCCCTGACTGGATAAGGCCCCTCAGATGGCAAGTCTGAGGCTGCTTTGGGAAAGAAGTTTGACTTGAGAGCACCTGAAATCCTTGGCAACCTGAATGATACTGTGGTTTTACTTGTGACTCTGACTTTACAGAATATCCTAGGCTGTAGTTAGTTTGTCATCTTTTTCATGTTGGTCAGTTCCTTTTCTTAGGCCTGCAACTGAATCATCACTCTGGAGGAGTGAGAGTATCTAGAGCCAAAATCACAAAATAGTTGTCTGAGACATATCACAAAGTTATCATTTGGGTGCCCAAGAGATGATCTCCCTAAGAACACAGAACTCTTACATTCCTTTTTCCTTCAGTGCATTACTACAGTTATGTTATTTTGGTCTAACACTTTATTCTCTGGATTTCACAAACTTAGGACTGGACATAGACTGGGTTCCATGGATTTATTTATGAAATAGTTTACAGTGAAACCTTGAGAATTCTCACTGGAGCCCTGCAGCAGCAAAAGTAACAACAGTATAAAAAACTGCAATAGAAGGAAAACAAATTTGTTAGTCTCTTCAGGAAAAGGCAACTATGGATCTAAAAAGCAAGAAGAAAAGACCTTGGGTAAATACATGGCAAAACCAAACCCTAGTTGTTGATTTCTGTGGACTTTTATTTGTGTGTGTTTGTTAGGGTCTAAATTTGCATTTCTTAATTCTTTTATTGTAGCAAAACAGGAAAATAAAAAGAAAACTGCAAACAAAATTTTTATTGGATTTTATTTAAAAATTTAAAATTAATTTGATATTTCTTTGCTTCATTGAGAGCAGTTCATGGGTATTGATGAAGCATTCTGTTCTTTGCTGACTGGTTTGTAAGTGCTATTCAAGAAACAAAGGCCAGGAATCTGAAAAGTGTTGTGCTTCTTGGGGGGGCTGGTGGTGGTGGTTGTTTTTGTTTAGTTTTTTTTTTGTGTGTGTGTGTTTTTTCATTTCTTTATATTTTTGCTTTGTCTTGTTTGCATGTTTGTTGTTTTGGGTTTGTTTTTTTTTTTGTTGGTTGGTTGGTTTTTTTTTTTTTTTTTTTTTTGGTTTTTTTTTTTGTTTTTCCGCCAGTAATTAGGATATCTAAAATACTTTCCATACAGATGATCATTTCTGAGTGTCTGCAAGGAGGTGTTTGTTTAGAAAAAAAATGTTTCTTTAATCATGTAGATGCAAATAGAAAATGAATAGCAATGATGAAGAGCAATGGTGTAAGGAAGTGTATATGGCAGTAAATACTATTGGTGAAAGTATTTTTGTGATCAATACTTCTGTTGATTGTACTGGTTCTGGTTTGGTTTGGTTTTTGGTTTTTGGTTTTTTTTTTTTTTTTTTTTTGGCTGGGGTTTTATCACTTTGGGGCATCCAGATGCCAAAGCCCATAGCAAAATTAATGTATCTCTTACTGTTGTTCAACACAGCTTGAAGGATAAGCAGAGACATATGTATATAGTACTAATTGTGATACAGCCTTAATAATCAAGGTCGTACCAGAAAGTAATCTCTTTATTTAAATTCAGATGTTTCATTCTTGTCTGAATCAAATTCAATGACTAAGGTGTAAACAAGCAAATGCATTATTCAGAACCTGCATTTTGACTTTATTCATAAGTTGTTAAACTTACCTCCCTCAAATTTGAGAATTTCAGTGAAAGAGGGACATAAGATTTCCATAAAGTGTTTGCAGTGCATTTTTTCTTGGGAAAAATCCTTTTCCAAGTTGAACTAAATAACTGAATGCACAGTGAAACTTGAACTGTCCTAAAAGATCCATTACCATAATATAATCATTGCTTTCTTCAAGTATCTCTATTCTACTGTGCTTGTCTTTAAGAACATTCCTGTCAAGTAGGGTACATACCTGAATTTTGCAAGTGATTAGAATGAACACCAAGAAAATTTCTGATACAAATTTTGCTAAGCAAAACAATGAGCTTTGAGAAGAAAATTAAATAGAATAATATTTGGCGTATCTCAGAAACTGCGTAAGTAATATTCAGTGTTGGTGTTGTATGTGTCATAGTTTAGGTATTTATGTTCCTGTATGATAAATGAGATAGCTCATGGTATCCATTTAATAATGTTGTTACTTGTCAATTATGAAAAACAATGAAATTATGAAAGTTACATAGTCATAGTTTTTTATTTTAAGACTTAGAAATCAAATTCAGTTTCTGCTGTTCATGACATATACCTTTAATAAATATTGTCACTGAACATTATATTTGTATTGTTTTCTTATTCTATGTATGTGCAGTAGGGTGGAGCCTAATAAATCTTAATAATTACAGAAATAAGTTAACATTATCTTTCATTAAACTGTCTTTCAAAAGTAATTTACATTACGCAAACATCAAGGTTTTTGTCAGATATTATGAAAATTTCTGTTACGAATGTACTGTAACCTTAGAAACTAGAAAGCAAGCAAACAAACAAATATGCTTCAGATCCAGTTGTGCAATTATTGATATTGCATTTGTATTGTAAGTACAATAGCCATAAACATAGTTTTTTGTTAACAATTCACTATTGTACAGTACTAGATTGATTAATCTTTTTTTTTTTTTTTTTAGAATTAATGTACTTTTCCTAATTTTATGTCTGTGTGACTCTGTTGTTCAGTATTCACTACTTTATTTTGATTTTACACTGTACTTCCTATTTTTTCTACCTCGCTGATTTTTCTTTTGAGGGGGGAAAAAAGGTATGCTGGATAATCCTAGCTAATAAGCGCCATTATGCATGCTTTTATTTCACAATTTCATGTTTTCACATGCTTTCTAAAGTCAGTCTTAGCTAAGAGCTTGGAGAACTGTTTCAGAGAGAAATGCAATGTTAAGTAAGGAGGATATGATAATTTCAGGGTGTCATTTGTAAATATATGCCTGTAATCTAAACACAAATGTTGGAGTGGTTGGTTTTAGGTCACACATGGAACAAAAATAAAAATACGGATTTCCATCCAGGAAATACAAGTTAAGATTTTGTTCAAATCACTGTCTTTTAAGGTGCTCAGCACTCTTAGGTTGGAAAAGCAGAACAGAATGCACTATTTGCAACTGTCTTAACTGGAAGGTGGACAGAAAACCATGTGGGAGATTTTTGACATGTTTGAGTTAACAGAGTTTTATTGGTTTATTTTTGTGTGTATGAATTTGTGTATATTTTTACATTGGAAATATTTCATGATTTTGTGAGACACCAAAATCAAGCTGCTTTTCTCCCCTGACTCCCACCCCATGATAATAAAAAGTGACTTGTGAATAAATGTATGCTTGTGAAAGCTAACATACTGGAAAAAGTCATATGAGAAAGGAAACAAGGTTAAAATGAGTATCGTAAATGTTGTCCAGTGTGATAGTGAATTTCAAGCATGTTTGGTAAAACAGTATTCTTACAGTATTTCTTTGTCATTGCTTCCAACAGAATACATTTCTTATGTATTTCCTGTAGAATTACTGGATTTTCTCTTAACTTCAATGTGCATTGCTTAAAAAGTAAAGAAACATTTTGATAAGCACAATGAAATATTAGTCACCTCAAAAACTATACTCAGATGGCAAAGGACATGGATCCTTTTATCAGTTACTATATGTCTTTTTTGTTAATATTCTTGTACAAAGCAGAATGAGATCTATTTCTTTTGAACTAGCTTTAATACGTTATTAGGAAAATGATAATTTAATTTTAAAATTACTGTACTTTAAATATATAAAAAGTAAAGTGGTAGGTTTTTAAAGATATACTAAAGATTCAGGCAGCAGTGGGGCAGGGTGAAGGATATCTTTAGGACACGAAGCAGTATTTTAAAATCAGGTAGCTTCTTCTAAATGTGTGTACCCAATTTTGTAATTTCTCTGTGAATACTTGTTTGAAAGTTTTCTTTCTGATGTATATATACTTGAAGATTGATTGTTCATTTTCTTTTATTTCTTTTTCTTTTTCCTAAACAGGAAATTAAAGTATACATGACTCTTTAAGTCTCCCTTCATGTCAACATTTTTTTAATCTGTAATGTTCTTTTTTGCTGCTGTACTATATTATCACTGATGGCAGTAATCATCACATATGAACATATTCTGTTCACATATGTTTTGTAATTTCAGTTGTATTTTTAATATTTTTTGGCACTTGTTTTAGTTATTAAACTGCAGTTCAGTATCTGCTGTTCGGCTGGTTTTCACCCTCCCCACCCCGTTCCTTGTGGATGCCTGGCTTGCATATGGTTTAATATTTAACAGTTTACCTGAGATAATTGGCTAGGACAAGGCTGCTAAGGATCATACATTGTTGACATATTGCTATTCCTACAAGGCTGGATTGTACAGAGAGCCTACAGCTACTGATTTCTGCTTCCAGGGACTGAATGATGTTTTCTTTGCCAGCAGCCACTTTGCTTTCGTGTTTGCCAATCTCTAGTTTTCTCTCAGGGTGCTTTAGTCTACTTCATGTCAATGTACACAAATTTGACACTTAAAAGATATATTCTGAGGAACATTCTTTTAACCAATTTTATATAATTGGAAAAAATGTGTATTGAGAAGTTCACAATCTCTTTCTTTTACCAGCAACCTGAGAATAGCTGAATCTCCAGATTTTGGGGAAAAAAAAATTACTGCATGTAGGAGTTATTTGGGTTTTGTTTGGTTGCTGGTTGTTTTTGCTGTTGTTTTGGAGTTGTGGTTGGGTTTTTTTGTTTGCTTGTTTTTATCCCTCCTGCCTTCTTTTCTTCTTTTTTTACTTTTTTTCTTTTTTTTTAACTCACTTGAAACATACTAAGATTTTTCTGCAGAGCCTATTGATACCTGCTGCCTTTGTGGAATGACAAAGCCAAGCTCCCACAGCTAATAGGGCTGACCAAGGAGCTGCTGTTTGCTTGGGTTTGTCACAGTCTGTCCTGAAAAACATTCATACAGTCCTCCAAAGCAATTAAAGGCTAACCTTTGAAAAATCTGTGTGATTAATCCCAGAGTATCATCATTTATTATGGTCTTTACAGCCATAATTTTCTACACTTCTTTCCACACACAGTTATTTCTTGTTCACCGTTTTGAACAGTTCATCCGCAGTAGTTTTTAAATATATCATCTTTAAGGTACTAGCTTGATATTGCTTAGTTCAAGAAAAACTGAGGTTTAGGATTTGAAATGTTCAGACTGAGTAATTTGTTTTCAGTTTAGAACTCTAATGGAATGAGAAGCTGAATGTTTAGAGATTCAGGTTTCTTTAAGAATTGTTCTGGATTCTCACAATCTTTTATATTTTTCTAGTCATATACATATTCATAATCCTTTATATGTGATAAATTTTAATCTGTTTTCGTATTTGAGTGCATTATCCATACACAGAGGTATGAAGATTTTATAATTTACAATCGTAATTTTCATTTAACTTCAGAGTATATTATTTCAATAATGTTATTGTGTCAATATTCAGACTATGACTTTCATTAATATAATGACAAAGTTTTCAGTGGAACTATAACAGAATTAGCTTTGTTATTGTTTATAGAATATACCAGTCTTATTTAAGGTCATCCTTTTATGTTTTGAGATATGAAAAGAATGCCATCTCCTTTCATGTAATTGATTATAATACCATAAAAATTCTCAATTAATTTTTGCCAAAATTTTTAGTAACAGATACAAATACGGTATTTTTGCAGCCCTTTGTACGTGCAAAGTGAAAGGGTATAGTTTTTATTTCTGTATGGTCACTGTTCCGTACCACTTGGTCTTATGTGCTCCTGTTATTTCTGAATATGAAATTTGCAGCTCTCATAATCCTGAAAATTTAATACCTATTGCAAATAATAAGTGATGTGATTGAACACAAGAATATAGTTTTGATAAATGAAGATATTAAGAATGTATTAGATTTCAGTAAGAATTGTAAACAATTTAGAGAAACATATCTAGTCTTGTTTATTTTAAGCAAAAGATGTGTTTATTGTTGTAAATTTCATACACTTCTGACCACTCTGTATGGTCATTGTATTCTCTATATTAGGGGTAATCAAGTTTGGGCCTGCAATGTGTCTGCTTTTTTCTTGTCTACAGTTCACCAATTTTACAATAATTTTGAAGATATATGGACAGTGTCTTCAAAAGTGGTTTTGAGTCTTCTTTTTAGGTTTACAGCAGGAAAGATGAGATTCTCAGAAAGCTAAGAACCATTAATTTATATGCATTAATTCCAGCTTGTCTTCCCTGCTTTTCACTATTAGCTTTTGCTTGTGTATCAGCCCATGGCTGTTCTTTTACACATGCTTTATACCCGTTCTCCTGATAACTCTCTTATGCGCTTGGCCTTTTACAATCACTGATTCAGCCTTTGTCCTTTGTCTTCCACTTCTTCATGCTGCAGGAGTGTTTGGGATAAAGGAACAATAATCTCTTAATTATTGACTTTGGGACTGAACACCTTAATGAATTTGTAGGAAAGCAGTTAGGCAAAATCATAGCTTCAGAGTGGTGTCTTCACTAACCTAAGTGTACCATGTCAGTAATCTGTATGTGGAAGATGATTATGTGACCAATTTGTGCGTTTTTAAACAGAATCTCCAGAGAAATTTGGCATGTATGTATTTCAATACATACAGGCAAATAACTTTTTTCCCTCTATTTTATTCTTAGCATTGCTGAAAACTTTGATCTTCTGAAACTACTTATGCATGAGAAGAACTGTGTATCAAAATATATATATATATTTTTTAAGATGCAATAAAATAAGAACTGGTATAATGGGAAATGTATAAAAATGTGAAATACAGATAATAACATGTACGCCATTTAGTTTAGATGGGAGGATGTATATGTATTTCATGGATGAAGCAGCTGTTTTGTATAGGTATGTTTATATAAATTTACATGTACAGTATATGTGTATGCAGAGTGACTGTGTATGTATGTATATAATGTATGTAGACCCAAGTGTAGTCCATCTGCATTAAGTGATTTGACATCTGGAAGAAACTAGTAGAAGACTACAGGATCCCTACTGCCATGCACTGTTTCTGAAGGCTGAAGCAACCTTTCTAAGCACCCTAAACGACTTCAGGTTTTTTTGCTTGTAGCAGTAGTTACAGTTTACCAATCTCATGTAATTCATTTGAAGTTTTTCATCTGAACAGGAAACACAGGGAAGCAGTTCTGTGTTTATTTCCTCCAATATATTTGTGATGGTAATGAACTATATATTAAGAATAGGAATTCTAGAGTTATGTGGGACATTAACTTCTTAAATCCAATTGGTAATGTAGGACTGTCTCCTAGAGCTAATTTGCTACTGCTAAGGGAACATTCAGCTTGCACAGCTTCCTTGAATGGCCAGTCCTACAGGTGAGCTATCTTCTATAATAAAGGATGGAGGAATGCTAGGCTTGGCGTTAAGCTCCTTGTGGCCAGATTCTGGTCAAATCTCTTTTACTGTTGAGCAATCAGTGAAGACAGCCAGGGTAACTCAGCTAATTTGATAAATGAAGGCCCTGTTCTGTTTTTTGTAAACAGAACCTTGTTGTCCACAAGCTTCGTTTGCATTGGCGATGTTGACTTATGACAGGTTGTTTCAGGAAAAATGGTAGATAGGTATAGCTTTGGATCTCTGCTGTCTTTGTAAAAGTCCAAAATAAAGGACCCAGCTGGAGGAAATACAGCTTGCTTAGTTCTGGTGGTGTACAGCAACTTATTCTTTGGTGCAGTCGAGAAAAGCAGTAATATTCAGCTCTTCTGCCTTTCATTTCGTAACCATTCTCCAGTAAATTTACAAAAATACTGGCAAAAGAAAGGAATCTGCAGACATGTATGTAGATGTCTTATTTGGCTTGCATAATATGTAAAGGTGACAGATACACAAAGGCAGAAAGAAGTTTGACTGCAAAGTCTTGGATTTATAGGCTGCTTGTACATCTTTTGATACAGAGAATAAATACTAAGTATTATTCTGCCATTTGAAAGTTATTTTTAGGTTTTTGTTTGTTTGTTTTCTCATAGTTCTGCCTTATGATCCAGATTATGAAGCCTAGTGAATTGTTCTGTCAAAGTTTATTGTAAAATATCTATGCAGACCATGTTGTGCAACTCCACCATACTAGGTTTTGAAAGTTAAACTTTGAAGGGTTTTGAAGTTCGCAGATTTTAACTTGGGGAGTTGGGGGTTGACTGAGTGTTAATCCATTTAAATAAACTGGTTAGAGCCATGAGAGAAGGCCTGTGGTGTTTTCAATGCTTTTCAGCCTGAAAGGGCTGCATAACCCTTTTAGGTTGCATAGCAACAGGCTCCTAGCAACCACAGTAGATTGAATTTCCAATAGTGACCAGGCCGGATGTAATAATAAAACAAGAGTACAAACAGTTGTCATGGTCTTCTTTTCATAACAAACTAGTCTGAATTTGGAAGATTCTCTTCCTCAAAGTGGCAAACCTCTTTGCAAAATGAAGGCACTTTTGAAAATTTGTGGTACTGAAACCCTGACAAAGCTAGTTAGAATGAGTGACTCTGAAGTCTAGTAGTTTGAGACACAGGAGAGAACAATGAAACACTGAATTGAGTTATCAAGGAAAAAAGAGTATTTAATACTCTCTATAAATGGCTTGTAAATCTCAACTTCTTTTATAAATTGATCTATACTGGAACTTCATAGAAGTCCCTAGCTACGCCGGTAGACGCATATTATGGAAGGAGTATCATTGCTCACACTTGAATTGATGAAGTTTAGAAGAGACTTCTCCAAAGGAGGTTATTCTGTAACTGGCTACTATTTGCATTTGCAGCATCTATCTTTGAAGTATGTGGTATCAACTACTACTGGAGATTGGATATTAGTTATTATAAGGCTTTTCTAAAGTTAGTGTTTGTTATCTTCCTTTGATTCAGCTATCAGATACTGTGCAGCAGTTCTCTTTTTTTTTTTTTTTTTTAAAGATATATATTGGTACAAAAATCTATGTACAAAGATACTGTTCTGTAAGATACACCATAAAATAGCTTATTTTAAATCATTTGAATTCTAACATATTATTTAGAAAAGTTTGGAAATGTCTTGTGAAGATAGTGTAAAAAGGGATAGTGAATAAAACTGAGTGTCAGGCAAGTTTATTTTATGTCGTACCAATCTGTCAGGCTTTCATGTTTTCAAGAACTGTTATATGTGAAAGGTAGAAATATATTGGCAAGCACACGATTTGGGATGAGAGACAGAAATTGTCTCACAAAATAGTAATAGATATAGTTCTGGAGGATTACATTTTAGTTTAAAGATTTTGACCTGGCTAACCAAGTTGAAAATTGAAACACTGATTGTTAAGCAATGATATAGATTTACATTAAATAAATACCCGTCTTCCTGGGTCTGCTTTTGGGAATGATGGTTGAAATGTCACTGTGGTAAAGGCTAGTTACATTAACAGAAGGCCCAAGTCAGTTTGTAACTTGTTGTATTCCATTAAGGTGGCACTATATTTACTGAATAGGTGAGAACTGTTCGAAGAGTCTAAGACTTAACATGTTCAGTTACTGAAAAAAGGGGCAACTCCGGGGCTAGCTACACAGTGTAGAAGGAGAAACTCATAAAATGTAAACACATAGATGCTGCAATCTTGACTTCGGTTGTTTCACTGGATAACGCTGTTTCAGTAAATTCAGATGTTGATTGATAGTGCTTTCTTTTATCACAGGAATTTAAAAACAGTAAGTCTGAAAAAAGCTTTTCTTTTAAATGGACCTCTTAGGTCTGACAGCATAGATGGTATCCTCCAGCTTAACTATTCATCTCAATGTTTTTCCTCTACACCATTTAACACTGGAATCCTCACTGCAAAAGTTATTGCGGTATGGTGAAAGAGAGATATTTTGTATATATTCAATGAAACAGGATGGGTTTATATGATTTTATTTTAAAATTATATTGTGATGTATATATAAATCCAAATCTAGAAAAAAATCTTAAAAAGGTAGTTTGATTCATCTGAGCAATCTTTAACAAACTGCTCAGCTGGTGCTAATTTTCAGGTATGTGAGTTCTGTTAGTTTAAATCTGAGTTAAGTGCTAGTCTGAGCAACATTCTGTATTCATGTGATGTTCCTAATTTAGAGTTATCAACTCATTTAAACTCCAGAATTTAAAAAATTAAAACCAACTGATTTAGCAGTGTGACCTAGTCTGACTGAGTATGATATCTACTCAAAAGCATTTGAGCTGAAGAGCTAGGAGAGTTTGAAAGATTTAGTAAAACTGGAAACTTATGAAGAGGTTAAAATCTGATAATGAAATTCTATATACTATATAGAAAGCAGAAATTTAAAAAACCAAGAGCATACCTTTGTGGTTTTCAGATTCCTAAGTTGTATCCTTTTAAAGGTCTTTTTACTAAGAGTTGTTACGTGTATACACACACACATAGAGCTCAGACTTTTTCAGAGGACCCTGAAGCATTTTAACCTTACACTATAAAAATAGCATCCAGTATTTATTATGGCAAATATGTATTCTCAAATGATGTAAATTACTTTCAGAATTTCAGTAAGGATGTAATTTACTTTCCAGAATTGCAGTCACTATCTTTGTTCAGCTGCCTGTGCCCCTTTTCCCAAATAGCTGGATTTCTGTACATAGTATTGGTGCTTGTCTTTATTTTTAGACTAGATGATGTTGCTTAGAGTAGTTACTTCCTAATATTTTTCTTAGTGGACAAAAGCAAAAAACCTGAATTTGCAGGTTAATTCTTCTGTTTGCATCCAGACATAACCTCCTGGGCTGCGTAATTCATGATTTAAAAAAATACCAAAAACCAACAACAAAAAAACACCAGAAAAACAAGCAAACAAAAAACCCCACAAAACTGAAAACAAGCCCCACAAAAACAAACAAAAAAACCAAAAAGAACAAAACCAAAAAATCCCCCCAAACCCAAAATCAGACAAAATCCTAACCAACTAGTAAAAAAATAAACCCAAACAAACCACCCAACCCAAAACACAAACAAAAAAACTGCCAAAACAAACTGGACCAATGCTCCCCTAGACTCCTCTCAGCAAACAAAACCAGTCAACCAAAAAAAATACCCCTTCCCTTAGATGATGTGCTGTGCCAGTGTGATAGTAATGTTTCATGTTGTCAGTGAAGTTCAAATTGAAATTACATCTGAAAGGATACTTTGCATTTTTTTGAACTTTACCATTTTTATAAAAGTGAAATAACCTTCTCAGAATAAGCCCCCCCCCCCCCCCCCAAAAAAAAAAATCCAACCTGAGCGGTCAGAAAAACAATTGTATGTAGTGTTGTAGCATGTGACAATGGAGAATCTTGGGGACTGAGGGAGGAACAAAAAGGAAGGTAAACAAAGAGAAAATAAAATTATTTCTGAATTTATTAGTTTATTTGTAATATGACTATGTTATGCTGTATTAACAGTGTAAGTTTAGGAAATCTGTTCAGATGTTTGGGAATGTAGAAAAATAGGCTGGGAGGAAGTAGATTACTAAAGTTCAAAGGACAATACAAAACAAGAAATTTGGGAAAAAAGCTGTAGTCTGTGTGTGTGTCCCTCCAGCTGAACTTCCATGAAATTTAAAATGTTGTAGCATCACATTATGTGCTTACTCCTAACTTCTTTCTTAATTACTTCTGTTGATATGCAAATTGATTTCATGTAAACATGTTTTATTTGCATACCGCTTTAGTGTAAGCACAGTGGAAGTTGAAAAAATCGTTTATCCTTTTTATTTAATGTCTGTATGTTGAAAAGCGTAGCTTGAAATAATCGGACACCAATTCTGAAATAAACTTCATCTGCTGCTTAACTTTTGTAGCGATGTCTTCTTTTCTTCAATACACTAACCATGACTAAAATAACAAATCCAAACAATAATGTTAGTTTATGTAGTGTTATTGAAGTGCTCTGTAAAGATACAGGATGTTTAAAAATAAGAGTTCTTTTTAATGGGTAAAGAAAGTTTTAAGTACTGAATGTTTTCAAGCAAAAAACTGTATTTTCAGTAAATGTACTTGTTATGTGAGTGACTTCAAGATATAATAAGTTTTCTGGGACCCATCTGCTATTTATATGCTGCTAAAGCATGGATGGTACTCTTCTTAAATGAATTTACCAATATGCAATGTTCACTGTGGGATCATATACTGTATTTATGGCACAATTATCTATCAAGAAGAGTGAAGAACGTCAGTGAGCTATTTTCTGCTTAATTGAATACTTAAGACTCAACTTAATGGGCCTACATCATGTAAACATAGCATTTAATTAGATATAAGTACAGAATGCTGTTTGCATTGCAGCTATATTTGTGTTTGTCAGCATCTCCTTGATAAGCCCGTGAAAATTTTGAACTTATTTGTATGTGAAAGGTAGTTGTAGGAAGCTACAATGCAGTATTTTTATGTATCAGCCCTGCTTTTATCTAGAGAGGACAAAGGTATACAAAAATGATCTTTCTTGATGACCTTCTGATGAGGCAGATGGAATTTTCAAACTGGTAGATTCTGTCTGTTACTTCAAAAATTAAAGATTATGTTTCAGGAAATAGACGAAATAAAATGAGTTTCCTAGAGACAAATACAGGAAGGCTGAAGAATTTTCAGGACACCATTGGACATCTGTGCATGTCCAACAATAGAGAACTATTAATACAGAGATAACTATTAATAAATAAAACAATAGAGAACTATTAAAAAATTGTTTGTGAAATAATCTTAGTTTTACTTTTTAAACTTCAAAGAAGAAAACTCCTTTCCATTGTATGGATGTATATCTTATGACTTAATGAAATGTGAACATTATGTGAGTTAATGTACTTGCTATGTGTACAGTTAAATTTTCTCTGTGTGAAGCCAATTTATTGTTAGGTTCAAGTTGGGCAGGTTTGGAGAATTGGGTGGAGAGAAACCTATTGAGGTTTAACAAGGGCAAGTGTAGGGTGCTGCACCTGGGGAGGAAGAATGCCAAATACCAGTACAGGTTGGGGGCTGTAAAATAAATTGTGTTCAGACATACGTCAGTCCTTTTAAACAACTTCTGCTTTCTTACATTGTTTGGCTAAGTTACTGCATCAAAATTTATTAACATGTCAGTTATGGTGTGTGTTTGAGTTTGTGTTTTGTGGTTGGTTTTGTTTTGTTTTGTTTTTTGGTTTTGGGTTGGTTTTTTTTTTGTCCCCAAATAAGTTCCAGTATTATTTCAGCTTTTTTTGTTAGTGCTATTTTTCACACATGAAATAAAACTATTGTGGTGTTGAAAAAAGAACTTTTACCAGGTAATGTTGCCCTGAATGTTTATGTTAGTCTCCCAGGTTGTATGGTTAGTCAGTCACTTCTGGTTACATACTACAGTTCTTTCTTGCACTTGTCCTGCAATTTCATTCTGTATTTCTTCTTCAGTATGTGAGACAAATGTGTAATGGGTAGAGTTGTTTAGTTTTGAGTTGAATAAGTAAAATATCATTTAAACTGTAGCTGTATGACTAAAACAGTTGTGATGTCACAATCCTGCATACCCTGCAGTGAGTCTGATCACAAGGAAACAGCAGATCATTGTAAGAAATAAGTTACTTAAACACTCTCTTCAGGGACTACTTGAAATGTATGGAAGGGAGAAGAGAGAATTAAGTGGCTAGACGGTAATTGAATGTAAGGTCTGTTGGTGAAATTTGGTGCAGGTCTTGTGGAAAAGGACATGGAAAAGGCCAAGTTAACCAATGCATTCTTTACCTTGGTTTTGTTTTGCTTGTTTTTGTTTTTTTGTTTGTTTGTTTGGTTGGTTTTTGTTTTTTTGTTGTAAGACCTACATTCATAGTTACAGATAACAGGAGACCAGTAGGAAAGCCTGGGTCAAGTATGGCTTGTCATCTGTGGAAGAGGGTCATAACTGGTTAGACTTTGAACACATCATGGAGAATTGGGTAATCATGTTTTGACAAGTAGATGCTATAGATGAAAGTGGGGAAGGATCAAGACATTCAGTATGAGAGGACAGAAGGAAAAGTTTGAGAAATATTGCAGCATAGATGGATTCTTACAAAATATATTAATTCTTTGGTTTTGACATGTATGTAGGGAAATATAAATTAGGTTTCTCAAAAGTCTTAAATGTAGCAACTTCTGTAGTTCAAGCAAAGTGAGAACAGAAAGTATGCTTGTCTTTTCCTTCCTTTCCTTCCTTTGCCCTCTCTTTCTCCCCTTTCGTGCTTTTTTCCCTTTCTTACATTTTGCTGGATGAGAAATTGTAATAGTAGATTGTAAAGGAAGAGAGTTTTAACAGCTCATGCCTTTGGTAACTGTCCTTAAAATTTTGTAAAGGAAATATTCTACATAAGTTTCATTGTTTCACAAGCTTTAAGTTTCTCTTTAAAGTTTGAATTGAAATATAAATTGTAATATTCTTTATGTTTGTGAGATACCCAACCCTTCTAGTCTAAAAACTGAGCAGTACCACATATAGTTTACATTTGCAACATTTACAACTCTGCTTGTGGTTTTTAGATTAAATTTTTTTATACAGAGAAATTCTTTACAACTTTCAAAATTTTAGATGTGATAATGAAAAGAATGAATATTCTCCTTTTATATGACATATACATCTTATAAATGATACAGGGAATTTATTGTGAAAAAGAAATCCTTATTTTTATGCCTGATGTGTCTTCATTCACTCTTGTGTAGCTACTTACTGACTCTGTTTTCCAGAAAGGGGGGGAAAAAATGGAGTTTAAACTTGAAAAATACTTTAGTTTGTCCAAGGCTTATGTTGACCTAAATAGGTCTAGGTCTTCATTGTTGACAGCTGCAGATAATTAGCTTTTTCTTCCTTAACAAAGAAAGCAAATGGAGCTGCAAAATATTCATTGCCTTTTCTGTCATCGTCACAATAATTTATGTATTTAACTTCTGGAGTTTCTTACATTCTTTTAGTGCTAAGCTACTTTACATTACATGTAATGGGAGTGACAAGTAAAAAACTGCAAAGCATATTTGTGCTGCAAGAGAACGAATGATTGACAGCTACATTCCTCCCTATAAGGAGCAGCTGTGTTGCAGAGCTTAAAAGATGTTCTAAATGTATAATCCTTAGCAATTCAGAAGTTAGTTTTGAAAAGTGATTACCACTTCAGTTGCTTTTCATAGAATCATAGAATGGTTTGGGTTGGAGGGGACCTTAAAGATCATCTAGTTCCAGCCCTAGTTCTAGTTCAATGTGGAAACAGTGGTTAAAAGATAACTTTGAAAATTATTTCTTTTAAGAAATTTGTAAGCACTGCCAGTAATGGAAGTTATAAGAATAAAGAATATGTATTTTATACTCTGAAATAACATTTTTACCCCATTTGAAGGAAACCAAATAGCAAAGTCAAAACTAATCCAAATATATACTCTGGAAAGCACAGGAACATAAACTGATGTATTAAAAACATCCCATTTTGAACTGAAATAATTTAGGACTCATGGTTTTATTTTGCAAGAAATGGTCTTTACGTTAATGTATGTTTGTGAATTACGCGCATAGCTCTAGCATGTTTTACATCTATTTGAAGACTAAAGAAGATCCAAAATAAGGGTGTTAGTCTAGGAACTTGTAGCCTGTTCCCTATGATGCTAATGTTGTGTTGCCTAGAACAAAATGTTTAGGTCTAGGTACCCAAAGGTATTTAGGTATCTAATTGCTTTTAGCTAACTAATCATTAGTCAGATTATTCGTATGGTTATTTTTTTTTGTGATCTCCCCCCTCCCCCCAAAAAAAAAAAATTGTGGTTTTGGTTGGTTGGTTGGGTTTTTTTTTGTTTAATTTTGTCAATACACTTGACATAATTTCATTTTGTGATTTAGCAGCTCACATGTTGCTGAATTTAGAAGGAAATAGCTAGGATTTGAGAGATGTGTCTTGAATCACCACCTTTTCTTTCTTCAGTACTTATTTAATGGTGGGTTTTTTTGTTTTGCTTTGTTTTATTTTTTTTTAATGAGTTTGAAGAGCTTCCATTTGAGGAAAATAATATGTTGGCAAAAAGTAGACAACATCTTAATCAATAGAGAAGAAATGAGTCTAAACTGAGGACTGAAATTGTTTAGCATATATCAGTCTTTGGAACTTGAGTATCAGTTATCCATTTATTTCACAAACATTGATCCTTATGATTGTTGGTCAATGCAAGAATGTAAATTTTAAAAGTAATTCAAAAGTAGATAGATTGTATTATGGCTCATAGGCTCTGTCAGCCAGTTCTCACAGTTTTGTATCACCTGCAAGCTTGCCAAGGTGCACTCTGTTCCATGATTTATAATGAAGATATTAAATGGTACTGTACCCAGTATCAGTCCTCATGGGTACTCAACTAATTACTGGCCTCTAGCTGGACTTTGTGGCATTGATGGCAACCCTCTTGTATGGTTAAAATTCATTTAGAATTATTCTTCTGAATTATGTGTACCACCAAATACATCTTTCAGAATTTTGCAGGCTTGAAGACACAGTTTCTAGTCATAAGAAGTCATTAGTGGTGAATAATTCTCTCTTGGGCATTACTGTTGCTCTTCTCTTATACAAAATGCCTGTACCCACAGGAGATACTTAAAGGTGTGTTTACCTTCTGGTTCAGTGACTGGTTCATAAGGATTGCATGACAGGCATCTCTATAAATGTGTTAACGTTTATAATAATGTGTTATGATGATTCTGTTAGCGAAATCCTCTTAGCCTTCAGTGACATAAAACAGTATACTGCAGACCATTAGGGATAGTAGCGTGAGATGCTTCAAACAGATAAAGGACTATTTAGTAAGGAAACATGGCAGTTATGATATCTCTGAGTATCTGAACCTTACTTGTAATTTGTAACAAAAGTTTCTGAGCTACAGCTCAAGAATTAGTCTCCTGTCATCATTAACTTTTCCAGCAGTATTTGTCTCTCTTTTATGCCACAGATTTATTTATTCGTGCAGTTCTTAACCAGTTATGCTTTTGATCCAGAGATTTTCTTTTAACTAAGCAACACAATTGTTGAAACAATCTTTTCAATCTTAATTGCTCTTTATGCAAATCTCATATTTTAACACACTTTTTTTCCCCCCCCCCGCCATTCATCCTCCCCCCATCCCGCCCAAACCCCCCTTGCTTTTTCTGTAATGATGGCTGTGCTACTGTGTTTCTGATAGCATGGTGGTACCAAGTTTCAGGTGTTTCGCAAAAGTAACTATTTCCTTTTTTTGGCAGTACCGGAAGGGGGAGTCCTTTTTTGACAAGCAAGATTTTAAGTGCCCAAATCCATTTCCTAATCAGATTAGACACAGTCCTTTAATTAACTTTCACTTTCCTTGCTTATGCTTTCATCAGTAGTAGTATTTTTCCTTTTTTTTTTTATTGTTTTATTCAATTATTAGCTATTTTTTTCATGTACTTTAAAATCATGAGTGGAATTACATAAATTCTTTCTCAACCTCATTCCCATTTCTTATTTTGGAAGCTTTCACTACATCATGTTGGAGTGAATTGCAAATTCAGATGGGATCTAAGCTTTGAGAAGAGTCCAGTCTGGATAAATTGATGGTAGTGACCGAACATCCTAGAAACATGACGTTAGAATCAACTCTTAAGTTGCTGTATTTTATTGTGCTTTTGTTCTTCCTGTACAAGCTGGAAGAATCTGAGTAAAGTTCACTTTGTGTTCTTTAGTACATGAGACACACTGTAGAATATACATTGCTCCTTGCCAGTTTCAGAATCTGTGTTTGTTGATATTTACCTTCTCTTTCTGCTATCTCAGTCTGTTTTCTGTCTGTAATACAAGTGTAATGCTTCAAGTAATGTACTGCTTGACATAAACTAATACACAATAACAATTTGATTATCATAAAGATGCATCAATTTTCATAGAAAAGTTAGACAACTCTCAAATTGAAATGGTAAAATGTTGATATGTTGTGACTGATGTCATAACCCGTGAATGTATTTTTATCTGGCATTTGTTGCAGAGAACAGTAACAGTAACCATTTAATTTATGATGGCTTGCTAAAGGAAGTGTACCTCTATTTTCTGGAGGTCAGTTTCTACTTTTGCATCTTGTATCGTAAACTCACTAAACCAGAAAACAGTGAAAGCCATCTGAGTACTTTTTAAACTGTGTGATTTATCTGCATGCAGCAACATAATGCAAAGGAAAGAACATGTGTTTAAAAGAAAAAAATTGTCATTTAAGTGCAATTGGTTTCAGTATCTGGAGTCCATAGGAAGCTCTTTTAGCAGACAGACCAAAATTGTTGCCAAGGATTAATATGCCCTCTAAAAATTAGCTTACTGTTTTATCCCACCCCTCCTTGTTGCCCCTGTGAGCCATCATATTGTCATTGCTGCTGTGCACTGTATGTGCACAGAGAACACAGGGACCAGATGGAGCAGCCACCCCCAGTGATTTGCCTAAAGCAGGGTGGAGCTGGAGGTCACCTCCCACTACAGAGTTGGGGGCACCGTTTTGCTTTGGCTGTCATCTCATGGTGGGAAGACATCATGTTTGGCCACCGTGTAACCCACATGCTTACATACTGCCCTGCACCTGGCCACCAGCGCTGACAGCATCAAAGGCATGTGACCTGAACATACTTTCCAGCTGACTGCTTACTTCCTTTGGACCACAAAATTCCTAGATACAAATATATATGCATTTATATGTATGTATATGCATAGTAAATCTAGATATAAAATCCTTTATGAAGAAGTAAAACTATGTATTTTACTTATACTTTGATCAACCTTATATGTAGCTTTACAGAAGTATTATATACAATATAGATCTATATACTTTATATAGTGTAAAGGTACATAAATTAAATATATCTCTCTCTACCTAAAAGTGTATGTGTGAAATGTATAAAAAATATTTTTTAGAGCTAATGAAATTAAAGTTTAAATGTGAATATAAAGTAATTAAATAACAACATACCTGAACTAGTGGAAGGTGTCCCTGCCTATGAAGGGGGTTTGGAGCTAGATGATTTTTAAGGTCCTTTCCAACTCTGGTAAAGTAGGTTGGTGCCCTCTACTTCACAAGTCTAATGAACAAATCCTGACATGTTTGGGTGGAGGGAGGTACAAGAGGACAAGGAGGGGGTATGAGGAGGGCAGGGTGAGGAGAGGGGTACAATCAAGTGGGACTACTTGCCTGTCTTCAGAGATTGCCCACCAAGGGGCCCCTGTGTGTCCCCTGCAAAGTACAAAGAGGAGCCCAGTCCTGGAGCTCCACATTTGGCACCAGACAATCTGTTTATTGCCGGTGCAGCTTTGAGGCTTTCCACTGTGTTGCAAGACACAGGCATTGCTCTCTGCAAAAGTGGAAATCCAGAACAAATTTCCAACTTGAGAAGAAATGGGTGTGGAGACAATGAGGACAAACCCCAGCAGGACTCCTGAAAAAAAGACCACATGAAGCGGAACAGCCATCTGATAGGCCTGTGAATCAGGAAACAATCCCCAAGTAAGTTTCACAGAAAAAGGAGAAGTGCTGGTGGGAGTTGCTTTAGCCCACTGCTTTGGGGGAACATTGCGGTACCTTTTATATCACTGTGAGGTACAGGCTTGAGCTATATCTGTTTCCTTATCCTTAGGTTAATGTCCTTACAGGACATTTAAAAAGCTCTAGCCAACTAGCTGAGGAGGTAGAAGACAGAAGTGTTCCCATACAGGCCTGCAGCAGTTAAAGAATGATCAGAGAGAGGACAGTGGCTTTCGTGGAGGAGTGGGGTAAAAAAACCCAAACAACAAAATCCTTGGAAAAGCCTCACTAATGACTGACACCCATCATAACCATTAATAAAGTATCTTTTTGCATTAATTGAGTCATGGTGAAGTGTTAATTTCTTATGTGTGTGTAATGATGGTGTGTCAATAGAGATGTCCATATCACTTCCCTTTAAGTGCATTTGCTACACTCCTGGGGAAGTGGGAAGCTTCGGAGATAGAAATACCATTTTAGAAGCTACTGAAAGCCCAGCTGTTGATACGAACTGGAGCTAAGTGGCAACTTAATTTGCAAACCAGGATACCTGCACCTTATGCAAGCCACCAAGAAAGCACTTTATGAGACAAGGTGCTTGTGGCAGAGGTGGATGCTCTATATTAGCAGACTTGGTGTATGTGCAGTAGTTTTCCAAACATGACACTACTGTTAAGTGCAGCTTAAGTACAGTGCTAGACATACTACACAAGAATGTCTCTGCCATGGCAGAATGAGTTCTGATATACCAGACACTTGTAAAGTGATTTTTAGTGGGCAGTACACATATCAGAAATTACAGACTGATGGTAAAAAGATTTTTTTTTTTTTTTTTAAAGCCAGCCTTATACTGCTTTAACAGCTTGTTCAGTGATCACCATCTCGTTACTATCAACAAAGCAAAAGTTTACTTTTTGCAGAGTGTACTAAGTGTTGCTTGAAACTAAAATGTGGAAATATTTTAGTGTGCAATATGTTTTGCTGATTGACATGTTACCAGGTTCTATAAAGGGCTATATAACCGTAGCTTCCACAGAGCTATCAGAGCCAGGCCTGTGAATGTGGTCCCTTTAAACTCTGTGAAGGTTTGGAAAATCAAATCCCAGAATTTATTTTAAAATCAAAGAATATGTGCCTTTGCTGAAAAAGTGAGACTATATCACAGTGGTTGTAACAAGAGATATTTAAGAAAGGTTGTCATCAGATATTTTTGAGTGAAGTCTTCTCAATAGCAGAAACTGTGGGAAGGGAGTAGGTTTCATGTGCCATGGTCATAAAGCAATGGAGGGGACCTTTGGCCCTGAAGAACTTCAGGGGAGGACAGGAAGGACAAGAATCTACAAAACTGACAAAATCATTGCTGCAAAAGTTGAAAATAAGAAAGAAGCAGCAGCCCATATCCAGGACATGTAGTGGTTAGAGTTGGGAGTGGGGGTAAAATAAGGGTGGCAGGTGGCAGTTTCTACCTTATGCTAGCCAGCAAAAATCAGAATTTTCTCACAGAAGTAACTTCACCATAGATTTGGTGGGGCTCCTGGATCTGTTCTGCAAGTAGGATGGGAAGTTGGCAAAAATGCAATACCTGCACAAAAGGAATAACCTCAGTGAAGACAGCATCTTTGAAATAGCAAGGCAAGACATGGCTGGATAATGCATGGCAGCATCATTGCAGAAATCCTGTTACTGCCATCCCTCGGGTGTTGATGTAATGTACTAACCTTTCTACTAACCTCCACAATAGAGCTTCAGCTATCAGCTCCTCAGCTGTTGCCGTTGCCTATATCATGTCATAAAGAAAACAGCGTAGAATGGATGAAAATCCTTCTCTTTATCTCTTGTAATGCTATTCATAAATGCATGGTGTAAATAAAGCTTAGAACCCAACTTAAAGTTTATGTGTGTGGTCTTCAACTATTCCTTCAATTGTTTTAAAAATGGGCAATATAGACATCAAAGTTGAAAGTTTTTGTGATAAGTATTACCCTAAATACTACAGGGTAAGGCATCAAGCTTTTTAGGTAGCTTTCTTTTGAAACACGGTGTGTATGGTGCTTCTCGGTTCTCATTCACCTTAGTTGTTCCAAGAGATCCTGTTTTGCTGTGTTACCTGTTACATTCACCGCAACCAGGGTATTGGTAAAACGTTCCAACATTGTTATTTTCAAGCTTAAAGGAGCTTTGGGCAAACCACTGGGAGCAGCTGCTCCAGACACTCCCAGGGTGCTCTGTGTTGATGCAGGGGATAGCAATGGCAAAATGGTGGTCAAAAAGGAGGGGATGGAGGGAGAAAAGCTAGTGACATTCACAGAAGGTGAGGGAGTTTGGGGCCAAGTGGTGCTGGTGACAGGTGGAGGGGACAGATCTCCTTTTGGGTGCTGAGGTGCAGTGTCTCTTCCAGGATGAGCACCGTCCTCGTACTGCTTGTATATGTCTCTCCAACCTTCCTGCATCCTTTTCCTTTCCTGAGCTTTCAGGACACTCCCTGATGCTGGCCATCATGCTTTTCTTTGGGTACAATCCTGGAGCTGTGCTTTGGCACATCCCTGACTGCCTCAAGGGGATTTTGTTGTCTTGCCTTTCCTGATCACATGGCTGCTGTTTGCAGGAGACAAGCTAAAGGTATGGGATGTTTATTGATTTAGAGGTAGTGCACTGCACGCTGCCTGAGCCAAATGGCTTTCACGGGTCATTACAATAACTAATTTCACTGATAAAATGGGTGCATTTGTAAACCTGGTTTAATTTACCTATCTGCTTTGTTATAAACTTCCCATTCAGAATGGACACATAAAAGCAGTAGACTCTATGGAGTTTGCAGAGTGTACTGGATCTTGGCAGGTTGCTGTGTTACAAGCGTCAGGAGTGTTGCATGTGTTGATTCTGCTCTTTATGACTTATTTTAAAAGGTGTAGAGTTACACTGTGCAAGGTGATTTTTTTGTGGTCTCTCTCATAGCAAAGTGACAGCTTTTATTTCTACAATAGTTTACATAGCGCAAATCCAACTTTTACCTTTGGAAGCTTTAGAAGGGGAGATAACATTGCATGTTCTCTAAAATTAATGTGTTCACATACTGAGGGTACTACAAACTGAGGTTTAAAAACGAACTCTGAAAGCTGTTGTATCTTTATTCAATGTCTGTGAAGTGAGTTTCCATCTCTTGCACATTGAGGGTGAGCATATCTATCATCAGCATCGGCCAGGTGCTGGTTGGGCAGAAGTGCAGGAGTGGAGGTCCCTGGAGCTCAATTCTTTGTTGGAGGCTCCCTTTTAGTGGTGGCAGGTATTTGTTGCTGAGCCTTGGGCGCAGGTGGTGGCGCTGCTATGAGGACCTGCTGTATGCCCTCTGCGTGGTCACCCACCACATCCAGCAGGTGTGCAAGCTGGCCATGGACTCCTAGTCCTCGTCATCTGACCTTGCCGTGTGCAGGATGGTCTTGATTGGCCACCTGCAGAGTGGACACGTAGCTGCCATGTCAGCCCACTGCTTGATGCAGTGAAAGCAGAAGGCATGAAAGCAGGGATCGATGTAGGCTGTGTCATCAATGGGGTTCAGGCAGATGGGGCACAGGCCATTTGCTGCAGTCTCCTGCTGTGGCAGCTTTGTATCGGCCATTGTAGCAGAGTCACTGTCCTTCTCAGCACCCGATGCCATGTCCTGCCAAGAGACATGCAAAATGCCTGGACTTTTCATGCACCAGGAGTGGAACAGCAAAGCAAGCCCTGGAAAGTGGTGAGAGAGGGGAGGCAGTGCCCCCTGAAGGGTCTCCTAGCAGGCTGGAAAGTGGCCAGCCAGCCCCATGGGCTGCCTTCTACATGTGCCTGCCTCTCCCACCATCTCCCAGGCATGCTGTCCCCCATTTCAGGACCTCCACCCCTTGCACTCTCCCCCGGACAGCCAGCATGACTCATGCTAATAATGTACCTGCAGAAGGCAGAACATGGAGGAACTGGCTGGGAGCCTTCAGTGGCATCAAGAGCCCCTGCGCCCTCAAGCCAACAGACCTGGGTCAGCAGCTGTACAGGATTTGCAGCACCCACGCTAGCCAAGTCTATTCAGGAACACAGCAGAGGAAGTCCACACACAGGAGGTTGTGTGCTCTGTGTTTGCATGCTCAGGAGACCTGGACCAAATGCATTGCGACAGAGCCTGCACCTGCTGCAGAGCAGTAACATTGGGGTCATTACAGGAGTCTCTGGGCTGCACCCCAGCCACCACCTAGTGAGGACAGCAAGCACCCCAGGTGGGCAAAGCCCCTGCTTAATGGGTTGTTTGCCATGTTTTGATGATTTCTGGGGAAGGGATTGTTGTGCCTGAGCACAAAGACTCAGCAATGGGTAGCGCAGCAATGCAGGTGAGGAATCCTTAATGCCAATAGAGCATCCTGACTTGGCTCCTCCAAGAGCTGCCAGAGGAGAAGGGCTCACCCCTTGTCTGTAGCGGGAAACCTGCAGAGATGGCTTTTGAGCATCTTCAAGTATGGCAATGCCCTAAGCAGTGTTACTGCTTTTCATTCCACTGGGTGTCACTAGAGTTTAACACTTGTCTGTGGGCCAAGCTCAGTCTGGTCCAACGGTAACCTCACGGGTGTTGGTCATTCTGGTTTGCTTTTTTTTTTTTTTTTTTTTTCAGAGGGATATTGCCGACTGCTTTCCAGTTATCTTTTTCCTTCAAATACATGCAGACTATGCCAAGCAAGCAAATATGACAAAATACTGTACTTCCAAATCTAATTCAAATAGTCATTTTAGGTGCCTGGGTGTAAGGCAAACAAGATTATTCTGGTTTTCTTAATACAGCTTTCAAAGCCAGCAGCGTTATGTCTGAGACCAAGACTAAAAGGGTATGTTTCACAAATAGGTCTTCATACAGAAAAGGAAAGCTCCAGTGAAAGGTTTATCCGGTCTTTCCTTCTTTAGCAGGAGTAATCACTAACTCACTTGCTGAGCAAAATGACATACATCCTTGTCTTGCAAAATAACATTGCAGGTTGAGAAAGAAAGTAATAGGAGAAACTGGTGAGATTTTATCAAGTCTATTCATTGATTACATAAGCAGATTACATGTAATTATTCCTTCATTAATCCTTCAGATATCCCAGTTGTAAGCCTGTTTACGTGTCTGTTAGTTCAGTAGGGACAAGATTTGCTTTAGCTTGCTTGTTTGATTTAAACTAATGTTTTTATTTACTAGTGTCATTGCATTCTTGTTGAAATCTGCTTTCTTGGTATTTCCATAGATAAAAGATAACTGTAACTTCAGTAACTGAATAGGTTTTGCATAATTCTTCATCTTTTCTGTTACATGTTTTCCAGACCTTAACCCTGATACATTTAGAACATACTTCTCCAAATAACTTCCAGTGTGTCAGCAGTGGTTTTAACTAAGATTGTCAAATCTCAGAGCTGTATTTCAATTTTTCAGAAAATTAAGAAGTATTGAGATATATGCATCCCTAATTAAAAAAAAACCAAAGCTTCAGCTATTTGGAATCTGGTAATTTTCTGTTGGATGGACCTTGAATTAAATTTTATGTTGTTCAAAATAAAGGGAAAGTTGTTTCTCTTCTTTTTTTCTTTTTTTTTTGGTCAGATTCAGAATTTTCTTTTAGATCTGTTCTTTAATGTAGCATAGCAGGAACATGCTAGGTTTTACATTTAGCTGTTTAGCCTTTTATTGTGTATATATTCCTAAATTTAAAGGTGAGTTTTAAATTGGACAACTTTCAGCTTCCTGAAAGCTCTAAATAGCTGTGCATAGCCTTTTAACAGCTTTCAACGTTTTTTATCATTCTAAGCCCTCTTTACTATCTAGTGGTTATAAATTCTATTTTAGCAAATGGTATTAATGGGAACCTGAACTTGATATGGTGAGATCATTACTGTGTGAAACCCATGTTTATCTCTCTATTTGCGCCATTCTGATTTATTTGGCTGCTTCACTCCTCCCGTAGAACCCTGGATTATCATCTGTCCCCTGTTTTTTTTACTACTGCTGCAGTGATGGGTAATGGATTATTGGGCAATAATCAAGGTGTGAAGTGTTTCCTTCTTTTGGTATCTGGTGAGAAAATAGCCCTTTGAACATGGGCAAAAGCTTTCTTAGTGAGGGTGACCAAGGATGGGCACAGAGTCTCAGTTCCAGACATGATCCTGGGCAGAAAGCTGTGGGTAGTAGCCCTGCTTTGACCAGTTCCCTTTCAACCTCTGGGACAGCAACTGTGATTCACAGTGATTCCTGTAAAAGTAACCCAGGAAGCATCACAAACAGAAAATTTGTAACACAGGGGTAACATACAGACAACAGAAAATATTTTCTATAAATATTGTTCTTTCTATTTATAAAGCAGATGTCTCCAGCTGTAATGTTTTGACTTCTTATTTGTTTTGTTAGTATTAAGTTCACAGTTACACTTTCTACAAAAGAACTGTAGCACATTATAATCTTGGGGGGGGGAGAAACAACAAAACCCAAGGAACAGAACTCGCTTCTGAAGCAAAATCTAGATCTACTTTCAGAGCTGTATGGCTGATGCAGAACTAACAGAAGATGTTTTGTACAGGTGGTGATCCTTGCTTGTACATTCTTCCTTAGAAAGCACTGGCTATTAAGCAAAGTGCCTTGAGGGGTGATTGCCAGTGCTTCAACTATTGCACTTTGTCCTCTTCCCACTCTGCCTTGGACCAACAGGCAAATCCAGAATGAAATTTCATAAAATAACATTTTGCTGTGTTGTGCTTTAACCCCAGCCAGCAATTAAGTACCATCAGCTGCTCACTTATCCCCCCCTCCTCCTCCAATCCACCATAGGATGGGGAGAACTGGAAAAAATGGCCATTAAGAACAGTTTAATTATTGAAATAAAGTAAAAATTAATACTGATTGTAATGAAAAGTGAAAGAACAGAAAGAGAGGAATAAAATTCAAGAAAGACAAGTGATGCACAGTATGATTGCTCACCGTTTGCTGATGGAGGCCAAGACCTGAGACAGTTGATTAGCCCCTCACAGCCAGCGCCCCCAGTTTATATACTGGGCATGAAGTGCTGTGGTGTGGAATACCCCTTTGGCTAGTTCGGGTCAGGTGTCCTGTCTCTGCTTTCTCCCAGCTTCTCGTGGCCTTCCTCACTGGCAGAGCACAAGAGACTGAAAAGTCCTTGATGGGAGTAAGCGCTGCTGAACGACAGCTAAAACATTAGTGTGTTATCAGTGTGTTCTCAGACTAAATCCAAAACACGGCACTGCACCAGATACTGGGAAGGACATCAGGTATTTTGAAAAATGTGAAGAAGTAGCATTATACATGTTAGACTTTAATTCTGCTAATATTAGTTGTGGAGTAGAGTTAAGATCTTGACTCAAGCTAGAAGTTTCATTTGATATTGTAGTTATCATTCTGCATAGAGATACTTTCAGGAGGAGATACTTTCAGGAGTTAGTGAACAGGCTTGTCCCAGCCCATGAAAGTTACGTTGCTATATTGAAGACAGGTGCCTCAGTATATGAAAAGTACCTGAATGTCATTTAAGGTAGATAGACGTGAATAACTGCCTTAAAAGCCACAATGTATTTGACTCAGCAGTGTGAACATTAACTTAGAAAACACACTGAATTTACAGAAATGTTCTGTAATTTCTTTTTATCCATACTTGTTTCTGGTTAAACACAAGAAGCTATGCATCCCAACAAAGAAGGTCCCCTGAACTTCTTCCATGTGAAGATTGTTTCCTGAAGGCATTTTAATTTCTAAAAGGAACACACTGTTATTTCAGGTAGCTTGTATTCATCCATTGCTGCACTCCAGTTGTGTCAGCCATACCACCACATCTCTATGATCCCTACAGGGTTACAGGTCCTGTAAATGCAAATGCACACAGGTCTCTAATTTTTGTTTATTCACCATGTTGTGTGTGACCCATTTGTACACCAGTTGATGCATCAGTGCTTTAGAGAGGCACCTTGGCATACTGATCTCACAGAGAGGGGCTGGGTGTTTTTTTCATAAGATGCCTTGTAGCTACTCACTTGATCAGATACAGATGCTTGAGGTGACCGTGCTTAAGCCTCCTTTTGTTGATTATGTATTTTTCTTTCACTCACATGACCCCAGGCCCTTTGCTTGTCAGTGCTGTCCATCCTTCACAGGGCTGCTGGCAACTCTTTCTCTCCCCTCCTTGTTCCTGGTTTAAGTTAGCAGCCATCCTGCTGGCAAAGGTAACCTCTACTGCACTTGGTCAGGTGGATACTATCTCTCCTAAGCAGACGTTACACTCAAGGAAGATCCTGTGGTCATAGAAACCAAAGCCCTGTTGCCGGTGCCAGTTCCACAGACAATTGCTGACACACAGTATCAGTGCCCTCCTCTTCACACCGATTTACCCAGGATGAAGAACATTACCAGGGCTTTTTCACTCACAGAATGTCCAGTAGACAAACTCATGCCTTGGAATAGCATGGATATAATTGTTTTACGGTTTGCTAGTTTTGTTTCATATAACAGTTGCAGTTGCTAGTCTTGTCACAGCAAAAACTCAGAAGTTTTGTCCTGTTATTTGTGAATGTAATCTTGTTACTGATGTGTATTGATAGGTAGGGATGATATGAAGTACTGATACGTTGCCCACCAAGAGTAAGTAGAATTTTTAAGTTTTTGCAGGTAAAAATAGTACAAAGTAAGAGAGTCATGAAGTAGTCATTCAGACTAAGCATCCATGTGCTGTCTGTGATCTGGAAATAATGGAATTCAACTGTGACAATTGTTGACTAGTACTGTTCTTAGGTACTTAATAATTTTATTGCCAAGACATTGCTTTTTGATCTTCTGAATTTTGAAGGAGTACAGAGTTACCCACTTGCATTGTTCTGTTCCAGCATGTATCTCTCTGCACTTCCCCCTTCTGTTTTTCTGCTGTTGTACAGTTTTGCTGTTGGAAAGTATATATGAGTCCAGACAATCAGTTTCTATACTTCATTCTGTGCCATTCAGTTAACTGTTCTTCATCCCATAAATCTGTGAAAAGCTAAAAAAAAAATGAAAGTCATGTTGCTAACTGAAATATTTATCAACTAGTCCTTTTATCAGCCAAGTTTAGCTGCCTGCCTTGGTATTCCTAAAAACCTTGAGAGAGGACAAATAAATAATGTTTAGTGCGAAACTGGTGTTCTAACATGAAAATATGTTTATATCTCGAAACTATTCATATTATTCTTCCTGCTTCTTTCCCCTCCCCAGAATATCATGTGCCTTTTGCTTTACTCCTAACACATTTAAATGATTCCTTCAAATTCATAACAATACTTTTTTTTAAGGCAATTATTTATAAAACTTTACATAAAAATTGAAAAGTATTGCTTATTTGAAACTAGGGTATTACTGAAACTTGTTTCCATTTATACTGTTGTGCAGGAACCAAGCATTCTGTATTACTTTTTGAAACTTGATGTTCTAAAAAAATTTCCTTTATTGTGAAACACATTATGTTGCCAGAAATTCTTAATGAGTATATTGGTGATTCATCATTATAAATAAATAAGATCTTAAGATTAGCCTTTTATTCTGACTATTAAAAGCCTGCCATTACTGCATGTGATTACGAGATCTAAATCACTTTACCTTCTGTGATGTTTTATTTAGCATTCTAGAAGAGAAAAAAGAAGCTTCCTGCTGCAATAGAAAGTAAATTACAGGGTTTTATTTTCTGCATTGAATTAAAGCCTGCTGCATTCTTTGATCTAGACAATAAGACATATGTAGCTGAACAAAACTTTGCAAACTGTGGTAGCTTAAAAAAAGTAAGTTCAGGGTGAAGTAGTCCAGGAACAAAATAAATAGTAATCATTAATCTGACACATTTTAACAGTCTTATTAGATAAGTAATTGATCAAATTAGACTTAAAACATTCAGTCTTGGTATTTCAAGTCTAAGAAACAGAAGGATTCCAACGGAGAATTTAAGTGTATTAAGAACTCTTTTGGCAACTTAACAGACAATATGAAATTGCATAGAATATACATGAAAGGCGTAGTTGAACAGGAAAGCGATAATCAGAACTTTGCCTGAGTTCTGGCAGTTAGACTGAAGAAATATCAATCTTTTCACATTCAGCAGCTAGGCTTCGCAATATTTTCTTCCCAGTTGGAGGGGTTAATCAGCCTTCTTTCAGAATGTGGCCTGTTTAGCTTAGATTCACATCAAGCAACAAGCACTGGCTATACAAAGGAAATCCATTAACAGACGGGTGTGCCCAGCTGCTTAATTAGCCAGAATAAAAAAGGATCTTTATCAAACATTCATCTGTTGCTTGAGATACACCTGACAATCCCATTAGGCAAGGATGAAGTCTTTTCTGCTGTAATATGCAGTTCTTTTATTTCATATGCAGTACCAGTGAAAAATTGAGAGCCTTTGTTTAGCCTATAGAAGTGTGTCGGTGTAACTGCTCAGTACTGATGCCTCACTAATGTGGTTCTAGAAAAGCTTTCAGTGAATATGAAGGTGATGAAGGTTTACTATCAAACATACTGTGTGGCATCTGCAAGGAAAAATCAGTACTGCATAGTAAGCTATAGAAAATAATTGTATCTAGGGTATTGATTTCAAGCAGATTAATAGAAGCAACCTAAACACTAGAATACATTGATATTAGGTCATTTGGTTTATTTCTGTTTAGGCAAAACTGATGGTAAAGTTTTAAAAATATTTCACAACCATACTTTGCTATCTTAGTTTACCCACTGATAAGTCAGTCTATAGAGCAACCAGTTAACCTATCAGATTGTTAATAAAAGTGTTTTACAGTTCTGAGGTAGATAAGCACATTGGATTCTATGCTTAAATATAGGGTTGTCACCAAATTGACAGAGTGGAGATAAAGTGAACTTGGTCACCAAAACATTTCAATCAGAAGTGTATGTGCAGTTTACATATAATGTGGCTTTCCTGTCCTGTGCATGGCATGACATAGTCTGAAGTTTGGTAAGTCAGTGTAGCAGTGCCAGCTAAATAGTGGGTAGTTCTAGGCTGGGCGATGGGGTTCTCTGGGTCCTTTTCAGTTCTCTTGGGGGGTTCTCTCTCATAGAACCCTGGATTCTCACTCATGTGTTTCAGTGTGCTCAAGAGTGGTAATCTTGTGGCAGAAGGGCAAAAAACCAAGTTCTCTCTACTGGCAAGAAGGTACGTGGTGACCCAGACAGAGATCCCTCAAAATATGTAGCCAGCTACATCTGGCTGTAGTGAGTTCCAAAGCCTGTCAGTGATGTTAGATGGTAGTAGTGCAAGGTATGACCAGGTTGCTGATTTGCTCTGCATGGTGGCAGAGCAACAGGAAGAAGTGGGACAGCTAAGGAACTTAAGGGAATCAGAGGAGAAGATTAATTGTTGGAGCTGCACTCTGCCATCCCTGCATGAAGCAAGCCAGCTACCCAAAATAAATTAAGGGTCCCTTACCGTCTTCCCACCATGCAGATGGAGGGCACCTAAGAGACAGGAGAGGTTGGAAATAGGTTACTCCTCAGACTAGATGGTGTATTATCTCCCAGCTTATGTCATCTTTCCAGGTACCCCTCTACAAGGGTATCTACCAGAGGTACAATATTGGAGGCCCTGGTATTTGAGTGTCAGGAAGATAATGAAATAGATAAGGGATCTTCCAGGTTAGAAGTCTCTCCACACATGAGTCAGACATTGCCTTGTATCATGACCAACTCTGCTAGGGAAAAAAGAAGAGTGGTTGTGATTGATGACTCCACCATGAGAGGAACAGAGGTTCCGATATGCTGACCTGACCCAACTCACATGGAAGTCTTCTGCCTCCTTGGGGCCAGGGTAAGGGATGTCACCATAAAACTCTCTCATCTGATATGGCCTAATGATTACTGTCCTTTACTAGACTTTCAGGTGGGCAAGGAGGAAGTCTCATCAACAAGAAGCCTGAGGGGACTCAAGAAGAACTTCAGGTTCTTGGAGTGACTAGTTCAGGGTTCAGTAACCCAAATAGTTTTCTCTTATCTCTGCCAGTCACAATCAATGACAATGGTTACATCAGAAAAATCTCACTAATTAATTCCGGGCTCCGTGACTGGTATCAGCATCAGAATTTTGGGGTTTTGACCATGAATCGGTTTACACAGCACTTGTCATGCTGGCAGCAGATGGGGTATGCCTGTCCCAAAGGGGGAAAAGGATTCTAGCCCCAGAGCTAGCAGAGCTCATAGAGAGAGCTTTAAACTAGGTTTGAAGGGGATAACACCAAGCTCACTAGACGTGAGCTGCGGGATAGCGTGTCGCTGTTGGAGTCCAGATCCACAGGACAACTTAAATGCATCTGTGCAGGGCAACAGACAGGAGAAGCTGGAAGCCATTGTTCAGTAGGAAAACGATGACACAGTCACCATCACAGAAGTGTGACGGAATGAGTCACATGATTGGAGTGCTGCTGATGGTGACAGGCTCTTCAGGAGGGATGAGCAAGGAAAAAGAGGTGGTGGGGTTGTGTTGTATGTCAGGGAGTGCATCAACTGCCTGGAACTCAGTGTTGTGAGTGAGAAGGCTGAATGTTTGTGGGTGGAGATCGGGGGGAGGCCAACCAAGCTGATATCCTGGTAGGAGTCTGTTATAAACCACCTAGTCAGGATGAAGCTACAGGTGAAGTGTTCTTCAAACAACTGGGACAAGTTTCAGGATTGCTTCCCATTGTTCTCATGGGGGACTTCAACCTACCAGATGTCTGCTGGAAGCACAACACAGCAGAGAAGAAACATTCCACGAGGTTCTGAGAGGTGTGGAAGCTACCTTCTTAACACAGCTGGTTAGTGAGCCAACTAGGGGAGATGCCTGGCTAGATTGCTGATCACAGAGAAGGACTGGTGGGTGATGTGATAGATGGTTGGAGGCCATCTTGGGCAAACCCATCACTAAATGACTGAATTCTCAATCCTTGGAGAAGTCTGGAAGAAGGTCAGCAAAACCTCCACCTTAGACTTCCGGAGGGCTGACTTTGGCCTGTTTAGGATGCTGGTTGGCAGAATTTGCTGAGAAATATTACTGAAGGACAAAGGGAAGGCCAGACAGTCTTCAAGAATGAAATCTTTAAGGCACAGAAGCAGGCAGTCCCCATGGGCTGACAGTCAGACTGGTGGGGAAGAAGCCAATGTGGCTGAACAGGGAGATACTGCTGGAACTCAGGAGAAATGAGAGAATTTATCAGCTGTGGAAGAAGGGAGTGTCACCCTATGAAAAGTACAAGGATGTTGTTAAGTTATGTAGAGAGAAAGTTAGAAAGGTAAAGGCACAGATGGAACTAAATCTGGCCACTGCCATAAAAGATAGTAAGTACTTTTACAAATATATTAGCAACAAAAGGAGGGCCAAGGAGAACCTCCATCTTCTACTGGACACTGAGGGAAACCTAGTGACTGAGGATGAGGAAAAGGCTGAGGTACTTAATGCTGCCTTTGCCTCAGTCTTTAATAGTCACACCAGACATCCTCAGGGCATTCAGTTCTCTGAGCTGGATGGCAGACGGGGAACTGATTGAGGTCCCCATAATTCAGGAAGAAATGGTTAGTGACCTCCTGCTCCACTTAGGCATATGCAAGTCTATAGGGGCAGATGGGTTCCACAAAGAGTGCTGAAGAAGCTGTCAGAGGAGCTTGCTAAGCCATTCTCCATCATCCATCAGCAGTCCTGGTATAGTGGGGAGGTCCCAGAGGGTTGGAGGCTGAACAACATGACAGCTCTCTACAAAAAGGGCAGGAAGGATGACCCTGGGAACTACAGGCCTGTCAGCCTGAGCTCAGTGCTGAGGAAGGTCATGGAGCAGATGATCCTGAGTGAGATCAAAAAGCACATGTGGGAAAATGGAGGGATCAGGCTCAGTCAGCATGGGGTCATGAAGGGCAGGTCCTGCTTGACCAACCTGATCTCCTACAATAAGATGACCCACTTGGTTGATGAGGGAAGGGGTGTGGACATTGTCTATTTGAACTTAAGTAGAGCATTTGACACTGTCTCCTACAGCATTCTTCTGGAGAAATTGGCTGCTCGTGGCCTGGATAGGAGGATTCATCGCTGGGTTGGAAACTGGCTGGATGGCCGAGCCCAAAGAGTGGTGGTAAATGGTATCACATGTAGTTGGTGACTGGTCACTAGTGGTGTCCCGCAGGGCACCCCTCAGTTATTTGGCCAGTTCTGTTTAATATCTTTATTGGTGATCTGGATGATGGAATCGAGTGCATCCACAGTAAGGTTCAGATAACTCCAATTTGGGTGGGAATATTGATCACCTGAAGTATAGGAAGGCTCTGCAGAGGGATGTGGACAAGCTGGATTGATGGGCTGAGGCCAATCATATAAGGTTCAACAAGGCAAAGTGCCAGGTCCTGCATTTGGGCCACAACACCCCCATGCAATGCTCCAGGCTTCGGGAAGAGTTCTGGAAAGCTGCTTGGTGGAAAAGGACCTGAGGGTGCTGACTGACGGAGCTCAACATGATCCAGCCTGTGCCCAGGCAACCAAGAAGGCAAATGGCATCCTGGCCTGTATCAGCAATAGTGTGGCCAGCAGGGCCAGGGCAGTGATCATCGCTCTGTACTCAGCGCTGGTGAAGCTGCACCTTGAAACCTGTGTTCAGTTCTGGGCTCCTCACTTCAAGAGGGACATTGAGGTACTGAAGCTGGTCCAGAGGACAGTGAAGCTGGTGAAGGATCTGGAGCACAAGTCTGATGAGGAGCAGCCAAGGGAACTGGGGCTGTTTAGTCTAGAGAAGAGGAGGTTCAGGGGCAACCATATTGGTCTCTACACCTGAAAGGAGGATAGAGAGAGGAGGTGGCTAGTCTCTTCTCCAAGTAACCAGTGACAGGACAAGAGGTAATGGCCTCAAGCTGTGCCAGGGCAGGTTTAGACAGGATATTAGGAAAAATTTCTTCACAAAAGCGTGATCGGGTATTAGAACAGGCTTCCCAGGGAAGTGGTGGGATCACCATCCCTGGCAGTGTTCAAAACAGTGTAGATGAGGCCCTTAGTGACATGGTTTAATGGACTTGGCATAGATTCATAGAATAATTTGGGTTGGAAGGATCTTCAAATGTCATCTAGTCCACTCCCCTGCAACGAGGAGGGACATCTTCAATGAGATCAGGTTGCCCAGAACCATCCAGCCTGGTCTTGAATGTCTCCAGGGGTGGCACCTCTCTGGGCCACCTGTGCCAGTGTTTTACCACCCTCATTGTAAAGAATTTCTTCCGCACATCCAGCCTGAAACTCCCCTCTTTCAGTTTAAAACCATCACCCCTTGTTCTGTTGTGACAGTGATAAAAAGTCTCTCCCAGTCTTTCTTACAGGCCCCTTTCAAGAACTGAAAGGCCACAAGAATGTCTGCCAAGAGTCTTCTCCAGACTCAATAACCCCAACTCTTTCAACTCTTTCCTCTTCTCATAGGAGAAGATCTTAAAGGTCTTTTTCAACCTGATTGATTCTGTGATTCTGTGGTATGGCTCTGGACATTGTCAGTTCCAGGAGTGGGCAGAGAATATCTTAATTCCTTGACTATCCCCATTGGTACCCCTCAGTGCCTACCAGGAGACCATGGGCACTGGTAGTCTGCCTTTCTCAAAGCTTCTTCACAGCACTGATATCTGGTTTTCAACCAAAGTATCCTCTGTTCTTACAGTGAAGCTGCTCCCTTTTTATTAAATTGCTAACGCTGGTGTCAGCCAGCACGATCCATGATGAGTGCTGCAAGAAAATGAACACATCCTGTTCCTCACTTAGATGAAAGTACCTGGCTCTGGTATCTCAAGCATCTTGAATTGAAGCTGCAATGATCAAGGACTGCCTGACATATGACAGAGCAATTAACAGATACATGGCAGTACAGAACAGTCTCTCACCAGTCAAAAGTGTATTTACCTGCAGCAGCATTTCTTCCCCTTGCAGTGGTTGACATGTTTGTACACAGTAACCATGAAACAATATATAGTCAAGTAAAGCCAAAGGCAGGTATAAAACAATGCCTTTTAATTCCTTTCAGCTGTTCAGGTTTGCTTTGCATAGAAGCTGCAGTATCTTAAATGATTGTTGGAATTGCTGGCTTAAAATGACCTGTTGAATTGTGCTCTGAAACTGACTGGAAGTGGTTTTATAACAAAGAGGTGGTTTAGGAAGTTACTCAGTGCTTATCTTTTGATTTCCACTATTCTGCCAGCTTGCCAATGTTTTTGTCAGGGTTATATATACAAGTGAGAGCAGGGTTGCTCAGACAAACTGGTTGTTTTTTTACTTAAATTTAGAAAGAATTTTCAAAGGTAATGGACTGAGAAAAAAGTAAAGGTGATTAATTAGTTAAGGTGAAGGTACATGCCTAAGTAAGTAGACATATACATAGGATTATTCTGATGCTTTTGAAAGTTTTGCTGCCCAAACAGCGCTGTTGAGACTACACTTTTTTCTTTTCTGTATTTTTCAGTATTTATGCATAAAACATTGTCCAATGACTTTTATGTGTGATTGTGGAAAATAGCAATTGAAAGGAGATTATTTTCCCAACAATTTCAATATGAAGAAATTAGCCTTTCTTAAGTAACAGTTAGCTTTGCACTCTAAATAGGAAGCATATTTATTTATTAAAATGTCATTAAGTGAAAGATAATTTAAAAGTTAGTTAAATGTAATTTGCTGTTCACAGTTTCACTTAAAAGCCAGTTTCATTGTATTTGTTCCTTTAAGAGTGTTAATATTTTTACAACTTAGGTTTTGTTTGCAGTGGCTTTGTACTGGGTAAGAACTGAGTAAATCATGAATTATTCAAATTCAGTTTAAAACTAAAATGCTCACTCATTCTTATAACATTAGGAATGTTAGTTACCATTGTTTATGTCATTTGTTATGTTTTGGAGACTCCAGAAAGTACTTGATAGCTCATTGAGCTGTGCTGTGATGCTCTTCAAACCGTACAATGATCACTATTATGGTGATTATTATTTATTATGTATATATCTTCACCTTAACTAACTAATCATCTTTACTTTTTTCTCAATCCATTACTTTTGACCAAGAAAATTCCTTCAAAATCTCAATAAAAGAAATATATGCTACAGTGATTATTATTTTTTATATATCTATTATTTCCATATATATATATATGTTTATTCATAGATGTATAAAGTATAGGTCCCCTTTTGCCTTTGTTTGCAAAAAAATAGTTTTCTAAATCTGACAATTTATTTAAGCTCACACATTTACATCGTTCATGAGTTTGGTCTATTGCATTTAAGGATGTCTTATGTGGACAAATGTCTTGTTAATTTATCTACAGAAATTTAAGATGATTGTATACCATTCGTTACTCGGAAAGTAACTAACATACTCTTTCAGGATGTTATTACTGGAAGTTGAATATTCCTGTTAATATTGGAATGAAGGGAAAAACTGTTGGTTTTCAGTTGGGGTGGTCTGATACCAGGACTGTGATACTGATTTTAGCATTAAATAAATTTATTCTGGATTATATACAGTATTTTCTATAGGCAAAAAAAAGGTAGGAAATTTACTACTTTACAGTAAACATAGAATCACAGAATTGTAGAATAGTTTGGGTTGGAAGAGACCTTTAAATGTCGTCTAGTCCACCCCCCCTGCAATCAGCAGGGACATTTTCAACCAGAGCTGGTTGCTCAGAACCCCTGCCAACCTGACTGTGAATGGTTCTATGGGTAGGGCATCCACAGCTTGTCTGGGCAACCTGTTCCAGTATTTCACCACCTTCATAATAAAATATCTTTTCTTTATACTGAGTCTGAATCTACCCTCCTTTAGTTTAAAACCATTACCCACTGTCCTGTCAGAAAAGGCCCTGCTAAAAAGTCTTCCCCCATCTTTCTTATAAGCCCCTTTAGGTATTAAAAGGCCACAATAAGGTCTCCCCTGAGCCTTCTCTTCACCAGGCTGAACAAGCCCATCTGTCTCATCCTGTCTCCATAGGAGAGGTGCTCCAGCCCTCTGATAATTTTTGTGGCCCACCTCTGGGCTTACTCAAGCAGGTCCATATTTTTCCTGTGCTGGGGACTCTAGAGCTGAATGCAGTACTCCTGGTGGGGTCTCACGAGAGCAGAGTAGAGGGGAGAATCACCTCCTTTGACCTGCTTGCCATGCTTCTTGTGATACAGCCCCGCATACGGTTGGATTTCTGCGCTGTAAGCACATATTGCTGTGCTATGTCCAGCTTTTCATCACTCAGTACCCCCAAGTCCTCCTCAGGGGTACCTTCAGTCCCTTCATACCCAAGCCTGTATTGATTCTGGGGGTTGCCCCAACCCAGGTGCACTAGGGACGTTGCACTTGGCCTTGTTGAACCTCATGGTGTTACCCTGGGCCCACTTCTCAAGCTTATCAAGGTCCCTCTGAATGGTGTCCTGTCCCTCAGGCATGTCAGCTGCACCACTCAGCTTGGTGTTGTCTGCAAACCTGCTGATGGTGTGCTCGATCCCACTGTCTCTGTCACTGATGAATGACAGAGATGGTTCCAATATGTTCCTCTGCGGAACACCACTCATCATTGGTCTCCATTTGGATAATTCCAGTTATTTTATCCCTGTGGTACTAGCCTGAGTTTTTCTAGGATGAGTCTCATTTCCTTTGCCTATTTTCCCCGTAGTGACTTCTTTTGACTTTTTTTTTTTTTTCTTAATATTGGAACCCACCCAGATTCAGTTCTATCTGTGCCTCTGTGCAGGCCTTTATTAATTAATGACAGCGTTAAATCAGACTGGATCAAGAACTCACCCCCACAGCTATTGTGGAGTAAATCACATTCTCACAACCTGATCTAGAGCTATGAGGAGTAAAAGCAAAAGCAAAGGAAATAATATTGCTCATATACAAAATAGTAAATTCATATACTCAGTTAAGACTATTATAAATGACCAGGATGATGACAAAAATTTCCAGAAATCGATTTTTGCAGCAGAATAATCAGCTGACTCTGCCTCAATTTGGCTATCATTTTCATTGATTAATCATCCACTGCTTAGAAGAAGTAATAATAACAATTTAAAAAGTCTAACTCCTGTTTTTTAATTAAGTTCGGTTTGTCAGCCACTCAATTTTACTGTCATTTCTCCTGTGTAAAATTGAGGAATCCTGCAGTTCACAGTCTGTTTCCTATGAAATCAGAAGTGATCCTTTCTGATGAATTTTCTTTGTAAGGCATTTCCCTTGTTTCTTGAACCATTTCTGTATTCAACTTAGGTTTCCACTGTTCCCTTCAAATGTCAGGGTCATGATCCTAGACACTTGTCTACCATCTGTGTATTTCTATATTGTTTTTGTGTCAAAAGTTTCTTCTCAGATTTTAACTTTAGTGGTTGCTTTAATACTTTCTACTGAAAGTTATTTGAGTTGCTTTTTCACATGACTCATTAAATGCTCTTCAGAACTTGCTTTCTGGATTACAGCCCTTCATTCTGTGGCCTTCTAGAAGTTTAACTTTGAATTTGAATGTATGGTGTTTTTAGCATAATTCAGTAGGACAGAGAAAAAAATTTTGAATGTTAACCAGTTATTTTCACACTGAGAGAAGATTCTATGTTGATTTTTCTGAGTTTTTCCTAAAGTGATGAAACTCAGAGAAATTATGCATGTTTCTGCACATGTAAATAAAAGGTATTTTGAATATAAGTAAGATAAAAACCCATTTGCACCAACTTACATGCTAGTAGGGGTAAAAACCCTTTGTCTTATATCAAGATTGGTATTAACTAATTTTAAGATCCAAATACAGATAAGCAACGAATTAGTATCCTAATAAAAGTGCCAAAAAAAAAAAAAATCACCAAAACACTTAACATTTTAATTTTATGTCTTAATTTTATTCAGAAATCACAATGCAGACATCGGAGACTGGGGCGGATACAGGTTCAACTGTGACTTTACAGACATCTGTGGCTGGCCAGGCAGCAGTGCCCACACAGGTAGTTCAGCAAGTACCAGTTCAGCAACAGGTAGGTGGCTGTTATTTTTGGGAAGAAAAATCAGGACGGATGATTCTTCACAATGTATTAAAGAACTCTTATTTTGTACGATGCTGCTAAGTGAACTCTTCTGCTCTGCTTTTATCAATTTTATTTACCTGGAATTAAAGTAGCCTTACAAAGGCAAGCTCTTTTCAGGATCTGTTCCTTGCCTAGGACATCTGACAAGCCTGAGTAGTACACCTACATGATTCTAATGTAGGTTATTGTGGAATTCACGTAATAGCTCATAGAAATTTACTTTCATTTATGTTACTGAGTATTTTTTCCATTAAGCAATGAGCAATGAATATGTTTCTGATATTATTGGCTATATAATTCCTCCTTTCATTTGGACATCTAGGTAAGTGCAATACAAATGTAAAAATGAAAAGCACTGTCCTTTGCATTGCTAGGCTTGAATCCCTGCAGATCTTTGCATAATCTCATGGAGGTATTTGTGGTGTAGTTCATGATGTGAATTTCCCAGGGATGTAAGAAGACTTTTGTAGCAGCCAGCACAGTGCACACCTGTTACATGAGACAGTTACTTACCTATGCAGCACACACAGGCTTTGGAAGGTGTGGTTGCAGAATAAAATAGCGACAAAAAAAGGAAAAGTATAGGGGTAGAAAACAGAAACTGAATGTGAAAAGCCATTTCAGCTGTCCCAAGACTTTTCTGGAATATACAGAAATCAGGTGTCCATGTGATTAGTACTCTGGGTGATAGTCTGATGTTGTTTTTAATCAAAAACTGACTTTAAAGTTTCAGAATGATATGAGAACAGTACATAGTTTATTAAATAATGTAATTTGTTTCTGTGCCAGTGAAGCACTTTTCCCTAAATTTAATTCTTCAGCATTTATTAAGTTCAGTTCTAAAATTCCAGGTGATACATTTTTATTTTTTCACTGTGTTCCACGGTCTCATACATTTCAGTGACAATTTTTCCCTGATGCACAGATTCTATTTATAATGTCTCATAGTTTCATTCCTATCATTTCTGCTTATGTCTTCATGTATCTTTTAGGATGCAAGCTTTTTTAAAAACAATAAATATTCAGAAGAGCATTGAAATGGAATTAAATATTTTATTTAAATGCCTTCGTGTATTTGCTCAGAATGCATCACTAGTGAGTCAAGAATTGTTTGAAATATTTTCTCTTGACTTCAGACAGTAAAATAGCTTACTGTCTTTTTACTTTAATGTGGATTAGGATGAAGGCTTTTAAATACTATGCTAGGTTTTGATTGCAGCTTCCTTTAACTCAGCTAACCTTTGTAGGAAATTTTGTCTAACTATTTTGTAGCATTTATGAAGCTGAAAAATTCTTCATGAAATACCATTTGGATAATTTGTCTGATTTTTATGTTCTTTCATGATGACAGATGTTTAATAGATGTAGTTTATGTGATTTTTTCTTTGTGTTTCCTGTATTTTAGCTGTTCAGATAAAAGGTGGCAATTTGGTATGCTGCACATTTGCTTGTTTTAAGCAAACAGGATATATTTTCGATGGTCTAATATTAAATACTGAGTTTTATCCGTGTGAAGTACTGATAAGTATGACTCATTGAAGATTGGTAACCAGTTAGTGGCATATAGAAAGGTATTCCAGTTGTCCTTTATTAATGTAATACTTGTGTCAAAACTCAGAAGCCCAGGATTATACTGAGTTTTTTTCTTGCTTGATTACAACTTAATGAGAATAGGAAAGTGATTTTTTTTCTTTTGGTTGCACTGAGTATGTAAAACTGTCCCTGTAAAACCTTACATGCATCTCTTTTGGTACTGCTGCTTTGAGTATTCCCTTTCATTGAATGCTCTATCATTATTCTGGATTTTTTTTTTTATTGTTGTCCTTGGGGGGATGTTAGACTTTATCTCTTCTGTTGACTCTGAACATTGCTCATAGCATTAAGCATAATGTTTCAGAATGGAAAGCTAAGGGATCAAACTAGCCAAGGAAGAGGATAATCTACAAAATTTGCAGGGATTGAAGATGCAACAAGAATGTTGGGAAATCCAATGCAGACAGTATTGCAGTGATTAAAACATGGCATGCATAGGAGATCTGTGTAGAGAGAGGACAGATTATGGAAGTGGATGTGTGGCAAGGAGGAAAGGAAGTGTGAAAATATGTGGTGTGCCAGCAGGAAATGAGATGAAGAATGTGGGCAGGATAGCTAATTTTAATTGTAGAGTTAAAAAAAAGGAAGGAATATCAAACATTGAAACAATCAGCATATTGAGGAAACTGTAGGTGTGATCTGCCCTCAGGAATTATCTGCTTATAGGTTGCATTTGCCTGAAGTTAATATTGGCTTTATGTACATTTGATAGGGCTAATTTGCCTAAAGAAAATCAGGAGAGTGTTAATTTCATCAAGTCGTTCTTTTGATGGCAGAGGAAGAGCTTACTATTTCTGAACATTAAAAGTTATCAGTGTTGAAAGTTGGAGGGAAGGTTTTAGGTGCGTAGTATAAAACATATGCTTTAACTTTTTTCTGCTGTTTATGAAAGACGTAATAATGCCAGCTGTATCCAAAATACACGTGAACACTCACATTAGGATTATATTCTCTTGTGAATATAATTTACTAAAACAATAGAGTGTTTCTTGAATTTGGTTAAACTCAAAAATACTGTAATGCAAGTTCCTGTGCACATACAAATTGGCATGAGCTGAAACATCTGTATGATGTTTACAGTAGTTTATTAGTACTTTTTAGTGAAAAATGCCATTTAGGAGGGGTTTTTTATGCATTAATATTAAAGCATTGTATAGTATTTAATTTTTCCTAGTGAGGTCTTTGTTTCCTATGTTTCCATTCCTGTATATGCACCATACTTAAATGCAAGCATCAATTTGGGGTTGTTTACAAGGCATCAGTATTTCATTTATTCTCACAAAATGTGTATCTTTTTCAAAATGTAGCATTTTTGCCCTGAAGAAGAGTAAGCTGAATAAGTGAATGGTGGACTAAGAGCCTTTTTTCTATAGCTGTGTTTCTACTGAAGCATCTTCTGAGCAAACAGTGAAAGAGTAACTTTTGATATTTTCAGATAAAACAGATCTCTAATTTGCATATAGCTGGTATAAATATGGAGCTCATATAAGTCTGCTGTGATACTTCAAGCATAGGGAAAAAAGGGTACTATTAATGAAAACCTGGGCTTCCCCTCTTGTAAAAATGGCACTGTTGGCAGTGGGATTCATGCAGCCCAGCCACTGTTAATGTTGAGATGGGATAGATGGGAATGATAAGGGAATAAACACATCCACATGTAAGCAAAAAGCTCCAAGAATAAGACCAAAAAGGTGGAAGTGTAATTAAATGATGTTCTAACAGCCTGAGTCATTTGTTTCCTCAGATATGAGGATTTTTCACTAATGTATCATCTCTTTTTCAACAAGCACTCTTAAACACAGTGCAGTAAACTTCTAAGGATTCAAAACTCAGCTTGTAGTTTATGCCATGCAATGTGGAAGAATTGGAGAAATAAAACTAAAAATAGTCATATAATTTCTTTCATAAAAGTATATCCATGCATCGGAAGTTGAGCAAATCATTTCTCCATATTCACTATACATAATGGCCATCACGTTCATAAAGCATTCTATCATTTACTGAAGATGGAGACACTTCTGCTAATCAAAATTGTCCTTAATGCAAAGTCATGTTTAGCATATGAAAAACATAATCATGAACTGACATTAGCCATAATATAAATATGAATGTGCTTAGAGTATTACCGCATATGCTATTTAGATGTTACTTGGCAAAAGTAATCCAGACTAATGAAGCTACAAAAATTTTCATCTCTGAGAACAGAAAACAATGCACATCTAAATCATTTGCATCATTTGCACTGTGGATAATTTTATGTTCTTTTTAAAATGGAGTTTAAAAATCCTTAAATGTTTTGTCCTTTGTTCTATTCTTTGCTTAATAGTACTTCGAATACAAAAACTTTTTATTACAAATCAAAATTCTATCTTAAATCTGTGCTTCAATGTAATTTTTGCATTTCAGTATGCTTTTATGCACTTTAATTTGTTTACAAAATCTCATTGATACAAATTATCTTAGTTCCTCAATTCTCCTCTGAGGTAGTATAGTTAATAATACCATTAATTTTCTTTTTTTTCCCCTTCAACTAGTAATTATAATTACACATGTATAGTGAAATGCCTCTTGCTCTTCTGGAACATTTCAGCTGCTTACTTCTAATCCTGTTGTAGTTATTTGTTTCAGGCTACAATCACTGAAGCAAAAGTAACAAAAGATCTGCTGTCTGACCCTCCTTAACTCGTTTCTTGTACAAGTCAGTATGTTTTCTAGCCAGACAATAACAACGCTTACCATGACTAGCTCACCAGTCCACCCAAAACCATACAATTTTTGAACTTGCGTACTGTTCATTTTAATAACTAATTCATTGTATTTTCCATTTTCACCTCAAATCATTTATTTCTTGCTATATTTTTTAATACAAGAAGGCTATTTAGATTTAGATCTCTGTTGAATATTCTCTCTGTGATCTCGAATTTCTGCTTTGCCCCAAAACTAAAGTAGATACCTGATACAATTTCTTTAACAGTTTAACGAAAGATGCAAGGAAAATTATAAATAAAACAGAAAGGAAGAATTTTTTTTTTCCCCCACAATTTCCACAAGAAATGTTGCAGGTTTTTTTTGGTGATGTTTTGTTTCCTCAAAACCAACTTCTTTTCAAGTAATTTGTGTAATTTGTATAATTAAAGAAAGTAGATAAATGCAGTTAATTTCTTCCTGACATTGGAGAATAAAAAGAAAATCCAGAGGCACTAGAAATGATTCCCATTAAAATATTTTTCCCCAGATGGAGTAAAATAGAAAATAAAATTAGTAATGGAGATATAACAAAGATTTTCCACCTGGCAGAATTTTCATATACAAGGCCATTCTAAAGGCCACTTTTTTTATTTGTCGTAGCTTTACTTCTAACTTATTTGTCATAGGTTTGCCAATAACTTTCTCTACCTTAAGGATGTTATGTACATTGCAATACAATGTAGTGACTAAACCTCCCTTGATCACTGTAATCAATTTAAAGATAGCATTACTGAGTTTCAGAGAAGCTGAAGCAAAATAACTTCTTTTATAAACTGCCTTCTTTTATTATTGGAAAAATTAACCTAATTCAGTGGCCCTTTTGTATTGAACTTCATCATTAAAATTTAAAGGAAAAACATGTTGATCTACAGAAGTATCATAAGATACTATAATAGCACTTAGTCTATCCATTCTTAAATGTTGCTTTAAAAGATGAGTTACTTTATTTGCATAAAGAGTCATGACCTTTCTAGTAGTAGTGCTGCATGTAATGAGTTTATTCTTGTTGTTCCAAACCAGAGAATAAACACATTTTGGAACTTTTCAGTTTCCTGTCAAATAGACATTGAGATTTGATACACTTTATACCACTTTTTCCCTGCAGTATCCTCTCAGTTCTATGGTAAGGGTCTTACACTATGCTGAACCTGGTTTTGAAATGATGGTAGCTTGTATCCTTTCTAAGCCTAACTATTCTATTATTCTATGATATAAATTTGTTATATAACCATTGAATGGTTTGGATTGGAAGGAACCTTAAACATCATCTTAAGTTCCAACCCCACTGCCACAGACAGGGACACCTTCCACTAGACCAGGTTGTTCAAAGCCCATCCAACCTGGTCTTGAACATTGCCAGGAATGGTGCATGTACAGGTTCTCTGAACAACCTGTGCCAGTGCCTCACCACCCTCACAGAGAAGAATTTTTTCCTAACACCTAATCTAAATCTCTCCTCTTTCAGTTTAAAGCCGTTCTCCCTTGTCATATCACTACATGTCCTTGTAAGAGGTCCCTCTCCAGATTTCTTGTAGGCCCCCAACACATGTAGTGCTTAATGTGGGAAATCATGAAACTTTCGATTTTAATAAATATTTCAACCATCATGTTGTGTTTCATTGCTGTTAATGGGTAGAAAAATCTGGTTTCTATCATGCCAGTACAGCTGCATTCAAAACCTTCAGTGTTTCTGGTTTCTTTCAGAGTTCAGGCTTTAACATGAACCCAAGGGAAGTTTTCTGTGAAAATCTGGATTCTCCTTTCACAGTCTCAGTCAATACTATATAAGACTAGGAAAAATGTGGCTATTTACAGAACATCTAAAAATACAGCAGAATTGAAGGTATTAAACCAGGGTATTCCCAAAGAGGTCTTGGAGATGATCCATCAAATGTATGAACTCAGGTTCATTGGGTGTTTGCAGTTGGTAGGACCAACTTGATAATGCTGAAGGTAATGGATAAGAAAATGACAGTCACGTAAGAGTAGTTTATGTTAAAGCTATTTACTAAATATGTGCATTGTCACTTTCTTAATACAGTTCCTTGGGTAAAATTGTGCTGGGCTGTGAAGTCTCTTAAGTCCTTTTATATTTCTAGATTCTGGCCTGCTCTTGAAACAAAGTATGGCTTCTCTAAGTGATGGAAGGCTAAAATATGGAATTCTTAACTGTTACAGTGGCAGAAGATGAAAAAATTATTAATGGAGAGAAAATTTACATAACCTGAGGCTTCCTTACGTAGTATATAAATCAAAGGAATTGTGTTGAGACTAGTCTTGTTACACATCTTTGTCACTGACATGGACAGTGGGATTGAGCGTGCCCTCAGCGAGTTTGCCGATGACACCAAGCTGTGTGGTTCGGTTGATACCCTGGAGGGAAGGAATGCCATCCAGAGGGACCTTGACACGCTTGTGAGGTGGGCTGATGCCAACCTCATGAAGTTTAACCATGCCAAGTGCAAGGTCCTACACCTGGGTCGGAGCAATCCCAGGCACAGCTACAGGTTGGGCAGAGAAGAGATTCAGGGCAGCCCTGCAGAGAAGGACTTGGGGGTGTTGGTTGATGAGAAAATGAACATGAGCCGGCTTCAGTGTGCACTCATAGCCCAGAAAGCCAATGGTATCCTGGGCTGCAGCAAAAGGAGCGTGACCAGCGGGTCAAAGGAAGTGATCCTGCCCCTCTATTCTGCTCTTGTGAGACCTCACCTGGAGTATTGTGTGCAGTCCTGGTGTCCTCAACCTGAAAAGGACATGGAACTGTTGGAACAAGTCCAGAGGAGGGCCACGAGGATGCTCAGGGGACTGGAGCACCTCCCGTATGAAGACAGGCTGAGGAAGTTGGGGCTGTTCAGCCTGGAGAAGAGAAGGCTGCGTGGAGACCTCATAGCAGCCTTCCAGTATCTGAAGGGGGGCTATAGGGATGCTGGACTCTTCATCGGGCACTGTAGTGACAGGACAAGGGGTAACGGGTTAAAACTTAAACAGGGGAAGTTTAGATTGGATATGAGGAAGAAATTCTTTACTGTGATGGTGGTGAGGCACTGGAATGGGTTGCCCAAGGAAGTTGTGAATGCTCCATCCCTGGTGGTGTTCACGGCCAGGTTGGACAGAGCCTTGGTTGACATGGTTTAGTGTGAGGTGTCCCTGCCCATGGCAGGGGGGTTGGAACTTGATGATCTTAAGGTCCTTTCCAACCCTAACTATTCTATGATTCTGTGATTTATGACTATGTGTGCTTTTACAAAACAGGTGTGCCATCTCATCAATATATATGAAGATAATCCATGCCTTAATGCCTTCTGTTCTTTAGCTCATTGATGTAAAACCAGGTTTTGTCAGTTTGTTATAGCTGATAATATTTGGTGGAAGTGGTTACTCAGTTTGAGTGTTTTGATGAGGACCTCAGTTACATGGTTTAGTGGTGGACTTGGCAGTGCTAGGGTAACGATTGGACTTGATGATCTTAAAGTTCTTTTCCAACCTAGTTGATTCTATGATTCTGTGATGCTATGATCCATAATTTTATATTGGCTCAAAACATTACTGGCGAAAAAGCTCATATCGCTGTAGTGTACAAAGGTCAAAAGCTCTTACACAAGAAGTAAGTTATCTTCATGCAAACCTTTATTCTAAACTTTCTACAACGCTTCTGAGCTGTCATTTAAAGTTTGTCCTATGCAGGACTGAAATGAAAGAAAAGGCAAAATGTGGTCAAATGATACCTTATTCCATAGTAAATATAATTCTTCAGCTTGGTGCAAAGCATAGCTATACTTCATTTCATCCTTACTATGCTTTCCAGTTAGTTGTGTCTTTGACACTGAAGGTGTATATGCTCCATGAGTGGTTATCTTCAGTGTTAGGGCTCCATTTACCAGTCTTATGGCACAGATACTGCGGAAGAAAAGTAACTTGCTTTGCTATTGCTGTGACATACATTTAGTAATTATGAGAACAGAGTTATTCTGTATTGTTTAGAAGCCATTAGGTGCACTTGAAGCATCAGTCCTTCTTTACAATAGTCCAAATTTCTGCTGTTTTTTTTTTTTTTCAGGTACAGCAAGTGCAGCCTGTGCAACAGGTACAGCATGTCTACCCAGCCCAGGTTCAGTATGTGGAGGGAAGTGACACAGTCTACACTAATGGAGCTATGTAAGTTGGCAAATTATCAGAATTTGAATGTTTATTAAACTGAGAAGTTAAATATGTATTTTCAGTTACATTCTACCAACTAGTGTATTCTAAGGTGGAAGTAAAAATGACTCAATCAAAGCTCTTTTATTGTCAAAATAGGTTTTTTTAATGAAAATATGAATTCACACTGTTTATGAAGCGTTTATTAATATTAATTTGTTGAGGCATATTTTTTGTGTAGGTAGAATTCTTGTGATTGTTTTAATTGTACTTACATGAAATTATATGTACAGCATTGTGTTTGAAGGATACAACAGTACCTTTCAGTTTGTGGCCTTGGCAATGCTGGGGAATGGTTGAACTTGATGATCTTAAAGGTCTTTTCCAACCTAGTTGATTCTATGATTCTGCGATTCTGTCTGTAGGATGTACTCTGTTAACTTCTGTCCTCAGGACAGAAGGCAAGTCCTTCTGTCTTCCTGGCTGCAGTCCTAGTGGCAAATGCCTAGAAAGGTGCAGCAGCTGTTACTGTTCTTTTAAGAAAGTAGTAATATAATTATTTTTTTCTGAAGCAAAGAGGAGAGGCATAAGGAAAGTAATGCTGTCTCCTTTTGCTGTTCAGTAGTCTCTTTTCTGCACATTATTGTGCATTTCCTGCTTCCTTGAACATGGTTTTGAATCATCAGGTTCCTTTCTCCAATATGCAAGCTTAGAAATATAAAATAATCTAGGCTTGACCAGACCTCTGGAGGTTATCTAGTCTAATCCCTGACTTGGAGCAGCACCAGCTTTGAAGTTGGCTCAGACATCAAAGTAGGATCATGTTGCTTTGGAAGAAGCTTCTCTACCTCTCTTTTTCATTTACCATGTTTACCTTGTTACTGGCTTTAGAAAGAAATACATTTGGAAAGCTTCTTTATTCTCTGCAGGTACTTATTTGTTGATGGTAATCCAACAGTGATTCAAAAGAGCAGTATTATTTGGATCAGAGACTCCTGATGTTAACACTGGAAGCATACTTTGGTCATTTCTACTAGCACATTTTGCATACTTAATTTTTCACTTACTTTGTCTGTTTTCTTTTAACTTTTAAATCCTAAACAATGTATCTTAAATATGCATTAGACTTTCTTCTTGTACTGGTTTTGACAGAGAGAATTTTCTTCATAGCCGCTGCTATTGGCCTTGTGTTTTGTGTTGTATTTATATTTTGGACTTGTGCTAGAAACAGCCTTGATAGCAATAGGGATGTTTTAGTTCTTGCTGAGCAGTGCTTATGCGTAGCCAAGGCCTTTTCTGCTTCACATAACTACCCTGCAAGCGAGTAGGCTGGGGATACAGCAAAGGGGTGTCTCAGACCGCAGGACATTATGCTAACAATGAAAGCTGGGGGAGGAAGGAAGAAAGGAGAATGTTTGGAGTGATGTTTGTCTTCCCAAGTAACCATTACATGTGATGGAGCCCTGCTTTCCTGGAGGTGGCCGAGCACTGGCCTGCCCTTCCTACCTCATGGAGGCAGTGAATTAATTCCTTCTTTTGCTTTACTTGCATGCCTGACTTTACTTGCAAAACTGTCTTCATCTCAGTGCATGAGTTTTCTCTTTTACCTTTCTGATTCTTCGCACAGCCTACCAGAGGGGAAGGGAGCAAGTGGCTGTTTGGGGCTTAGTTGCCAGCTGGGATTAAACCACAGCAGTCATTTTTGGCACTTAGTATGGGACTGCGGTCCCTGGCTATGGTGTAAAGCATATTTTTTCACACTTTGACCCTTTCAGACCAACACAAATGCTATGGTCTGAACTGTGTCCTGTAGGGCTGATGTGCCAGGCAGTCAAGTTCACACAGTCCAGTAAACCCAGCTGTCCCTTTCCTCCACCTGAGTGGAGGCAGGGCCTCTTTATTCCTGGTTAGAGTATTTGTTACTTGAATTTTTGTAACTGCAAAAGGCAAAACTGTTTTTTAACATGTACAGGAAAAAAGGGAGCATGGCAAATACTAGGGCTCTGTTTCCATCCCTGGGGCAGTCAATTCCAGGTATACTAGATATCCCTCCAAGTGAAAGAAAACTGCAGCCTGCACTCTGCTGCCAGAGGGATCAAGAATTGTTAGGGATATCAATCATAATATACCATTTGCTGCATTTGACTCGGACTGAAGTTTAGCATGTCCCACAAAACAGCACTCAGTGGCAGCATGAGTTCATTGCAACCATAACACTGTTAGCCTACAAAAGAGGTCATTCTTAAAAAAAGCTGTTATTCAGATTTCTCTTTTCAGTTATCTCTTGTAAATTCTTACGTGAGCTGGGGGCCCACACACTTTTGGCACTGCTTGAGATACGAACTACATGACTATTTACAGTCCTTCATAAAACTAGAACCAGATGTTACTGACTGCTTTGTACAAACCTTCAGGTTTCCATGATTTTAATGTGTTTCTGAATCTAAATCACAAATCACTTTGTCAGTTTCTGCAAAATCAGTCAGTGGGGTACAAAAGACTTCCTTAATACAGTAAGAAAGCTCTCCTTAGCAAGTGAGCCTAACCTAGATTGTCTTTCCCTACTATGCAAGAAAAATTTACCTGTGTTGTTGTGAACAGCCAAATTGTTTTTAATTATTTTGAGAACATTAACCTCTCTAAAGATTATAGTTTCATTTGTGGAGAATCAGACAAGTCTGTGTTTCTACTCAGAATTCTTAAGACTATATTTTGTGAAACATATTTTCCTCATATACTTTTATACTCCAGATTAAGAATGGAAAAATGTAATTTATATAAATTAGTTGACGTTACTGAATAGATTAGACGTTAGGAAAAAAATCTTCACTCTGATGGTGGTGAAGTCCTGGCATAAGTTGTGGGTGCTCCACACCCTGACCTTCAGAGAAGCTGTGGGTGCTCCATCCCTGACAGTATTCAAGGCCAGGTTGGATGAGGGTTTGAGCAGCCTGCTGTAGTGGAGGGTGGGGAACTAGGTGATCTCTAAGTTTCCTTCCAAACAAAACCATTCTATGATTCTATGATTCTCTGACTCTGTGTATTACATGCCATAGTGCTATTTATTTGATAGGTGAAGGAGAATGTCCTTTCGAGGTTGCTGATGGCTAGCTTCCTTCAGAAATTGAAGAACTGTTTTTCTATTTGCTGTTGACTCCTGTTGTGATAGAAAACACAGAGGCCAGACTCTTGTGCTAAAATATTTAGGCAAGTATTTAGATTGCAGTTAATCTTTTTCTATTCTTCATAGAATCGTAGAATAGTTAGGCTTGGAAAGGACCTTAAGATTATCTAGTTCCAACCCCCCTGCCATGGGTAGGGACTCCTCATATTGAAATTTATGAAAGATGGGCCTCGTAGATCCTGACAGATTCACAGAATTGTGTATCAGGCAGTTTGTCTGGTTACTCCCACTCCAGAAATTGTCTGTTTCACTTTCAGAAATAGAATTAGGTTTGTAAATTATGTGGTAGACTAGAGTGATCACTTGTTTCTCTTTTGGGTTGGTTTCCTATAATTGTTTGATTTATTTTGTGATAATGCTAGATCAAAATCTTAATTATAACTCAAAATCAGATATAGGGTGCTTCCATAATCTATCAAGTTGACAGTACAGCTCTAGCAATGGAGTAAGAAGACTGCAACCAATAGTTAGGGTGAAGACGTTAATTCAGTGTACAGGCATCTCTGGAAAAAAAGTTACAGCATATCTAATGAAAGACTTATTTTTTTATGTCAAAAAAGCCCTTGCAAACTAGGCCTGATTAAACTCTATATATGATAGCAACAAAGGATGCAGTTAGAATATATATGAGGAAAGTTACCTGAATCTTTTGAGTCCAAAGGTAAGAAGTTTGTCAGTTTTCACAGTCTTTGCCAAATGTAACTGTTGCATTCTTGTAACACAAATGTTCCCACACATTTTATAGCATGATTTGTCTACACTTAACAGTTACTTGTTGTTAGTACTATTGGAGGCATAATGGTAATTCAAGGGGTGTAACCTGCAAATTGTCACATTTATTGTGTAATATGAGGATATTTGAATTATGTTATCTACATTTGTGTCTGGTTAATAACAATTTTACTTGTCAAGCATGTCACTCTGTACTGAAACAAAAACGCATGGTTATTGCAATGGCATGTACAGGTTTATCTGGCAGTTTAGAATAGATAATATTATGGCTGCCCCTATATTAAGAAGCCAAGCAAGTCCCCTCTGCTAGACATGAACTTTCTTCTAATTATAATCTTTTCATCAAATGTAGCCATTTACTTGATAATTCTGGTGTGGCCAAGAGGATTTTAATTGCTGAGATTGTCCAAGAATTGCTGTTGTGCCCAGAACACATTCTTCACAGATTTTTTTGCTACCATTTGTGTGGTTTATGTGGCAAAAGACATCTTGAACCAAGAATTTGCTATTACTTAGGTTAAAATCTTAACTGTCAATTCAAAGAATCATTATCGATAAAGTTATTATCTTCCTAGGACTTCTAGTATCCATCTTTTTTTCTCTGACATTATGCTTGCCCTTTTACTACCCCTCTGCATACTAAGGTCAATGGCTTCCACCTGAGAAGGAGTTACAGCAAGTTACAGCCATGACAGGTCTTGTGCTTGGAGAAGTATGATGCGTTGCGGGGGGGTTCTGTACTCACACTATGTCCACTTGCAGCTATGTTAATATGTTTCCTATCACAGTCCTCACATTATGCTTCATTGGTTTCCATTTTTCATGTTACATTTGAATTTACTGTATATAGCATGTTTTATGTTTGCTGGGCACTTTTGAATACTGTCACTCCAGCTCATGATCCTCTCCTACACTTTTAATCTAGGGTCATCTGCACATAATAGCTATTTGATATTACTGTCTGTTAGTTAGAGCAATGCATTAGCATTTTAATGAGGCGTTTTATGCCACACAATTGTAGAAAGCTAATCTAAAATGGAGACAGCTTAAGTAACATTTATCTGATTGTTCAACAGTTACTATTACAGCTAAACTAGGACAGAGCTTTAGGCTAGCACAGACAAGTCTAGACAAAGGAAGCCTGACAAACCCAAGTCTTGAGATCTTGCAGAGTTAGTACAAACACTGTGACAGTTTCCTAACAGTGGCAATACCATGTTATTTGGATTACAGGTCTGCAGTACTTCGTTTAGAGGTCTGTTGCTAAGGTTCCCTTACCTGTCTAATTTATGGGTCCTGAGAATACAATTCATAAGATTTCTCTTCTATTGTCATTTACTTTGTTCCTTGGTTTACTGGGATTTTGTGCAGCTGTGCATTGAGTGTGCTTTTAATGCTTTGTTTCCATGTGGAAAAATATTTTGGACTGAGTGTTGAAGATCTCAGTTCTTTGTTACTGATAATGAATTACTGTCAGTAACATACTTACTTTAATTTTTGAATATGACTAGTAAGAGTTTCTTTATGTAGAATAATGCTACTGTATTTTAGGTAAATTTTAGAAAGCTTTTTAAAAGCATTTTTCTGTCTGATATGTTTAAGTTGTCCATATAGAAAAAAAATGTGTATGTATAAGGCAGGTCAGCTGTTCACTATTACGAAGGAAATTACTTACTCTGAATTTTTGTTCCCTGGTTATATATTCATCAATTGCCCTTTCTTAGTGTAGGTTTTGATCTTTGATTTTAGCAGTTTCAGTTGATAAGTGAGGATAAGTGAAAGGAAACAATGACTTGCTGTCTTGTCAGGTCTTCCATCTTTGTCTTTAGGTCAATCAAGGAGGCTTTTGTGGAAGAAGGTTATTAATTTATTGGGATTTAATTTGTTATTAAAAAGCCCCAGATAAATATTCTAGGTGCATGAGTAGATTTCTTTGTGGGAGGAAGGGGACTGTGTGAGACAGACGATTTAGCTTTCTCCATTATCATTTGACTGCTTTATCATGTTCTGTTGTGTCAATGTTAGGGCATATGGCACTTCCTTTTCTTCCCATTGCTTATGATTTACCACTTCCAGAGTCTGCACCAATGGATTGGCTGTTTTAAGGCCTTCACTCAGTATTAGAAAAAGGATTCTGTTCTCTCTAGTTTCTGTGAAGCCCACTATCAGCTTTATGCCGACAGGGTTGAACAGAAATCTTAAAGGAGTTCAAGGATATTCTTCTGTTGTGAAAGACTTTCTTAGTTTTTATGCATGGAGATTTTCTACCATATTGCAATACTACATAGCATTATAATGAGCATTAACTACTGTGCATAGAAGTAACAGTGTACCTGGAAATGTTTGTTTTTATCTAGTGTTTATCATATTTATATTCCATGAAATAATTCCTTAGTTAATTGAGTATCATAAAAGGCTAACTTTCAATATCGAAATGACAGCAGAAAAATGCTTATATGCCTGCCTGCTGATCTATGTAGGTAAACCATACTAAAACCCACAAGAGTAATTCTGAGGTTATTACTTGAGGAAGACGATAATAATTATTATGTAACTTGCTTGTTTGAATTAGAATTACAGAAAAATAATAAAAAATTACACTAATTATGCTGAATGGTTTTATTGTTTGAATTAAGATGCTCTTCTTGTACAACCACTGTAAACAGATGATGCTATTTCAACTTACACTATAATATATGTATACGTACTTATATGTACTTATATGTATGAGTATATACGTACTTATATCTATATAAGTTCAAGTAAAAAAATAGATTTATGTGCATTTTACCTAAGACTTGAATTTTCCATGTCAGTGCCTACAGCTAGCAATTAGAATTCAGTAGTTAATTACTTATTTTGCAAGACACAGAAGTTACTAGAATATAATTTCAAATTAAAATCTAATTAAAACAAATAGAAACTGCACTGCCTGAACTTCTAACCTGATTTGAGATTTTTTCTTTAAACACACTCTGAATTTATCAATTCCTGGAAAAGGAAATGAATTTTCCATGTCAGTGCCTACAGCTAGCAATTAGAATTCAGTAGTTAATTACTTATTTTGCAAGACACAGAAGTTACTAGAATATAATTTCAAATTAAAATCTAATTAAAACAAATAGAAACTGCACTGCCTGAACTTCTAACCTGATTTGAGATTTTTTCTTTAAATACACTCTGAATTTATCAATTCCTGGAAAAGGAAATAAATCTCTTTAGGGTTTGGTTGTTGTTTTTTTTGTCTAAAACACAGAATGATGCAAAAATGTTTCAACAAGGCAGGTATTTCTAAGACATGAATAAAACTACCCTAAGCCTGCCGGGGACTGGGCAAATATAAATATAGGAAAGGTAAGTCTGTCCCATCAACTGCTTGCTCAGAGAAAATCTGTGGCCATGATCAGCCTATGTTAAAAGCTCGAGACATGGTGGCATGGCAGGAACACTGATGTATAGTAGTCAATAGATCAGACTCTTGACATTTACATAGATTGTGAATTGTTTCTTATGTGTGAATGTATGCATGTACACACTGAAAACTAAGGGAGGGCAACAACAAGGTTAACTCTGTGCCATTGTTTTTATTTGTCACCTTTCTCTGAAGAGGCAAAAGTATATCTAGAAGTTAAGCTCAGTAACATTACATTAGTGTCTGTAATATAGCTCAAAACATTGCACTTAATTTACAGGGTAGTGCGGAGGTTCAAATTGTTATAAAATATATGTAAGCAATAAGGCATAATAGGTGATGCCTTGAATTACTGTACCTTGCAATCCTATCCCAAGTCATGCTGATCTCATTAATTTCCAGTGGGGGATCTTAACATTGGACACCTGTTCTGGGCTTGCTTAATCTTAATTGAGTTTGCACAGTGTCTGGCTTTGTTTGACTTGTTTTCAGGGTAAACATCATTTAGTTTGCACAACCTTCTGGAAACCTAGGATTCTGCAGCGTAATTACTTAGATTTCAAACTTATTAGTAACTGTGATGAACATTCTAATGCCGTGTTCTAGTAAACACTGAATTTCACAGTGTTTAGATAGGAGGAACTATCTATACTCTACCAAGACAATTATTCTGTTGTCTACCTTGTATCTCAAGCCATAGGATACCATTTTGGTATTCTCATAAAAAGCCAGAAGACTTTAGTTGCATTGAGTTTCGTCCCTAGATCATCTGTATATGCAACTGTCAAAGAAAAGAAGGGCTAGGAGGGCTTTTACAACCTTTGCAATGAGAAAGAACTGACTATATAGTATATGACAGATTATCTGAGAAAGTACTGCTTGTTTGTCCTACTAGTGCTATGTAGAAGTTCCTTATTTCAAGTTACCTCTTGTGTGTGTGTCTAAAGGATGTAGCATCTTATTTTCTTCTTTGCTACAGTTTAATGGTGAGAGGTCATGTTATCATATGCAATGAGCTTAAAACATTTGAGTCACTGCTTTCAAAACAACATCTCAAATCCAGCTGCATTTTTTTAATTTCCAGATGAATTTATTTGTATTTTGGTTAAGTTAAAAAGGTCTTTGCAAAGTTGCAGATATTATTGCATGTAATAGATATGGTTTTATCTCACTTTAATTACCCTGCTGGTCTCAATTGCTGAAGGTTTGCTTAATCATCTCCAGTAGTCAGGTGTTCTAGAAGAACCTGCTGGTTGTTAGAACAAAGGGAAGAGTGTGTATGTTGGAGTGTGTACAAGTGTGTACCCCAGTGGTTGGTCTTGCTCCGTTGACAAGGAGTGCTGTTATATGCAGATATAGGGGTTCTGATATAATCAGTCCTTTTTAGAAACTATACATGATAGACAGATCTAAACAAGGTGAAAGCAAACAAGCATTTCCTTTTGTCTGTTACACACAATTTCTGTGCTGTAATTTTCTTTTGAAATTTTGAGCCTTCTGTGGGGTTTGCCATTGCTTTAAACAACTGCCTCTTTAATTCCACTTCTGCAAATGAGATTTGTTCTCCTCACATCTTCTAGACAGTCTTTTTCTTCTAGCCATGTCTATTTTTACTGCCAACAATGGTGTTGTCTTTTGTTCCTTTCTTTACTGGTACCTGATACCGATATCAAGTTTTTCTTTCCTCTTTTGGCAGAAATTACAACATATGGTCCTTTGATAATCATTTGCATGAATTGCTTCCCTTGACCTTCCATCAGTACATTTTCCTAAATTGCCCTCTGCTGCATAGCTCTGTTCACATTCTGTAAACTGTGTAATTCTGAGAGAGATGCCACACCAGCTTTGCTAGCAGTTACCTTGCACATCATAAGATAAACAATACCATAATGATACCAAAAGGTATCACAATGATACCTTGGCTTGATAAAACAGATTAGTTGGAACCTGAATGGTACCCAAATACATACAGAGGTTATTACAAAGCACAGATAACTAATTTTAACTCTCCTGAGTAAATGTTAATGAATTAAGCTGTCTGTTTGGTCATTAGTCCCTTTTGTTTTCAGTAGGCTGAAAGGCATTTCTGCATCTGACCTTGAGGCTTCTGAAATGCTCAAAATAAAAAGGAAAATTTTTAAGTAGCTTAAGGAGGGCTGAGAGCAAATAATACAGTATGATGGTTATGAAACTTTTAGGATCTTAAGATTAAAGTTTTTGAGATTCCAAAAGTCTCTGAAGAGAGAGGGAGAAACTGTATGTGAATACAACTAAAGTTCTGACTTCAGTTGTTGATAAGGTACTGTATGTTCTTGAGTTATCTACATGTTTACTAGAGCTAAAGAAGTAATTGTTCTCTCTGAGCCCATTGTGTACTGATTACTCTAGTGTAAGTTTTCATAATTAAAAAGCCATAACAACAAATAATAAAATGCCATGGCCTTTTCTATATATAGATAAGAAACTAATTAATCCCTGTCTATATAAAGGGAAAAAAAAAAAAAAGACTGATTTCAAATTCCTGAATAAGTATATTAATCACCAGCTGCATAAAAGTTGGATGCTGCTTCCTTCTTTTGTTGTGTTTTGGGACAAAAGTGAATTTTTTTGTTGAACTTGTTTAATTGCATGGTGTTGCATGATTTTGTGGGTTTTTTGATGATATTAAATAAATTAGAGACTTACACAGAGACTGGTCACCTCTCTGTTTTCTCTGAATCATACTTATAGGATTTATTTACTTGGACTAAGTGCATCTCAACATATGCAGCTCCAAGTTAGTAGAAAACTTTGAATTTGAAAATGGTGTTGCCTGTTGATTGCAAGCAGTATTATGGGGTTTTAAGCTTAAAGAAGAAAATTATTGGTTGAGTAAACTGACTTGGTTTACATTTTGACCTTTCTATCATTATGCTTGCCAAGATACAAAGCTTAGCAGTCGCGAAACAGGATAAAACTTCCAAACAGGCTTTTCCGAAATGAGGAATCAGGCCTTTGAAATAATGAATGCTATTTACTTAACAAATCTGAAATATGTAGAAGATAAAAATTTAGTACATGGGAACAAATACATATTCAAAAACTGTAAATTGATTATGAACTATGAAGAGTAGTGACGTGATTAAGAACATGAAAGAATGATTGAAGGTTTCAATAGCTGAATAGTTAGGGTAAACCGCTTAATGAGGCATTAATGTTTCAGAGTTTAAAGTGATTTAAAAGTGTTACTAATGCATACTCCTAACTTCTTTCATGTTTGTGACCTTTTTGTAAGTCATAGTTCTGTTTTGGTTTTATTTCTTAATTTTATTTTTTTTTCCTTCATCACATCGTGCATTCTTATCCTATTTTCAATTCACCTTGTAAAAATAATTGCATTTCCAGAAATACCAGTGAACTCAGAATTTGAAGTTTCAGCCAAGAACTTTCATGAATTTAAAGACAATAGATCATGTAGGATTCTCGAACATTTGGTTCTCTTGGCTGACATTCGTATCATTTTTTTGAAATGTTGCAACATGCACAGTATGCAAAATATATGACATCTGACTAAAATTCAGTTTTGTTGTCAGATAAAAAGTATGGAACTTTACAAATTGCTTTGCATTATATTAGTAATCATACGAGCTCTTTCTTAAATCTGTCTCCTCAATTTTTGTCATACTTCCATTACCTTCTCACTTCAATGTAAGACTGACAAATTTTTCTGGAAGGTTTGGTGGATACATGGTTTAACATTGTCACTGAATTATTTATTTAGTGCCTTGACTTGATTAAATGTTTTTCTCTGAGGAGGCAGGGATTGTTTGCCAATCTTACTTAATTTGGTTACAGCTATTGTACACACGTTTCTAGAATTATAACATTTCTCTCAGCTAAATGAACAATACAGATAATTTCTTTTCCTTTTGTTTTCTTTTCTTGAAGCCGATCAACAACTTATCCTTACACAGAAACCCAGATGTACAGCCAAAACACTGGGGGAAACTATTTCGATACTCAAGGAAGTTCTGCACAGGTGACAACAGTGGTCTCGTCTCATAGCATGGTGGGCACTGGAGGGATTCAAATGGGTGTCACAGGAGGACAGCTTATTAGCAGCTCAGGAGGGACCTATCTGATTGGCAATTCAATGGAAAATTCTGGTCATTCAGTGACTCATACAACACGGGCCTCCCCAGCAACAGTAAGTATTTGAGACCAATGCAAAATCTTTGAGACTAATTTCTTATCTACTCAGATGTTCTTGCAGACTGTCAAGGTTTTTGTGACAGAATGTATAGCACTATTGAGTTGTCAGAATAAGTACTATATAGTACTTTTTGTAAAATTAGTATTAAGAATATAAAGTAAGATACAGGAGTAAAAATATTGTGCAAATTTAAACATCAAGGCAGGCCTTTCTCTTGACAGCTTGCAGATATTTACATTTCACAGGTTAAATTTTTACATTCATGTAGTATCAGTGAATGCTTTGGGAATGCTCACATAATAGTTTGTCTGAGCTGAATATTTGTCAGGTTAGGAGCTAAGATTTTGTATTTAATCTGGAAATTTAAGAAAACCACAGTGTTGTTGAGTACAACTATGTTAGATGTAAATGATAAATTATGACTGTTACATGTGTAACTTCCCTGCATTTGTTTGGTTTCTTTGCTTAATATTAGTGTAGGCTTCGTAGTTTATTCCAAAATATTTCCAATTGTTCAGAATACTCAGATACTACCTTTTAACAATTTGTTCTTACTTAACCTATGGTATGTCTCCAAAGTCTGTTCCAGATTAAAAATCTGTGGGGGAAGTGTCTTACAGTACTGTGGGAAGATGCATTCTGTTACAACTGTGATAGATAATATCACTTAAACACAAAACTTGCCCTTAAAAGCTTACTCAATCAGCCTGTATTTCAGTTAGGAAAATGGGCTTATACCTAGGCTACCTTTGCTGCATAGCACTAATGAATACTTTTACCTAATTCTGGGTATTCTAGTCTCAATGTAGAGACTTGGAAGTAATAGGGAAGAGAACTGTGAAACATAACAGTAAGAAGAATTGGTAAACATAGTGACGGGGATAAAGTGTCATTAACAATACAGATTCATGGCTACCCAAAGGGGACTTTATTTTTACCAAAGGTAATGAGTAAAAATCTAATATTCTTCTATTTGGAATTATGATGAATGTTTATGATAGCATTGGATAATTTGGATGATCAGACAAAGTCGCTATTTTGATTTTTAAGGTGGTATGAATAAATACAAAGGTGGTATGGATAAATACAAGGTTTCTGTACAATATAAAAAGTATTATTTAATCCAAAACCTGTGTAATATTATTTTTGAAAATATATATTGTGAAAGGTTGCAATTTATGAATTGTATAAAACCCAGTAACGTAGTGGGATCTTTCAGCTAGCAACAGAGAATCTTATCTTCAAGTTACAAAATCAAAAAAGTGTATATTAAGCTCTGTGTGTATTTTACATTATTTTAATAGAAGAACAGAGTTGCTGGGAAAAAAAACGCAAACATTCCTCTTTCAGATTCATTCAGTTAAAACCAAGATTTGAAGTTCATTGTTTTCTTTTTTCCTTTAAACTACTTTGTCATTTTACTTATTTGGAAGATATTTCAGTAGCTTTTCGCCTGACTATGATTGCCAAGCACAGGCAAAACAGATAATTTTCTATAGGCAGAAGTGGTGAGGCACTGGAACAGATTGACCAGAAGAAGTAGTAAATGTTCCGTCCCTGGCAGTGTTCAAGGCCAGGTTGGATGGGGCTTTGAGCAACCTCGTCTAGTGGAAGGTGTCCCTTCCCATGGCAGGGGATTGGAACTAGATGGTCTTTAAGGTCCTTTCCAGCACAAACCATTCTGTGATTTAATAATTCTAAGTAAGGAATAGGTCTTCTAGGTAGGCTGAAATTTGAAATTGCCATTCTTAAAAATTTGAAATTACGATACTTAAATGGTAACAGTATTCCTATTTTTCTTAGTTGTTTTAAATTATTCTAGATTTCAGTACAAGTATTTCCTGGTTTAGAGATCATGCTAGTTTTTTCCTTAGTCAGATAAGAACAAATGCATTTTTGTGTTTTGATTATCATGCTCTTAAGTTTTCCTTTAGTCATGAACAGCACAATTCAGTCAGTGGAAATACTTAACTGAATATGAAATCAGGTGAGGCTTAAATGCACCAAGTAAACACAAATGAAGAGCAGTAGATGTACCTTGAAGTTGGGTGTCCTAGAATTATTTGAATTATACCAAAACTCCATGCTATATTTTTCAACTTCAAAATGGTTTTGATTTTTTTTTTTCAAAATTAGAAGTAAAATTTGTCAAAATTTATCAATATGTGAGGTTCATGCTTTCAGCAACATCTTTCTCTTGGTTCATGTGCCAATGAAACATCCTGGGGTAGTTGTTCTAAGTAACTTTTATACTACTGTATGAGCTTGCCTTTAAGATAGGAAAAAATACTTCTAATTAAAGTACAAGTATTAAATTGCATTTTTAACATTAAAATAGCATCCTCTGTTTTTTAAGGTGCTATTATGTATGGTATAGTTCTGTAAGTATGAGACATTAGAATATATTAGAAGTTCATTTCTTGTTAAGGAAGTGGGACACAACATGATTTTAGATTTTATAGTTTTAGGCTGGTGGTATGTAAGGCTCAGCTGAAATATTCAAGAGTTAATTGAAACAGAAAAGGTTATGCTTAAACTGTAAATTTAAAGAAACAAGTCTGTTTTCATTTTACTAGAGGGCATAATTAAACAGAATAGAGCAACATGGTGTCTTATTTGGATTGCACTTTAGATAGGTAGAGGTTGTTTCACTTGTGATTCTCATTTGATCTTAACCATCACAATATTTTTCATTTTTGCATAGCAAATTTATTGGAGTCATCAAAATAATGTATCCAGGCTGGTTTGCTAGTATAACACTCTGAAAATATTTCTAAATTTTGAATTAGTTTGGAGAATTTTCATATGAAGACAAAGACTATTGAAATTAATAAGAATTTACTTATTAACACTTGTGATCATCACAAGCTTTCTGTTCTTTTGCCATAGAGGTACTAGTCCTTTTCAGTCTTTTCAGCTGCTAACTTCATTTGTTTTGTTGTTATTCACCTTTACTGATTAAATCATTGCCTTCTGTAACAAGGTAATTAATTCTATTATTGATGTTATCTATTTCTCATACATCTAGCTTAAGTTAAAAGAAACAAACAAAACAGTTTCAGGTCTAATATATAAAATAAGTCAATTTCATTAACTTTGTCTTAGATAAACCCAGAATTTAAAATTAATTGACTTTTCACCAGGTTTGCTATTTGCTTTATACAGAATTCAGTAAAAGAGACATGGAGACTTTTTAAGTCTTCACTTCATTTCTTCATGGTTTAATGTAATTCTGAGTTCAGCTTCGGGTTTAATAAAGAGCTAATACTTTGATTGTAAGATTTAATTAATTTCAATTTCTGTCAAACGTTCATACAAGAAAGCTGTCCTGCTTAAGCTATAGCAAGCAATAGCAGTGTATTTATAGCCAAAATATTAAGAATGGTGCACTATCAAAACTATTCCAACATACATGCAGTCATGGTTTATGTTAGAACATTTGTTAGTATTTTCTTTACTTCATTTCCATCGATTTCATTGCTTCTTCCTTTTTTCATACAACAGTTGTACAGTATCCTTTGCTGGCCTATTAAACTACTTCTCTACCTACTAAACAGGATTTTTTCACTAAAACAGGCATTCAGATTATAAGGCCTTCTATACAAGATATTAGGGAGATAAATAGCTTTCCAAAACAACCATTTTCATGAAAATATATGTGGATTGGTAAGAATAAATTGTAATTGCACTGAATAAGAAGTGATTTACCCTAGCTGGATGTCTACTTGAAATGATTTTGCATGTTGAAGCCTGTATGAAAGAATTGTCTGTTAGGTTTATTGGCAGCTATCAATAAAAAAGGGGTAGCTGTATTTAAAAGACTAACTGCAGAATGGACTGCCATGTTAATAATGGAATCTAAACCACCTTAATTTTAAAAAAAAAAATTTTCATATGTAAATATCTAAAGATTGTTCTTGTGATGAAACAGGTTTATCTAATCAATATATTTCATAATATCACAAGGTTAAAAAATTCATATAGTTTCTAGTAATAAATGTGGTGTTGTACTTGTCAGCTGGTAAGAGGCTCCCATCTATTAGTCTTGTTTTCTAACAAGCTTTAACTGATCTGCAATTACAGTTGCCATTCATCCAACATCAACAGCCACAGGAGGTCTCCACTTGTGCTGCTGGAGAAGTTTATCCTATTTCAGTGCAAATCTAAATGTGCATGAGACTAAAAGCAAACTTAATATGGGCATAAGGTATCAACACAAATTGTAACTTCTGGTACTAAGCACAGTGTGCAAAATTTACTCTTTAAGGGAGGGATGGTACTTGGGCAAGATGTGTTGTAATTAAAGGAGGGAGAACAGCGACAACAGCAAGACTCAATGTAAATATAATATCCTGATAATATAATTTTAGTGGAAGAATTATTATTATTTTAAGAACAAAAAGTAATAAATGTTTAAATAGTCCATTAGAAGTGGATGGGTTATGAATTGGAAAATAGTTTGAGATGAGATTTTATTTATTAATTTCTTTCTTGCTAGAGGAACTTTTTCCTCCTCCATTCTCACAGTTTTCTAGTAGTTTTATTTAGATAGATACATCTTAGCATAAACCAAACCATTTCTGATCCAGTCAGAGATGCACAGATTTTTATGCTACAAAGTATTATTAGATGGTTTGGTCTGACCTCTTACACTGCCAAGACATTGAATTCTTCAGTTGAGCACAGTGCCATCTTTTGTGGAAAAAAAAAAAAAAGGCATCCATTTCAGATACAAGAAAGCAGATTATATCATTTTTAATTCTTTCAAATGAGCTGTAAGAATAGTTGATCATACTACTGCTAAAAAACATTTATGCGTTATGAATTAACTGAAGGGGTGGGAAGTTTAGAGGATTTGTGGATCTTGTGCCTCCTGTCTCCCAGACTTCCTCCTGCTTTGCTTTCTTCTTTAGAACTGTAGACCTTCATAGAATCATAGAATAGTTAAGGTTGGAAAGGACCTTAAGATCATCCAGTTCCAAACCCCATGCTGTGGGTAGGGACACCTCACACTAAACCATGCCACCCAAGGCTCTGTCCAACCTGGCATTGAACACTGCCAGGGATGGAGCATTCACAGCTTCCTTGGGCAACCCATTCCAGTGCCTCACCACCCTTACAGTAAAGAACTTCTTCCTTATATCTAATCTAAACTTCCCCTGTGGAAGTTTGAACCCGTTACCCCTTGTCCTGTCACTGCAGTCCCTAATGAAGAGTCTATCCAGGCATCCTTATAGCCCCCTTCACATACTGGAAGGCTTCTATGAGGTCTCCGTGCAGCCTTCTTTTCTCCAGGCTGAATAGCCCCAACTTCATACGGGAGGTGCTCCAGCACCCTGGTCATCCCTGTGGCCCTTCTCTGGGCTTGTTCCAACAGTTCCATGTCCTTTGTATGTTGAGGACACCAGAACTGCACACAATACTCCAGATGAGGTCTCATGAGAGCAGAGTAGAGGGGCAGGATCACCTCCTTCGACCTGCTGGTCACGCTCCTTTTGATGCAGCCCAGGATACGGTTGGCTTTCTGGGCTGCGAGCTCACACTGCAGCCAGCTCATGTTCATTTTCTCGTCGACCAACACCCCCAAGTCCTTCTCCTCAGGGCTGCTCTGAATCTCTTCTCTGCCCAACCTGTAGCTGTGCCTGGGATTGCTCCGACCCAGGTGTAGGACCTTGCACTTGGCATGGTTAAACTTCATGAGGTCGGCATCAGCCCACCTCACAAGTGCGTCAAGATCCCTTTGGATGGCATTCCTTCCCCCCAGCATATCAAATGAGCCACACAGCTTGGTGTCATCGGCAAACTTGCTGATGGCGCACTCAGTCCCACTGTCCGACAAAGATGTTGAGCAAGACTGGTCCGAACCCAGATCTCTGAGGGACTCCACTCGTTACTGGTCTGCAGCTGGACATTGAGCCATTGACCACAACGGTTTGCATGCGGCCATCCAGCCAGTTCTTTACCCACCGAGTGGTCCATCCATCAAATTGATGTCACTCCAATTTAGAGACAAGGATGTTGTGTGGGACAGTGTTGAACGCTTTACACAAGTCCAGGTAGATGACATCAACTGCTCTACCCCTGTCCATCAGTTCTGTAGCTCCATCATAGAAAGCCACCAAATTGGTCAGGCAGGATTTCCCCTTAGTGAAGCCATGCTGGCTGTCACCAAGCACCTTGTTGTTTTTCATGTGCCTTAGCATGCCTTCCAGGAGAATCTGCTCCAAGATTTTGCCAGGCACAGAGGTGAGACTGACTGGTCTGTAATTCCCTGGGTCATCCATTTTCCCCTTCTTGAAAATGGGGGTTATATTTCCCTTTTTCCAGTTGTCAGGAACTTCACCTGACTGCCGTGATTTTCCTACTGTGATGGGCAGTGGTTTAGCAACTTCATTTGCCAGCTCCTTCAGGACCCGCAAATGGATTTCATCAGGTCCCATGGACTTGTTTGTTCAGGATCTGAATATGGTCGTGAACCAGATCCTCTCCTACAGTGGGCGCAAGGTCTTCATTCTCACAGTCCCTGCATCTGCCTTCCAAGACTTGGGTGGTGTGGTCAAAGCATTTGCCAGTGAAGACCGAGGCAAAGAAGTCATTCAGAACCTCAGCCTTCTCCAAATCCTGTGTAGCCAGTTCTCCTGAGAGCTTCCAGAGGGGGCCCACATTGTCCCTAGTCTGTCTTTTATTCGCAGTGTACCTGTAGAATCCCTTCCTGTTATCTTTCTTATCTGTAGCCAAGTTTAATTCTAACTGGGCCTTAGCTTTCCTAACCTGGTCCCTAGCTTCCTGGTCAACATCCCTGTGTTCTTCCCAGGCTGCCTGTCCTTGCCTCTGCCTTTTATAAGCCTCTTTTTTCCCTCTAAGTTTCCCTCTGAGTAAAGTTCTGTGGATTGTTTTCTTATGTCTTGACTTCCTCAGAACAACATACTGTAAATACTTTGTGTTATTTAGTTGAATTTTTAGTTAATTAGCACAACTGTTTCTTTCTTCATACTAAAAGGAAGGCAGGTCTTTTTTCAGCATGTTTTTGGGATAGGTATTTGCTATGTCTAGCTATACACATCAGAGACTATTATGCATATTTTCTTTAGTAACATGTTAATGAATATTAAGATATAAACTAGGAACAGTTAATAACTTCCCAATCAGTCGACCAGTTAAAGACTGAACATTGTAGGATTTCAGATGCTTTTACTGGGATCATTCTGTTGAATTTTTTAACCCCAGGTAGTACCCTTAGTTATTAACAACTGTGTCAGAATATAAGGCAGTGTTTCAGTTGGCACATTAATTGAAAGAGAAGTCTGCAATCATAGTTTTCATACCTATCATGCTCTAATTTTATAATGTTTATGTTGCCATACAAACTGATTATTTTTCCTACCGGTAGTGTAACATTTATCATGGTTTAGTTGGAGTTGTGCAACAATGGGGGTGCACATTTCAGTTGTCAGTCGGAACATTTTAATAGTTTTCAGTCTTGTTAAGAGAATAGTCACATATTCAATTAAATGAATGTATAATTCTTGTTGCCATTTACCATTTCAGATGTACAGTTAGTTAGTTGTGCCCGGAATCTCTCACTGCACATTGCTAAAAATGCAAGGGCATCAGTCTACCTTTTGTATTTATGCAGAATATAATTTTAAGTGTTAAAATGACTCTCATAGTCTGTCTACAAAATATCGTAATAAAACCCACTGCATCACCAATCTTCATTTGGAAGGGACCTACAACAATCATCTGGTGCAGCTGCCTGACCACCTCAGTGCTGAGCAAAAGTTAAAGCATGTTGTTAAGGGCATTGTCCAAATGCTCTTTAATGCTGACAGACTTGTGGCACTGACTGCCTCTCTGGGAAGCCTGTTCCAAAGTTTCACTACCCTCTCAGTAAAGAAATGCTACCTAATGCCCAGTCTAAACCCCCCAGTGCAGCTTTGAACCATTCCCATGCATCATGTCAATGGATACCTGGAGAAGAGCTCAGTACCTCCCTTTCCACTTCTCCTTCTCAAGCAGCTGTAGGGAGCAATGAGGTTGCCCCTCATCCTCCTTTTCTCCAAAGTGGAAAAGCCCAACATCCTTGGCCATTCCTCCCAGCACATGCCTTCCAACTCTTTCACCAGCTTTGTTGCCCTCCCTTGGACACATTCAAGGACCTTCACATCCATCTTAAATTGTGGGACCCAGAACTGCACAAAGTATTCCAGATGAGGCTGCACTAAAGGCTGAATACAGAGCTGGTCATCTCTGTTGACCAGCTGGCCATGCTGTGTTTGATGCAGTTTGTCCTCTTGCCTGCCTGGACACTTTGGTGACTTGTGTAGATCCCGCTGTTGACCACTGCCCTCAAATCCCTTCCTGCAGGGCTCCTCTCCATCAACTCCTCTCCCAGTTTAGATCTGCGACAGCGAAATGTCATTTCTCTGTCCCATCTGCAAAATCTGGCATTTATTCTTGTTAATTTGATGGCACTGATGATTGTCCAATGATCCAGTCTATCCAGATCCCCCTTCAAGCCCTCTTGTCCCTCAAGAGTCAACAGCACCTCCCAGTTCAGTATCATCAGCAAACTTACTTATGGTGCATTCAAATCCTGCATCCAGATCATTGATTAAAATATTAAATAGAACTCACCCTAGAACTGATCCCTGAAGATCACCAGTAGAGGAAAACAAGCAGTAGCTGAAAATTTTCAGAAAGGGCAAGATGAATAATTAAGTCCCAAGAAAATCTGTCCTCAAGTCAAATATACTTTCTGCTCAGAATTAGTTAAAAGTGATTATATAGCCTACATAGGAAGGTTTCTGTTGTTGGAGATATGTATCTGTCAAATAAAGCAGAAAGTTAATTTTATCAAAATTTAGATTAAAACCAACAAAATAATTAATAGTAAGAACAATTTCTCCTGAAGCTTGCCATAGTAGAGTACGGTGAAGATTCCTTTTAAATACAGGTGACATACTTTTTTGAGCTTGATGAAGTAATTACCATGTTTTAGTGGTGACTAACACTGCTTGGCTTATGCTATGCTGTAAAAGTGAATACAGATTCATTGTGTTCGGTGGTCATACTAGTGAAATCTAAAAGAAACCCCAACAACAAAAATTCCTTGGATGGCAGAAAAAGAAAGTTTGTGTATTTTTATTCTCACTGTATAGCACCAAAACTCATTGAGTCAATATGGCAGCAAGAAATGAGTGTCATCTGTAATGCCACTTTTCTTTTTAAGAGCAATTACTACTACTTTTTAACAGTTTGATTCTCTGAACAATCAAGGCCACAAGTTGCAACAACAAAATGAGAGTAGTGCAGTAGTGGAAATGCGCAGTAGGAGGTGTAATTTCAGTGCTGTAGTACTGCAGTGGACTAAGCATTGTGGAACAAGTAACCCAAGATTCAGAATTAAGATTTAAATGTGTGTACAGTATTTGTTGTTTGATCCTACCATTATGTTAAGAAGGGAAATACTATGGCTGTGGTTGTAAATTGACTTTACAAATTTTAGGATGTGTAGTTTTTAACATGCGGCATGTTCTGAAAATTTGATCTTTCTTGTGTGATTGACTGCTGTGATCTCATAGTACTTTCCACAAAAGCAAGACAAAATCAGAATATTAAGAAGAAAACCAAATCATTATTACCATGTAGGAGTATCTTTTTTTACTTTTTACATACTAATTTTTTTAATAATGTACTTTTTTAAAAAAATAGGCTTCTTTAGCTAATAATGAACAGCTGTAAGAGGGAAATAAGAAGCAATTCCTCACAGTTATTGCACTAAAATGTTTGTCAGTAGCCCTGTAAAAAAAGGGAGAAGCTAATTGTGTATGTGCAGTAAATTCAAATATCAGCTGTAGTGTTTTTCAGTTTCCGCTATACAGAGAGTAAGTTCAGCCAATGTTGATAAATTGTGACACTAATATTGTGGTGCGATATTTGAAGTAAGATAGGAAGTGCTTATTAAAGAAAGGTCTACACAGAGAATGATAAGTGGTTTTGAAAGTGTAAGTGGTGGTTTCCATTGCTTTCATTTTGGCCATTTAATGTAGCTAATTAATTGCATGTCTTTTTTTTACTGCACATCCTGTTGTCTCTGTCATATTCATTGTTGTTTTTGCTCTTCTAGCTGCCCAGTTAAATTATGCTTAGGTTCTAATTTTTTTTCTTTAATGCTGTCATTATCAAACTGGTCAAAATATCCGTTGATATTAAAAAAAGAAAAGAATGGGAATGGATGTTATAGTATTCATACATTTGTATTTGAAGAAATACTACTTTGTATTTTAGTAGTGCTGTGTTCGCTTTTCATTTTAAAAGGCAAATCTGAACAAATCTGCTTTTCCAAAGGCTGGATCCTGCAGTCTGTGTAACTTCTGACTTTCCATTTACTTTGACAGCTGGGGATGTTCAGAGCGTCTTGCAGCAGTAAGGGTGGTGTCCTGTCCCAGTGAAATTAATGGTGAAAAAGCTGTTGAATTAATTGGATTTAGGATTTGATTCTCTGATTCCAAAAAGCTGAAGTTTTGTTTCTAATTCAGTTCTTATTGCAAGCTGTGGATGTCTCCTCCTAACATAGTTGAAGGGAAAACATAAGGAGGTCTTTCTTAAAATTCTGTTTAGGGATTTATTTATTTTTTTTTATTTCATTAATGATTTTTTTTTTCAGTTGGGTTGTTTTTATTTCAGTGCAGCTCACCCGTAAATCTACTCTTTTAATTTCCTGAGCAAGCTGAAAGGTAAAATGGACTTTGATGCTGTGATCCTGCAGTATATATGCAAGCAAAATGCCTTTCCAGCTTCATTGGGGAGGTTTGTGTTCACTGGGACTCTGGAATGAAGCCTTTTGGTAGAACATATGCCCTGGCTAGGCATAAAGGAGGCATTTCTATTGATCTGTAAGCAATCTGTCAAATCTTCTCTGATCAGGCTTTTTTACTATCTCGTCTTGAGTCCTTTTTTTAATGACATCTATTATCAGATTGAAATGGCGATTGAGACACTGCAAAAGTCTGATGGTCTGTCCACTCACAGAAGCTCTCTTCTCAACAGCCATGTAAGTTGTCTCTTCTTCACATACACTCTCTCTTGCTTGTTCTGCATGCTTAGCCTGCCTCTAAATGTTTGTTTTATTTTATTACTATTTTTTGTTCTTAATCTTCTCATCTTAGTTGCTTGTAATTTCTACTACATCTCCCATGGCTTTATTTTGTCAGATGAAATGTCTTTATGGTATATTGCATAGTGTTACCTGTTTCCCATGCTCTACACTTACGTTAAGACAAGTTAATACATTTGACTGTTTTGTGGATTATGGTGTAAATGTCAAAATAAAGTTCAAATAATGGCTTTTGACATTTTAAATAAAGTTATCTACAAATCAAAGACTCCATACCCTATATTAATTTTAGAGCATGTGAATAGGAAGAGAAGAAACAGACAGCATGCCTAAGTAATATCTTTATTTTTAGGTGTTTCTTTGTTTATTCTGAGTAGAGAGTTTATTATGAAACAACTTACGTAAGAGTCCTACAGTTCTTTATGATGAACTGGAAAAAAGTCGAAAGCATTATCTTAATTTGAAGTACAGAAAAAATGTATTATCCAGCTGCCTTTTGCTTTGTTCTTACTCCTCAAATCTTACAGTGAAGAACTTTCAATATACAAATCCAAAATATATTTGGGTAAAAACATGATCTCCAGTAATACAGTGATGATTTCATTATACGTAACTTTAAAATCACTGGAAAAGGCCCCAAATTAATTTTTAATATATAAATAATAATATTGATTTGTAAGTTGCTAGTCTTTCTTGATTTTTTTTTTTTCCTGTTAGTATTTGTGGGTTTATATTTTGTATTTTGCCACATTGATTAGTTTGTATTCACCTTACCTCTTATTTCCTTCTCAGGTTTATGAATTACATACATTCAAATTCCTTTATAGTTTTACAGAAGAAATTTAAATTTGGTTTGTGGTCTTAATATAAGAATGTGGTCATAGAGGCTGTACCTCAGAAATCAAATTAAAAATACATGTTTCGACAGGTTTGGGTTTTGGCTTTTTCTGTATGGGTCTAGTTATGTCAAAGTTTTGTTTTGTGGAAATTTTAAGTGAAATTACCTTTTTTTCTTTAGAATAAATGCCAGAAGTTAAAAAGGAAAATTGAATTACAGGAAGTCATACAAAATGTGACACAAAAAGTCTTTTAGATTCCACCTCGGATGCTTACAAAATGCATATTCTGGAAACAGTATAAAAATTGTTATGAAAATGAAAATAAATAATATAAAAATTATTTTTTAAATGTAATTTTTAAAAGGTCCATAACATTTTTTTGGCAAAGTGTCAGAAATTTATGTTAAGACTTGAAACACTTGAACTGTTGTTAAGTTTGTGTTTATCTTATATGTAGTCCGGAATCTTGGTATAAAACCAAGAAGAATTACAAGGTAAGCTGCTGTGCTGCAGTATATTATGTTCCACTCATTCCTGATGCTATGCGTTGCTCACAATGTGTTTCTAATAATGAGAGTCACATTCAACTATGAAATTTTACATGATATTTCTCTCTTGACTGTCTTTTTCAAATTTATTCTGATTGTGTTATATCTTTGGGGAAAAAAAAAATCAGAAGTACCAGTACATGTTCTTTTGTCAGTAAGTCTTTCCTAGCCTTGGTCATTTTGGAAGAGTGTCAGTAAGTCTTTCCTAGCCTTGGTCATTTTGGAAGATGTTAGCAATCTACATCAAACTTAGTGGATATTTTACCTATTTTTAAAGCAATGCTTCCTGTTTTTAACTCAAGTAAGGATAGTGTGGAGAAAGTTTTTTGTCTCTTGAAACTCTTCTACTGGTTTGGTTAGGCATTTATAACAATAATTGGGTTTAATAGGCTTGAAAATAGAATTTAATTTGTGTGTTCAATTAGATTTTCACTGATAATTATTATTTATCTTTTTTTTCAATACTGGGTTTGGAATTTGGATTTCCACCCTATGACATCTCTGCGAGGTTGTCTAGGATTTTTTTTTTTCCTAATTCATCTGTGTTCATTTTAAGGAGTTTATTCTTTCTTCTCTGTTTTCTTTTCTTTCCTGATTTATTTTTGCATGAAATTGAATTAATTAGTTGCTAGTTAAGTATTTTATAAGCACTGCTGCTTAGTTGGAGTCACAGTCAATTTAACAGGTCTGACTCTGTAAATATTTCATACCTTTACCCATCTTACCCATACAATATGGACAGTATTATGAATTAAAAGCCAGGATTCAAACCTGAACAGCTCAGTTTTAGAATTATATTTCATCCTGATAGAATGAGGCAAAAAAATTCCCACATTGCACTTTTGTTTTTTGTTTGTTTGTTTCATTAGTGATTTTTTTGGTGTTGAATAATGGAAGTTATGGTTGAAATAGGATCTGTTATAAATTCATATCATTATTGAAGTACACTTAAAATGATTCATAATAGGTTAGAAGTCATCTGGAGGAAAATATCTTTAATGCTACATAAAGAACTTAATTGGAAAATAAGAATTTTTTGTTTGTCAGTGTTTCAGGATTGACAGAGTTGTCCCTTTAGGAAAGGCAGTAATACTTCACATTTTGTATCTGGGCTGATTAAATTATAGATTTATTAATATATGACAAATTTTATTAAAATGTATATAATATAGATATAGATGTAATACATAACCTTTAAATACAGATAAAATGAAATAGCTGAAAGGTGTAATTACCTTTGTTTCTGAGCCCAGACAGGCTTATGGCAGGTCATTAGTGAAGTAAGTTTAATACATTCAGATAAAAGTTAAAGTTTATGATTATTATTTTTCTTCAGTTTTATTATAAAATGGCAGATGCTCAATTTGGAAGCAGTTGTGAATGCGGAGACTTGAAAAATAATATGATAACTCATATAAAGATGATTAGGTGTACTTTTAAATTTTGTATATTTAAAATGCAAACTTACCTGCAAACCGAGCTAAGAATTTTGTGTCTTGGAAGCATTTATATCTTACTTGTACCTCTTCTAGAGCTTGCTTTTAAAAAACTTGGAAAAGTTCTGAGCATGTTTTCAATAAAAAGTAAATATGGAAATGGTGTTTGAATGTTCTAGAGTGAATTGTATAGTAAAAAATTTTTTTGCATTTTTATTGATGAATTTCTCACTTTTACTAAAACATAGCTGGGAATTCAATGTATTATCATCTGTACTTAAGTACAAAACAATTTTGTGATAAAGATCAGGACTGAAACATTTCATGGCTATTGCACACTAAAATATTCATATTCTTTGCATGGTAAGTTACAGTAAACATTGATAGAACAGAATTTATGCACTGCTCTAAAATAAAATATTTCTTCAAAGAACATACATAGAACATATTTAGCTTTTATTGTCACTTAAGAATTTGTGTTCTGGTAATACTAGTTACTGCTTTGGTGGACTAAATTGAAAATTATGACAAATATGTATGAATATCTAGCTCATCAGAGTAAAAGTTTGTAGCAAGTCTTGGAGATAAAATATCCTCAGTATGCATTTCCACTGGATAATCAAATTAAATCCCAAGTTTTGCTAAGATCTGTGATGCTAGCAAGCTTGAATAATAACACTGTATTATTTTGGTATAAATACTTAGGAAAACAGTGAGAAAAATTTAAACAGAAAATTAGATTTGTGAATCATTCAATCTATATCTAAAGGAAAATTACAGGGAACTGAAAGCATGGCAAGTTCTGGAGGAATGTAAGGAAAATGTTAGCATATCAAAACCCTAAAACAATGGAATTTTAATGCATCCTCAACCTATATTATTTTGTATCTATTTTGACATTCTCCTATAATGTTAAATCTAGAAGTTTTAAATTGTCCTTTTTATCTTTTTGTTAATTAGTGACAACTAGAGGTGTTACATGAGTGTGCACTACTTTTCATGTGTGTATCTAAAAACACGTACCACGGTCACATGGAAAGATTAATATTTTTCCAAGTATATAATTCTGTTCCTTCTGGAAGTCAAAGGCAAACAGGCTACAAGTAAAAAGGATTGTACCCCTAATGATTTATAGATGTACCAGCTATTTTCAATGTTGTCTAGATTGCTCTTTCACTTATATGTAATAACTTTTATATGTATCTGAGAGTTAAAAATACCTTATTCAGTTAGGTGTTGTAATGTTTTTTTTTTTGCATCAGGTAAAGAAAAACAGTATGATATTCTAGGTTAATAAATACATTGTCGCTGTGGTTAGTCCAAGGAGTTTGTTTTCTGCAATTTATCTGAATTGCATACATGATTAGGTATCTCTTTGCAGTACCAACAGTTTGCTTCCAAAGCATAGATACCTTTATCAAATACTGGTATGTGTTACTGAATCAAAAATATTTTAAGAAGTGGACACTTATCTGAGGTCTGAATGCAATGAATTCTACTATTTCCTGGTAATTCTGAAGATCTTAAAGCAATATGGTAGAATTAGCATTTAAGGAACCTCTGAAGGAAGAAGTAATTGTTTAATAGACCTGAAGAGTGGTTTCAGAACTTCCGTAAGTTAATATTGTGTGGTTAAAATATTTTTAATAAAGTAAGAATGTTTGGGTTTTTTTTCTCTGTTTTGTATGTGATATAGCTTCAGTGGCTTTTAGACAACTATGAAACTGCAGAAGGAGTGAGCCTTCCAAGAAGTACCCTTTACAACCATTACTTACGACATTGTCAGGAACACAAATTGGATCCGGTAAATGCTGCCTCCTTTGGAAAACTCATACGATCAATCTTCATGGGATTACGGACCAGAAGACTTGGAACTAGGTTTGTGTTAATTAAATAACAGTAATGAAAATAATAGACAAAAACAAGTAATAATTATGAGTATAGAAACCTCTCTGCTACCAAAAAAATAAATCAAATATTACACTGGTTTTGTCTTAGTTCTGTCTCAGTGTTAGACAGTTTTGTGCTTTTCCAGATGTTATTGTAATTCTACATATGTTTTGACTGTTTATGTGTTTACATTTTGATAAATGCAGTGCAGATTTTTATCAATACAAATAAAATGTAGGTTTTTGTTTGGAAATTACTAAGAATTGTGTTTCTTCATAACTAGGTATGTAAGTTGTATGTAAATTTTATGAATTATGAATTTGATTTTTCTCACTAAAGTGAATTATGAGTTATGATGTTGGAAAATACTTGTTTAAGAGAGTGAATAGATTTCCCAAAGGTGGTAAAATGACACCCATGTAAACTAGAGGATCAGGCCTGCCTGATCTGTGGGTAATGTTTTCTAGTTAGTGTAAATTATGAATTAAATGTAATGTAGATGCATAAAACTAGCGTTGCTGTTCTTTTAATTTTTGCTCTTTTATAAAGGGGGAACTCCAAATATCATTATTATGGGATTCGCGTCAAGCCAGACTCTCCTCTTAATCGACTACAAGAGGACATGCAATATATGGCTATGAGACAACAGCCGATGCAGCAGAAGCAGAGGTAAAGTGTGAAATGGACATGAGTACTTATTAATATTTCTAGATCATAATGCCTTACTTTTCCTCACATGAAGAGTTGAAATTATAATGCAACTTTTGTTAAACTTCTCTGCTGTGAAAAATAGAAATTTGCTAGATAGCCAGCTGATGTCACTGAAGTTATGTATCAGGCAACAAGAAAGATTGTGAAAATGTAGAAAGATTGTAAATCATAAATTTGTGAATAATAATAATAATAAAATGAGATGTGTGAACAGAGTCCACTATCTTGAATTCGAAGATAAAGAAAAGTAGTGACAGTTTAAATTTCGATTTTTGCTGTTTGTTTTCATTACTGTATAATTTTATTTATAAACTGCTTATAAGACAGCTTATTATTAGTTTCAGTTTGGTGTTTATCCCCTCTCCCTGCAAACAATTAATGTGACCATAATGGTTTTCCTCTGAGTTGATTTTGAGTATTTTCCTTCAGCATCTGTTGTTCCTGAGGATCCTGTGAAAGCTCAGAAGTATTCAAAAGCAGTGGCACAGAAGAGCTATTCTGGTGGTGAAAGAGTACATGAATATGCATATGAAAAACTATCCTGAACAGAAAATTTTAGGAAAGAAGTGGAAATCAGTACATTTATTTGAAATTTCTTTTCATTTGGCTGATATCACTGGCCTCCCATATTACCCTAAAGTGAAATATCTAAGATGTGTCATTTCACGAAACTCATATGTGGAACAGTAGTGTACCAAGCAAGACATCTTTAGAGCTTTTACCCCCTGAAAAACTTCCAGTTAGTGTACTAGGCATAATTTGTGGCCTTGGACACAACTGGGACATGGAAAACGCAACCTTAGATTTTAAATTCAAACTCAGATACCACTTTAATCTGAAATGGTTTTACTATCACTTCCAGAGGTAGTTACAGCAGTAACTACATATTCATTGCAAAATATATGGTCTTTACTATCTTGTGTGGAAACATGAGATGTGTCCCACTATGATCATGTGGGAAATCCTTGTTACAAAAATCATCACAGGATTATATGGTAAGAAAAGGTGATAGATATTTAATAAATGTCCAAGCAAGCTTATTTTACCAACTTATGCTCATTCACTTACAGATTTAATTCATTCATATTCAAAATCACATGTATGCACCAAGATGTATGCCACAATGGTCATAACTACAATATTTTCTATGAACTTGTTTCTGGAGAAATTTCTGCAGTTATGTAATCATAATCACCTCTTTTGTCATCTTCTTGATTCACAGTGACAAAATTATTTTAGATTCATAGAATTCTTTGTAGAATTCTTTGAAGTGGATACTACTTTTCTTTATTGTTTGCTTTATTATTTTCTTTAGCACCAGCATATGTCTTAGGTAGTTCCCTTATTTAACTTACCTAGGTGTGTTTGGTGATATTTCCTTAACATTATCTTCATGTAGTATGTTCCCTGATTATATTTGAATGAAATCACATGTACAGCATTGTGTAGCAGTTAATGGATACCTTCCTTTAACCCATGTTTTGCACATTTTTTTTCTTTTCTTTTTAGTATGTACAATAACTCTGCTGTTAATCTGCAGTACAACATTCAACTAACACATATATTATTGTTCTAACCAGAAATCATGAACCACTACTTCCTGTGGATGCTGTTTAACCTATGTACTTATTTTATGTAGAAAATAATCTGTATTTTTCTACTGTTCTCTCTCCCGTATTCTCCTGTTTCTGCAATGTACTCTTCAGTCACACCTTACCCTTAAACCAAGACACTATGAGTCCAAAGCATCATGTATTGATAGAACTTTTTAAAGGGGGCTTATGTTTATGGGCAACGTGGATATTACACACTTTTATCATGGTATTCTTTTTGAAGATGCAGGGCAACAAACGCTGGCATCTTTAAAACCAGGCTACAGGTTTCTTAAGACACAATATCCTATAATGACAATAAGAGAACTTACATGATATACTACTAAAGAACTTCCTAATGGAGTAGTTCAGGAAAAAAATCACAGTTTTTATCTGTAACAAGCACAGATATTTTGTGTATAGTATGGTTAGGGTGAGGTGATTGTGGCTTAAAAATATAAATTCTGCTTAGGCTTGTAGATTAGACATATCTCAACAATGCTTATTGGACTGAGGAGAGATGACTTAAGAACACACACATGAAATATGCATTCCTTAAATCTTTTATGCTTTTACCATATTTGATTTCCGATAAACATGCTTTTGTTGAAATATAGCCTCGACATTATTTTTGAGTCATTCTAGTGTATGCACAATGGTATATTTGGAACTGTTTTTATTTTAATTTAACCGTGCCAAGTGCAAGATCCTACACCTGGGTCGGAGCAATCCCAGGCACAGCTACAGGTTGGGCAGAGAAGAGATTCAGAGCAGCCCTGTGGAGAAGGACTTCTGGGTGTTGGTCAATAAGAAAATGAACATGAGCTGGCTGCAGTGTGGGCTCACAGACCAGAAAGCCAACCATATCCTGGGCTGCATCAAAAGGAGTGTGACCAGCAGGTCAAAGGAGGTGATCCTGCCCCTCTTCTCTGCTCTTGTGAGACCTCACCTGGAGTATTGTGTGCAGTTCTGGTGTCCTCAACATAAAAAGGACATGGAACTGTTGGAACAAGTCCAGAGGAGGACCATGAGGATCAGGGGACTGGAGCACCTCCTGTATGAAGATAGGCTGAGGAAGTTGGGGCTGTTCAGCCTGGAGAAGAGAAGGCTGCATGGAGACCTCATAGCAGCCTTCCAGTATCTGAAGGGAGTGTATAGGGATGCTGGGGAGGGACTCTTCATTAGGGACTGTAGTGATAGGGCAAGGGGTAACGGGTTAAAACTTCAACAGGGGAAGTTTAGATTGGATATAAGGAAGAAATTCTTTACTGTGAGGGTGGTGAGGCACTGGAATGGGTTGCCCAGGGAGGTTGTGAATGCTCCATCCCTGGTGGTGTTCAAGGCCAGGTTGGATGAAGCCTTGGGTGATATGGTTTAGTGTGAGGTGTCCCTGCAGGGGGGTTGGAACTAGATGATCTTAAGGTCCTTTCCAACCCTAACTATTCTATGATTCTATTCTATGAGTCAGATTTTTCAGAAAAAATACTAATTCTGAGACTTAAGAGTAAAATCCAAATAGGGTCAGTGTGGTGGCAGTACAAGCAAACAACAAAATTTGAAGAAAAAATTAACTGAAAAAGCTAGTATCTGGATTTTGGCTGTCTTGTGACTTAGTCAATCCATTTTGACCTCTCATAGTTTTGATAATTTTCAGCCTGTTTCTTTTCCCTACTAACTTCATATATGCATTTCAAACCAAGCAGGCATTTATTATACTTTGTCTTCTGCTTTAACTTGTTGAGGAATATGGATTGTTTGCTGCACATGAATTTTAATCAGGAAGTGGTTAATCTGTTGTGCAGTGAGAGAGGAAGTTTCTGTTACTAAAGTTATGTCACAGTTAGACTGTGGAACTTAATGAAGTTGCATTCTAAATTAACTGCAAAGTGAGACCAGTGCATCATTCAGTGTCATTTCTGAATTTCCTGATTCTGTGTTCTGGATTCAGTGGTTTAGTGTTGGTTTTTTTTATTTTTATTTTAATACCTTTGCACAAATTGAAAAAATGTCTGTTGTTAATAAAAGACTTTGCAATCTTTTACTGTGTTTATCCTAACCTATATAATATTCAAATGGTGTCCTTTCTGGGTCAGGCATCATTAGGAAGCTTTAATATTCATGGAAGGTCAGTTTACTTTATTTTCTTCTCCCAGTCTCCTAGCACCTAGTAATTTGAAATAAAATGTGAAAGATTAAATAAGGTATAGGTTAGTAGTGAGTAAAATGGAGAAATAGATTAAAAATCTGGTCACTCTTACCAGTTAGGAAATTATAACAATTTTCTTCATATACCAAATACAGCTCAAATTTAACTAAAGAATTCTGGAGGACTGTTTGATGTCTAAATTGGCAAAGCTCTACTTATGAAAACCAGCAGATCTAAAGTTGTTAACCACCATCTCCTTATGTTTAATCTGAAGTTCCTGAAAAAGATTTTTTTTTCTTTTTTTTTTCATTCTTTGGTTTCATTTTATAAGTGATTTTCTAGTGTTGTTGAACTGGTTAGATCTTGAGAGAAGTTAACCTGTTACAGTGCCAGAATTAAGAATTTTGCCCAGCATATTTTATATAAAGCACAGTGGATTAAGTAGGTGGATAATCCTGATTCTTAGCACCAGAGGATTAAGTTGCCTTTTATATTTTAATTAATTTTTTTTTTTTCATAACTGAAAAACTCTTAGAGGCATGTTATTCTGATGTATTCAAAACCCCATTTCAGGAGCTGAAGGGTCAGTAAAATAACACATTTTGCAGAAAGTACTGAAACTATATTAAAGTATAGGTTTAGATTTACAAATATTCCCAGAAGTTGGTCTTCTGCCTGGTATTTGTAAATGTAATATATAATAAGAGGGAGGTTAAACATTTTTCCCAGATGAACTGCCTGAATTGCAGGTGCATTCATCAAGTAATAATAAGCTTATTTGGAAAAGTTCAGTGACACCAGAGAGTAATTTTTTTCTTTATTAGAAAAGTTACTGAGAGTTTCACTGTTGTCTTCAACATCAAAGGCTTTTGCACTGGACCACTGCAGAAGGTGAAACTTTATGCAAATGTCCTAGAGATAGGTGCAGGTGTCTTCTTGTTTCTCAAGCACTGAAATTCCAGCAGTTACAAACCTATTTGTTAATCAGACCAGTCTTTCTGTAAAAAGTGTGTTTTCTGTCTGTCTTTTGTTGTATGCGTTCATGTCAGGAATGCCTAGAATGGGTGTTTTCCAGAGGAACTTCTTTTTAAAGTAAAATCTCAGTAATTACATGAGACAGTGGTGGTTTATATTTACTGGAAACAAACGGAAATGTTCCCAAAGTAATGCATAAAGCGTGAAATTTCTTGTCACATTTCTGAAGTTAACATGGAGTTTTCACAGCCTGCACAATTCCAATCTGAGTGATTGTTAAAACACACCTTAGCTTTGAGGTTCCTCTTACTTCTCTTTTCCAGTGGTTACAATATTTTCCAGAATTACAAAGTGTCCAAGATGTAACCAGTAAGATCTGGGACGGAGTGAATTCTCAGTTGTGTTGGAAGTGACAGATGCGATCTTCAGCCTGTTAAGACTGATTGTCGAGACAACACTTGACCAACAAAATCAGCATTCCTATTTGTATCACTGTGATTTTTCTCCTCTATAAAAGAGTCTGAGAACTGACTAGTGAAGAGTTTAAGTTTCCAAGTAGCTTTCTCAGGCCTTCTATGCTTATGAGAGAAGTTTGTTGGATTTGAAAAGCCTTTACTATCCTCAGACAGTAATGTTGTTTTTTCTTAAGGCAATGAAATATTATTTTTGAATTACATAATTACTGGGAAGCCAAATTGTTTGGAAAGGGAAGCATTTGTTTCCTTTTAGTATAAATTAGCTGTTCTTATGCTGCTTCTATGCTAAATTCTGCAATAAATTGGAAATGGGTAGTGGTGCTATAATAGCACCTTTAGGTATTCTGTAATGCTTGCTAATGGTCTTGCTTCCCTTAGTAACTGCTTCTGTTATTTACAAAATAAATTAAAATGTGTTAATTCTGTTTTTACTTTTCCTCAAAATTTTATTTTGAGATGGAGAAATCAGAGTGAACATATATTGTATGTTCTTATTTATGAAGAAGTGAACAGAAGGGATAATTCTGTACACTATATTTTTATAGGTATAAGCCTATGCAGAAAGTGGATGGAGTTGCAGATGGCTTCACAGGAAGTGGTCAACAGACAGGCACATCTGTTGAACAAACTGTAATTGCCCAAAGTCAACATCATCAACAGTTTTTAGGTATGAAAGCGGGTTTTATAATACTGCATAATTAAGTAAGATGAACTTCATTATCACTTGAATATGAAGTCACGTAAGTATATTAGTTGCTTCTGAAGTTACCATAACCACCTCAAAATTCTTACAACTGCTCAAAAAGGCAGTTAAATTACATGTTCTGTGTGGTGAGCTTTACATAATATTACACATCGTATAACTATAAAAGGAATAAAATATGCAAATTCTTTTTTTAGGTAGCAAGACTCTTTGGTTGTGTTACTACAGAAGATGTAGGATTATTTGGTTGGGTTTTCAAGTACCAAATCTTCTGCCCTAATTTTGTTATTATTGAAATCTTTGAGAACATAAGGGTAGCATTAAAATGTTTTGCGTCTTCCTTTCCAGGTATCTTTCAGTCCAGCATTTTTCTCTTATCAGCCTGTCTCTTGGAAACAATTTGTGACTGTGGCTCTACTTGAAAGTCTAGTAAATTTCAAATAAAAATGTATATTGAGTCTACTAAGCCCCATCATACCTGGCTACATAGAAACTCTTCAGCTGAACAAGAAAAAACTGTTAAAGGATTAATCTTTCATACACTGACATAGATATTTTCCTCCATCCTGTAATAGTCTGAAAACGTGTGTTAGCTTTTTTATAGGTGTGGTATGTACATGACATCTTTTTAAAGTCTTTAAGAATAATTTTGTATTTTTTTCTGATTAAGAAATGTGGCTGAAATTCTTTATAACTTTTAACATATGACAGGTATGAAAAACTTTTCTCTTAGAAAATTATGACCTTCTGGAAATGATTTCTTTGTATCATCCGTAATTTTTTCCTTAATCATACTGTAACTGGCACTATTAACAATAGCCTCTTTCATTATGTTGTCATGGAAACAGATGCATCTCGAGTACTTCCAGAATTTGGAGAAATTGAAATATCTTCTCTCCCAGATGGTACTACCTTTGAGGACATCAAATCACTGCAGAGTCTTTATCGAGAGCACTGTGAGGTATTTCCTGGAAATCATTATTTTTTTAAAGTTCATCTCTTCTGGTGAAGTACAAGACAGTAATGCCATATACTGTTACAGCCATGTTAGTAATATGTGACTTCCCTTCCCCCCCCCCCTCCCCCCCCTTATTAACATTTGTAAAAAGGTTTTTCTTTACAGGGGAGAAAAAGTATTATATAATAGACACTGACAATGAAATGTAGTTATGTGTATGTTTTCAGAACGTTACAGCAACTAGTCTTCAGATTATACATACAGATTTTTGGTTTAGTCAGTAGGAAATTGCAGTGGTTTAACCTCAGCCAGCTACTAAGCCCCACACAGCCACTTGCTCATTCCCCCCCAGTGGGCTAGGGAAGACAAATCAGAAGGGTGGAAGTGTGAACTCTCATTTGTTGAGATAAAGACATTAAATAAGTAAAGTGAAAGCTACACACACAAGGAAAACAAAAAAAGGAATTCATTCACTGCCTCCAGCGACATGACAGGTGCACGCAAGTGTTCAGCCATCCCCAGGAAAGCAGGGCTCCATCATGCTTCCCCTGGTGCAGCTTGAGGCTATTACCTCTTGTCCTGTCACGAGTTACTAGGGAAAAGAGACCAGCTGCTTCATCTCTACATCCTCCTTTCAGGTAGTTGTAGAGACTGATATGGTCGCCCCTGAACCTCCTCTTCTCCAGACTAAACAGCCCCAGTTCCCTCAGCCGTTCCTCATAAAGTGTATTCTCCAGACCCTTCAGCAGCTTCATTGACCTTCTCTGCACCTGCTCCACTACCTCAATGTCTCTCTCAAAGTGAGGGGCCCAGAACTGAACACAGTATTCAAGGTGAAGCCTCCCCAGTGCCGAGTACAGGGAGATGATCACCGCCCTTGCCCTGCTGGCCACACTATTGCAGATACAGGCCAGGATGCCAGTTGCCTTCCTGGCTGCCTGGGCACAAGAAGGCATGTTCAGCTCTGTCAGTCAGCACGCCCAGGTTCTTCTCCACCAAGCAGCTCTCCAACCACTCTTCCCCAGGCCTGGAGCATTGCATGGGGGTGTTGTGGCTCAAGTTCAGGACCCAGCACTTGTTGAACCTCATGCCACTGGCCACAGCCCCATTGATCTGGCCTGTCTGGATCCCTCTGCAGAGCCTTCATAAGCCTCAGCAGATCAACACTCCCAGTGTTGTCCACACTCGATGCCCTCATCCAGATCATCAGTGAAGATATTAAACAACACTGGCCCTAACACTGAGCCCTGCGGGCATCTCTTGTGACCGGTCACCAGCTAGATATGATACCATTTACCACCACTCTTTGGGCTCAGCCATCCAGCCAGTTTCCAACCCAGGGACGAATCCTCCTATTCAGGCCACGAGCAGCCAATTTCTCCAGGGGAGTGCTTTGGGAGACAGTGTCAAATCATAGAATCATAGAATCACAGAATAGTTAGGGTTGGAAAGGACCTTAAGATCATCCAGTTCCAAAAACCCTGCTGTGGGTGGGGACACCTCACACTAAACCAAATCACCCAAGGCTCTGTCCAACCTGGCCTTGAACACCACCAGAGGTGGAGCATTCACAGCTTCCTTGGGCAACCCATTCCAGTGCTGCACCACCCTTACAGTAAAGAATTTCTTCCTTACATCCAATCTAAACTTCCCCTGTTGAAGTTTTAACCCGTTACCCCTTGTCCTGTCACTACAGTCCCTAATGAAGAGTCCCTCTCCAGCATCCCTATACACCCCCTTCAGATAATGGAAGTCTGCTATGAGGTCTCCATGCAGCCTTCTCTTCTCCAGGCTGAACAGCCCCAACTTCCTCAGCCTGTCTTCATACAGGAGGTGCTCCAGTCCCCTGATCGTCCTCATGGCCCTCCTCTGGACTTGTTCCAACAGTTCCATGTCCTTTTTATGTTGAGGACACCAGAACTGCACACAATACTCCAGGTGAGGTCTCACAAGAGCAGAGTAGAGGGGCAGGATCACCTCCTTCGACCTGCTGGTCACGCTCCTTTTGATGCAGCGCAGGATACGGTTGGCTTTCTGGGCTGTGAGCCCACACTGGCAGCTCATGCTCGTTTTCTTATTGACCAACACCCAGAAGTCCTTCTCCGCAGGGCTGCTCTGAATCTCTTCTCTGCCCAACCTGTAGCTGTGCCTGGGATTGCTCTGACCCAGGTGTAGGATCTTTCACTCGGCATGGTTAAACTTCATAAGGTTGGCATTAGCCCACCTCACAAGTGTGTCAAGGTCCCTCTGGAACACCGAGTGGTCCACCTATCAAATTCATGTTTCTCCAATTTAGAGACAAGGATGTCGTGTGGGAAAGTGTTGAACACTTTGCAGAAGTCCAGGTAGATGACATCAGTTCTGTAGCCCCATCATAGAAGGCCACCAAATTGGTCAGGCAGGATTTCCCCTTAGTGAAGCCATGCTGGCTGTCACCAAGCACCTTGTTGTTTTTCATGTGCCTTAGCATGCCTTCCAGGAGAATCTGCTCCAAGATTTTGCCAGGCACAGAGGTGAGACTGATGGGTCTGTAGTTCCCCGGGTCATCCATTTTCCCCTTCTTGAAAATGGGGGTTATATTTCCCTTTTTCCAGTTGTCAGGAACTTCACCTGACTGCCGTGGTTTTTCACATATGATGGGCAGTGGCTTAGCAACTTTATTCTCCAGCTCCTTCAGGACCCGCAAATGGATTTCATCAGGTCCCATGGACTTGTGCATGTTTAGGTCCTTAAGATAGCCTGGAACCGGAGAGGACCTGCTTTACTTAAGTTTACTTAATGCTTTATGTAAATCCAAGTAGACAATGTCCATAGCCTTTCTCTCATCAACCTGCTGTGGCATAAACTTACCCACAGCCACAGTTGCTTTGAGATGTACCTTCTCCACTGTGGCCTTATCCTTGGGTCACAATCCTTTCAGAGGTATGTATACATTCTGTGGCACAGACATAACTATGGCCACAGATGCTTTGAGATGTACCTGTGCTGGTGTGGACTGATTCACAGCTGCAGAGGATTTAGGTGCCCTGCTCCCATGTGGACTCATCCACACTTTGACTTGAGTTTGCTCTGGATTTCCATCCTGTCCAGTACTTCAGTGCAAAAACAACAGCGGTGCCCTGGCCGTCTGCCAGCCCAGTTACATCACCATTGTTGTTATCAAAGTGTTCCCAGGCACAGCAGAGTGAGATGATCAGCAGTATGGCAAACACCAAAAGCAAAAGGTAGCCACTAAAGAACAGTAGACTCTTCATACACAGTAAGGCAAGCAAGCACAGGAGCCTGCTAATTCATAGCTAAATAGCAGTAACAGCTATAAATTCAATCTAGCAAATCCCAGTCAAACCTGTCTTTTATCTCAGAAACCTTCAAGCACAAGTTGGCTTCAAATTTGGGTGCCAAACAGTCCTACAGAAAAGGCCTTGATTGTGTAAGCACTGCTCAGCAGTAATGAAAACATCCCTGTCTTATCAACAGTTTTCAGCACAAATCTAGAACATAAACCCATACCAGCTACTGTGAAGAAAATAAACTCTACTCCAGCCAAAACTAGCACAGCAATATGAATCAGGTTAAATTATGATTTCTTATTTTATATTAAAAAGTGATTTTTTTGTTTTCAATTCGAAGGAAATATTGAGATGTTAAAGCCACATTTTATACTGAAAAATTTATATTTTAAATTTATTTTTGAAGGTGCTTTCAAATGTGTGCTGATTTATGAAAATTAATGAGATGTCAGGTTTCCTTTGTATTTGCAGTAGCATTAAATATTTTCTTTGGTGAATCCTCTGATATGTTTGCATATCCATGCTAATTTCTAGAGACTTCCATGGATGTGCACTTCACCTTACTTAAGTCTCTGTGCATGCCAGTTTATACTGCTGAATAATTTACGGATATCAAAGATATTTAAACAGACATTATTTATAATTTGAGGAATGTACAGTTTGCCTTTGTTCCAGTACTTTATGAAGGAAAAAAACCTGTAGGTCTAGATGGAGTTGGAAGTGGGGCAAACCTGGGTGGAAGATAATCTGTATTTGTGGTTTATTTTCTCAGGCAATACTGGATGTGGTTGTGAATCTTCAGTTCAGCCTAATAGAAAAATTGTGGCAAACTTTCTGGCGCTATTCTCCCTCTGCTCCACCTGATGGCACTATTACTGAAACAAGGTCAGTAAATACTTCTATTTGTTTACCGCTTCTCATAATAGAAGTGTCAAAAAAGAATAAATCTTGTTTTACCTGCAAAGTAATAATTTGTTTCATATGATAATTTTTCAAATTAAATTTGTCTGACATTTTTGTATAGACTGAGTGTATGCCAAAGTGCAGTATTGAAACAATTGTGTCATCCATATTTTAATGTCCTTGGACGACTACAGTAAAAGTGTTTTTTCACAGAATCACAGAATTCTCAGGGTTGGAAGGGACCTCTGGAAATCATCTCGTTCAACCCCCCACACAAAAAGGAGCATTCATACCTTTTCATAATTTTTGAGCTATAGCAGAGCTATGGAGGCACTTTTTAAATCCATTTCCATATGACTCAAGGTGTAAAGACGTTCTGTTGAGTGTGTTTGAGATATCCATGACATCTTAATCAAAAAAATACATTTTAACACCCATTGGAGGTTTATACCTGCTGTGAATGCATTATCATTTATATGTTTGCGACGTTTTTTTTCACACCAGCAATCTGAGTGAAATAGAAAGTCGACTTCCAAAAACAAAGTTGATTACTCTGTGCAAGAATGAATCTATTCTGAAGTGGATGTGTAACTGTGACCATGTCATGTACCAGGCTTTGGTGGAGATACTCATTCCTGATGTCCTTAGACCTATTCCTAGTAAGTTGAACTTGAAATATTTTGTAAGGATTTTTGTGCATGTGTGTGTTATGCTGATGGTGTTCTTCTGCCTCACAGGGCAGCATTAGTTTGAAAGGTAGGGAAGTATTATATATCTATTATCCTTAATTTTATTGTGAGGGAAGTTGTGCTGAGAGCTGATGTATAGTTTGTATTTTTAAAAGTAACTGAAAAAATTAGTACAGTTGGAAGATCTAGTTTTCAAGGTGTAGTTTCATATCAAAGGTGTTTCTTTGAGTGTTACATTTCCGGATGAAAGTGTTTTCCTTTTATGCTGGCTGTAGGCTATCTGATAGGCTTAGACATGAGCCCTGTGGCCCTGAGCCAGTGTGCGCTTATGTCAGTTGATCCTTCCACTAAATTCAGCAGGTTTTACAGAAAACATTACATATTAATCTTTGATTAGTCTGGAAAAAAAATGTATATGATCTTTATGATTCCATTTTTGGACTAACAAGAGTTAGTATTTTGTTCCTTATCAGTAGCTGCTGAAATCAATATTAATTACTGTTAGACAATGAAAACTTAACTCCAAAATTTTTAATCCAATTTATTATTCCAATCTAACTGTTCTTTCTGACATACAACCTTCATGAAAGAGTCAATAACTGGCCTGCCATTCAACCAGCTTTCTCTTTTTTTCTTTTTTGATTATTAGAATCCATCGTTACTCCAGCAATGCATTTTTATGGCTATTTTTGATAGAAAATTAATCTGTGTGAAGGAAGTTGAACTCCTTTGTAAAGCATTTATTGTCTCACACATGCTGTGCTAAATATTAAAAATAAATCATGTTAGCAACCCACTATACACCTCGTAACTCCTACCTATTATATCCTCTCCATGAAAGAACAGTAGTCACTTTGTAAAGTTAGATTAATATTAAAAAAAAAATAAAAAACTTAGGGCCTTAAGTAGCTTTGCAACTAACAAAGCTATTTTATTATGCTGTGAACACCCCTTCTGATATAGTGACTCCATCAGTAATAAGTACTCCATAAGAATATTTGCAGGTATTGCCTTGCAGAAAAGTTTTACTGACATTTTGCTTGTCAGTGAAATGAAATCAGGTTTTAGTAAATGATATGTGATACAAAAAATATTTGAAACTAGAAATGTATAAAATCTGAAGGTCGGTCATTTAAAAATGCAGTTTTACCTTTTTTTAAGGAGAGGGTAAATTCTTAAAGATCAACATAATTTCTCTTTCATCTATGTAGCAGAATAAAGGAAGACTGTTTTCTGAAATACATGCAGTTATTGACAACCATTACTTATAGAAATTATTTTGCATTGGTTTATATTTAGTGTGTTACATTTCTGTCTAATGACAATGACAGTAAGTAGGATATTAATTTTAGAGTAATATAATCTATCAGAAGTGAACAGGTAATGATAAAAACCCCACAAATTTAATCACAATATTTAATAGGTTGAATTAAAACTGTCTTCAAAGAGCACATCACTTTCTTAATGAAAAGAAGTATGACGTGATTTTTCATCAGACCTGCTGTCACCTTGCTTTTCAGTTGGTTCCCCTGCACAGCCTAGCAGTCTCCAGCATATTTGTATAATAGTTCTTTAGTGTGTGGTGTCCACCTGCCTCGTTACAGGGTTTCAAGAAAATGGGACACAAATAATATCAGTAATTGCAGGCACCAGGTCCTTTTCATGTTATTTCTTTCTTTGTAAATTAGCACTCATATTTGAGTGCTGATACCTACTGTGTTTGACATTCCTGGTTTTGGGATGATTATCAGACTTCTTCATGCAAATATATCATCTAATCCCAGCACAAATTCATCCCAAAAGACTTCTGCCTGTATTTTTTGAAACATGCAGTTGTTTTCTGCTCAGGAGTACACCCACTGAGTTACCTCTGGATGACAGCTAATGTATTTTTTTATTTTATCTTTAGGACTAGCTAACTAAATGGCTTTTTCCAGTTCGCTTTCCGGTAATGACGATTCATGCAAGTTCTCTCTTCACTGTTAAATATTTAAAAATAATGCTAGTTTTTTAACTCGGGCTTTTGAGTTAAAGTATCTCCAGCCATTACAAGAGACAAAGGGAAAGACTGGTTGTGCTTAATGGTTGAGTCTAACAGTTATGGAGCTGAGTAAAGTAGACAAATTCATCCTCTTCTGTGAGAAAACAGCAGTTCATAGGGAAGTTTGGACTATCTAGTGGAAAGGGGATTGTAAATGCTTCATCAAAGTCGTGCGTATAATTTTTTTTTCTGAATAAATGGAAAGATACCAAGAGCAGCTGCTCAAAATAGGGAAATATATTAATTTGTAAAGAGCTTGAAGTAAGCATATAATTTTTAAAGTTTTATCTTTTTTCATTTCTAAATCCTCAGTGTCTCGCTGTGCTACTTAGCTGTGTGGTAGATATCATTGGAGTAGAGAAAGAATGACCACTGAGGAAAAATTGTTATGTTTTAACCTGTCTGAAATTTGTCATCTGAAATGTTTAGCACCCACTGAATGCAAGAATTGCTGTGTATAAACTAGCAAAATTCCTTTTCCTAAGAAAAGTGAAATGCTGTCCCTTTGAGTCAGAAAAAAAGGCCATAATTATCTGATGTCTTTGACAATAGACCACAGCTATTATGTCTTAGAATGGATTTTTTGCACCTTTACAAGTGACAGGATGGACAGTATGGATGCCTGTGACTTAGTATATATCGTAGGTGGAGAAATTTATACTATACTTCCACAATTCCAGGAAGACAAAATTTTAAAGTACTGAAAGGCTCTAAAGCCTCTTTTCATGAGATTTACATATTAAAGGGGTTTCAGCTGAGAACGCAAGCTTTTTAGGTGCTTATCCAAATCAACCTTTCTATTAGTAACTGCCACTGCAACATTATTTATTATGTGTCTGGTAACATTTAACTATCTCAGGCCATTTACTTTGCACCCTACTCATCATGTGATTCTTTGACAGTAATTTTTTGTTTTTCTATGGTAACCAGATGAATTTAAAAGCAGGCTTTGAGGATGTAGATACTTGAAGTTTTGGTGATGGCTAGATGTGTGCTTAAAGATGGAGTATGAAAAAAAAAGTCTGTATTTAATATGATATCTCCAAAGCTCATTAGAAATTCATAGTTATTCTGTGCAATACTGATGCCTGATTAACTATTTTAGCTATTTTATTTCTTCAGAATTTAATATTTTCTTCATTTGTTCCTTTTTCTTCCTAGTTAAAGGCTGGTCTTAAGGCCTGAGCTGCTTTTCCATATTTATTTTTCATGGAGATCACCATTACAGTGATGCAAATAGATAGTTGGGTGAAAAAGAATAAGGAAAGGAAATTAAAAGTAAAAAAGCAGTAATATTTTCCTTAAATGTCTGTCATTCCGCTTTGCATTTTCGTGTTCTGTACGTAAGAAAATGTGAGTGAATACATAGTTAATTAGTGAGTGCACAGAAATACTTTACAAATCAGCACAAGAGAGCTGATTGGTGATCGTCAGGATTGAAGGAAAAATCTTATTCCTCATGTGGAAACCTCAAGGCAGGGGGAAGAGGACAGCGGTTACCATAGTGTGTTCAGCTAAAACAGATACTTTGTAAAATAAAACTGTGTTTAGCAAAGCATCCAAATGTATGGTCAATTACATAAATTACTGACATGGATTCTACTGCTTATCACTGCAAATCCAAAGATGTGAAAAAGATGTCATAAAGAATACATTTTTTCTTTTAGTAAATTTACTCTGCTAGTAGAAAGCTTCATTAAAAAGGAATCATCAGTAATTCAAATGGGAAAAATGCATTTCTCAATGATAAGGTCTATCAGTGTCAATTTCTTACTCTACCCAGAGTATTCAGCCGCATATACAATTTTTACTTGGACTGTTTCTTCTCGCATGTAGCTAAAATAGTTTGAAAATAAATATTATTTCCTCTTTCTAGTTTTTTTATTCTTCACTTTTTTTGGTTGCATTCATTTTCTACTACTCTTTAGAAGCATAGTTTTTTTCTTTTCGTTATCTCCTTTTTTCAGTGGATTGAGTGGATGCTAGTACGTCAGTGAGCAAGTGGTAGGTATGCCAAGTGAGGTTTCTATTACTCAGGAGGCAGGATTTTCTTTTTTCCAGGTGCAGTTCCTTAGGAAAATACTTCCTGTCCTCCTCCTTTGAAAACTTAAAACTTATATTTTGAGTAGTGCAGATTGCTGTATGGACTTCAATTTCTCTCTAAGTCTCTGTCAGCCACTCACTGGTTCTGTGAGTGCTATAGTAAAGAAACAAAAATACACACAGAATCCACAGCCATTTGAATAGTCTTATTTTCAGTCAGTGAATCCTATATTTCACTCCTATATTTTACTTGCTGGTGATATACTTAAGCACTATATGTGCTTAAGAATACTTTGCATGGCTTAAGGTTATTTTGGGCTTATTTGAGACAGCTGCAGTATTCCAGTAACTGGAATTCTTTCTAGACTTTTGCTCTTTAATAGAGGTGCTTACATGAAATGGAAACCTGAAAGTTTGTGGTGGAAATTTCCATTATGACAACAGCTGCAATTACTGATGTTCTTCTGTAGGAGTGCCCAAAACAATACTGGTGGTCACAGACTTCTTGAAAGATTGTTAGTTGAGGAAGTTAGATCTTCTTATTAAACAAAACCTAAAATCATTATTGCATAATCTATATCTGAATGAGGTATTTTGAACCTAGACTGGATTTGTCTTTTAGTAAGTAAAACCACTGAACACTGACTATGTAAGTCCTGAGGATGCAAAGCATTTCAAGACAGGTACGTTGCTTTCTTTTCATTCTGTTTTTATTCTTTAATGCACAGGTGCCTTGACCCAAGCCATTCGCAATTTTGCAAAAAGCCTTGAAGGTTGGCTTTCAAATGCCATGAACAATATTCCACAGAGGATGATACAAACCAAGGTAGACAAAACTGTTGCAGTATTGTTCTTGCAGTGGCAAACCAAGTGGGCAGTAGCATCTAAAAGAAGTAGCATTTTAACGTCAATGCTAAGTTTCATGTTTAGCATCAAGCATCAAATAATGGGAGAGAAAATAACCTAGTTTTGCCAAAAAAAATTGTAAGGAACACACTTGATCTGGTACATGGAGAGAAGTCGTATATGAGGACTTGTTAATATAGAATATTAAAATGAAGGTCTGTAGAGTTAATCTACAGATAAAGAGTACAATACTTAAAAATAAGTTAATTTCTTCATAGGTTGCCGCTGTAAGTGCCTTTGCCCAGACTCTGCGAAGATACACATCTCTTAATCACCTGGCTCAAGCAGCCCGTGCTGTGCTTCAAAATACTTCTCAAATCAACCAGATGCTCAATGATCTTAACCGTGTTGATTTTGCCAATGTTCAGGTAAAAATTAGCTTTAAATAACTTGCTTGCTTTTAGATTTTGAGCTTCACTTTTAGTTCTCATTATTCTATCAAGAAAGTGCAGTGAGAACATTTTGCTGATTCATATACGCAGTGATTCAGCCCAAATATGACAGCTTACACTTTAGGGAAGTAAGAGGTCAGAACCATTATCCATTTCCATTTATTGTCTTGAAGTGCAAGTATTCTTTCAAATTCTATGCAAATACAGAGCAAGTAGATTCTTAGAATGGGTACCATGACTGATGTCTTAGTAATGCATAACAATATTTTAGACTATTTAGCATAAATAATATTTTAGAATTAGATCTCAGGTAATAGCGTAGGTTCTGAATGTCTCTAAAAGTTATTAAATGCACAGCATTGTTTTTAGTAAAGACTGTTTCAGTATTTCAAAGACAATACCATTAGTATACTTCAGCTAATCGCCTATGCTTAAATTTACAAGATCTGTGTAACTAATTAGGTTAGTACAGATTATAACTAGGTTCCAGTTAGCTAGAGAATGGAAGTTTATATTTTCACTAAGCCTAATGTCTCCACATGTTTTTGTTCCTCTGAAGTAAAGTATTTTTAACTTTTGACCAGGAAAGGGAAACGTTACAGATTGCTGGTAGTTCTGTGTTTGGCCATGTGAATGAGTGTCTCAACATAATTCTTAAAAATCTTAACAAAAGTCAGTGAAGAGTACTTGACCAAAGATATAGTATATCAAGAATTGTAGTATGTTAACATGGATATGGGATCTGTTGTGAGGTGTTAACTTAGCAGATAATACCTAGCATTTGAAAATATGACTTGCAGTTTGTAAGTCTTCATTTTTGTCTCTTGCTTTCTGAATTAACAAGCTAGTCTTATTTAAACTAGATAACACTGACTAAATTGCTTTATTTCATGCAAAGTGTATTTCTCCATTTGTGTGCTGTTTGTGCTGTACTTTAAGTAACCTAAAATCTATCAATGACTGTAGTCAGCGATCAGAACATGTTTACATACAAAGCTTTTTTCTGTAAGATGGCATTACAGAAATTTTCTTTAAGCTTAGCTTCTCCAGAATGAAAGGAAACTTGCATTTAATTACTTGCTACTTGGTTTTTTTTAGCTATTCCTCCTGCTTGCTCTGCATTTAGTCCCAGAAAAACATGACAGGTCTTGAATATTTCAGTAGAAAAATTATAAACGAGGAAAGTAGAAACCTTTTTTTAAAATTAATACGGAAAATGACAACATACTTGTGTCCATTCCCTTGTTTGTTCTCATTTCTTTATTTGATGCTCTTATATGTTATGCTTTTCCCACCCATTTGCTTTGAACAAAATTGTGATAGACATAAAAAATGCTTCTTAGTTTGTCTAGTGAGTGGGTTTTGTCCTTTGCATCCAATGAATTGCTTAATCTTTGAGAGAGAATTGCATTCTGTGCTTTGGATTATGTATTGTTAAGTCAAGAGTTGTATTGTAACAGGAGCAGGCTTCCTGGGTATGCCAGTGTGATGACAACATGGTTCAGAGACTAGAAACAGATTTCAAGATGACTCTTCAACAGCAGAGCACTCTGGAGCAGTGGGCTGCCTGGCTTGATAATGTAATGATGCAAGCGTTGAAACCATATGAAGGAAGACCCAGCTTTCCTAAAGCAGCACGGCAGTTTCTGTTGAAATGGTCTTTCTACAGGTAGTATTTAATAGACTTCTAAAATATTCTAACTGTTGCATTATTTGCTGAATTTTTCACAGTAGTAATGTTGACAGGTGTAATATCAAACGGTGGGTCACTAGGTCATGAAAAATGTGTGCCTTTTTTTCAGAATACTCACTGTTCTTGTGAACTTGCAAATCGACAGGGACTTACATGGTTCTTGCTTATTGTTTTAAAGGCCATATGCAAAGGAATGCAGGTAGAATTTTGACCTGAGTTAGAAGCATAATATTTATTTTTAGGGTTAATTTTTGTGGGCACACAATTAATACACTACTTTTAATATTATTTATTAAAACACTCTTGTATCTATGTTTTTTACATAAGGAAACAAAACCTGGTTTTAATGTGTAAAAAGAACATTAAGACAAGCATTCCATATTAGCTGCATATTGAAACAGTTACCAGAGTAAACCTTGTTCTTTAAAAATGACTGTAGCAACTAGTTGCCGGAGATACCAGAATTTGTCAATATAATATGTACACACAGCGTATCTTTCTGTAATCTTAAATTTCAAAGTTTTAAAATCATGGCATTTAAAACCTCTGTACTGGGAAGGTGGACACAATGGACACTACTTAAGCATTAGTTTGTTTAAAATCAAATTGTTCTCTTACCATTTTAGTTATGTTTTCAGTAAAGTTTTTCTTCAAGTTAGGTTTTGCACATGCTCAAGTATTACACAATGAAAATGAAAAGAGAAAAATGGAGGAAAACTGAAAAAACAAACCAGTCTGGTAATGTCTTATGTAATGTGGTGTCTGACAATTCCTTCAGAGAAAGAAGCAAATGGTTGTCTTTTCTGAGTATCTCTTTCTGAAGGCACTTTAAATAAGACATTTTTGGATAACATTATTTTTGAGAATAGTGGTTTTGAGTTCAATTGTCTACATGGATGAGTCTTAAAATGACTATGACATATAATACATAAATACATATATTTTTCTATTTTTGAATAGCTCAATGGTGATTCGAGATTTAACCTTGCGCAGCGCTGCTAGCTTTGGCTCTTTTCATCTGATCCGCTTGCTTTACGATGAATACATGTTTTACTTAGTAGAACATCGTGTTGCTCAGGCAACCGGAGAGACACCTATTGCAGTTATGGGAGAGGTAAGATAATATGTAAGAGACTAGGTTCATAGATGTTGTGATGAATTTGAGTATGTGTCTTCGCAAATTTTTTAAACATTTATCTGGAACTGTAGGATTTTCTGCAATATAACCTAACAACAGTTACAAACTTGTTTTATTGGTTGATTGTCAGACTCCTAAAATCACACTGGATTCTAACAATCATTTATGAATGAACTTGCTCCTTTACAAATCTGCACACAGATTCATATGCACAGTTTGAAAAATGTTGATCAACGTTCAACCTTTTTCCAGTCTTTGAGAACTGAATATTTTATGTGAAAACTTAAAAAAAAAAAAAAATTAGGAAACTGTTGCTTACATGGCTCTGTTTTGAATTCCCGCAAGTAAGTGACATTGACTTCAGAAGTATGGCTTACATGCAGAATTTTGGTTTGTACAATACTGCTTACATACATGTAATAAAAACAGCACAGATCTATATATAGGTTTGCAACACAGTTGATATTCAGAAATGTGATTATTGGTTTAAAAAACAAAATAAGAGTATCAATTCATAGCCAGTTTCTCATACTTATCTATGGCATCTGCAAGGCAAAGTTCATCTCATCCCTCTTTTCCATTAGTTCATCTAACCTTTTATTTTGACTGAGAGATGAATTGTCCTCAAAGAATTGCACTTCAAAAGTGCTGGAAAACTGATATATTTTAAAATATGCTAGATAGTTAATGGCACAGATTTGTTACATTTTTACACTTGAAAGTCACTGTTACATTCTGTATTACTGTTAAATTGCAAGTCATGTTGTGGATTCACTTAGCATCAGGTTATCGTTCTTCCCTCAAGATACACTGATAGGCTCATTTAATACTGTAAATAGATGCTATACTTTGAAGAGAAATTGGAAATCTCAAGCTTTATTTGTCAAAAGTTTTTATATTCTGTGTCACAACATGCTTCAGAAAATCAAAACAACATTGTTTCTGCTTAGTGACCCACTAATTGTGTATTTGCTGAATATCTGCCTTGTATTTACAGTACTACAGTCACTTCATTCTTGTCCTGTTAAGAGACACTGTATATGCTGGACATAAATGTAGTGTAGAGTCTTCTAAAAAGTTTATATAGGTTGACGGTGGAGATATTATGAGGAAGTAAGTAATATAAAATTTTTGGAGGTGAAAGGGGCAGAATAGAATCAATAAATATTCATTAAATATTTAGTATTTAGTGGTTTTATGTTTCTGTGTATTCAATAACCGTCATTGAAATAAATGAGGAACTGTAAGAATGTGGTCCAACAAACACGTTAAGACAGTATAAACTGGTGTTGCATCTGAGCAAAACGTTCTCCTTTGTCTTCCTTCCTCTTCTCCCAGCTTTGGATGCACATATTGGCAAAACTCCTCTGAAAAAGACTGGTATCATCATGTATGGTTGGAAATGTATTTATCTAAATAATGTAATCCTTTCATTTGAGATTCATTGATGGCATTTTGCTCTGCCAGTTCTTAGTTAAAAGAAACTTAAAGGATTCAAGAGAGGAGAGGGAGGAAGGTTGTATATCTAGATTATGAGCAACTTTTTTGAAGATTTTTTTTTTTAATTAATGTAAGGAAAATCAGTTACAAGACTGCAAATCCTTTTTCAGAAGTACCTTTCATCTGCCTCACAGGTACATTTGCAACACTCTGACGTACCTTCATTTTTGTTCCAAGACAATTAAAGTTGTCTCTGGGAAATTTTAGAAAGAGGTTTTTGTTAAAATATTGTCAGTTCAGAATCAATATCCATCATAATTTATGGCTTTATACAACACATAAATAGCTCACTTTAAGCAACGAAGGCCGTGATGAAGTAAGCTTAAAAAAATTTGTCATCCCCCATTCTAACTTTTGAGGGTTTACTTAGTGATAATTGTCTTAATAACTACAAGACTAGGAAGAAATGGAAAATGAATTACTGCAGAATGGATGTGGCTGCAGAGAAGATCTGCTCCATCTTGGATGCTGTAAGTTCACAATTTGCTTAAGACTGTGTCCAGGTTTTTTTTATCGTTTCTTTTGCAGTTTGGTGATATAAATGCTGTGTCCCCTGGAAATATGGATAAAGGTAAGGATTTTAATCTCTCCTGTGTATAAAGCTAATGTGTCTCTGAGCAAAACAAGTTATGTTTTAAAAATAAAGTAAAACAGAATTTAGAGCTGTATCATGTTTTAAAGAACATATAAATATTACATGGATTAATTAATAAATTATATGGATACATTAGCTATCTATGCAATGTGCAGCATATAATAATCATTAGAATATTATACATTTGTTTGAAAATAAAGACTATTTCAAAAATGCTTATAATTGACACAAGAAATATTCAGATTTTTACACAGAGTTTAGTTGTATCTGATGAGACAAAGGAGGGTAATGTGGGAAGAAAGACAGGAGTATGCTTATATCTATTTTATCTGTAGTAAACTTTCTGCTAAGTGAAAAAGGCAGAATTTCATGTATGTAGTTATCGGATAACTTGTCAGTAAAAAAGGATAGAAAGAAATTAGTTCATTATAATCTCTTCATGCCATATTTTGACATACGTTCCTAGAGTGACTAGTTGAGTGATTTGAGGTATCTTGACCACAGATCACACAACTAATAAGAATATCTGCCAAATTTGAATCCAAGTCGCTCCAAATCTCTTCAGTTTCCATATCAGTAACTAAAAGTAATAGCTTTTTTGTTCATCATGTCTTAGAAGTGAGAGGCACTTAGCACTATGAAGTTAGCATTGTTTGTTAGAGTTTGTTTTTGAGATTGCAGATATTTCACGCACATACTGTTTCAACAATGTATAACTCAAGTGATCAAGGCTAAAAGTCTGCTTACCTATTTGAGATAATTGTTGACCTTTTCCATTAAAATTTTACTTTTCAGATTGTACTTTGCCAGATTCCTAATCTTACCTGTATTTTTGTATTTCAACTGTTATTTGCAAAATAAAGGCGCTTGTATTAGACTTTTTTTTCTTCATGCTAGTTTTGTGGTGTTTTGTTTGTGCAGATGAGGGCAGTGAAGTTGAAAGTGAAATAGATGAAGAGCTGGATGAAAATGGAGAGCCACAAGCCAAGAGGGAGAAAACAGAGCTAAACCAGGCATTCCAGGTGGGCTGCATGCAGCCAGTGCTTGAGAGTGGAGTACAGCAGAACCTCCTGAACCCAATTCATAATGAGCACATTGTTGCAACTACTCAGACTATCAGACAATGCAGTGCTACTGGAAATACATATACTGCAGTCTAATATGAAACCTCCCCTTTTCCCACAACGCACCCTTTGGGTTTAATATGAAAAAAATAAAGATAGTAAGTCCGAAGGACGACTGTTGTCAAATTTTAGCTGTGCTGAACATTATTTTATTGGAGTTGTTAAATGGAATGGGTGTACGTATTTTGCCAGATCTGTTAAAAAAAAAACAAAAAAGGAAAAAAAAAATTTTGTAAGCAGAATCATTTTACATTGGCCGCTCAATATGAAGAGTTTTCTTCCTATCAAATGCAAGGACGATTTTTGCAAAGCTTAATGTTAATGTTTTTGTCCTCTTACAATAATTTAATTTTTTTCATAGTTTTTAAAAATATTTTAATGTTAATTATTAGTTACAATGGTGATTTAAAATAGATGGGGTTTTAATTTGATGCACTTCTGTGAAATATCAAAAGAACTGTTTTCTTTGATTTACACTGGAGGCATACTTGTTTGACAGCAGATGTATCAAATATGTTATGTTATAAAAGGTGCTTTTCATTGGACAACGAGAAGACACTATTTTGATAAAATTGTGAGCATTCACAGGGGGATTTTTTGTAATAATGCTGGAGGGTTGGGGAGATCTCCTAGTTTCTTTCTGTGAGCAAGAAGCAAGCTTATATGACAGAACTGTAACAATATTGTAATGTGTACGTCATAAACGTACCTAACTATCTGACCATCATGTAAACAATGCAAGCTTCCTTTAAAATCAACAGTTCCAAATATTTGCATACCAGTTCCTCTGTTTTGAAGACTAATGATTCTATATGTAGGGCCACTGAACAGATGCTTTTGGCTGTTGAGTGGTACTGTAGTTGTTAGAAACTGAAGCTAAAAAAGAAGTGACTTTATTATTATCAATTTTAAGTGTATGTGCTACTTATGCTGAACTGGACATACAGGAAAACATTCCATTTGGATGACTTTCTTCTATTCCAGGTCTTTTCCTACTAGTGGTTCAATCTGCTGCTCTTAGAAAAGATGATTTATAGAATGCAAGGAATGTAGCAACCTGCATCATTTTCATTTCAGAAATATTACCTTGTTAAAGTGGATTTAAATTTTTACAAAAAATTAGATAAGGCAGTCTAACTGGCACACCTCACTTGTACTTATTCCCAATTGTGTAGAATTTGAATAGGTGGCTAGATGGACCATTGCCATTTAAGAATGTACATCAGGGATCATTGTACCTCGGCTATTACATGGTGCCTTAAACAGAACTGAAGCTAAGACTTAGAACTTTTTGTTATTCTTAACTCTTAAATTAATTCAACAACGTATGCCTGTCATTTTCAAATTGTCGAAGAAGGACAGGTTACATAGCCTTCAAAAGAATAAAAGGACTTTTTTTATTATTAAATGATTTTAATATCCCTCTTAGAATGACAATAAACCTATTTTTTCTCATTTCTAGCTGGATTTCACTTTATTACAAATAAAATTTGCTTGGGAATTTGGAAAGCAAAACTAGCTTTAATACCAACATAAAATGTCAAAGTAGATTGACCATAGTCCCAAGCATGATTATATATTTTCTAAACCCTTGCCTACTTTTAATTTTAAAAACTAAAAATAAAAAATGAGCAGGTACATAATGCAGTGCACGTTTTCAATTTCTGTATTTTGTGGGGTATCAGCAAGATACTACATTTTAATGGTTAAATAATGACAGATCATAGAGACCATATTAATTGACATTAAAAACTCAAATTTTTCTTCTTAAACACTTCATTATGCAGACACATGAATTTGCTACACTAAAATAGTGGAATTAAATAAACAAAAAAGCCAAAAAGCGAAGGAGAGCACAAAAAGATCAACTTTGCAGAAAAGACTGTGTAAGAAAATTAGGGGTTCTTTTATTTTGTTTATCTACTGTGTCTGAAAATGACTTTAAAGTCATATATACCAAATGGGAGAAGAGCTTGTAAAATGAACAGCATATTTATAGCAAACAAGTTTGTTGCTAGAGTTTATATATTCTCCAAATACAGCTGCACATCAGCTGCAATGTCCTAAAATTATTGGTGTACAAAATTAAATTTTAATGCCTTTGCAGAACTGGGAGATGAACCCATCCTGCTCATTCTATGTAGGCATAATCCTTACTAATGTCGGTACGTGGCTTCTGCCTCAATAAGAAGTGAGGTTTATATTCATTATTTCTAAACTCATAAATGCACTGAATATCATTATAGATTTTGTTGTCACATATATTGATCAGTGTGTCCTGATTTTTCCTTGGAAATCAGCACATCTGTACCCTTCACCAAAAATGCTAAAACTAAGCTGTGATAAATATTTACTCCCCTTCATTGTGCATTATAAGATGTTTACAAGTAAAATAAAGTGAAGTAATTCAACATTTTTTTAATTTTCAGCATTTTTAGTACTGTAGTACTTGTTTCAGTTTTTGTGTTGATTGACCTGTAATGTTTTCTTATTATTGTCCTTTTTTGGTTTAATGTTGGATTTGCTGTTGCTGAAAAAAGAGTACAATTTTAATAGGTAAATCTAGATTGGTACAAAAGGTGGGACCTGACTATCTTTCATTGTTTAGCTCCCCACTCCACTCAGTTGTTCACTGTTCACAAAGTGCAAAACAAAACTGAACAAAAATCTGATACAAAAATTAAACGTATCTCATAGCTTCTAAAAAACAATGAGTTATCAAAACAAATTGGAACTATCCTGGGTTCAGAAAACTGAATGGAGTCTGTAGTTCTGTGCTTAAATTCTAAACATTTTACCAGATTTTTTTTTAGAAATATTATGTTACTGTAAACTGCATTGTATACTTACAGGTTTGGGGGTCTTCTGCTTTGGTTTTACATTTAGTAAAATTTTAGTCAAACACTTAGATAAAACATTTTGCACATTCTTGCTATTAAATAGTTGGGGTTTAGTAATCATTACACTGCATAGATACAAATACCTCAGTCCATATTCTGTAATGTATAGCATGCGGTTGCATTGCCACACCAGCTCTGAAGTCTTTTGTTAGTGCTCTGGAGAGGTGTAGCATGTATCCACAGGATAGACATTATGAGAGTTGACATGGTTTATGTGTTTTATCTAATACTGACATAGGATCCAAAATAATTATTTTATAGGCATTTCCCCCATTAGCACAAATAGCGCAGTGAACATTGTGGGGGAATGGGTAATGTTGAACTACCTTTTCAAAAGGGCCCAGTTTTCAAAAGTTTTGTATTTATTAAAATGCATTGGTACATTTTCATCTTTCTCATGATAAATCAGATTGAAAGGGGTTTTTTTCTGTTTTCAGTTGCCGTTTCTGTGTTTTGCTCTTGTACTGTAGCATGTTCTAAGCACCTTCTTTAAAAAAAAAATCCATAAAAATTGGAAAATAGATTTTAAATTATTTACCTATAAAACGATGATTTACAGCATTACTGCCTTTAGTTCAAAAATAAGAAAATAGATAATGTTTTGTCATTCAGGAATATATAGGTCTATATACAAATTTAATTTAAAGCGAGGTATTTTAAAATATCTAAAAAACTTCTTTGTTCACTTTGTTTTCCCTTGGAGAAATGATCTCATGTCTTTGTCAATCTCACCAATTGACACCTGCACTGTTTAAAAAAAAAATTGTATTAGAGATGCGCTGCAGTCCAGTTTAATTCAGAATGTTTTTACAAAACAAAACCAACCACTGATGGCCATAAAAGTGCTGACAAAAATAGACTTATTAGTAATATGAAGATACAACAGTAATTTCAGAGTTTAAAGCATTCATTCAAGAGAGCAGTATGAACTTCTGAAAATTGGGCCCTTGTCTCTCTAACAGGACATCTTCTTTGTATATGGTTTAAAACAAATCAATAAATGGAATTCTAGTATCTCTGCTAATTGTTTGTTGATTTAAGACAAACAAACAATAAAAACTGGAATAGAAGCATAAACACAGTGCTTAGTTCTAGTAGTAGGAAGTTAATTTGATGTAATGCCTTGCATTAACCCTTTGAGCATTGTAAGGAACATGATGGGAACAAAGCTTTTTAGATAATTAAATTAGTCCACTGAGCATATACTTTGAAATAGCTAAAATAGCTAGTATAGTTGTTTTTTTTAAATTATGTTTAAAGTAAATACTTGTATACTATATGGGGATGTTTTTGTTATAGGAGGCTCAGTAGATGTAGGCAAAATATTCACTGCCATTGAGGTGTACTGTCATATGGAAAACAGTACTTCAGCTCTCTTTTTTTCGTTATTGCATAAATATATAAAGAAAATAAAACTTATGTTTCTACAGATAAGAAGTTGTCTACTTTAAGATGCCTTTAGGAGATAAAGGTTTAGAAAATATATTCAGAAAATCTCCTGGCATAGGTTAGTTTTGGAATACTCTGGTACTGTAAAAGAGAATCTTTAGAAATAAAAGAAGGCTTAGTGAAGAAGAATAATTTTGCAGAATATTTGGTATGTTTGCATTGAAATTTTTGGCAGTGATTGATAAACTAGAACAAGAAATGCACAATTATATTGATATCCCTTCTAAAACTCACTGCAGTAATGACTAGCTAAAAGATGAAGGTATTTTATTCATTTTCATCTATAGGGGTACAGTTTGGACGGCCCCTACTGAATGTCAGAATTTTAAAAGCAACCTAGAAAATGCACAAGCCTTTTGCCATTTAAAAGAACTCCTTTGTTCTTAGAAATACTGCTCACAAGAACAAAGGAACAGGTGTAGTAGCAAGTAGAGATTCTTCAAACTTACAGATAGAAATACCACCTTACTAAGTAAGAGTACAATACATTTTCTAGTGGTTTCTTGCAATATAAATCAGCAAACACCAAGTGCAGCTGTTCTAGTCTCAGCTAGAAGACTTATTTAAATCTAGCTGAGGGCAAAAAAGGGTTTCATTTTAAGTTATTCAATGGAATTATGTCAGTAGTATAGTACAAGGAAGTTGTAAACATTTTTAGTCAGTTAATGCAAATTTATGCATAATTGATTAACATAAATGCAATACTCAAAGGGTTTTAATTTAACATCTTTTTTTATTCATAATTTACTGTAAATGCTTCTGAGTTTGCATGCCTTGATCATTGCTGCTAGTGATTTTATGTGCCAGTAGACCTGAGTTTAATTTACCAGTTTAACTAAGAAATAGTAAAAGCCACTTACAAAGTGACTGCCTAGTGTTTGTTTGAAGTAAAATATGCCTTAGTTTGAAAATTATCATTTTTACTTTTTTTTTCTTTTTTTTTCCCCCACCTTTTCGTGTTGAAAAAAGAAATTAATGTTTGAGGATTGGAAGCCCTGAGTAATTAAATATATGATAAGAACTATTGTAGATTGCTCATTAGGGCTGAAATTCACTGCAGAATTGGCCCGATACAAGCCAATGAGCATCAAATAAGCCTCACTTAAATCTAAATCAGGAAAATGTTCTTTCTGTGTTCTTAAGCACTTTCTTGATTATGGTGCAAACATCTTACAGGAGTTTTGAGTTCTGGATTAATTTTACTCTGAAATAATAAATATCTTTGTAAGAGGAATTTAGACTTCAGAGGAATGACCTTGCATAGAATGGTATTTAGCAGGAACTCAGTTCAATTCTTTTTGACTCACTGAAAATCGTAAGAGCTTTTTACACGAAGCCTGCTTAGAGGGTTTCCCAAGTTTCCTTCAATATTAATATGTTTGCCTTGTATTTAAATATTAAATATCCATCTTAAAGTAACCCAATTAAACAATTTAAAATATGCTAGAAAAATACCACTTTGTACCAAAGCAAGTTGCCCGTCTCGACTCATCTTCACTGAAAATTTGGATTTACAGTTAATAACCAATGAGGCTGTTGAAGAAACTTTGAGTGCCTTTCAAAACCTTGGAAAATTGTGCCTGAGGTGGTAAACTTTAATTAGGTTAATTCTAGAACTACCAATCAGTAATTTTATCATCACTCAGGGCTTTCTTACCTTCTAGGAAACTTCCTTTGTTGAATTTATTTTATACTGTTTTGTTTTTTTTAAGTGCCGTCGTTTAAATTTCACTTAGTAAGTGGCAGATTACATTATTCAGTCCCACAGCACAGAAACATCTTAACACTAGGACATATTCACACCTTTATTTTCCAGTTGACTGAATATATTATGTAAATGAGGTAAGCAACTTTTTGTAGATTGTATGTGTGAGATAATGTAATGTTCTTTTCCAGTTTTTGGACTACAGTTGAATATACTTTTTAATTATTTAAAGAAGACATCTTTACAGAATAACGTGATGGTTTTTTTGTATAATGTATTTGATTTTGTAAATAGGTATTTCCTGATGTGATTTTTGTGAGAAATGCTAAATCTTTTAGTATATCATGTCCTCTCAAAACTGGCAGGAGCTAAATAATAGTTTGTGGGCAATTTGTATTGTGTACTGTACAATAACTGGGGACCTTTTATAATTATAAAAATATATATTAACTTTTAGTGTGTTGTTTAAAAAAATGACTGGAACATACTAAAGACAGTAGGATTTTTCTGAATATTTCAGACTTGAACTCAGGCTAGCTTTCTTGTGTTTTTCAAAACGAAATTGTGTCTTGTCTTTTAAAATCAATAAATTTGTTTTCTTGTTACAAACACATCTGAATTGCTTCACTTTTTATATAACCAGATTTGTTGGATTGTGGTATTGTTGATTTTGAGAGAAAAATTATTTCAAATTATGCCTTTTAAATAAGACTAATTTTTCATTTAGCAGCAGTGGAACTAAGTGATGAGTGTGTCTCAGACTGCAAAAGAATCTAATATTTTGAAATGTTAATTAGGTACCTGTCACATTCTCATAAATACAGATAGTAATATACTTAGTAATTTCAATATTAACAGTAATTTCCCGTTACGGAGTCAGCTTATTAACAGCTGTCAGTGAGGGGGGCATGTGGACTTTGGTCTCCAGGAATCAGTGCTATCAATTCATTACCAGCATAACCTACTTCTGGAAGTTTTGCTCTAAATATTCTGCAGTATGCCAATGCATTGATGTTCTGGTTGTTTCACAAAATACAGACAAAGGCCTAATCCTATCACGTCATATTTCTTATGGGTCTCTAGTATGTGCTAGAGGCAGTGTTTCATTTAAAGAAATGCATAATGTTATTTTAACTGGGGAGGACCCACTGCGTAATAGGTGCTTAAATACCAAAATTACTATTGGATACCACTCAAAACTATGGTAACGACAAAAAAGCTGCATCCAAAAGCTTATTTTTCTTAGGAAATTCATCTGTAAGCTGTGGTCCTAACACTGCTTATCCTTTAATTTCAGATAAAGACCCGAAGCTTGGTTTAGTACAATGCTGGTTCTTACAATGCATTCTATCAAACGAGAGTGTAAATTTTCTACACCAATGACCAGCCACATCTATGTTTACAGAATACTCATAATTGGTTCACTGTGAAGACTAAGACTTAATTTCCTAGCTGATGTCTCACTAAGACTTAAGTCTTGTTCCAGCACACATGCACAGGAAAGCAATCCGTAGAGGGGCATCTCCTCCTAGGGGGTTCTCACACCAGCCAACAGTTGATATAGCTGGCAGGCTATGTTACACAGTTGGTTTCCACTGACACTGTTACCAGGAAGACCCAGCAGAATTCAGCCTCTGCTGCTGTTTATAATAATTAAAATGGTTTAATTAGTTAACAAGTGAAAGTTTAGTTCAGCATACAAAAGTAGTACAATCCAGACCTCAAAGCATGAAGCACAGCTGACATGTAGGAGAAACTTGGTTTGGAAATACTGGGTACTACTGTAAGAGAATGCACATATAAGAAGGGTAATAAGTGAAGCTTATTTTTATTACTGCTGTAAGGTTATTTTCTGCACAATCTTAATGATATCAAATAAGTGAGATACAGTCTATATTTGCTTATTTTAAGTGTATTTAATTTATCTATAGCATTCACTTCAATTATGTAAAATATCATGTAGGTTGCAGCAATTAGTGTGCATCAGTTGTTTAGTTCTATATCAAGGTCTATGCCAAAAGCAATGTGAAATATGTCAGTTTTTTTTCTGCAAAGGCATCTGACCAAGGCTAGGAAGAACAGTTTCTGGCACTGTTAACAGTAGACTAGATGGAGTTTTTATTCTGACTTGGTTCTGCAGATTTCATTCCAAATTTTGCTAAATTCCATTATGTATGTTCTTCCCCAGCACCTGAATTAACCTACCCAGTAGGACTTCTCTTGAAGTCCCATTCTTGACCTCAGTGTGCTGCTGCTGACAGTTTAATCTAAGCAAATTTATAAGCAGAACTGTTGCTAGTAAGAACATACAGACATTTTCCACTGACACAGTGCACAAGATCAGTTCTTTTCCACGACTTTGATGGTCAGAGTTTAGGGCAGACCTAGTATTTCAGTACTTACTTAATAACTAGTAGTTAATAACTGGGATATACTTTTGGAAATCTAGCTGGAAGTGGTATGAAAAAAATTGCAGCCTCAAGCTGTTTTCTCTCTGCAGCTGGATGTTACCTTTCCCCACAGTGGAGCCACACTGGACACAGTGGATGGTGTCCTGGCACAGTTCTGGTTTAGCCACCTTTGCTCAAACTGCTGCTAAAAGTGGTCTGTGCTGTGTCTGCTGCTGTCGACATTTGTTGGTTAGAAAGTCCTGACAACTTGCCAAAAGTACAAGAGTGCTCAGACTCTTTATCTTCCTTCATGAAGTAATACTGGTACAAGCATATTTACAACACTTGAGTTGTTAAAGCACAGTTTAACAGAGCTACTGGTAATATTGTGAATACTGTTAAGTATGCACTTCAGAAGGGTTTGTGAACTGGTCCTTTGCTAGAGCTGTAACTTGAGGTTGTATTGTCTTCCACCAATATGAAAAGGCTCCAGAAAACAGCTGAAGAAGCTTCCATAACAGCACATTGATTGAAGTTAGGAAAGAGTTGTGTAGTTGCAACACGGGCCCATGGAAGAGAGAGGATGACTTTTGCTCGGAATGGTACAGTCACTTTCTTTTACTTCCCTAGTGTTCAGCAGTTCCTGATGACTAGAAGTTTAGCCTCCCCATCTTCCTCTAGTTTGACCCAAGAAAACTGAACAGTCAAAACTGAAACGCGCAGCAAGTATCATAGCAAGGAAATAGCACAGCTCTAGCCTGGAAAAAAACACTTTCACCAACAAAGGGAGGCTTGGAGATGAAGAAGTATGGAATGCTCCCCAGGCTTTTGATGGAGGGAAGACAGATTCTATCATCTGGGATCCACCAGTGACTAGCATGATACTAAAGCTGTTTCAGGTTGCTGGCATGACATAGCAAGTAGGAAAGCTGGTCACGTTGGTGTTGCTTAACTGTTGGAATAATGCTCCAACCTATCTCCTGGATCTTGTTTATGGAGGAGATGTCCCCAAATGCTGCTTGTTTTAGAGCTGCCTGGTGCATTCTCTCACACTTGTTAGGTGCAGCTATCTCTTTGCTATAGGGTCAAGTCAGACTTCTCTGAAAGGATTTTGAGAGCATCTGAGTATTACAGTCACAGATGTGACACACAATAGCTTTTGCAACCGTACTTATCCTCAGAGATTTCAAAGGTGCATTTTTTTTTCTACAGGAAGGAAATGCTGAATAGTTCTGAAGTTACTTTGGCTGTATGTGTGAAACACAAAAATGTTTTATCTATAAATATGGCTAATCATCACCAAGTAAAAGGTAACATTCCCTTCCTGTGGACTTCTTGTGGAGGGACTTTGAAAGCACGATCCTTCTACCTGTATACCTTCATCCACTTGTTTTTGGCAAGTCCAAATCCATGCTGCTTCTGCACCAACTGCATTACCTGTGGATAAGAAAATGTTGTAGGATGTTTCTGCAGAAAAAATTGCCAAAATATTTATTAATATCTATGCTGAATAATGTAAAAAAAGCTTAACCACAGTTAAGCTTTTTTATTTTCTTCACATTAAAGGGAATTTAATTGATCTGAAATTCCTAAAAGTTTGGATGGACTTTAAAAAAAAAAAACACAACAAAACAAACACAAAACAACAAAAAAAAAAGTGATTAAGTAACCAATCCATTATAGACAAAGCTTATTGCGATGTCTGAAAGAGGAAGAACTTTGTATCATTTCACACCTCCAAACTGTGTACCTTTAAACCCACTAGGCAGGATCCTAACTGTAGTGGCTCTTCATTTGAAAAGCAGTGGGGCTGTGCAGACACAGCAGTCCAACTGACTGAAATTCAAACACAGCTTTGACTTAACAGCACTAGTCACATGCCGAGGTGGTTTTTGCAATTGGCAATTTGTGTATCTGCCAAATGGACAGGTTCTGCCTGCCGAGTTAAGTGCTGGTTGACCTGCTCTAGCCTTCAGTGTCAAAAGGAGAGCTTAACAGTAATATTTCATAGAATATATTGTTGCACTATTAGATTTGGTTCAGATTTCCAAGTATAAAGTACTTGCTTTAGCAGGAGATACCGAAAACTTACTGTTTGTGCTATTAGTGAAGAACTAGTTAGTAACATTAATTTCAGACCTACTGTCCTGGGTTCAGCAGTAGCAGTCATGTTTCTCCTCCTTGGTAGCTGGTGCAGTGCAGTGTTTTGACTTTCGGCTCGGGAACAGAGCTGATAGAGATGTTTTGGTTTGGCCAAGGACTTTGTGAGCCTCATGCTCTGCCAGGGAGGAGGGGAAGCTGGGAGGAAGCAGAGACAGGACACCTGACCCAAACTGACCAAAGAGGTATTCCATACCACAGCACGTCATGCCCAGGATGTTACTGGGAGTTAGCCGGAAGGGCTGGGAGACTGCAGGGTTGGAGGAGGTATCGGTCGGAGCTTGGTCGGGCTTGGGGAGCGAGTTATCGGTCAGCAGGTGGTGAGGTGTTGTATTCTGTTCCCTTGTTATTTCCTTTATCATTATTATCATTGGTGGTAGCAGTAGTGATTTGTGTTATACCTTAGTTACTAAACTGTTCTTATCTCAACCCATGGGAGTTGCATTCTTTTGATTCTCCTCTCCGTCCCTCCGAGAGCAGGGGGAGGGCAAGAAAGGGGGGAAGTGAGCGAACGAATTACCTGACTGGGTTTAAACCACGACACCTACTGATACTGCTGCCTTTTTTGGTAGGCAGTAAAAACCAAAACTAGGTTAAAAATTGTTTTCCTATTACTTCCACAGATCAATTTTAAAACACAAAGGTTGCATTCTACACAATAAATCATTCACAGTGGGGTAGCAGTTTCAGGTGAGCAACATCATGAACAGTGTTTCCAGTCAAATTTTGATGGAAATTGCCATATGAGGGATACAGCAGCACGCTGTATGTTTGACCAGCAACCACTGAAGTTGTTTACTCACACTCTCCAACCTTCACTGTCTCTTTTATCTTTTACCGGCAGGTAGGTAGGGCGGTGGTCTAAGACAGACACCCAATCTTAACAACAAATCAACCAACCAAAATATATCTAGCAGAACAACGACGCCTACTGCTCAACATTGCTGTTACACCTTTATGGTCTTAGAGAGAAGCAGCGCAAGGGAGGGAAAAGCCGAATTATCAGAGCTTTAGTGAGCCTTATCCTTTAACCACCACTGCTAACGCCCGGCCCCGATGCCAGGCGACCTCCGCGCACAGCCCTTCCCACCAGCGCTGCCCGGGGTCCGCACTTGGTGCCACCGCGCCATCCCGCTGCCTCCGTGCAGGGCACAGGGATGGGAGGAAGGGGGTGGGCGTGAGCACGGCGGGGGTGATGCACGGCCGCGGAGGAGGCGCCCGGGCAGCCGGGAGGTGTCGCTGCCCGCCGCCACGCTCGGTGCGGGGCTGAGCAGCTGTGGCGGTGGGGGGTGAGGTTGCCGTGCCGATGCCCTGGGAGGTGCTTGAGCCGTGGAAACGGGCTGTGGGTGAAACCTCCTCCGCGGGTCTCCTCCCGCGGCAGACGCCTTCCCCTGAGCTGGCAGGAGGAGGAGGCAGGCCCTGTCGGCAGAGCGAGGCGGCGGCGGTGTGATCATGGCCGCTCAGTCTTCGTCCACACAGCAGCTGCTGCGCTACAGCGTGAAGTTGATCTTCGCCGAGGAGGAGCTGTCGGCAGGGCTGACGCTCAACAGCCCCAGCCAGACAGCCCTGCAGCTGGAGGTGCAGCTGGGAGACGAGGACGCGGACGTGACCGTGACAGACGGTTAAGTACCGAGCCCTGCCGCGCCGCTGCCGGCCGCCCGCCTCGGCTGCATCCTCGCGGGGGGACAGCGGCTTCGCCACCAGGGCGGCTCTTCTTCCCCGCTGCGCGGAGCAGCGGCTGGCCCTGGAGGGAATGGCACTTCTTGCCTGGAGGGCTCGGGAGCGGGGAAGAGGCCCTGTGGCCCGCCGGGCTCTCAGAGCTGAGAGGTGCGGTGCGGAGCGCTGCCGCTGCCTTCCTTCGGCGCCGCGGCGCCCTCGCCGTTAACGGACGAGGTGCGACGCTGCCTCGTCTCCCCAGGTGTGGGTCGGCGGGGGGCAGCGGCAGCGCAGGCCCGTGCAGTTGGTTCACCTGTCGGAGCAGGTGTCTGTGCTTCGCGCTTTCCTCGGGCTCTGGGGCGGGGAACTTGGGATTGGAACAGTAATAAACTGGAAACCCTGAAGTAATTCCCTCCGACTTTGCTGCTGGTAGGTAGGCTGTGGTAAGGCGATGTCTGCATGCACGCACGCTGCCTCGGAAGTTAATTCTTGTTTTGTGCCTTTACAGGGCAGTAGCGGAGCTGACGCTTTAAAACAAACTTCTTGACTCTGGGTAGTCTGGGAAAAACCTGAAGTTGTTGTATGTATAGGAAGTAGTTAGAAATGCTCTCTTTGAGGTGGGTGAATATGACACCAATCCTGAGCGGGTCTGGACAGGCAATACCTGTTGTGGCTTTAATTTTTCTTACGTGGTCTCAGTAGCTTCTAGAAGGATTGGTGGAATAGATGAATTATGGTCGTGGGTTTTGGTCAGCAGTGTAAACAGATCAGTTCATATGCCAGTTGCTACTGGATTTTTGCTTGTGCTGTCAGTCATTTAACATGTCATCTAGGAAAGCATGAGTGACAAAAACTGACCACTAATCACAGTTAAGACATGATTCTGGCTTGCATCGTGTTAATTTGAAGACTAGCCTCTAGTTACTGTTCTCCTGGTGTTTCATTCATCCACACTCATTCTCGCATGCATGCAAATGAAAGACATGCTGGAAACAGTGAAATTCAAAGTTGCTAGATTTGTGGGGGGTTGGATATATTGTGTTTGGAGGTTGTTTGTTCATTAATATTATTACGATCGTCATTATCATCATCATCATCATTTGGAAGGGTTCACATGGGACACAGCTGAAAACTGAAAATACAGAGGGGAGATGTTTGAGGTTTTTTAATGCACAACAGTGCTGGATTATTGTTTATTAAAGGCTTGTTTGATAAGGTTTGGATGAAGGGGCATCAGTGCATTGTGGTTGCTAAGAGAGGGGAAATTTGCAAATCTGTTTTGAGGCGTGAGCTGTCTTTTTTCGTCTTTTTCCTTTCATACAAAGATGTTTGAGCTTACCCTATCAGACTCCATGCAGAACATGAATCCTAGTCATATCTGGGAGTTCAGTAACTTGTTGATTGAATACATTGTGTATTAGGTGAGAAAACCAGTCTGCAAACAGCTTGATGACATAGCCTATTATGAGACTGACAGTATAATGTAGCTTTTCTATTAATATCTGCTCATTAGAATGATCTTACTATTATTTATGTTGTCTCACATAGGATGGACAATTCTGCTGTGAAAATAAAAACTGTTTTCTTACAAATCTTGACCAGAAGTGATCATACTGTGGTGCCTTTTGTTGTTGGTAAGATACAGGTTATTTAAACAATAAAAGAAATCAGCATAATTTGAAGTGTTGACTTTTTTTTTTCCCTCCATACGTCACATTGAAGTGATGAAAATTACTTCCTTTTCAGTCTCTTTACCTGAATATGCCTTCTGAAGCTATGTATTTGGTATGTTTGGAAAAAGATAATTTGAGTGTAGTTACTGCAATTCTTTAAATGTTGAAGGGGGGGGTTGCTGTTTTTTCTGATGATTAAAAACACAGAAAAACAAACAAACCACCGAAACAAAATCCCCCATTTCTAGTTTAGGATACCATTGACCTTCTTCACCAGTAAGAGAATATTCATCAGGAAACATTTTTGTGGGAATGAAGCAGGCACTTCTTATGTCTATTTTAAAGTGACGAAACACCCCTGTCTCATCAGAAATTACTCTGGCTGCAGGTCTGTGATTAGACCGTCCAGACTGCATTTTTTCCCTTGTTACAGCATTCAGTTTATCTGTAGTTTTTATACTTCACCTATTAGTGCTGTATTTGCCTGAACGTGTTCTGTTACTGTCTGTAATGTAATAATGGCAATCGAATATAAAGCTAAGTAAGAATGTAGACTACATTGCATAGCATAGTGTACAGTATACTGCTGGTACTCAGAGTGATGTTAAAGGCAAATGTGTGAGTGGGTTCTGCTGTGGTTGAATGGCTGCTATAGCTCATGCTCCTTAGTAGCAGTGTCAGTAAGAATTCCACCAGCTCAAGCCTTAACATTTTCCTTTCATGTTGATACACATTGTCGCAATACAATGTATAAAATCAACGCAACCACTCTGTTCCTCAGGAAGGAACCTGGAGCAGTAGAATTTCTCCGTAAGTAGAAAAACTGGTTATGATCCAAAGAGATGCAGAGACTGACAAATAAATACAAGATGCTAAAACAAGAAGAATTAAGGATTATGCTGCATCAGGCAATGGATCCGTGTCAACTTTGGGACAGGAGAAAGCAAGAATCTCCACAGTGCAGTGTTAATATATAGAGTGGGAAGAAACAATGGACCTTCTAAAGTACAGGTGCCAAATGGAGCAGGTAAGTATACTTAGAAGTGAGGTGCAGTGAGGCCAGCGCTAAGCTGGAGCTACAGCCATTTGAGAGGAGTATCCATTAGGGAGACAGTGGTTTCTGGTGAGCTGTCAACTCAAGGAGAGCTACAGTTGAATGCCTCTTGTTGGGCAAAGGTATTACCAGTAAGATAAATGATACTGATTTTCTGTGATAGTTCTTCACTGCTGATTTGGAAATGAAGATGTAGTGTGCAAAGCTCTTCTTGAAAGGTAGCTGACTGCTGCTGAGAGAACTCTGACCTTGGGTCAAAATATATTTGAGGGTGCTGAACAGAAGAAGAAATCCTGGTGACTGGTATAGTGCATTGCTTTTGGAGGATGTGATATTAAAAATGTAATTTATGTCTGGTTTATGGAATGATCATAGGAGAACTGCAGAAATTCTGATATAAATAGTGAGGACTTCTTGGAAGAAAGCAGAAAGTTGATGTCCAGGAAGTATTCCCAGGAGACTAAGAAAATCTGGGGCTGCAACCTACTTCTGTCAAAGGGAGTTTAATAGAGCATATGGCAGAGTGTCTTAAGATGCAAATATTGTAGTGTGGTGGCTTCTCCAGGGCTGGGAGAACTTTTGGATTCCCTTTCCTGTGATAATTGGTATGTAAACAAGTGAGGCGTTAAATTGAGGCCAGTGAAGTTCTAACTGAAGGCTTCAAAGTTTGGCAGTATGGAGGTTTCTGGAGGTTTCTCCTAGCCACAGCAGCTCTACTTTCTCTACTTTACATTCTTGTTCAATTGCTCTGAGAGGCCATTAGCTGCTCCTTCTCTGAAGTATTTTTTCCCCACTTCAACTGATAGCTCTTCAGGCTATTACAAGAAGCTTCCTTGAACACTCTCAAAATTGTACCATGAAATTCTTGGACTTGAGTACTGATTTCAGTTCCTTTTGTTTGTGTATTATTGTACTTCTTTGTACCTTACAAATATCAAGGATATAAACACAGTCAGGATTCAAGCTTTCAAAAAATAAAGCGCATTTGACTCCCCCTTACCTAGAAGAAGCAGTTAACAGTAAGCTCAGGCATGGTGCTTTTAATATAAAACAAGGTTTAGAGCTATTCAACCTGAGGACATGAACCTGGCTGCTAGCAGATGCAGCATCTATGTATTTTAGCACTGAAGTGCAAATTCTGTAGGAGCACATATTAAACCAGCTTTTCACTCATTATCTTTTGCCTGTGGTTACTAGGAAAAAAAACAAGATCTCCTATATTTTTTTATGAAAGGATTATTGGCTGTACGTCTTCGGAGTGAGGGAGAGACAGAGCAGCTTTGTTGGGTTTTGTTTGTTTGTTTGTTTGTTTTCTGATTGAGCTGATATTTTGACATAATTCAACAGCAGCCTAGAAAAAGATGTAATATTTCTCTCTAGTTATATGCAGAATAGAATCAGCGATACCTAAGTAGGCTGCTTTGCAAACTGTCTTTTTATTAAGAGGACCTGGATAGAAGCTAGGTGAAACCGAGAGAGTAGAGCATCTTCAATTTGAAAAACGAGCAAGCAGTCTTTTTGGAAATTCTGATTATTTTTTACTCCTTACCCTTCATGTTCCAGTGTCTGCAATAAGCTTGCTAGTTGTAAATGACAGACAAATGGTGAGGCTGGCAGATTATTTTCTCTATCTGTTTATAGTAGAAATAAGATTAGGAGGTCTGCAATAAATTTGTGTTTGTTCTTTATACGGGTCAGGTGAAGTTGAAAAACTTGGGTATTACGTATACAGGAGATTTAGAGGGCAAATGCTATCCTTTTTAGATTGATGTTACAGTGTTTCCACTTATGCTTAATTACCTATTTATTTTTTAAAAATACTCTTTAATTATTGCTGGTCCAAAAGTGTGAGCATCTATAGACAGCTATGAATTTTGGAAGAACTGGTACAATAAATGAAAGCCCCAGGAAAGTCTCTTGTATTTTACAACATTTTTACATCATTAATTGTATTTGTTTAAGATCCTTTAGATCTTTCTTAAGAGCTGCCTTTTTGAATTCCAGCTTTTGAACTCGAGTAAAAGATACCCGATTTTTGAACTGATTTTATTAATAACATATATTTTTTGTTTAAAGATGTCACCTACTCTTTCTTCTTCAAGCTAGTTCTGTGCCCCTAGAAGCAGGTGGAAAATTCATATTGACTTCAAGTGTGTTGATCGTGTCCCAGATATGGCAGAACACAAGCTGCAGACAAGCTGAATGGCCGCTTGACTCTCACAGGATATGATAGCTGTTGAGATGCCCTGCTGCCTTTCGTCTTAATAAGTACTGGTATTATAGGCCATATATTTAGCTTTTTTAAAATGACCTAAAAGGGAAAGTATGCAGCACTGCTGGACTCAAGGAGAATGTGTTCTGTTTGTGCTCCAGAACAAGGATGCTGATTAAAACTTTACAGCTTGGAAAGTTCATCACTGCTGGCTCAGTTCCACCAGCTCAGTGATAACAAAACATTCATGGTAGTGAATTTCAGACACGATTGAGATGGACTGTATAGGAATCATTAACCACACTCTTTTACTTGCCCTTGCTTAGTTCCCCTCCCATGCAGTACTTTGTGACTGAATATATTGGATATTTTTTTCCTGTTCCATATTGAAACCAGTTTTATATCCTAAAATATAAGGAGAATAAAAAAATAAATCACTTGCTAGCTGAAATACAAAAGTATCAGGTTTGGATATGGTGGAATATGTATTAATAGTATGAATGTTCTAGTACAGTACATTCACATGCATTGAGCAGACAGTATTAGCATGAGCAGCCTCTGTGTGCTGGTAGAGGGCAGTCACTGCTAGTAGATCTGAACAGCAGAAATGACGTTATTTGCCGTTTGCTTTTCCAACGTGAAAGTATATATTTTCCTGTGGGGCAAAAATCGGTTGCAGGGGAAGTTTGAGCAGACACACAGTTGATATTTTATGCATATAATTTAGGTAACCTCTGAGATGCAGGTGACATGAAGGCTTTAGTTGTCCTTTCCCACTTGTACCTCTTTAGGGCAGCACAAAGGATTTCAGGGAGGAATAAACAAAGTGCTTAAAATTCCTTCTTCTTTTTTTTTATCTCATTCTCAGGGGAAATTGCGGGTCAGACAATTCTTGAAGCAGAATAGGTCATGTGAAGTAATAGTAATGTGGTTGAAGGCAGTATTATGATTAGAAACAGTAATATTGAAATTTTCTGTTAACCCTTTCAGATCTTAGTAGTAAGTATTCCAGTGGTTAGCTGAATGGAAAAATTCCTGAACTTGTTTCATAAGGGTCTTTTTTATTATATCTCAAATGCTAGTTTGCAGATGACGCAGGCTGAGTGGTGCAGTTGGTAAGCTTGAGGGGAGGACCACCATTCAGAGGGACCTCGACAGGTTGGAGAGGTGGGCCCATGCCAACCTCATAAGGTTTACAAGGCCAAGAGCAAGGTTTCTGTGGCTGTTGGGGGTGCGGGAGGTCAGGTGTACTGGGGTTGTGGCAGTGGAGGGATTGAGGGTACCCCTGAGGAGAAGGACTTGGGGGTACTGGTGGGTGAAGGCTTGGACATTACCCTGCAGTGTGCACTTGCAGCCCAGAAATCCAACCATATACTGGACTGCATCACAAGAAGTGTGGCAGCAGGTCAAGGGAGGTGGTCCGGCCTCTCTACTCTGCTCTCCTGAGACCCCTCCTGCAGCGCTGCATTCAGCTCTGGAGTCCTCAGTACAGTAAAGACATGGACCTGCTGGAGCAAGGCCTTGAGGGGAGACATGGTGGGGGCACAGAAGTGATCAGAGGGGTGGAACGCCTCTCCTGTAGGGGAAGGCTGAAAGAGTTGAGCTTGCTCAGCATGGAGAAGAGAAGGCTCCAGGGAGACCTTATTGTGGCCTTTTAGTACTTAAAGGGAGCAAATAAATAAGATGGAGAGAGGCTTTTTACCAGGGCTTATAGTGACAGGACAAGGGGTGATGGTTTTACTAAACTAGACACAAGGAAGATTTTATTTTATTTTTATCTACCGATAAGGGTGGTAAAACACTGACAGGTTACACAGGGAGGGGGTGGATGCACCATCCTGGAGACGTTCCAGGATATGTTAGGTAGGGCTCTGAGCTGAAGATGTCCCTGCTCATTACAGGAGGCTAGGCCTTGAAAGGTCCGTTCCAACTCAAACCATTTTATGATTGTATGATTTGCTTGGCCTTATCAGCCTCTCCCTGTGTTTGTCCTCTTAACCAGTTCCTTCTCTTGCACTAATTAGCTTGCAGTTTTAAGGTGCAGTTTGATGACCCTTACGCTATTACCGGTAATACATTTTTTTAGGAAGATTTTCAGACAGTTTTCTTTGGCTGGTCTGCAAAGGTTTAAAAACTTCTTGAGTAAATTTATAAAACGATTCTAGCTCTTTCTGAACTTAAACTCTGAATAAGGGCCTTTAAGAAGAGTGTAAAAATTCTCAAGCCTAAATATGAGCTCACAAAATGAAACTGCTGAAACTTTTCACAGCAATGAATTAAGAATCCTAAATGAACCAAGAAGATATTAAATGCCTTGCTGCATAACCATACTTTTGGATTTTGTTACTTCTGCTGCAACTTGAGCCAAACTAAATTATGAACATCTGTGTTTATGTCAAGAAGAGATAGTGTGGATGGAAACAGGTGTAATGAAAAACTATGCATGATTTTTTATTTTTGTGTGCTGCTTTTTAAAATTATTTTTCCTTTATTTTCTAGGTAGGCAACATACATCAATGAAAATACCTGTTTAAGCTTGGACTTAAGCTTGTACCTCTTTGCTTCTAAATATTTTGCAGTGCTGCCTAGACATTTTTAATAAAAACGGTTGTTCTTTAAGGAGTTCCCAACGCTCCTAGAGCAAGGAGATGAATGAGAGAAAAAAAGAAATAATTATCTTTGGTTTTTAGCTCCCAAAGTTAAGAAAGAAGACACTACCATGAAGTTTTTTATACCTAGGAGTCATCCAGTAAGTGCCGTAGTAAATATTTAGATTGAGTTTAAAATGTGTTTTTAATTGAAGGAGGAGTAAGTACTGCCCTCTGACATAGGCGTACTTTTCTTGGTTTGTTTTGGGGTAGAAAAGGGAGGTTAGGAGAGGGGAGGTTAGGTTTGTAGGGTCATGGGTCAATGCCAAATTACCTAAATTGCATGCACAGAGATGGTGAGTAGATAGATGCTAAGACAGTTTTATGTAAAGGCCACTGATACTAGTGGAAAGGTTCTTATTGACTTAAAGGAAGCCTGGATCAGCTGCTGCTAGTCCCTTTTTGTGCCCTTTCTCCAACCAAAGCCAGTTAAAGGGATCAGTGTATTGTACAGACAACAAAATGGCAACTGAAAACTGTGATCACTGAGATGATTTTCATAGCTGGCAGAAGTTGATTTCAGCAGCGCATTTAGCACGGTGGACTTCCACACCTGTCTCTTATATCCTAGAAGCCACCTCTCTTGCTCTGTGTACTACAGATGACTGAATTAGGTTTTTAATATATGGAAGGATTTCTATATAATAGTAGTCTCATAGAATAGTTAGGGCTGGAAAGGACCTTAAGATCACCTACTCTTACAGTACACGTGCACATATTTGTGTTAGCATAGCAAAAGTTCCATTGCTAGCTCTGTTGGTTTTATATTTTCCTGTTCTGTATTGAAACTTCTGTGATGAATTTTAATGTATTTAATCTTCAAGGGAAAATGAAGCTGTGTGTAAATACATTTTGATCTCAAGATAAATGAAACATAAATTATTTTTCCTTTAAATAATATTACATGCTATATAGAAATGAATCAAGGTCTCTGCATCTGAAAGTGTAACCTAAAATCTTGTATGTGTTTATGTATGGATGTATAACTGTGAGTCAGGCACAAATGCTTATCCAGCAAAAATGTGTACTAGCAAATTTGTCTCTGTGATTCATTGCCATTGACTTCAGTTGGCAGTGCTCCTGCAAGTAGCATGTGTGGCATTATGTCTGCATGTGTCTGTAAGCATGTTCTTTTTATCCAGAAAACAGATTGCAACTGTTTAATATCAGATATCTGGAAAACAAACCATCTGCACTGAGGTCCTGATGGCCTGATCTTTTCAGGACAGCTGCTTCTATGCCAGGTTCTTCTGGCAGCTAAAGAGCATACAATAGAGAGAGGTTTTCCATTCATTTCACACTGTCACAGGTATGGAATGTTCCAGATAAGCCCTGGACCCTACAGTGGCTTACAAAACTATAGCAGAAATGCTGTGTTAGAAACTTAGTTTTCCTAAAGGCAGGTCTGCTTTTTTTTTTTTTTTCCCCACAGTAGCATGATACAAAACGAGCACAGGCAGGGTGATAACACCTTCAAACATATGCAGGAAATATTTAAGGAAAAGACATTTATTTGGTTGTTTGGTTGGTTGGTTGGTTGTTTTTTGTCCAAATATAGAGTTTTTCAATCTTTACTACTAGTTACTATGTTCTGGTTTTAATATTTTGGCACTCTACCATGTGCAGTAGCTGTGCGTTTCTGAGTAGAAAGAAAGACTCTATTGTCTGGTTTAATGTTTGGCAAATAATATGTTAAAAACATTTGTGAAGCAAAAAAAGCATTCCTGAAGTGGGAAAATTACTTAAACTGTATCAGGCATAAATAAAATTACAGGCTATGGGGCTCACTACAGGGTGCTGTGGTAAGGCAGTAATGATTAGTGATGACTGAGGATTTGTCTGAGCCTTTTTTTAATTTCTTCCCTGCTTTGTCTCACCACTGCTTAAAAAGTTGAAATGCATCTGACTTGTTGATTAAAATGTAACAAACCTTATATACGTACTGGTCATTCACTACAATTTCTGATTTTCCCTATTTTAAGATTTTTACTTGTAAACAGAAGGCTAGTTTCTTTAGAGATCCACAGATAAAGGATTCTTATTTTACTGCTCTCCTTTTCTTTCTCTTTATTAAAAGATTAAGTTTTCAGGAAACACTTTATTTTTTAAACTTACATTTGATGGTGCTTTGCTTTAGCCACTAAATAGATATTGGAATTCAGTCTTTAATGTAGTCCTCAGCCCAAAACGAAAGAAACTTGTATCTCAGAATGATACAGATTAATAGCTGCTGCCATTTTTGCTATGCTGCAGTCAACAATTCTTTAAAAAAATACTTCTACTGATTATATTGTGCTTTTAATCGTTTTATTGTTTAATTATAAATTAAATAGAAATGGTAAAAAGCCATGTACCATCACAACTTTTCCTTGATAGTTTTATGATAACTTAATCTTTATAAGTCTTATTTACATCAAACTATAGTTGAAATGCAATGATGCTCTCAGAAATGTGTGGACATACAAAAGCAAAAATAAGGTAAAAGTAAATATATATTGCAATTAGAAAAGTAAAGGAGTTGCAAATTGAGAATACAAGTATGACCTTCTCTTTCTGCAAATTCAATAAGTTTATACCAGGCCCTTCCCCTCCAAGATTTTGGATAAAGAAGGAAATGCACTGACTCATTAAATGTCAAGCTGAGTAGACACCAGCAGTGTGAAATCAATTTATGACTAGCAGTATGAGGTATTATGAAATGCTATTCTTGATTTTCTTCCTTTAAGTTCTTTAAAAGTACAAGGGAGTAACTTTGTCATAATATTCTTTGTATCCTCTCTTACTTGAAAGACAAGTGCTTTATTGCTGCAGTGTCTAAACTGCAGTGATTTACCACAGTAGTATGAGATTAATAGTTGCTGATTTGAAGTTAGCGAAACTGTGTCTATTTATAGTAGAAACAAAACTCTTTGGTATTTGTAGAGATACTAGTGTATAGCTCAAGAAATAAATTTCTCAAAACACTTCTAATTTAATATCTATCTAGACAAAAATTACTTTTTTGTTTTGTTAAAAAAACGTGTCTGATTTCTCTAAAGGTTGCTGTAGTACTGTTGAAGTAGATCTCCTAGTCTGTGCCTCAAGTCACACTTTGATGGTGGTTATTTCAGACTAGTTACTTGAGTTCTGACTGCCGTATGAGCTACACCCTAGACAGTCAGGATATTGAGAGGGCCCTTGTCCTAAACTGTCACCATTGTGAATCCATGTTACAGAGGTTCTTTACACTTTCTGAATGCCCATTTTAGTCATGTATGGGGCTTTATATGATGCAGTTAATACTCAGTGGAGGTATCACTAAAGAGATTACAGGCAGAGGTGGGTGCTAGGATGAGGTGGCTTGCATATCAGAAAAATATTTTAGAGCCCTAAATAACAACTTCTTCTCCTCCTATTATAAACCAACTTACGCTTTTGAAACTTGGATGTGCATGTTACACCAGTCATTAGAGGACGTAACTTGTTTTAGTCTTTTGTTATTGCAACATTGCAACATGACAATCTCCTTGAGGTTGTCCAAATAAAAAGGAATACTCTTTAAATTGGCACTGATTGTTCTGTATCACAGTATTCTTTTTATACTGCTTGCAGTTGGTGACTCTTGATCTGCTTGTGATTACACGACTTATTTGTTAAGCTGCATGATTGCAGATAAAGGCAGAGCTCTGTTCTGAGGCTGACATGACCCTGAGAGGTGCATGGTGAAAACCACCTATGCCTTCAAAGATCAGGTTATGTATTAACTCTGTGTTGAGTGTAGATAACTTCCAGACTTGAGTCAGTGTCTTTGGAAGATGGCTTTTGCTTTGTGAGCATACCAGCTTATGTTAACTGTTACTGAGAGATATTTACATTGCACTTAGTTGTGGGGGGTAAAAGTTCTTTGCTGTGCTTGGTGTTTTAAAGGTGGTCATGAATCAACTGAAGGAATAGGCAGTAAGAATAGGCGACTGGTAAACAAGCATATTTGAAGACGACTATTGTTGGGGCTGTATTTCTTTCATTTTGTGTTTGCTTCATTGAGAAAAGACAAGATAATGTTGAAGGATGTGAATTGTTTTTTGGCATTAGCCGCCTGCATGCTGTAGGTGCTGATCAGTTTTCAAAATGGGATGCAAGTGTAGGAAACAAAAAAAACTTGAAAAGTTTAAAGGTGATAGCAGTAGATAACTGTGTCAGGTTATCCTTGCTCTAAAGCTGATTCGCAGTAATTAAATTAGTGTAAACATCTTCTTCCTCTGAATCACAAAGGCCAGGAAAATCTTAAAGGGAAAATCTTTAAGGGAAACAGGATGAGAACTGGCAGGGAAACAGGAGCAACTGTTAAATCTCTCATTCCCAGAAAGAGTTCGTATACTTAGGAAAAGTCATTCTGTGAGGCGAATGCCTTTTCTAGTGATTAAATGTTTTAGCAGTTTCAAGAAGTGCGTACCTGGGAAGTATTTAAAACATACTTTGATAGTGTTTAAATAATGTTAAAATGTTAACTATTTAATATTCAAATAACATTAAAATAATCTTAAAAAATGTTTAATAATGTTAGCGCACCTAACATTTTAATCAGAGAAAGAGCAGTGCAGAAGTAAATATTTAGTGCTCAGTTTGGTAGAAGGCATCTATGGATAGGTATAGGTATCTACAAGGTAGATTTATTTTCCAAGTAAACATTCACTGCTTAGACATATTTCCAGCAAGAAGATAAGGGGTTTTCATTAAACACTGCTCTATGAAAGTGAAATTTTGCAGAGTTTGTGCCTTTGTTTTAATCTAGGTTCAGCCCCTCTCCAGGTTCTAGGGCCCCATCACCTTCTGCCCCATTTCCAGCCTTTGACTTATTCCTTTTCAGACTCTCAATCACAGGGTTTTGTGCCAAGGAAAACTTTACCAAGATGTCTTTTGAAGAGGAACAAAGGAGGAAGATTTTGGTACTACTAAAAGGATTATTGCTAACTTTTTCTTTTTTTTTTTTTTGTCATTAATATGCTGAATAAGGAAACAATTTTAAATAAATTATGAGTTATTTTTCTGTCTAGAAATCATTCATCAAGCATTGATTTTAGAGTTATATTAAAATAATATATTTAATTAGATTGGCCTGCTACACTAACGATCAGGCTTGTTTGTGAAGTTGGTAGGAGATAATGCTACGAAATATACAGTTCCTCATGAAATTTGCATTTACGAATTCTTTCTTTTAATTGACTGTAATATGGAGTGGTTTTTTCTTCCCTTTTGCAGGAAATGGATCTCATCTGTTACCTAACAGAGCAGCTGTTTATTCTGAGCTTGAAAGAATCCAGGCCTCCATGTAGTAACACACCTTTGCTTAAATTACACATTACATTATGGAGGTTGCAGCCAATTCATATGCATAAAGCTGACAACAGCTTCATGCTGCTGTCATCAAAACAGTATCTTAGGACTTCCTGTCTGCTGTCACAGTAATGTTAAAGCTCCGAACAAGTGAAGTATTAAGGTGGTATAATGGTTAACTGGGTGAAATTCCAAAACTTAAATCTCAGAAGACTTTCTACTTTTCCCTTACTTGCTTTACGTGAAAGAGCAATTTTTTTAGACATTTTGAGTGTTGTCATTCTTGATATAGATATGACTGTGTATGTAAGAGGAATAAAGTGAGAGGAAAAGGCTAAGAGAAGTCAGATCTTGTAAGGCTGAGTGGAAGTGATGGGCTCTGTCCAGGGGAGTCCTTCTCATTTGTTGGAGCACTGTTTGGGATTTGAGAGAGTTCTGCTCATGTTGCCTTTAACACCATGCAAGTTTTGTGTGTCCTTTAGACATGTACTGTTCTGAAATGCTGTATTTTCTGCTGAAGCTTAACTTAAAGTTACTGTGCTCTTCTATAGATGGGAAATTAGCTGGTTTTTTTTCCAAAGGCTTTTTTTCTCCTGTTTACAAGAAGATTATAGACTCTTTTACAAATGTTTTTTTTTAATATAGTGAAATGAGAGCTAAGAGTATCCTGAATGTATTCTAATGAGAGAATGAACATTTTATTTCAGTGATGCGCAGACATTGGGGATGTGCTCCACCCAAAATGGATATGAAATTATTTTAAAAGTCAGGTTGAGAAAATGGAGGTTATCCCAGAGAATCTCTGGCATCTGCGAGTAGAAAAGCAGTGCTATGAGCAATGTCCTCATCCACCTCAGTACACTAACAACCTACTAGTCCTTTTTAAAGTCTCCTTGACTCCTGTAGTTGTTGACTTGCCAAACCTGTGCAGTGAGCTGTCATATTCAGTGAATGCAAAAGCAACAACAGAGTTTGAAATGTATTATTTTCTTTTTCCATTTTAACTGAGGGGGGAAAAAAGTATTTCCTTCACCTTTCTGAAACTTCTGCAGGGTATGACATTAGCTGCCACCTTTACTGCCTTGAGTCCTGATACCAAAATACAATCTGGTCCTTTCCTGTCTTTTGTTGTTCTGAAATATCAAAGCAGAATGCTGCCTGACTTTCAAGGTTAACGAACATCTGTACAAACCTGGACATGGCAAAGACAGTTCTACTGATGCTGTTGTGCTATATAGTTTATAGGCTGACAGGAGAAAAGATCCCAGCATCTGGCTACTTGCCCTCTGTTCCCTACAGGCCAGAAAATGGGTGAGGAATGTCCACAGGAGCTCCAATGAACATGTAGGCTCTTCCAACTTAGCAGGCAATTGATTTCACTATGCTTATGGCTTAACTATGATGTATTAATTGTAACTGGCAACTGATAAATGGCAGAAGACATAACAAGTGAGAGACTTTGGAACAAACTGTTCACCAAGTTGATTCCAAATGGCCCTTAGCTCAGTGTAAATGTGGGTTATAGGAATACTTAAGTGACATCTGGAAGTGAAAATTCCTAAGTACCGTATTCTACTTTCTTAACATGCACCTAAAACTGGAATAATTTTTTCCCTGATACTGCTATGAGTACTTCAAGATTAATCAATGGTTAAAGTACAGATGTGTTTTTGTAACTACTTTGAGATACACTTGCCTTTGAACTTTAGACCAATACCATTGTAGTCCACACCACAGTCACTTATTAGCCAGGATTGGACTCTCAGCATCTAGTTACACTCATGTTGCTGTATTTGAGAAAAATGTGAACATTTATCCCAAAATTTGATCTGGAAAAATAGTATTTTAAAAAATCTTTTGACAAAGTGTTTGCTCCATAGCTGCTGAATAACAGCTCACAGTAACAAAACCAAATAAACAAAAACCCACAGGTAGTTTTTAAGTGTAGGCCCAGTCTTTCAAATGAAAAAATAGTCTTTATAAGTTGTAATGAACTTATGAGTACATTTCAATGTCTCATGACACCTCCGAGAGGAATGGGTTGCCATAAGTTCACAGGAGCTCTACATTAAAGTACAGCTCAAGAAAGATACAGGCTTGTTAGAGTTGGTCCAGAGGAGGGCCACAAATATGGTCAGGGGATGAGGCATGTCTCCTTATGAAGACAGTCTGAGAGTTGCGTCTGTACAGCCTGGAGAAGAAAAGGCTCTGGGGAGACCTTACAGTGGGATTTCATCACTTAAAGGGGCCTTATGAGGAAGACAGAGAGAGGTGTTTTACTACGGCCTGTAGTGATAGGAAAGGAGGTATTGACTTTAAGCTGAAAGGGGATAGATTTAAATTAGATATTAGGAAGAAATTCTTTACTGTGAAGGTGGTGAGACACTGGCAGGTTGCACCAAAAAGCTGTGGCTGCCCCATCCCTGCAGTGTTCAAGGCCAGGTTGCATATGGCTTTGGCCAACCTGGTCTAGTGGAAGGTGTCCCTGCCTGTGGACACCCAAACCTTTTTATGCTTACGTGAACATCATATAGTGGCTTTTGTCTCTGTTCTGTTTCCTTTTCATCACAGCACGACTTCAGAAAACGTACTGAGTGCCTGTATGGTGTGTGTATTTATGTACCTTCTTAGTCTGGTCCTTCAAATGTTGCTAGCAGAATAACATAGCTCAGCAGTCTATAATTAGCTTTCAGCTAAGCTTTTAATAATAATCAACTTATTATGTCTCTTGCTTTTCAAGATGTGTATTTTTTTTCCCCTTCAATCTTGCTTTCCTTCAGTTGTTTTCTCTTGCATACTTTTCAGTATATTGCAGTGTATCACTTTTCTGTTTTACTGCCAATTTGTGAACTTTTACTTCTCTTTCTGTTTCTGTTTTGCCTTAAACCTTTTACTTTTCCTGGTGATGGTGGGTATTGTGTTTTATTTTAACATTTATCTCCAGAAGAATACAATGTGCATGGGAGAAGCATAATAGACACTTGTTGACAGCAAAGTGAAATAAAATGCATGAAAGAATGTTCTAGGGATGTTAAGTCCTGGAGCTTTGCTTCCTGAGTGATGAAGATATGTATAACACAAACCCCTGATAATTTAAAAGCTTTACCTATTGTACCTCATGTTCATAGCTGCCATTTTCATTAAGTTTCCTTTGAGACAGACCTGTTTCAGGTTTGTGAAAGTGATGATGTGCATCTTGGTGTGCTCACACAATTGCCACCTGACAGCTGTGAGGCTGGTAGTGATACAGTGTGTACTGCATCACCTAAGCCTCTGATACTGGATCCCCCTTCCAGGGGCCACAGGCTTGACCTCTGCTGCTCGTAGCTCTGAAGTACATATGTGTGCTTCATTGCCTGAAAAATTGCATTAGTTTTTCTCGCATCATAGGTTTATTGATAGCTGTAGTAAGTGATGCGGTACGTAATGTGTGTTTGCTAGAAAAAGTTGGTTCATTTCTCCTCATTTAGTCAAACTAATTGATCCCTGATTCTTCACCTTGCCATTTAATTTGACAAAGTAGGAAATCTAGAGGTTATAAGGACATCAGCACATAAGATAATAGAAGCAAAAGTAGTAGAAAAAGTGTTAATTTAAGACTTTTTTTTAGGATCTAGGTAAAAATTAATTTAGTCAGCTCTCTTTCTTTTGAGGACAGGACAACTTCAAGGAACTGTGGATGATAAGTGGGATGGAGGCTGTAGCTCTCTGTAAAATTGTCTTAAGGAACATGTTTAGTGTATTTTTGCCAAGTTCTGTACTTCGAATACATACTTATGTATATTGTTAATCAGAGGCATCTAGTTTTCTATATGGTTTTGGTTTTAACTGCTAAAAGTATTCTAAAGTATTTTTTTTTCCTTCAGCTGATGGAGTCTGTGTGTTTAAATGCCTGGTTAACAGAGAAACTGAATATTGTCGTGTGGGAAAACAGTCTTTGTTAATTACAGTGGGATACAACAGTGCCTTGATTCAGTTCAAATCGCAATCCGGTAAGTACATTTTGAATTTGAGCATCTTCTCCTTCCTGCTGTGCTACTGTATTGCTGAAGTTCACTTCAAAGTATGTTGTCTTCTACCTCTGTTTCATGTTGGCTATTTAAACATTACATATTGTTATGATAATTCCCTCTTCATTTGCCTCTCACCCACTTCATCTGCCTTTTGGGGAGTATGGACCATCCACATAGTGAACATAACATTTTTGCAAAACAACTGCAGATTAGTTTTCTGAAGAAAGCAAATGCAGATAATGCATTCATATAACTTGACTTCACAAACTGTAATAACTGGTAAATGTAATGCTTTGTGTGGGCAAACTGCCACTTGTTGTTCTCCATTTAGAAACATCTTGCAGATCTATTTGCCTGTATAGTTAACTGAGGTAGTTTAACATACACCTGCACTTGTTAGGATATATATTTTGTGGGTGAAAAAGAAACTCAACCTGGTTTTAGAAACATGACTATTGCAGTAGAATTTTAAGATCTGAATTTTTTACTTCCACCTGACTTGTGTTTTTGTAAATCCAACAGCTAAGACTATTTAATATGTGCTATCCTCATGTCCTCGTATCGACTTTTGGGAAAGCAGTCTTAGTTTTTATGCAAGGAAATTTGGAAGGCTGCCTATTTATTCTGAGTAGTGTGCAGCATGGCCACAACTAATTTTGAAATTGTGTAACTACAGTTAGCGTACAACTTCCCCTTTAGCAATAATCAGGAGTTCTTATATAGCAGCCTGTATCAGTAGGTTTGATTATTTCCAGGAGGACATTATTTGTATTATCATTATTTGTATTTTATATTGTGGGGAAAATGAAACATGGAGCAATTAGATTAGATTTTTGGCAGCTTTTTTAAAGATGCTGTTTCAATGGATTGAGATATGAGCAACTGGATGTAGACGGGTTTGTGTAATGAGTTGCTAGCCCTGTGTCATCTAGAAACAAAAATGAAATCATGAGTTTCAGGCAGAAAATGTAGTGTTTAACCTGATTTTTTTCAGTTGCGAGACAAATCTTGGTAGCCTTTGAAGTCCTACCTTGTTATAGTCTTTCATCTGCATCCATCAAGAAAAACTATTCACATTTTCAACCTCTTACTTTACTAAAACAATATAAATGTGAGACAAGAATGACTGCGAGTGTCTGTTGTTTCATTTTGTTGGGTTTTTTTTTTATCTATGTATCTGAGTGTTACAATTCAGGTTTGTGCTTCCATTAAGTTTTTTTCTCTTGAGACTGCAATACAACTGTTTTTACAGACACCCACATCATAAGTGAAGAAATAATTGAGATTAGGTAGTTTAGCAAGTTATTAGCTCACTGCTGAGATAATTAATAACCAACAATTAAGGACTCCGGCAAGCTTTTCAGTACTCTTTGGTCTGCAATCCCTACCATATATTGCCTGCCAAGGAAGGTTCTGATTCCAAAAGGCACTGATTGTTCGAGATCCCAAGGCAAAAGAAGTTTCTCTTAGTGCTCTTCCTCACATTTACAAACAAGTGTTTGGAAAAAAAAATCCATCTAAATTATGTGCAGTTTGGAATTTTTCCTGAGAGGAGTGCCTTGATGATTTAGTGGTAAGTTCATGCTTCTCTTCAGCTATATTCCTTGGTGATTTGTGCTTAGTTTATTTATGTAACTACATTTTGTGAAATAGATAAAAAAAATACAGCTAAGTCTCAATTTATTACTTCTGATTATTTGTTAAAATTACTAAATCGTGTGTTTTCTATATTTTTTCCATCTTTAAAGCTCAGGGGAAAATAAATTGAAATGACCTGTTAGTCCATGAAACAACTCATTGATAAAATGGCAGAAATATAATGGTTGGTCAAAGTCTCTTCAGATTACGTGGCAAACGAAATATGTTGGGGGCTCCATTAAGCTGGAAGATACTTAACAGCACCTAGTCTTGAGAACGTCGTATGTTTTTACAAAGAAATTAAGGCTATAGGAAGAAGTTAATCTTTTTGTTGTTTGCTGTATAGCTGTTACTCTCAAACTACGTTTGCAAATGTTTGTGTGTATAATAAAAAATAATGTTGTGATCAAAAAATGGACTGAAAATTAATTTTCCATCTCTTAAAAATGTTACGAAAATTCACTGTAAAAGTCTTGGGATTTTAAGTCCTCTGTCTTTTATGAAGGTAGAGGAAGATGAGGAGTGAGGAATGAGAGGGAAATTCATGCCCTGCTTATGCGCACACAGAGGATTGTTGTTCTGGTTCCAGCAATTTGACAGTCATAAATCATAGACTGTATATTTCATTTCCTGCTGAACATATGTTAAACATCTGAGTAGGATCGAGCAGGCAATAAAATGAAAGTTAGTAGCCTACAGACTTCTTTCAAAACCAAGTATCATTTATCTGTAACAGACCAACCAACCAGTCTGTAACTCATCTGTGGCAGACTTGGTATGTAGCTCTCTACTCTTCAGTGGAAATGGCCTGCTTAATTTAGCACGGATTTAGTTCATAAGCATAGGATGAATTGCTGTTTTGGTGTCACGATAGAATGGATGTTCCTTTCTTCTCCTTCAAACCTCAACCCTGGTCTTCAGCCACTTTCACAGTGTATCCAGGCACTGGACATGCCAATAGTTGGTGTCTGTAGATGCTGGTTTAGTAGCACAACTCACCTTGAAAGTTGTCTGCCATCTCTAATATCTGTGCCACTTGCACAGAAGCATAATATATGTGGGGAAAAAAGGTGCTATTTACAGTTTTCAGCATATAGTACTTGCAGATCTCCACATACAGAACTGGGCTAGAGACATATGAGTACATGTGTCTGTAGATACATATATGTGAAATACATTAAAAGCATATGTTTTATTTTATATGTGCAAACATACATGCTGTTACTGATATTTAATTTAAGCGAAGGAACATGGTATGTCTTACGGTGATCTTTTTCCCCCAAAATTATTAGTCCATGTAATTGCATATGGATCTAATGACCTATGATTCCATTAGCAAGTCATAGAGAACAGAAGGAACAAGCTTGTAGAACAGAGCAATCCGTGTTGGGGCCTTGGTATGCAAACTGTGCTGATTTGGGAATGAGGCAAGAACGAAGGGTGTGTTTACTTTGAACTATTTTTGTTAAATTTAATTCAGAAGGATTCCGGTTAGTGTGTACTGAGACCACTCAGTCATGAAAATCAAAGCACTGTAAGTGGGGACAACTGACAGATATGCCTCAAGACCCACAGATTGCAAGGAATCTGTTCATCAATTTAAGAATTTGTGTCAAATAATAAATTTTATGAAGTAAAGGACCAAATGACTCTGTGGTCGCTTGTTGGTTTATGCTTAAAGTAATTATTCTGTTTTTCAGAAAAACAAAAGGAAAGAAAATAGTTTGGTTACCTGAAACTTGTTTTATCTGAGTTAATTTAAAAACAGTTACATTCACAAATGTCTTGAATCTTACAGCTTGAAACTTGCAGAGGGTGATTGAGTAAACAATGAAGTGCAACTTGTTGAGAGAACTTACTCAATGCATTGACTGTAAATGACTTCACAATGATGGTGAAGTCCAGGATTTACTAGTCTTAAAAGAGTGGTAGGAGGGTCAACTATTTGGAATGACTTAATAAAAAGGTTTTGACTTCTAAGCCATGCAACGTGCACAGTTGTAATACCTAACTTCTCATCTCTGGGGTATGAACTTTGGTTCTGTGTTATACTTCAGTTTCTAAATTACTCCACTGTCACAAAATGCCTCTAGGCTTTGTATGTGCTTTCTCTGAGTTAATTTGTTTATGTGGCTGTCCCAAACACTGTGTAGGCTTTGGGATTATGAAGCAATCAGTTTGATTTGATCAAATTTCAATTCAACAAAACTAAGTGTCTGATAAAAGTTTTGAAGGTCATATTTGGAGCTGGGGACTGTAGTGTGCAAGAGCAAATACCCATTATGTGATTTTGGAGGCTGCTAGTCTAGTTGCAAATCTCAACAGAGAAGACTGCCTGAACATGCCTTCTGCTGTGTCTGTTAGTCTCACTGTTTAAATCTCTGGGTTTGCTGTTGTTTCAGTCTGTGGTTTTCAATGCCATTGTTTTTCTTGATCCAGTTAGAGGCAGACATTCACAAGTTTTGTGGTGTTTTGAGGACTCACTGAGTGAGTTCAAGGTGGTAGGATCTACAGGGTATGACCTAATCACTTATGGCACTATTTTGGGTACCTTTTGTTTCTCTGGGCTTTGCTTGAACAGTTCTTTGGGAATTACTTTAGGATTAGCATTTTAAAGTGTTGATTGATTCAGATTCCTGGGAGGACAAAATAAAGGAGATTTGAAAACGGTCAATTGCTTTTACTGTGTTTTTGAATGACTCATAACATTCTGTTATTTTCCTTGGAATTATTCTGGGCTGCTTTCTTGCTAATTAATATTAGTGTTTAGCTTTCCAGATAGGATCTGAATTTTTTTTTTCTTCTATAGGAATGTGATTTACCATAATTTTCCCACAATTTAAAAAAAAATACTATATGAAGGATTCTAAATTTCTAGATTTTTTACTCCTATCTGCTATATCTGAGTTTTGCTACATCTGCCTGCCTGTAAATTGCAAAATTACAGTACCAGTTTTGTGTTGAAGGTGGCAACATGATTGTATTGGTAGCTTGTCCAATCATTCAGTGTTTAAAAATCCATTTATTTCTATTGTTCTGGTAAGAGTGGAATAGATTGGGAGTGGGTAGGTGGATAATTGTTTAAAACAGGCAGTAGTTTATTCCAGTGAGACAGGGTATGTCTTAGAAAATGCTGGCAGTATTTTGAAATTTAATAGCCACTAATTCAGTGCTACCAGATAGTGCTTTCATGTGAGGCATGTCCGTGGCCACCGGTTCAGAAGAGACTTTCACTAAGCACTGCTGGACTTTTTACGTATCAAGACTTTCTGGCTATTTAAAACTAGAATTCTAGTTCTAGCATTCTGGCTATTTAAAACTAGAAGACATAAGTGAACCAGCTGCACCAGTGATATTCATCTCAATATTTGCATTTCATCCAATTATACTTAGTATAATAATATAATTATACATAGTATAATAATATAATATAGTATATTAAGTATACTAAGTATATTATCATAGTATAATATATATAGTATAATTATATATAATATTACATATTACTATGTTATTATATCATTATAGTATAGATATACTATAATATATAGTATATTATATATACTATATATGATATATATAGTAGAATATAATATATATACTTACAATATTTACATTTCACCCAATTATACTTAGTACAATTATACTGTACTAAGCCAAATCATCTTCCTTCCTTAAAGTGTAGTTGTTTCTGAGGAAGCTTGTTTACATAAAAATCAGTCATTCTTTCAAAGAAGAATAAAAGAAAGGATCTAATGTTTTTTAGCTTAATATTTCCCAAGGTATAATTTAACTTCTAAAGTTTTTGCAATATCACAACAATTTGTACATTAATGTAAATTTGATTACACCTTAAAGCCCCATTTTTCTCTCTGTTGTCTAATAAAACTGAAATGGCTGTTCTAAAGGATATTAAACATTTACACTTATAAACTTTAAAATAGCATTTTACAAATCATAGCTATTCTTTTAGTAATGTATTTAGTGTGAGATTGACACTGGAGGAAGCTTTCACATCTGCTAGTTTGCATTTCTTTAGAGTGTGGTTGCAACTTGAAATTAAAGATACTTTAATAATCTTCTTGATGATAACCATTTTAACAACTTGGCTCAATTTTTGTTTTATATAAATGTGAATCACGAAGGGGTGGAATGGTCTGTTTAAAGAAAAGCAATTTTAGTTAGGATATTTAGCTGGCAGATGATACAATATTTTGCTTTCTGCTTACTGAAGAAAACATTTATTACTGGTACTAAAAGTAGAAAAGGTTTTTGCTTTGGAAAAAGTATGACTTAAGAAACTTACCAATGTGATTTGGAACGTGTGGCATCCAGTTCCTGATGTGGAAAGAAACAAGGCCACCAGTCATGTTTCCCATAAAAATGACCTATTGACTGAGTCCCCTGTCTGCTGATGAAGTGCTTAATGGCCGAATTTCTAAGCATCTAGTTCTCCCATGCTGACACTTAAAACGATTCAACCACTATTGTGTCTGGGACAAAACTGTTCCCATTGCACAAATAGAGACTCTCAAAAAATTTGAAAGAAGGCTGCAGAAATTTACTTACAAAGTGACCTGGTCTGCAAATTCTGATTTAATATTTAGTAATGTACTCGACAAAGTGATCTATGGCTGATGCAAATATTAGGAAATTAGTTGTTAAAATTAACAGAATCCCATTAGTCCAATTTGTGGCAATGAAAAGCTCTATAATTGGTTCAAAGGTACAACAGAAATAGAAAAATATTTTGAATAAATATTGTCAAATTTGTATAAACCTAGGGATTTCTGGGAACTTTTTCTTTTGAGTCTAAGTGGTGAATGCGATTGGGATTCTATTAGGACACTTGTAGTAAATATCACTGTGAGTTTCTGAAGTGTAATACAGCTGAGAAGAAGCAAAAAGATTTTCTTCCTCATTTGGAAATAATGTTTCAGCCTCAGAGACCTGGGATAGTAATCTGGTTTGGTAAGTTTACTATATTTTTACCGCATGTTTCAGTTTTTTGCAAAGCAGGCATTTTATTATTTGGGTATTTTGCAACTCCGTTATTCTAAATGGAAGACTGTAACCCACTTGTTTACAGGAGACAGCTTGACCTATCCAATCATTTGATATGGTCTTCTGATAAGTTATAGACTTCCATTAATTTTTTCAAATGTGGTCAAAGTTACAACCATACACCTCTCATCAGTAACAGGCCAAATTTATTGCTTTATGTAAGTACTAGATTTTAGCAGTAGGCTGCAGCAGATATTGCAAAATAATGTGGGAATACTGCTTCTCCATGACTGTTATGCTAATCTCCTTAGATCAGAAAACATAACAGCTGTTGGTAAAATACATTTATTTAATGATTTATTCCTAGTAACATTATTTTGGATTGCTGCTGTGTGAAGTTTGTGGGGTTTTATTCCTCACCGAGTTTATTTTCCGTTTCATTCATTAATTATTTCACTTCATTCATTAATTCATTAATTCATTAATCTTTCCCCTGTTCTAGTATGTTGGTTTGGTTTGGGTTTTTTTTCCCTTTCTCCCTCAAGAGCCAGCCAGGTTTACCAGTGGAGCCTTTTATTTTTTTTGGTTCCTTCTCCACCCTCTTCCCCTTTGGAGTAGTAAGAGACACCATCTGTACTGAGCAGATGGATGAGGTGCACTATGTTAATAGCTTGTGTTTGTGTGTCTGTGTCTTCTGCTGCGAGGATAAGCATTTTGTAAAGAGAACTCATCGCAGCAGTTCTGCATATGCAGAGGGTAACCACTAAACTATTTACCAGGAACTGAGAATGAATGTGCATGCAGGAAGTGCCACAAGCACCTGGATCTTCTGCTCGTTTTTTGGGAAGGGACTAGTTTGAGACAGACACAAGACACAGGGCTTTTTGGGAGGATTCGCCTGTTATCTTTGATCAAAGGAATCAGTTTTAACTGGCCTTTATTCAGCTTTTACACAGTTGAGTTTTTAGGCTATCAATCAGTGCAGTAATATCTGCAGAATATCTCTGTCAAATTATCAGACTTTATAATTGATTAACATAGGTTTAATGTCCAACAGCAAATATAAGTTAGCTGACGTGCATAGCTAGTCAAAACTTTACAGCCAAATGCTTCAGTTTTTCAGCAAGTTACCATTTTCTGTCAAGGTAAAAGTTTTCAAATTAACTTATGTTTCCAGAATTTAAAAAAAAAAAAAAAAAAAGGGGGGGGGGGGAGGGGAGAATGAGAACTAAATAAAAATCCTAAGAAGCTTGGCTTTCAAAGAAAATGCCTGACGATTATATATTTTTATGTTCTTTGACATTATTTGCAAGTGAACTTTATTTCCTTAAAAAGCTCCTTCTGAAAGCACTTCAGCCCAGAAGAGTGGGAGTTTTCCTTACCCTCTCAAGGGCTAGGAAAAAAGGGGAAGCTAGCACTTTTCATCTGAAAGCAAGTTTGTTCTCTAACATAAATTTTGCTCCAAAGAAGCATTTCTTACATGCTAGTAAGAAGCACAGATTTCACTGCTGTGTTGTACTTAGTGCAGTGACTGCAGGTCTTTTAGATGCACCCAGCACTTGGGCAAGTTCTGCACCCTGTTCCATTCTGCTGGAAATAAACCAGTTTCTTCATTAGCTAACCCAAACTAGATTAGGCTGCACACTCATAGTCGTATTCTGCTGCAGAAAAAATATGGACTCAGTCAGAGATCAATATGATCAGACAAAAGCCATTTATTGCAAAGCCTTAACTCCTTATATACTATTTCTTACATGCACTTACAGTGATTTGGCATGTTATGATTGGATACATGTCTTGAAGACCCTTAGTGGCTAACATATAATTGATTAAGCACAGGTGTGAGAACTTGACCTCGAAAGCTAGCCAACAGTCCACAGTTCTCATTAACTCAGTGAATTCCAGCTTCTTCTTATCTTGCTTGCTTAAGCTTCCTCGGGCCTCTCATGGCCTTGCTGTATCTTTCGGGATTATTCAGAGTTCATGTACCAATTATCCATTCTCCCATGAGAACACTGTCTCTACAGTATTCAATCCAGTATTTTCCATTATTTTTAGAATAACATCCAGATGAGGCTTCTTGAAAAAGAAACGTCTGTGGTTTGAGGGGGAATTTTGAGTTGAGTGGAGGTTTGAGATACTGAAAAAGTATAGATGAAAAGGCAATAAATGTCTGCTTACATCTGTCCTCAAGAATATCAGGTAATACTTTTTGGGGTAGTTATTGGAGGTCTTACAGTGCATGGGAAAGAGTAAATGCACTGTAAGATTTGCTTACATTTTAAAGCCTCAATTCATTAATTTGCCACTCAGAACACAGCCATAACACTTGAAAAGTTTTCAAGTTGTTTTCAACCTGCTAGTGGAAAACTTTAGATTTATTTAAGTGATTGGGGTGGTGAGGTTTTGTTTTACAGTCGGAGAAGTTTGTAAGTTATTTTTCTAAAGACAGCCAAAACTGTTCAAGGATAGTCATGACATCTTCCCAAGAGAAAGTGTTTTGAGGGTGAAAGGAGATGGCTTCACAGCATAAAGAAGCAGGGTATCAAGGAGCACTTACACCTTTCCCTCCTTCCATGAACATTAATTTTGGATTTTACAGGATAGATTAATTTTTGCTTAAGTATAACCTCTGATAACCCAGAAAAATCTGTAAGCAAGAGAGACCTTTTCCTTTACAGATAAACCAACAGGCAGAACCCCTGGTAACAGAAGAAGTCTCTCATGACTGGTTAGAAGAATCTTGAAGGGGTGGCATTTGAAATGCTATACTTAGGTTACCAGGCAACAACCTTCATATACTTGAGTTTACTTTTGAATAGCTGATAGAAGATTTGGGGATCCTGAGATGAGAAAACAAGTCAGCATCAAAGCAAAAGATATATAGATTGCTAGAACCTTTATGTAGAATATAGGGCTGAGGATTAACAAAAATTACTATTTCTCTGTTCTTAAAAGAATGTTTTACTGACTTACAGTTCTGTATGGTTGAGTCCTGGTTGCAAAATAAATAGTTCCAAAGTATATGACCCAGCAATATTCTAGCCTGTTCATGAGCTAAACTGGTTTTGGTATAGATCCTTTTCTGGTCCCCTTACCTTAAACAAACAAGAACATCCAGTTTTCGTAAAAGCTGAGATTCATTCTGGATATATTTGTACATAAGACAGATTAAGTTCCCAAGTTGTTAAGAAGATCAAAATTAATTAATTATATTTCATTTTAAGGAATTTGATCAATATGCAGATAAAGCCATATTTCATAGCACAAGCAGGATGAGGTATTGGATAATAAGTTACTTACAGAAAATATAGAAAGCAAGCAGCTTAGTGTATTTGCTTGCAAAAGCAAATAGAGAGAAGACAGGCTATTGTAAATTGGTTTTGGATGTAAAAAATAGGCTTGCTTGGTATGGAAAATAGATGAGATAAATTCTTTTCTTTATTCTGGGACAGTCCACAAAACAAAGTAACCTGGTGTTCCTTGTCCATACTAAAGAAAACAAGAAAACAAATCTGTTTCTCTTCTCTGTAGTAGGGAGTCCTTACTTGTGAGAATTCCTTCAAGCTCTACCATGTCTTTCTTTTGAACTTATTTCTTGTGTCTGTGTCATGTGTGTTCACAATAATTCCATTCTTCTGTATTAGATGCTGAAGTTTTATTATTTGGCAATTTGCCCTGTCACAGAAGTGAACGTGTGTCTGAATTCTCAGACAATATTTGAAACAAGCAGCAATTGTTATGAATAATACCTAGGCAATTTGCATTCCCTAAGAGATTTTTCTTTTGAATTCTTTGACTGCATTCCACAGAAAAACAAAATCCCAAATTCACATCTGCAACAGTAATTTGTTCCTTACAACCTGATCCTTGGTTTGTAGCTATTTAACTGTAATTTCCTTCAAATAGTAAGTAGAAGTAACTAGAATATTTTTGGTGAATATTTGATTTATGTATGCTGAGGATAAACTAACATCCACTGAGCAGATGAGAAAAAGAAAAGAGGAGCAAATTTGTGCTGTAAGGGAAATTTTCATAGTATATTAATTCAGTCAGTACAGGATCAGACAAGGCTATAAGGATTTCTCAGTGGTGGAACCATTAAATTTTCGTGGATGAGTTGTAAACAACTGTTCTTTGTTGCTGTTGCTTTTTTTTTGCTAGAGTGATTTTTCACTTCCCACCAAACAGCAACTAATTGTATATTTCTGTTTTTATCCTCAAATACTTTTTTTCTCATAGTGTTAGCCCCAGATGAATGTGTAAAATGTGGAGAATTTAAAATTTTCTACTGAGGATCTTTCTCTCAAGACCCTACTCAAAAATACTTTTTTCACCATTAAATATAACTTGTCAGGAATCGTCCTTCTGTTGGGTTTTGTAAACATGAGTCCTTGTTTTCATTTCCAAACAGCCTGACATCGAGCTTGCCCTGATATCCAAAGCTAAGTGGAAAGTCACGTGCTATCTTTTACATCTCTTCCCTTTTGATATGCCAGCTTTCTGCATTAGAAAATGATCAGTACAACTGAATCTCTGCTTTTAGGATTTTGAAATTTTCTGAAATGATGAAGGAAATTCTCCTTGGTTATTGTATTAAGAAGTTTATAAATTGTTTCTGTTATCTTCAGATCCTTTGTTTTAAAGGCCATGGAAAGTATTGAGTTACTGAATTATCTCCAAATGATCAGAGCACCTAGCACGTGCACAGTTACATGCTTCAGGCAATTGTTATTTTTATTTGAAAATCTGTGAACAGCTTCAGGAGTTTCCTGACTCTGGTTTAGCAAATTATGAATGTGGCCTGATTTCTCTATCTTCTCCTGTCTTTTTATGAACAGAAGATGCAAGATTTCCATCCCTGATTTTATTGTTGTCATCTGTGTTTCCCCCCTGACAATTTCTCCTTACAGTGTTTTTTCTAGATACTTTCTCCATTTACTGGCATGTGCATTTCTTTCAGACATCAAGAAATTACTTTATGCTTGGAGGGATTGGTTTGATCTTAGAAGATGGAGACAAAAGTGCTTGTGTGAACTGGTTATTCAGGTTTTAGGTCCACATGATTTTTCCTGTTACTTAGTGTCAGAAGTGATGTTGTTCCCAGAAGCCAAAGGGCTGTAACTCTGAGCTTTTGAGCTAGTCTGCATCTAAAGGAAAATCCATGGTCCTTAGCCTGGCTTTTTAGGCCAATGGAATTTGAATACTATATTTTAGGTTGTAAACCTTCTCACTTAAATCCATGCATTCCAACAGTAACCTTAGGTGGTTCTCTGTGTGGAGCTTGGCTTAGTGTAGATTAACCTGAAATGGTAGATTGAGGCTCATGTTCAGCCGCTACTCTGTTAGGATTCATCAATGCAAATTTTTTTTATTTGCTGGAGTTAGCTAACCTGAATCCTTGACAGCACTGTTGCATGCATCCAGGTGCTTCTTTAAATCTTTCAGTGCTGGCCAGATCTTTGCAACAGCTCTTGCCTCTTTAACGAAATTGGAACTGTTTACTATGTACTTATGAAACAGAAGCCAAATGAAGCTTTCCTCAGTGTGACTGTGTGACTGTGCTTTTATCTTGTCACTGGATGTTTATCTTAATTTACTTGTCCTTGTGGTTTTTGCTATGTTTGTTTTCCAGAATACAGCACATTTTCAGATGCATTGAAGAAATGTCGTAACAAAAATAAGGAGGGCTCTGTGTTCAGTCAGCGAACAGATGAAGCATCTGCGCTTCAGTATTTTCAGGTAATGAAACTTTGGTGCCAGTTTGTGAAATCTGTTACTTTTGTTTGTTTGACCTCGGTCACCAGATCAGTTAGAACAATAGCTTAGGTTTATTCAGAGGGTGGTGAGGACCTTGGTAATTTAAGGCAAGGCTGGTAGAAGATGGACTTTATCTTTTGTTCTGTTTTTCCTCAACTTCTTACTTTTAGTTTTATGGCTATCTGTCTCAACAACAGAATATGATGCAGGATTTTGTGAGGACAGCAACGTACCACAGAGCTATCCTACAGAACGACGTAGATTTTGTAGACAAGGTAAGGTCTGTTGAGAGTCTTAAATGTTCAAGTATGCTGCTTAGGCTCTAAACATCAATTTGCCCTGTAGAGCAACACTGATCAGACTGTAGCATTTTCTCACCTAGGACTTTGTGCATGAATGTATTAATTCATGTGTGCTTTACATTATTAATGTTACTGTCAAGTGCATGGATGACAAAGCATGATGCTGATGGTACGTACTCAGGATGGACGTTGCCAAACATGAACTACAAATCCCTTTGCTGTCTTCTGTGACAATCAGGGAACCTACATATATGTCTTTCTTGACATTTTGGGCTATTATTCCCATTTGGCATCTTAGACCTCATATACAGAATTAGTTTCCTTGTCTTAACTGTTGACTGTGTGTTTGCTATTGTGCCACATAGTCTTTTGCAAATACCCACAAAGGTATTTGACTTTATGTCTCTTTCATGGAGGTGTACACTCAATGTTTCTGCACCCCACAATCATTACAAACTGAGACAGCACGTAAGTGTCTGCTGTGGCTGCACTTGTGCAAGACAAAGATTTGGATACAATGCAGAAACTTGTGACTTCAGGTGCCAGATTAATCTCTGAAATATGTATATAGATCTTGAGGACTACTGTAATAAATATAACGATTATTACTTTATCTAGTCCTTTGCCTCTCAGACTTTCCAAGCCAGATACTTCAGCAGAAGACAGAAGAAAACTTACATTGGGGGGACATAGAATAATCTGCTGCCCAGACACTGATTAAATTGCCTTTTGATTTCTTTTGTTTTATGCTCCTTGAAATGCAAAACATAGGGCTAATACAGTTTACAGTAGGTTTCTACTTTTTTTCTATTAGTTACATTAACTAGAGACTTTCTGACCCTCTCCAGCATCAGTCCCCATGTATATTTTTCTGTGATTCACACTTAATACAGCAACAAATTCCATAATACATGTTATGCAGAAAAGTATCTCCTTTAGTAAGATTTTTAATTTATCTGCTTTCTAACTCTGTCATTTTGATTTATGTTGTTGTGAGGCAAAGGAGGATTGAAGTTCTAATTTTCTTTATATTGTTCCTTCGTTGTGTCAATTTGTGTAGTCTCTTCTTAGATAGTCTTTCTTCTGAAGTCAGTGTTCTCAGTCCTCTTTGCCTTTTCCTATATAAAGCAATTGTACATGCCCTGTTAGCATTCCTGCCCCCTTTTTTTCAAAGTCACCATGAACTGTGCAGCACCTGTTTTGGAAGGATTGGTGGGAGTTATGCATGGCAGTGTAGACAGTGCCATAGAATTGATCTGTATTGCTGAATTCTGACTTCCTAGTTGTTCTTTAGTGTACTTTTCAGAAATCTTGACTTTCTTTTTTTTTTTTTTCCTGGGACTGCATCTATCCATTGAGCTTTGATCTTCACCGAACAATTGATAATGGTGCCTAGGCTACCGTTGTTGCTGATGATGATTCATTTAGAACTTGGATGGTATAAAAACAGCTCTTATTTTCCACAAAATGATATTAATAAGCACTGAGTTTAATTTATCTGTGAATTGCCCTATGGCCTGTCTTTGCTAGCTCTCTGCTCTTTAATCAGTGGATGTTATGTCATCTGCATATCTTGCTATGACACTGTTCACCTCTCAATAAAATACTAAAAACCAGCAAAAAACATTAGACTACATGTGACCTTTTGTAAGCAAATAGGCAATTTGTAAGCAGTAGTCTCTGCTTACTACAGACTTACGTTTTCTAGGTCTCAGTATGTCAGCTGTGACTATGTGAGCTCAGTTTATGATGTCTGGGTAGCAGACTGCAAATAAAAACAATGGAGAAAATTAAGCTGTAATTTTTTTTTTTTTTTTTTTACCTTTTTGTCATATTTTTGTCTTCTCTCCTTTTCCGCTTCCTTCTCTCATGTTTTTGTGTGCACTTAAAGGAGTGTCCCTTAAAAGGAGCCTCTGACTTCAGCTTACACCAGGGCAAATGGCTTTATTGTATCACAGAAAAAGAGTCTTTAGTAACTTATAAGCAAATGCCAGACAAAACATTTCCCCTTAAAGGTGTAGCCAATATTTATAGCCAAAATGAGGAGAGTTGTAAATGTGATTTTTTTTAAGATCGTTATGTTTTCCCTATTAAGTTTAGTAACAAATTCAAATGCAGCTGATAATTTTTATTTGCCATGCAACTTAAGTAAACTGTGCTTCTTAAAAAAATTAAACTACCTGCTTTTATATAAATGAAACAAACCTTTATAGAAATAAAACAAATAGGTTTTCAGTTCCTGTAATTTCTTTCAGGCCTGACACAGTCCTCCTCTCTTATTTAATCCAATGAGGCTAATAAACTAGTGATGTGCACAGGGCTCCTCGGGTTTTCTATAGGCATCAGAATCAAAACCCAAAGCATGTGGTACTGGATGATACCAGCTGGGTAAGTGGAGCTTATAGGGTCATTAATAAGTTATATTTGGTACTGGAATATGTAACCTGAGTATATGGTGAAAGAAACAGCAGAGAGAAAATCTTATTTGCCACTGTTTTCTTGCAAAATAGGAGGCTCCCACGTTATATTGCAAAAGGCAGATTTATCCTGTATGTAACATATCCATTCCATTTTTGACTCTGCACTAAGGAATTCAGGTTTTGCATACTCTTTGTCTCTGCAGGAAATCTTGCTGCTGTGCAGCAGTACAGCTTGCTTGCATTTGCTCTAGGTTTATTTATTTTCCCAGCTGTTGGAGGTGCCTTGGCTTCTCTACAGCATAGCTAATAGTAAGACTATTACAGGCTGGATGTTGTTGGCCACCCACTTAGAAAATGATATTTCTTTTTCCTGCTTCTGTTGAGAAATGGCGATTTTTCAAATAAATGTAGCAAAAAAAATTAACTATCTGTATTGTGGCAAAATTCTTTCCTATAAGAACCTGAAAAACCCATTGTGCTGAGACTTTATGAATTGGAAATACAGCATCTATCCTACACCCAGAAACTATGAGGCAGGCAGAGGTATTTAATGATGGCAGTGACATAAAAAGGTAAAAAGGATATAATTATTTTAATACCTGCATTATTGAAAGAAGTTTTATTCAATTGTTACTTCTCTTATTATTTTCTATCTATTTTGCATCCCCCCAGTAGATTCCCTTTTGCTGCCTCTTCCCTAAATTCTGTAGTGATTTATTATACAAACACTTTTGCCTATAGTGAAGGGGTATCTGGTGAGGAAGTATATTTTTTTCTTATTCTAGGCTTTGTATGCTTTGAAAAATATTCCTGCATGGGAAAAAGCAACAGGTTATCTGAGTTGTGCTGGAAAAAATTAGTGAGACTAGAATCATAGAATAGCTAGGATCGGAAAGGACCATAAGATCATCAAGTTCCAACCCCCCTGCCGTGAGCAGGGACACCTCACACTAAACCATGTCACCCAAGGCGCTGTCCAACCTGGCCTTGAATGCCGCCAGGGATGGAGCATTCACAACTTCCTTGGGCAACCCATTCCAGTGCCTCATCAACCTTACAGTAAAGAATTTCCTCCTTATATCCAATCTAAACTTCCCCTGTTTAAGTTTTAACCTGTTACCCCTTGTCCTATCACTACAGTCCCTAATGAAGAGTCCATCGCCAGCACCCCTATAGGCCCCCTTCAGATACTGGAAGGCTGCTATGAGGTCTCCACGCAGCCTTCTCTTCTCCAGGCTGAACAGCCCCAACTTTCTCAGCCTGTCTTCATACGGGAGGTGCTCCAGTCCCCTGATCATCCTTGTGGCCCTTCTCGAGACTTGCTCTCACAGTTCTAAGAGTAAATATAAAGGATTATATACCAGTAAGAATTGCTGTATCAATATGAAGAATACAGCCTCAGATTCATTAGATTCTGAATGAGTTCTCCTAATTTGTTTAAGCTTCAATAGGCATAAATAGTCAATCCAAGCTCTACTCCCAGTTTATCCTAAAATAGCTTACCTCTGGCAGACAGTATTTGAATTTATCACCAAGAGCCCTTTCAAAGAGTGAGAAAGCCAGACTAGGGGTAGGGGTAGGTAGTGGTATACTGAACTTCAATATTATTCTAAATCTGTGTTATATTTAAGCTTCTCTGCTCCTGACTCTTGAGACTGTATCAGGATTGTAGCATGGTTTCATGGTTGAAGTGCTTTGAAATCTTAGGAGGTTCCAGGTCCTTAAATCACCTAATGAGCTTGTGAATTTCACATCCGGGATCAAAATTTCATGAGAATTTCAGCCACAGGGCAGGAAAACTGTTGCTCCCAGTTTTCAGTCAAGCACAAACCCATAGGAGGAACCCGAATGCTGAGATGTTCTGTGAGATTTTTCTAAAAGCTAACCTTATTGTCATGTCTTCCCTCCCTCCCCAGTGTATTCAGACTACATTTTTGTTTCAAATTTTTCTCCTGAAGAAACTTTCTTACAAAAATCTATTTCCTCCAAACCATAACCATGACATAACCACAACACATGAAAACAATCCATGGTCTCTAAAATATGCTAAAATAATGATATGGCGCATTAAAACTCTTCATTCAAGCCTTTTCATGTTTTCAAGTGAAATTAGTAATATTTTTGCATAATGCCAGGCGTATTAAATACATGGTACAGCTATGAAAATCTGGTTACTTAGAAGAAGTATGAGGAAGTGACTTTTTGATTATATTTCTTTTGGTCTACCTTTTGTTTTCAAGGTGGTCCTAGATGTTGGCTGTGGATCAGGAATCCTTTCATTTTTTGCAGTGCAGGCTGGAGCTAGAAAAGTCTATGCAGTTGAAGCCAGTACAGTAGCAAAACATGCAGAGGTAAGTGTTTTTCATGTGAGCCAAGTCTTAGAATGGTGTAGTGTGAAAATGTGAAGAGGTCTAGAACTGTGCCTCAAAAAGGCTGAAGGCTTCAGTGTGATTTTTCTAAGTCAGGTCTCTAAAGGGTACTGCTTTTTGAAAGGTAATTTTTGAAGGTGTTCTAAATGCTCTAATATGCCAAATAAATAAACCATATGATTGTTGTTTCTGTGAAAAACAGTGAATGGTCATAACTGTGATTAAAATTTTTACTTTCAGAAGGGAAAACAAAGAAAAACATTAGTTGTTTCCATGGGTTACGTGCAAAAACATTTAGGTGTTTTTTTTCCTAAGACTTTTGGTTTGGACATCTGTGTGATCAATTGAGTTAGTTTCCTGCTAAGTTTGATCAATCAGATCTTTCAACCTTCTTACAGAACTGTGTTCTTAGTGTTTAAGAAGGATGTGTCCAAACAATGCAGTTATTTTTAAATGTTATTTTTCAGGCATTGTGTTTACTAAGCATTCTGATATGATTAAAATAAATTTAAGCACTCAGAGTGGTATTGGTAACTAAATGCCTTAGGATAAGTTCACTTCCTAAAAACTGTTAATCCTAAATATTAGCAACAGCAAAATTCTCCAAGTTTTTTCACACAGCCTGTGCTTATTTAGATGAAGTGTGAGCATTATTGTTATTCATTTTGTCAACACTGATCACTTCTAGCTGAGTTTTTAAATAGTTTTAATGTGAAAAGTGTGCAAAGTAGTGAAGTGGAGGATTTTTCATCCCACACCTAGAAAAAAATTGCAGCATCTCGATGTTAATTTTTCCTTTTGCTTTACTGATCTAAAATATAAGTGTTCATGGGCTATATTAGGAGTCCATATTTCCTCTAAATACACACAATGAATATGCAGTAATTTACTGAAAGTTTCTCCTTTATGTTGTGGTGCAGCAATCCAGCCTTCGTCTTGCTGATGCCTGGCAAACACCAATTGTCAACTGTATCATTGTGAAGGAAATGGGTTGCTGTTGGAAATTGAGATAAGCTGGTTTGGTCTTAAAAAAATGTGGATATTAGACATTTTTACTTCTCTCCAGGTAGAACTAGTTATTAATATATAAATTCTTTCATTCTAGCTTGAATACAGCACTCCATAATCTCTCCATGTACATTTTCATTAATTTTTGTACGGAGGAAAAGTGTTTCATACAATCATTTCCTACTTCCACCTTATTTGTGTTGCTGTTGACAAATGTTTACTTGATACATGTCTGTTACTTTTGGAATTGGCAAGGATGTACTAGCATATATGTACTGAAAGAACATTTCTATTTTCTTGCTATAATTTGTATCATTAGAAAGATTCTTTGTAATTAAAAGGATTCTTTCTTGATTGTTTGTCAATGTGTCAGATGTAACAAAAGCATTAAATGTTAATATATGAAAAGTATCTCGGAGGGAAAGGTGGAGGGTAGTTCTTACTTCACACAGGAATTTGTAAACAGGTATGATACGGTACAATATCTTTGTTTCGTGATAGAAGTTTTATTTATGAAAGCGTAAAAAAAAGAACAAAAGGAACTTACTTTTCCTAGTAGCCATATAATATCTGGTAGTGAGTATAATGTGTACGAGTATATGTGTAATGTTTCGATCACAGGTTTGAAACTGTGACTTTGGAAATCCAGTCAGAAGTAAGCAAAATCACTAGTTATGAAATGGCACATGCTGCACCTGCAGTGTATCAAATACTGAGTATTTTCTTCGGCAATGTAAATGTGAGTAATATATCCGGCAACTTACTGATAGAGAAATAGCATTAATCCACTGGGTTTAGAAATTGGATTGTTTTTTCTCCTGAGGTGGATGAAATGCTAAACAGCTTTAAAAAATGATTGATAAAGAGAACTAAAGAACCTTAAGCAGCTATAGATACTGGGGAATACTGGCTAAAATGTCAGTCTCAGTTTGATAGTTCACAAATTTTTGGTCATTTTCTTTCCTTCCACTTCCCCAAATAGGTCTCAGTTTTCATAAGAAATAGACTGATACAGTCATAATTTCTGTGAAAACTTGCTCACTCATGAATTGTATTGCAGATCAGCTGATCTAGTAACACATAACATGTTTTAAGAATTTCATTTTATTCAGTATAAAGATGGCTAGCCTTAGGTATACTATTTGTCATCTTATAATATTCCACAGTAGGATTTCACTGGTCTGGTTTATCAAGTACCTGGATTATGAGAAAACCATTACTTTCTATCCATTTATTCTCTCATTTTCGCATGGATTTATTATATTTCATCTGTTTCAGATACGTGTAGTAATATTGAATGTGAGATTAACAAATATTGTTCTTTTTTTTTCTTTTCTATTTTAATACAAAACACTTGAAAACAATGCAATGAACTACTGACTGAAGGGAAATTACATATATTAATGCTGTAATAATTCTACTGATAGATTTGTTGGGTTTACGGTAAATTCCTCTTTATAGTTGGAAGTTTATTTTGAAAGAACAAGATTAAAAATTTAGCACTACAATGCAGTTACCTGAAATCAGGTATCTATTTGACAGTGTTGAAAACTCTGCACTGCATAAATATGTGCAATGGTAGAGTATCTGAAAAGTGTGTTGGAAGGAAAATTCAGAACAGCTGCTGTGTTAGGAAACATCCTGGCTGTTGCTTTGCACTCATTTATTTCAGGTATTCACTGGAGAATATCTGATGTCTGCATCACTGTGTTCTCTTTAGTATTTGCGTGGCTTTTCTGTCTGGCATTCATGTACCCAAGTTTTACCTGCTGCCTTTTTATCTTTCTCAAAAACTTCAGCAGAGGAGAAAGAAACCCTGTGTACCTTTATCATGACTCTGCACCAGTTTTTCTTCTGTTCTGTGACTCCTTGTTTTGGAGATACAGCTGTTGGTAGCTGGCTCATGCCACATGCAGTACGTGGTAGAGGAAGAAATTTGAAACACATCTTGCCTAATAAACCAGTTTGTAATAGGGACCAAGTGCTCTCCAGTAGTAGGTGCATGACATGTGAGATGAAAGCAATCTCAGTCTGCCAATTTCACTACTGCAGTAAATCCTCTGGCCAGAAAATGTGAAGAGCAGAAGAAAGAAGGCTGAAAGTGGCTGGTGCTGGTAGCTATTTTGTCTAAACAGGAAACTTGATTCTAAGCAATCTATCTAGGACCAAGGGGAAACATTAACGTTAACAAACTGGAAAAAAATGTCTACGTGGAACACTTGGATAAACAGAAAGAAAGAGCTACTGTGCATGAGGAAAATCTGACTGTATTGTGGAGGTCAGCTAGTGATGGGATCATTAAAAGTAAAAATAATTACTTCTGGTGAAATCCTTCACTTTCTGTTGTGATATGGGACATAAATAGAGATTTGTTACATCTAAGCAATAGCCAAACAAGAAAATTAATTTAATTAAAGACAATTAATCTTGAGTGGAGTGTGTTACAGCTCCTGTGGGGGTGCTCATGTATGAGTGAATGCAGTTTGCCTGCAAGATACAGGAATTTAGAAAAGCGTTTGATGTGCACTTGGGGCAGTCTTGCAAAGATTCTGTCTCAAGCACCATAATATTTGCAGTTATTTGCTATGTGTTTAGGTGATACTTGTGGGCACCTTGCTAACTTCTGTGCAGTAAACAAATCTTCATCTGTTATTGTTTTCTATTACTTAGATTTAAAGACTTTAACCATATTTAGTTACGTGGTAAGTTGTCTGTCTCATCTCGTATGTCAGATGCTGTGTGGTGGGGTTTATATGGTATGGTGATTATGCACACTAAAAATGAGGGTAGATTCGTACAAGATATAAGGAAGAAATATTTTATAATGAGCCTACTTTCAGAGTCTTCTGAAATCTGGAAGAATAATGAGAGAATATGGCCGCTGAAAATAACACACTCCTTCCAGTCACTGAAAAAATTATAAGCTACTGGGTGGACTTCTTTTTTCTGTATTTTTTTTTTCTTTTTAGCTTTCACTAAAGCTGTGAAATATTGAAACTACTGCTTTTGTTCAAATACATTATGCTGACCATAACCAGGTGATTGCAGGAATTCATGAAATACTGTGTGGAGGTGAAAACGTTGCCAACACACCCACTCAGATATACCTCCTCTCCTTTTGCCACAGGTTTGCTATTGATTTCCAAAGGCACTGAGTCTAAAAGCTGTACTGCCATCACCCTTTGCTGTTTGTTCTTCATTTGCAAGAAATTTTTTTTAAAAAGGCACAAAAATTGCTAATATTAAGTTAGTAAAACCTGCAAGCTGTCAGATGAAGATATGGGTTGGTTTCAGTATAAAAGATGAAGAAATAGTTTGTTTAAGGCATACCTTTTAAATGGCATGGACAAAATACCTGCCTGAGCAGCAAAGTCATATTAGTGACAGTATAAATAATATGCTGTGTTTGAAACACTCAGTTTGTGAAGGTGCTGCAGAGGGTATATTAACTCAGTAATTCTGTCAAGAATAAGTTCAGTTCAAACAAGATGGAGGTTGCTGGGACAAAAGTTAGTTTATAGCTGTTAGCTTATAGCCTTCTTGAAGTGATTTATTTATGTATTTATTTGATTATTTTTAAATTTCAGGTTTGCACTAATATTGCCTGGAAGTAGAATTTAACAGTATTTTATGTGCACTTGGTATAACACACTTGTGTTATTAGTATTTCTGTTCTTCTGTAGAATCTAGAATCTTCCTCGTGTACGAAAGAGAGGTGTAGAAACTGTGGAAGACTAGCTCTCCAATATTTAATATCAATAAATTGATTATTGCTTTTCCTCATGTGATAATGAGCCACTAATCAGAATTCATTAATGCATGGTAAATTTCAGTTTCAGAAAAATGATCTCTGAGTTTAAAAATTAATTTAAAAAACATGAAAATCTGAAATTTTCAAAACTAGCTTTTCATTGCCACCAAACCAGCTAGATATGCAGTTAGCTAACTCAGCTGTAATAATAACAAAAAAAAAAAAATAGCTGCCACAAGACAAGCGATCTTCTCACTGAACTAAATCAGCATCCTAATGCATGTAAAATACTTGCTTCAACTGGCATTCATTGGCTTCCTCACAATCTTGGTACACAGTCTGAGATTTTGGCAGATGCAGAATTGCCTTGATTTTTCAGATCACTATCAGAGTTGTATTGCTAGGACACAAATTTTGTGTGAATCAGCACAGGTTTCTGTTCACTGAGACTCTGGCTAAAACCTGGCATTATTAAATTCCTTTTGAAAATGCAGTTTCTACCTCAGTTAAGATTCTGAGTGACAAAAGCACACGGAACTTTTACTTTCCCAAGTCATAGCTACACTCTAAAGGAGAGGATTAGTACTAACAGGGTTTTTTTTAGGTTTTATTTTTGCAGTATCTGAAGGTAGAAAAACAAATAAACATTGATAACTTTTTAAAGTTGCGTAATAATAATAATAACAATACAGAATAGCAATTTCCATCTGTCCCCATGCTATTATTTCCAGTAAAAATTTTCATAATATAATCATCTCCAGTGCATGAGATATTGTAATGATCTGCTGCCCTCTAGCAAACTGTGAGGTATCTGCCATAGCCTGTGAGAGTCTGAAATGACTTACGCTTCTCTCCTTTGTACGACCATGCTGCTGCAGAGGTGTTGTTTCAGTTAGTTATTTTTATATTTGGAGTTCACTTGTGAGCAAAACACTCATTTAATTTCCAAAATGAAACTTCATCATGTGTCTACTCACATAGCCTCTGGTCTAAAGAACTTTAAAATAAAATCTGTCAACCTGTTATTAGAAATGGATACAAACACTTGTCAGTGAAAGAAGCAGTGATGTTATTTATCTAATTGATGGCATACTAGTGTACAATGATCTTTGTTTTGGTTAGTAGTTTTATTACCGTATTAACATATAGTTTATATTAGCAAGTTATAGCTGGAAATCATTAACTGTAACAGTCATTCAAGCTTCGATGCAAATTATTCACACTGATGTTATACCTCCTATGTTAACTATAAGCAAAAGTGTTAAAATTCCACTAGTGAGTGTGGAGAAGATACTTAATAGCTAGCATTTAACTTCATTTGAAGGAAGCTAAGTAATTCAGATATTTAATATAGAACCATAAAATTCTTAGGACTTGATGAAGCGTGGACTTGATGGTCTCTTCTATATGTTGTTCTGAGTTGATTTTTTATTAATTTATTTAGCATATTCACGTATCAGTGGATTAGCTAATAACATTGGTCTGTCTCTGGTTAGAATGAATCATAAGTATCATTGCTGTCACCTAAGGCCCAGTCTGTTTTGGAAAAGTTTTGCTGAAGTAATTATATACACTTACATCAATGATACAATTATATCAATGCAAGTACAACTGTGAATGAGTTTTTTATTACTTACTGGACATCAATACAAATCTCCTACTGTGCTGTTGCAAAGGATTCTTCACTTTATAGACTCTCCCAGGAGACACCTCAGGTTAGTGTGAAATAATTGCTTCTTTATTAGTTTGTGCCAGAAGAACCCAGATTCTGCTGTTATTAAAAGCAAGAGGTGTAGATACTTCCCCATATGTCTGAGTACAGTGCAGCTAAATAGGATACTCATCTATGTGTACATATGTAGAGGCTTTGAAAAAGTTGTTCTTTTTCTTAGACATATCTTGCTGTATCAAACGTAAAATTTAAGGTCCATTTCTGCTATTCATTAAACATTTTTCCCCAAGTTTCACTATGCCCATGCAAGTGAATAAATCTCCAGTATCTCAGCTTTAAGTACTGGCACATTCAAATGCGTTCATGTGAATATAGTGTTATGCTCCATTTATGCTTAGAAAATACTGCAAACTTTTCAGCTCTTGAGTTTCTTCATCCTTTCATAGCTATGTAACTTATTCAAGAACAGTATTTCTAGAATTTAGAGACTTGTGAAGACCCTTTCTTTGTAATCTTTTGTATTGAATTAAAATACCCACCTTTTCCTGGTAGGCAGTTTTTTTCTTGTACATACTGTCATCTCTTGCAGGACAACAGTACTTGTACTATCACTTGCTGATTCCACACAATGTATTTCTTTGAGTTTGCTCCAGTGAGCTCCAGTCTTAGAAATTTTGGTGGTGTAGCAAGGAAAAATATTTCTATTTTATTCTGATTAACACACTGAGGTAGTTGGTTTATGCTATCAGGGGTTTAATGCTAGTTAAAAGACCTCTGATATAAATTCTGATGATCAAGAGAGTCAAAACTTGCTGTGTGCTTTTGTTTTCTCTCCAGCTGTTGGTGAGAAGCAACAACCTTTCTGACAAGATCGTAGTTCTGTCTGGAAAAATTGAGGAGATCTCTCTGCCTGAGAATGTTGATGTGGTAGTTTCTGAACCGATGGGTTATATGTTGTTCAATGAACGGATGTTGGAAACTTACCTCCATTCCAAAAAATGGTTGAAGACGCGTGGTGAGTGTGTCACCAAGTTATCCACTGCATAGAGAAAGAAAAATAAAAAGCTTCTAAAAAAAAAGTAAAAAGAATACTTGAATTGGAAGTCCAGGATTGTCTGATTTTATACCCTCAGTCTAGCTTTAACACCAATATCTACGAGGGCCAGGGGAATTAATAGAATGATGAAGGCACCATTGCTATTGTACTATGCTGTGACTTCTTGCTGTTTCACAGTGGAAAAAGCTTTGGAACATGCTGCTATTGCAGTACTGAGTTCTGCTTGTGCTTTAATCTTAACCTGCTGTTATGTACACTATGATAGCATTTCTGTTACGACATATCGCAATAGATAAAACGACACTAGCCTCAACTGCCAGACAGTGGAATCAAGCTGAGAGTGGAACGGTCGAATAGAATTTTGGTGTTTTGGGGAAAGTTCAAGTTATTTTGACATCCTTTCATTGGGCTTCTCCCAGATGCCCTATTCTAATATTTGGATGTTACCTTTTGAAAGACGTGAGAGATTCACAGTGTTCAGTGCTCTGTATTTCATCCCTCCAGTATTTGGAAGGGTTTTGAAGGTAATCTGTGAATTCCAGGGCCTCATGTGAAACTTCTTTGGGAGGCAAATCTGAGCATCCAATTGCTGAACGGTAAATCTACATGAACTGCTAAAAATGAAGTATCTCTTTAAATGGCTTATTTAAGAAACCTTTCTCGAGCAAAATTACTGCAAAATGGAATTTTTGAAGCATGGGCTGAATCTGTACCTAAATGCAGGGAGCTAATGAATTTGCTCACAAACCACATTTGGGTTGTATTTTTCAAGTCAGCCACTGATCTTAAGTCTCCCATTTAGAGCTCAGTTTCAGAGAAGAGCTTCTGAAAACTTATCAGGAAGCAGCTCATTTTTAGTTTTAAATGAGTGACTGCTTTTAAAGATATGTGTCTAGCTTTCTGATTGCTCACTTATAGGGATGAATCACCTTATGTGGTAATTATTAAATTTTATGATTGTCTAAGTAAGTGAGCTGAAATTATGACATTTTGAGTCAGTTTCTAATATTTAGTACCTGTTAGGTTTGGAAACTTTCTGTCGTAAATTCTCTGTGAACCTCCCCACAACCAGTTTTAAAAAAAAAACATATCTATTTTGTGAGTGGGTGTTGTTCTTTATTTAAATTTTTGTGGACTCTTCCTACATGATGTACTTACAAATGGAATACTTCTTCCTTTTCCTTCTGCTTCTTTACCTATCCTCCCCTTCAACTATGCACTGTATTCTATAACAGATTTTAAAAGGGTGAAGCAGTATGCTGAACTGTAGTTCAGATTGACCAGGCTTTATTTCCTGCTTCCATTGTCGCATGCACAATAGAATACAAAAGCTGTCATTTAAGCTGCTAGGCAGTCTTATGCACTGCCTACAGAAAATAATGGAAGGCAATTCCTCTAATGGTTTCCCAATCCATTAGAATGTAGTAGATCAGGATTTCATTCCCTGCTCTGTTATCAATTTGCCACTGTATGAAAATAAAATTTGGTTTCTCAGCTTCAGCATCTTTGAGGACAAAAAAAAAAAAAAAAAGAAAAGAAAAAGGGTGTAATATACATTTTTGTGTCTGTAAAATTTTCAGTGTTTACTCTGAAGGGCTGTGAGTTTCTCAGATAAAAGTCTTAAGAGTAAAGTGCATATAAATACTTCATTCCCTAAATGGCAGTTCTTCCAAATTGGACCAAAACCATATCCTGCAGTTTAATTCAAGTCTGACCTTTGATGCAAATCTTTCACACAGATGTTATACTTACTAGGCTAGCTATAAGCAAAGAAGGTGCTAAAACTCCACTGCAGAGTGTTGAGAAAGTATTTAATAGCTAGCATTTCACTTTTGAAGGAAGCTAAATAATTCAAATATTTGAAATAGGACCATAAAATTGCTAGGACTTTATCAAGTATTGTGGTTTCTTCTATACATTGTTCTAGATTAGGTTTTTTACCAACTGATTTAGCATACTCACATTTCAGTAACCCATATATTAGTAAAACTAAATGTTAAGGTATCTGAAGTGTACAAAAATTGCTGCTTCTGAACTAGTGGTTTCCTGCTAGTGAAGACATCCTTGTAGGATGTCTGTGGGAGTACACAATTATGGAATATCCTGAGTTGGAATGGGCTCCCAAGGATCAGCAACTCCAACTCCTTACTTCACACAGAGCAACCTTAACATTAAACCGTTTATTTAAAAGCATTGTCCAAACACTTCTTGAACACTTGGCTTACTACTTCATGTTGTCTTCTGTGTACTAGGAATGATGTTCCCAACATTCAGCGACATTCATCTGGCTCCTTTTTCTGATGAGCAGCTGTACATGGAACATTTCTCCAGAGCCAATTTTTGGTAATGACTATTTGTTTTTTCATTTGTATCAAAGATTCAGTAGAGGTTAAAAAATAAATCAGTTATTTGATTAAGCATAAACTGTCATCATTGAAAGAGAATGCTTTTATGTTTTCTGTGTTCACTGTTGCTCTGGCCTAAAGTCATACTGTTTATTGTGCAAGCCTGAAGGATCTCAAGGAGGGCTACAGCTGACTTGGTCTCATTTTGAAAGATGAATGTGAATCAGATGCTAGTGTTTCCTTTGCTATACCAAAGTGTATTATGCTACAGATGGTGATCATTGCCTGAAGTCCCAGGTGCATAAGCACAGGAAAAATTCTGTGGCAATCCTCTCAGAGAATAAGTATTAATTCCCAAGTCCTGAACAAATTCCAATTTGGTAGTTATATTCTGTCCACCAAATTTTTTCATGCAGCTTTAACTAGAAGTTTTACTCCTTTTGCTTTGGAGCATCCTACTGCTACTATCCACTGTTAAGCTGTTGCTGTGCTATATATAGGAGGAAAAAAGTTGCAGCGATATTCTAATGAGGAGAAATTGAGATGATTCCATTTCAGCAAACGACGCATTTATTTGTAAATTTCTTCAGTTCTTCATGTGATACATATCAGTTAATTTATAGATCATTATTTAAAGGTTTTGTATAAAAGGTACTGTGGAACTCCTGGGTTAACTATTTTAAATCTTCTGGAAGATTGTAACTGCAGTCTTTAAACTGTTCTTTCAGCTTGTGATGTGGTATTAATATGAACATTAACTGGTGTTCAACAACCTATTTGTTGCTTTCTTAGATTAAAGACAGTTTTCTTCCATGCCCAAGTGTCCTGGTCAGCAGGTTATGATATAACTGCTTATACTTAGAAGATTTCTTCTGGCTGTCTCTGAAGTAGAGCTATGACAAAATCTTACTATTGCTATAGTGATTAAAGGAGTGAGAGAAATTTGAGTAATTTACATGCTGAATCCTTTGCTGGCAATGTTAATTTACACAGCCAGTTTGTGGTTATTTGTCTCATTGTGCAGTTGAGCCAGCTATGAAATATTTGCATTGTATGTTTGCAATCACAAAAAAAAAAAAAAAAGCAACAGTACTTCTGCGTGTTAAGAAAATAATAAAAAAAAAAGGTAGAATTAAATTTTGATAAGTTTTTGTATCTCAACTGTCATTCTGGTCTTCCCCAAGATCCTGCTATTTTTGCTTAGATACATGACATGTCTCCTGAGCAGAGGCCTATAGTATCAGTCCTCCAATCAGTCCATGTAGTCATAGTTTTGTATGGATGCATGGCCAGGTCATTGATAGTACAAAATTAAATATCCTTGAGGTTACTAAGTGCTTTAAAGTCCAACAAATTAGTGCTTCTAATGTCTTCAACCAAATATGGGATCACGATGTTCTGAGTGAGAGTGCAAGTAGTTCTGCATTTGCATCACTATAGGGCATTCACATTCTTAATACTAAATGGTCTGAATACCCTAACAGATCCAGAGCTTTGAAAGTCCTGTTTCAGACAAACCACTTCCTCAGGGTTTTCTTGGAGTTTGCAGTAAACTGTCAGGAACTAATTGGTGACAGCCTGTGATGTCCTCAGCTTCAAATTCCAGGCCTCAAGAAATACCTTTTATTCATTATCCAGCTTTGTTACTTGGAACAGAGGATGTGTTTTGTGTGGAATAAATCCTTACCTATATATCTAAATCCTTATCATGTGTCTTAGAGATTAGATATGGTTTTGAATCCAGTTGGATGATGGTACTTGAGCAAAGGACTGAAAGAACTAACTAGATTTCCAATTTGAACTTTTACCTGGTAAAGGCACCATGCCTTTAAAAACCTTCAAAATTCAAAAAATCATTCTGTGTGTTCTAACATTAGATGCAGCAGTTAGTGTAGCCTGGTTACTATATAACCGAAAGGCTACTTGTTTCCCATACACTTAGAAATATTGCCTCGTTTCTATACAGTAATAGTAGTTGTGAGACTGTGTAAGTATTTTTTTTTTTCTCTTGATGCCTATTGATTGGCTTACTGTTGAGCTTCAGAGCTGCTTATTAGTCTGTATTTAACAGTTATCATTCCCAGAAGTGTGGTAATGTATAGTCTACCATAGAAGAGCAGACTGCTCTCTTTGTTGGTGGAACTCTTCAAAGATAGAAAGAGAAAGATACAAAGCATAAATACATGTAGCAAGTTGTTAAAAATAGTGTGCATTTTGCTTGTGTTTCTCTTCAGTGACAAATAAACAACTCAATTATACAGTACAGCGAACATATGGAAAAGGGTAAAAGATCACTTGCAAATATTGGTGTGATCTGATCTCCTCTGTTGTGCTTATTTGAGTTCTTTCCTTAAAGATACCTTTAAGGCATACAGTCATTTGGGCATCTTCCCTTTATGCAATTAGCACAGAACTAGTAATGCAGAATTTACCAGCATTAAAGAGATATTGCCAGATTGGTTTAGACTAACTCATCCACTTTTTCTAAAGTTATGATTGTTAGAGTATCATACAACTCCTAAACTATGAGGACAAGCGTTTAAAGTTTTCCTTTTTAAATGCTTCTGAAGACATAGAATTCTTGATCGTGGTTTTGTATCTATATGACATTTCCATCACAATGAATTGAGTTTCCTTATGTTTTCTCTTTCCATCTCCTTTTGTTTATGTTGTCTGGAAATAAAGATACCTATTAGGCTTTTCAATTAGTTGAAGAGGGTTATACACTGGAGGAAGATTATTGAAAGCATGTATATTTTCATTTCAAATTTCTTACTGGAAATAGTCTGAATATACATTAAATTCACATTTTCATAAATTAATAAGATAAAAATACTATTTTTTTCCCCGCTCTGTTAGTATAGGATTTATTTTCCTCAATAAAAAGGAACAGACCTGTAATGTGGGTGTCCTTATCATTATTTTGATTTATACAAGGTCTACTCCTGTTTCTGCAATAGCTCAATATTACAGAAATAGCTTAAATGCCTTAGCCCTGATCCCTATTCTCTGCTTGCTGTGTGGATTCTTTCAGAAGCATACTGTGAAATGTCTCCGTATATCCATTTGATGCGATCATGTTACCTCAGTGCTGTATAGGATGTCTGTATGGAAGGTAAGCTAAGGAGGGCTGCAATTTGGCCTCTTGGCAGACAGGAAAAAGGAAAAGAGGATTCACCAAACTTCACCTGCCATTTGCATTTACTCTGCTGGCTCTGGTTGGAACCCAGAGAAAACATTTTTCCCTAAACATTGCATGTGTTACTGTTTCTAGGTACCAAGAATGCTTTTATGGGGTCAATCTGTCTAGTCTGCGCACTGCAGCTGTGGATGAATATTTCCGACAACCTATTGTGGTAGGTTTGTATGTCTGGGGGTTATTTTTTTGTGGTTTGGCTTCTCCCTATCTTGTCCCCTCCACTAAATCCTACAGATACAATAGCCTCCTTGTTTGACAGAGCTCTGTGGCTCTGAGTTGAGTTGAGAGCCAGGAGCATGCAAGTGTGAACAGAGGTGCTGTGAAAGGTTAAATACTGTATGTAATATTCCTGGTTTTGCTGTAGTAACAAATATCTAGAGTTTTGCACATATTGGAAAGTTACAGCATGTGAACAATTCTCTTCCTAACATGCAACTAACTTTCCTCAGTCTTCCCAGTCTCTTAAGCAAGTGACTTGACCTTGATTTTTCCCTTCCCATCTCTGATCCACAAATTAAAGGAAAAGGGAATGCAGCCAAGCAAACAGGTTTCAGTATTATGAAACAACCCTTTTTTTAGATATGTAAATATCCACACTTTATTGGGCATTTACATATTTAATATGCAAATATTTAATGTTTAATATTAAGTATTGAATTAATTATGTAAATATTAACTGCTTAATGTTTACGTATTAAAAATGCAAATCTCTACATATTTAATGGTGCTAGATTAAATCTCTATGGATCTAGCACCTGCCCTTCTTTTTAGTAAAAGTCTAGGTGGTAGCTAAGTAGAAAGAATGAGGAACAAACCCTTCTCACCTCTCTTGGGAAAAACCTTTAAAACCCACCCCTGCCCCAGTCTAATGCTTCAGTGTAGGTGCAATGAAAACGTTCACCCTCAGAAATTTAACTACAACATACCTACCTAGCATATCTAGGCTAGCATTAGGCTAACTAGTTTAAGTAGTGATAGAAGTGTAGCTGCTACCACATGAATACCCTAAAACCTGTCCAGAAATCTGGAAAGACTGTTAGACTACTGATGTGACCTTTTGCATTTGACTGCTTCTGCTACTCAAAATGGATAAGAGAAAACTGACTTGTTTTCACAATGTTTTCTAACTTGTCTTCACAAATTCAAGCTGTATCTTTGACTATAGCATGGTCATTCTCAGTGCTGGCTCTCTGACTGTCAGTCAAACTAAGACAAGAATGAAGTAATATGTAGGCCTGTGGCACATAATTGCACCCTGTATGAAATACATATTTGGCTTTTATTTCTCAGCTGAGATTCTTCCTACCCTGAATACCAGAAATGCAGTGCCCAATAAAAGCCACATTTTTAAACAAATCACGTATCTCCTGGCTTACTCTGTAGGTAGGTTTTAGTTCTTAGATGGGTTCACTGGGGGAGATGTGGTAGAAGCCTTTATGTTAAGTATGCTTTACTTAGGAAAGAGCTTGTGAAGAGTGATAGATTAGGATTAGTACATGTGATCAAAGAAAGAAAAATCAAGGGAAAAGTTTTCGTTTGCTGAGTGACTCCTAACCTTATTCTAGAGGACAATCTGTATTAAGCAAATTTGCTTCCTACTCTTAATAATTTAATTTTCAAGTATTTCCATGCTTAGTTCAGCTAAGTTCTTAGTTCAGTTTACTCAACTGCGCTGTGCAGAAAGCATATTAAAATGTTTGTAACTTAAAAAAATAGTATAATAAACCCACCTATTTTTTAACAAGTGATCAATTTCTGAAAGAATTTTATTGTTTCTAGGTTGAATAAAAGAGTCTTTGGTAAGTATGTGAGCTATCAGATACATTAAATCCTGACAATGTTGCAAAATCTAACAGTGTTCTAGGGGATGCTAAAAAATGGAAACATTTCAAATGAATTCATTGTGGTGAAGGTTGATTTTTATTTTCTCCCCCCACAACTCCCTACCTCCCCCTACCCAACCCCCACCCCCCCCCCTTCTTTTTTTTTTTTTTAAACAGAAGACAAGTTTATATGTTGACAAGACAGAATGGTAACATTTGCAACTTTGTTGTTTTTTTTTAACCCACATAGGATACTTTTGACACCAGAATTCTGATGGCCCAGACAGTGAAGTACACTGTTAACTTCCTGGAAGCTGCTGAGGAAGATTTACACAGGTCAGCAGATGCCAGAAGTTCACTGTCAATCTTTGTCTTTGTAACTGGCTGTTGGTCGTTGGTACTCAGAGGAGGCTCTGACAGTGGACATGGTGGAGTGAAGGTGGCATGCCAGAATGATAAGTACACCACTTGTGTTGGACCAGCTCATTCATTTGCATGATTTTGTATAGGATTAGCAGAGAAGCCTGTTGGTGAGCCTGTAAAACACCAGGACTTGGTTCACAAAATTTTCCTTCTGAAAGGGATAAAATGGGCTCTGGAGAAGAGTGTTTACATCTCAGCATGTTATGTTGGGGCACATTTAAACATAGTTATAAGGCAATTTTTGTCTTTCTGTGTAGGCATCCTAAAAGAGCTTGTCAGATGGTGTCATCATAAGCTGCCTTGCTGAACTCTTGCGTATTTTTTTTTTTTTTTTTAAAAAGGCCAACATTTTCCAATCTAACAGGAATCAGCTGTACCTCTTCACTTCCCTCCAGAGCTCCTTCAAATCCTTAGTCGGCAAATCCTATGTGTAAAGAAGCCTGAACTCCTTGTGTCCCAGAATGACAGCAGAGAAGCCTCCCTCTCAGTACATCTGTGAAATAAAACATCCCGTATGGGAAAATTTGAGGGAGTACTTCAAGTCCTTGCAAGACACTGTCATAAGGGGGAAATATCACAGGCGATCTTTGAAATTCTGAACCCTTGTTTCCAACATGACTTAGAATTAATTGTATAAATGACACAGTCTAGTGAGAGAAGAATTGCTCTAATATGATGGAAACAACTGAAGAATTGCTTTCCAGTTTCATCTGCCTAGTGCTGACTTCCTTCAGCGAGTCTCAGAACTAACATGTTGTTACCTGAATGTTAATTTTATTATATATTTCAACAAGATTGGATGAGATTTGGGTTCAACTACATAGCCAGTAATAGTTCTTTTGGAAGTGAAAATATGCCAGCTCTTGCTCAAGCAGCTTAATTTTTCCTTCTTGTTCCAGTAGTAGCCAGGTCTCTCAAATTTCTAATGGAACATTTTCCTTTCAAATTAGTATTTAAACTAAATCTAAGTCCTTCACTGGGAATGGGAAATTTTCCACTGGAAGGACTGAACTGCTATATTTGTAGCAGACTGAACTGCTGCCATAAATGATGCATTAACGCTTGTGTAGTAGCATATTTGATTCTACTACTGAATAAGGCACACAAAAAATTAACACCTGAGTCAGTGTTAATTAATTGAGTGTTGGTTAATTCTATTGATGCAGAGAAAAAGAACACATCCTTTTAAATTCACAGAAAATTGAGACATAAACTGATGAATGAGAATAGAAATACATAAATTAGTACAAGGTAAGTTTCTGGTAGAATTTCCAGTACTTTTTGGAAATTACTTTGGCACCATATTGTTTTTTCTCCTGCAGAGTGGAAATCCCTTTTGTTTTCCAAATGACGCACTCTGGATTAATCCACGGCCTGGCATTCTGGTTTGATGTGGCATTTGTAGGATCATTGTAAGTACTCTTTCCTTCTTCCTATGAAATACTAACTACGAGGGGGGGGGGGATATCATGTCTTTCATACAAAGTGTTCCAGAATTAGACCTTCATCTAGTTATACTCTTGTTTGTAATTCCTTCATATTAAGAAATGTAATAACCTAGTGCTAACAGTATGACAAGATACGCTTCCCATGTTGATTAGGGTACACATAATCTGTGGTAGACCACATCCAGGAATTTTTGAGGGTTAAATATACTATTCCACACAGTACTGATTCTTTCCAATATTATATACTTTTTTGTTTTACATTTCAAGTATAGCAGCAACATTTGAACATAAGCTGGATTTTCTCAATTGGGCTGGTCTTGTCTGCGGGCAAAAAGGAGAGCAGGTTGTATGTTCCAAGCAACAAAATAGAAGCAGAGAAAATTTTACCAGGCTTGGATGGGTGATTTTTGCACTGCAGCACCAGGCATTTATTTCAAAATGGGGACATTCATCTGGTGTAGTGAATGGGTGATAATTAGATAAACTTCTTCAGGTATTCAATACATAGATCTCAGCTATCTGTATTTAGCACTTAGATAAGATTTGTTGATTTCACAGTTAAATTGGTCTAGTTTTAGATGAGGTGATTTTTTCAGTATATTGTAAAATGCACTTCTATTTATTTGTGTTGATAAATGCCTTTTATTAATCTTTGAAATGAGGATTGTCAAGAATTCAGAATCATATATCCATTAAAAGAAAATGGATATATCTGCATTTCTATTTACTTTAACAGCTGTTAGTAAAATTTTTAATCTTAAAAAAGGAACCAAAAGCTCCACATCAGTTATAAGAGTAGACAAAATTGCAGACTTGTAGGAACTGACTGAAATCCTCCACGGAGAAGGCTTCCATATTGGAATAGGCAATTGCTTAATCAGCAGCTCTTTAGTGTTCCTACAGCTGTGGAAGTTCTTTGTCTTAGTTCTTGAAATCTCAGTGGATTGATCTCATGGCATTACCCGTGTTATCCCTTTCTCTGCACCTATGCCCTCATTCAATATATTATTGAAATATATTTTGTAAGTGAAACTAGGTATAGGACCTTCTTGGAGAGTGTTGTTTTAAGGATTGTTTTAAGGATGAAACTTCCACTGTGAAGAATCACATTGCTACATTCAGGACAAATCTTAATTTCCTGTAATTTGTTGAAATTGTCTGTTGTAGTAAGAGGGGAGAGAAATTAATATTCTCTATACTGGTAGTGCGGAAAGAAAAGAAAACAGGAGTATGAAGTACCTTTTTTTTGAATCTCCATAACTGGCTTAGGCATGAAAATCTGGTGGTGACAGGCACAGTATAGATAAAGGAAGAAAATGAGGCATAACATATTGATTTCCCACCATAGGGTAGGGTCACTTTGCCACTTTACTTGAAGGCTGTTTCAAATTTATTATAAGCAGTTGAGGCCTCACATATATAAAGGTCTTACAACTTAAAGTTGTTTCCAAAAGGAGAAGACAGGAGAGAAAATCTAGACAGTTTTTCTTGTTTGTTTCAGGGTAACTGTTTGGTTGTCCACTGCACCAACAGAACCTCTCACTCATTGGTATCAAGTACGTTGCCTTCTTCAGACACCCCTCTTTGTTAAAGAGGGGGAATCTCTCTCAGGGAAAGTCTTACTTGTTGCCAATAAGCGGTAAGTGTAAAAGCTTCACAAGCAGATTTTGTAGTGTGGCTGTTCTTCTTAGAGGTACCAAAATATACCAGTTAATTTTGTGTGTGCTTGTACCCACATTTGCTATTTCTGGTACCATAACCAATTTACATGGTATCACTAATAGGTGATAGGTATCACCTAGGCGCTCTTTACCCTGTGAGACTCTGCTCACCAAAAGGTCTCAATTTTCCACAAGAGTTACCTGTGAGGTACTTTTCTCACATACCTTCTCCTTAACCATGTGTCATGTCCTGCCTTCCCTCACAATGACACTTGCAGATTTGGTCAGCTTTCTACTCTGCTATCTTTCACACACAACAGTTTTCCCAGGTCACATCCAGATGTCTTCTGTACCTTGACCTGGTAGTGGCCAGACATTTACCATGGCCTTGGTCTGGTCATGTCTTGCTAACTAGCCTGGTGGTTTTCCTGAAGCCCCAGGGTTCCTTGTCTCTCAGCAAGACAAGGAGACAGGGAGAAGTGGGGCTGATCCCAAATCCATTACATTTTTAATACTTAAAAAAAAAACCCAACCCATTTTTATCCTTATGGATGAGCTGTCATGTTTAAGAGTAGTGCTTTCCATATGTTGTTGTCCTTTCACTGAGGCTAATGAAGATGGCTGCTTTTGGAAGGGTGTATTTTCTCCTCAGACATCTCTGATGAACCTCCTGTTAGTCAAATGTTTGGTAACTCCACTCCTAATTTTTGTTTAAAAATTAATTCTTAAATGATTGGGTCACAGAAGTTGCATCCTGGTTTGCTTATGGGTATGTGTAGTTTTAACAGAAAACAAAGCCTCCTCTGTGTAGGAAGGGGATTTTTTTGGGGGGGGTGGGGAAACATGCTGATTCCAGTGACACCAAAGCTGTCAGTAATACTTCCAGGGCTCTTTATCACACCAGCAAAGGATGCTTGATTTTGGCACTTGTGAGACTTCCAGACCTTCTCCTCAGAAACTCCTCTAAATAATACAGATCTTGATATGTCTCTTTCACGCATAAAATGTATTCATATTTTAATATATAAAAAAACCACTGTATGCTACTAAGTGATCCCATAGCTACTGCTTAAGTATGTTAAGCATAATGCACATTATGATATACCTATGTCAATACATGATACATAATACTTATTATGTAAGTGGAGAATGGCTCGGAACAACCAACCTAGTGACCTTCCTAGACTGAGAATAAGTACTTTAACCATGTGTTAGCACTGAACTAACAGATCTTGCCACAAAACTAATCTGCTTTCAGGATCTACATAACAACTCTGTGTAACTCCACAGTTGGTGTTCCATGCTGGAGGACCAGCTCTGGTCACCTTCAGTGTACTGGTATGCTCTCAGGTGCTCAGTTGGTTCTCTTTACTTTTCTGTGTAAACTCAGTTTCTTGCAAAAAGTTGGGTGAAAAATATCCTTCCTGGTGAAATCCAGGATTATGAATAGTGAACCTCATGCCATTTGGCCAGTTAGATATTTTTTATCATGAAAAACTCTGTTTGTACTAGCTAATGTGGAAATTTATAGTGTTTCTGTCAGAAAAGGAGAAAATTGAATACTATCAGTGAAAAATTATGTTGCCCAGATGCAAACTTTTAAAATCATTTAAGCATCTTGCAAATTTTACTTCTTTTGAGATGGTTAAATAATCATACAATTGCACTGATCCCACTGTAAATAAATTTTCTTTGCTTCTTATACTAGGTGATTATTATTCAAACAGTAACTACACTGCTATTTTTCACATGTTACAGTTGTTTTAATTCCATTACCTCTTTTTTATACTTCTCTTTCTATGCAGACAAAGTTATGATATTCACATTGTGGCTATGGTGGACGAGACAGGAATTAAATCTTCTAACATTCTTGATTTAAAAAATCCAGTTTTTAGGTAAGAAATGCTTCTGACTAAAGAATGCCCTTGTAGAGCAGTAAGATCTTGTATGACAGGAAGCAAAGCACACCTACTGGGGAAGAACAAGTTTCTGACCTCTTACAGTTTATGTTGTTTCTACAGGTATGAGGGCATCCTTGCTGTGTATTAGCAGTACTTACTTATGTAAGCCAAAATTCTATTTAGGCTAGGTGCAAAATAGCAAAATAAAAAAAGCTTTATTTAAGAACTGTAATGACTCAGTGCTTTGTCAAAATAGTAGACATATACTTACGTGAATGAATGTATACTGAAAATATTTTGCTGTTTCCTGTTGTGTGATGCGCATCATTATAATTTGAGGAACCAGTAATATGCCAAGATTTATTCTGCTAAGTACGTAAATATTGGCATTACTATTTCACATGAAGAACCTGTCCTTTCTGTATTAAACATGAGAGGAGGTAAAAAAAATCTACATGCTGCAATCCTTTCTAACAGGATGCCGCCATTAGGAATTGCTACAGCACCTTATTTTGGAGAAAAGTAGTCAATTACAGACCAAAACAAGAAGGAGGAAGGAGCCATCAATTCTTCCAAAAGAAAAAAAGAATCAAAAAAAATCCCCACAAACCCAAAACATTTTTGAGAAAAATGGGCTGTGTTTTTTTCTTATTCTTATGCTGAATTTGGGCCTAAAAATAGCTAAACTCAGCTGGTGGAATTAATTTTTCCAGAGGGTACTCATGGAAAATACTTCCCTCATTCATTACGTGTTTCCCATTTCCTACTGTTTTGACTCAGACCTATATGAAAATTTCACAGTAATCCTATAAAAACAAATCCATTGTTTCTGATGAAAGTTAGTTAATTTTCATCTGTACATCGAATCTGCAGCGCATCAGTCATTTTGGCTTTAGAGTGGGGCCCTTTTGATTAAGTTCATAAAAATGCCTTTTAATAGAGACTGCTTATGGAAAACTTGCAATAACTATAAATAAAATCATGCACTGGAAAAGATCAATTTCTTCAGATTTGACCTGTGACATGGACAGAGTCTAGCTTGCTTATGTTCATGGTTTGGCTAATACTTGTTTCAAATATAAATGCTTCTTGTGAGGACGGTTAACAGTTAGTTTACTCTTCTAAAATCTCCACACTTACTCTCAACACCCATCGCATGAGTGTGACTTTTCAAAGATGATAAAAGTCTACTCATTTATAAGCAAAAGAAGCTTTTGTTAAGTGTTTTTAACTTCTATAAATGTAGAAATCACCTTCAGAATCCTATTGCTCATTTGTAAGAAAGCAGGTGGGGGAAATGGTCAAATTGTGTATTACATATAAAAGTACTCTAAGTTATATGAAGGATTATTGTATTTTGAAAATTGATTATTGTATTTTGAAAATTGAATAAATCCAGTAACAGAACAAAGCACTGATTTAACTTTATTCCAATGAGACTTATCTAACATACATTGGCTGAGTGTTCTATTTATAATACTTTCAATTTCATTAAAGTCCTTATTAAATATCAAAAGCTGTCACTAGTTTTTCTCCAGAGTAAAATAAAAGCTATATTAGAATCTATTAAGTTCGCTTAGTTCAGCTAGTGCTGTAAGCTATCAAAGAACTGTATATTTTAACTGTTTTATTCTTTCATCTATTTTTAGGTTTGCCTAGAATATATACATATCTCATATATATAAGATACAGCATCTGAAAACAGAAGTGAGATTCTCGCCAAGCTGATTAACCAATGAGACCGAAGTCAGTTCAGGTCTTAGGAGGCCTACTGGTACTTCTGTAAAAACAATTTGTAGCTGTACCCATATGTAACTGTGTATGTGAGTCACATGAGAAGGGGATATGTGGTTCCATCCTTGCTTTTTTTTTTTTTTTTAAAAGGCTAAATTGTAATTTAGCCTGTGTTCACATGTAGAGGTGAATTGCAGCAGACTCAACTTCAGAAAGTTCATTTGGTATAGAACAAGAACTGTATCTCTGTGTTTGCTTATATTTCTGTTTAACAGTAAGATCACAGTGGTTCACTGCTGTTTGCTTTGCCTAATTTTTTTTTTAATAGTATTCTTACTTATTGAACAAAGCCTACCTCGTGTTTGTATATGTAACACATCAAAAGATCTTTGAGCAGTATGTAGGGCCTGTGCTTTAAACACTCAGCACTTAAGTCCAGATTTCAATGTTTGGTGTAATCCTCTAGCTCACCAGGGCAGTCTGTTAAGTACTTCAATTTCCCCTCAATGGACTCATTAATTTGGTTCATTTTGAGAGGTAAGCCTAAAGTCATCTTACATGCTTTGTAACTGTTCTGAAATTTCTCTATGCCTATAGAAATGTAACAGGACATACCTGTGAATTACTCCTAGCATAGTGAGATACAGAACTGTATGATAGGATATGTGTGACTTTCACTTTTTCTGTAGCTCTGTGAGAAGCTATAGGAAAACGTAGTTTTGGCTTGTGTACCTAACAAATGATGAAGACTGTAGAGTAACAGTAGACTTTAATGTGATCTCCCTCCAGACAATATTATCCATAAAAAGCACATACTGACTTTTATAGAATATGTTTCTATTATTCAAAGTATATGCCTTAGGTTGAATTAATAAGCTGGAGTCAAATCAGAAATTTATACATCATTTTACTACCAAAAACATACCTACAGTGATACCTCTAGCAAGATACAACCAGCCTTCAGCCTTCCATGCACTGTTGGAAGCTTCGTTTGAATGAAAAGCCTCAGGAAAACTGACCCTTCTCCCAGAAACTTACATGCCGCATTAGGTCAAAAGACCAGCAAAGGACATCTGCTGGGAGTAATTAAGAAACAGCTGTAGTTTCAGAGGTAATGCTCCAAGCCAACAGCCATTTGCAGCTATTTAAATGTAGTTTATCAGATTATGGAAAGTAGTCCCTAAAACTGTGAAACTTGTAAAAGTAACCTGAACTTCATGGCCTCAGCCATGAAGCCACTGAAGTTAGTGCCAGAAAATTGTTGCCTTGTTATTTCCAGTAGCATTTAATACAGCAGGTGAGAGACTTCTAGTATAAAAATGTAGTTTGCACAATAAAATACTGTTTTGTTACACAAATATAAATATATATTAAAAAATAGTATTTAATGTGGGTTGCTGTCTCAGAATTATAACAGAACTTATCATTCTAACCGGCACAATCAGTGCAACAAGATTTCTGATGCCATGTCTGATGGTTGAGTATGTATCCTATTTAGTCTGTTCATGGTTTTATGCTTATATGGAAGAAAGAAACAAATCCAGGAATGTCCAAATCTAAACACCAGGCATCGGTAGTTCATGGTTTTCTACAGTTTGGCAGATTTTCTGCAGCAATTATGAAAGGAGTGTATGGAATTTGAATCTGAATTCAGCTTACAGATTTGTAATGTCTCCTGCTGACCTACAAGTCAGTCTGGATCTCACATTTCAGTCTCAAATCACTTCTAAAAGTGGTTTGAGACTAAAATGTGTCCATGCAACAAAGACTTTTTTTAGGGAAAACAGGGAAAAACCTTACATTGCACATTTCATGTGGCAACTTCAGTTTGTTTTTTTTAAGGAAAAGAGTAAATAAAGGGGAGGAAAAACAAAAGCAGCAGACAGCAGGTCAGGTTTTGTATCTTCATTTAATTCCAGAGCAAAAGGTGTATGTATCTAATAACTGCACCTTCAATACGTATAGAAAAGATCTATTCCCTACTCACTAACAAGAACAAAGAATTTTTCAAAGTGATTGCTACTTTGAAGTGATTTGAATGATCCAGTACTGGTATTTATATTTCTCTTTACATCAGGACTTCACTTGATGCCAGATTGCACGCTAAAACTGAAGACTGACATTGGGTACTGTAACATTTGCTGTTTGAAGTAAGGTTCTGTGACTGTCTCAATTTCCTTATCGCTTAACATGTTCTTTTGTCCTGCTTTGAAGTGTTGGTGATTTTGAAGTGTACAGGAGTCTAGTTTCAAGGACTACAGTGTACTTTTTTCACCATATAGGACTTTCTGGATATAAACGTGAGAATGTGTATGTGAAGTATTTTTGAAACCACATGTTAATGAAAATACTTTATTGCAACAAATGCTGGTGGTTTGTTTTAGTTTTTTATAGACAACATTAACGAGTGCTAGAGAATGTAGGGAAACTGAAGAACTGTGGGGATGCTGAGCAAAGAGTGATAATGTATTTTCACAGTGTAAGACTCTTGAACAGATTTGACCACATTATGAAATACGTAATTTCCTCATTTATAATTGAAGAGGCTGTATTAATCCTGTCAAAAATGACATACTGTCTTGCATCCCATAGACTCAAAAAGCACAATAGGCTTTGGCCTTGTAGACGGAATGTGGAAAAACAGAACCTAAAAAAAGAGTTGAAAAAAATAAGACTGAGAAAAATAAGATCAATGAACCCCTAACCAGAAAGACTACCCCTTAAGTTCGCTAAAACCTGACAAAACCTAAACAGTCATCAAAAGATGTTTCTCATGAGAAAACCGTGATTAAGTGCCCTTTTGGTGAACTTTTGTCATTATAATCTCATTTTAATGCTAAAAATCCTACCTACAGGTCAAAAGACTCCTGTGTATTTAGGTGCTTACGTGATCCTCATGCAAACTAGGTGACCTGTCGGTAAAAGGTGGGAGGGTTACAGGGAGTTGCTAATTTGAATTAAATCATATAAACATGCAGAATACAGGGTGCGGAGAAATGAGGGAAGACTCCACCATAACTGATGGGACTGGTCAATGGGCTGAACCTGTATTCTTCCCCCACAGGGATGCCTATTGGATAAGAACTGTACACTGTGCGCAATTAATGATTGATTTTTATCTGGCTTTACATATTATTTTCATGCTTGTTCCCGCAGTTAGTGTACTCTCACTGCAATCTGCAAAGCTTAAACTATCACGAAAGTATAGAATAAAAGTTCTCAGTTAAGATCTATTTTGTGTGAGTTTCTAGAGACCCAAATGGACTAAAAATTGGCTCAAAAACTTACTTCAATTTTTTTTTAAACTTGGTGGGTGAATCAGCTGCTATGTACTTGAACGGGATTGTTGAATTCAGGCTCTGGTAGTGTGCTGTCTGGTGGGGCACCTGGAGGGATCAGGCCCAAGGCTCTCATCTGTTCTGGGAAATAACAAACTCGTCAAACTTACATGTGAAGGGGTGAAATCTTCCTCCTTATGGCCAAAGGGCATAAACCCCTTACTGGGATAAAGACCCCCTTAACATAAGTAAGACAGTTTTAAAAGAATCTGAATGTAAATCTGGATTTTGAGATGAAGGTTTCACTAGAGAGAGAGACTGGTAATACTCAATTTCAGTTTTACATACTTTGTTTACAGATTACAAATTCACTCTTCTGAATTTTTAATCTTTTGGTTTATTTAATCATTTTTATCTCCATGGAATCAAAACAGCATCCAAAAAGAGATAAAACCAACATCAAAACTAGACATTAAAACATCTGCGCAGAAACATGATTTATGTACACACATAGGAATATCCTGGAGACTTGATTAGGTCAAGAACTATCTTCTACAACTGGAACCTGTTTTAAGGTATCTGAAGATCTTTAAGGAACCCTTACTTATTTTTTTTAGGAAAGGGATGTGCTTGGCCCTCTAAACTGCTTGACATGAAAAGCCTGGCTGGCATTCAAGAATTTCACTGGTTTATTCTCTGGCAGGTGTTTGTATTACAGCAAGCAAGCTGAACACAGCAATGTATTTTCTAATGTCTTAACTGACTGTGGTCTTAATTCTTGGAAAGCAACCACCAAAAAAAATGGAAAATGTAATCAGTGTAGAGACTAGACTTTATCTCAAACATTTATGGAGCTTGTTCCAAACACTGAAGCAGAACATTTGAGCTGTGGGAGCATGCAACCTTGTATTATTATGCTCCTTAAGGCGATTTTCAAAATACACTCTCTTCCCCTGCCTCCCTTTAAACCACTCAATTTTGTCAGCCACGATGGGGACATTTCAGAGTGGAAAAACTAAAAACCATAATCCTGCCCGTGTCTGTTCCATTTTTCAAGTCACTGCCAAGTGGTTCCCCAGAGACAAAAGAACAGTACTGCCACCAGCTCACTTAATAAAAAGCTCTATTCCACCATGTAATTTCTATCCACATCACATTCTTACTGAAATACACGACGGGTAGTCTTACAGAAGTACTGACCATGCTCGGGTTTCCTGTCACCGCCGCTGTAAATCACACAACAGTAATAATTACATTTATGAATATGGCTCCACTTTCCGTTAGGAAGAAACGGGTTTACTGAACACCCGCGTACGAGAAAAACGCTTGGCAGAGGTTCCACGCGGCTAAATCACACTTGCATCGTTTCCTGTAACAGCTCCACCCGGAGTTCTGCGAACTCAGCACACTGCGCTCGAGAAGATGGCGGTAGGCCCACTGCTCCAGCTGGATGGGGAGCACACGTGGGGGAACGAAACGGGAACTGGAAGGAGAACGAGGCCTTTCCTTTTAGAGGCCCGCCCGTTCCAGAGCTCCGGGCTGAGCGCACTCAAACGCGAAGCGGCTTTCCCGTACCCCGGGTCGCTGACTCGCGCCAGCCCCTCTCCGCGCAGTGCTTGACGGCACGCTGCATCAGCACTGTCGCACGGCAGCTGCGAATAGGGAGCCGCGCTCGCCGGAGGGGGCCGCAAAGCGCGGGCGAGGCCGCACGTGTGAGGTGAGCGGTAAGGCCAGGGGTGCGTGGAGCGGAGCGGAGCGGGCGGCGGGGGTGTCCGTCGGAGCGTCCCCCGCGGGTGCGGGCCAGCGGCGTCCTCTGGCGCTGTCTCCGCGCTGGCCTGGCGTGGTCTGGCCTCGGGGTCCCTGGGGAGCGGGGTCAGCCAGGCATGTGCTCCGCGGCCTTGCCTAGTTGCGCTTCCGTGGTGACGCGCCTGCGGGCGACCTGATTTGGTCCCTCACCGTCCACTTAGGGACGGTCAGCGGCTGTTGAGAAGGGTTTAACTCCGCCAATTGTGTTAACCGGTGTGCCAAGAAATGCGGGCTGTCTTTTCCTCACGCTGTTGGCAAGGGAGCCGCGGTGGTCCAGTAATGCTGTCCCTTGTGTCCTCTGCAGTGCTGCCACAATGGAAACCAAGGGTAAAAGGGGGTTCGTGGGGAAGAGTGGAAAAGTGCCTTATGGAAAAGCACCACATGGGAAGAGGAAATTTAAAAAAGATAATGGTAAGAAGACAAGTTTTCCTAACAGGGATTCCTTCTGAGTCGTTGATGTTGTGCTCAGGCATGCTTGAACTTAACTTCTTCACCTTGGTAAACTTCTGAAGTGATGAATTTTGTAGATGAGGTTGGAGAAGTGCATGTTGTCTGCCTGGGCTTCAGTAAAGCTTTTGACAGTGTCTCCCATAAAGTCCTTGCAGAGGGGCTGACAGATTATGGGCTGGATGAGCACATGGTGTGGTAGATTGAAAACTGGCAGAATGGCTGGGCCCAGAAATTGGTTATAAGTGACACAGAATCTAGTTGAAGGCCGATAACTAGCAGTGTACCCAAGGAGTCAGTACTAGGCCTAGTTCTGTTCAACCACTTCACTGATGATTTGGATTATGGGGCAGAGTGTACCATTACAAGTTTACTGGTGACACAGAGCTGGGGGGGAGTGGCAGGTGCTCTTCAGAGAGGCCTCAGCAGCAGGGGAGAAATGGGCTGACAGAAGCCTTGTGAAGTTCAAGGAGTAAAGGGCGAAGTCCTGCACCTGAGGCAGGAGCAGCCCCACACACCAGTACATGTTGGGGGAAAGCAGCTTTGCAGAAAAGGCCCTGGGGCTCCAGGTGATCACAAAGTTGGACATGAGCCAGCAATGTGGCCTTGTGTCAAAGGTACCAAATTGGATCCTGGGCTACATTAGGAAGAGAGTTGCCAAAAGGTCAAGGGAAGTGATCCTTGCACTCTCCTCAGCACTGGTGAGGCCACATCTGGAATGCTGTTTCCAGTTCTGGGCTACTCAGTACAAGAGAGACATAAGCATACTGGAGAGAGCCCACTGAATGGCCACATACATGGATGAAAGGTCTGGAGCACCTCTTTTGTGAGGAGAGGCTGATGTTGTTAGGGCAGTTGAGACTGCAGAAGAGAAGGCTGATAGGGATCTTGTCACTCTATACAAATACCTGAATGGGGTGTGCAAAGACAGCCAGGACCAGAGGCACAAATTGAAACACAGGAGGTTCCTGCTGAATATCAGGAAAGATGTCTTTACTACGAGGGTGACTGAGCACTCTCAGGGTGGAGTCTTCCACTTTGGATATAGTCAAAAGCTGCTGGGTGGCCCTCTGGGAGCGGGAGGGTTGGACCAGATGACCTCCAAAAGTCTCTTCCAACCTCAATCATCTGTCATTCTGTCTTGCATTCAAAACTATACTGACTGTATGATCAAGTAACCTGGAAAAAATGAGGCTGAAATGCTTTAAATAAACTGCACTGAAAGCCCTTCAGCTCTATTTGATTCACCTAAAATACTCAGAATTTTAAAGTTGATAACTTTTTGATTCTGCAGTTTGCTCTCCTACAGTAAGTAAAAGTTTGACAGTTGAAGCTAGGGTGTGTGAAGTGCTGTGGGTTAGAGTTGTGAATGTACCTTTCAGTGGTTTTTTTTCTTCTGCTTTAGAGGATGTCAAAACAGCTCTGACCACAAACTGTGGAGAGATGATTTGGGGACTGATGCCCTTGGTGTCAGGGGTGGTGAAATTCTTAATTTAGAATAATCCTTTTATGTCTGGGCAGTTTTACTGCTGCCCAGAAAATAATGCCCGGGCGGGACTTCCTTAGGGGAAAGTGGAACATCCAGGGACTGCCATGAAAACATCAGCTTTGAGAAGCATGTAAGAATTATTGTTACATGTATAATTGTTACTACAAAGAAGTTAAATTCTTGTTACAGCAGTTGTTATTTTGAAGCAACATTAGCTCTGTGATAGCATTTTAATTTCTTTTTTGTTGGGTAATAGATTCAGGTCCACCAAAGAAACTCCTCAAGAAAGGAGACGAGGAGGGAAAGCCTAAATCAATTTCCAAGAAGTTTGTGAAAGGACAGTTAAGACCTGGAAGAGCTACTGTCAAACAGTTCAGGAATAAACAGCAATCAGAAAAGTTTGCAAAGAAGAGCAAGCTCCAGGATGGAGAAGAGGGAGGTGAGCAGTTTTTTAAGCCTGGATGTCAATGGTAACTAAGTTTTGGGAAACATATTCATTTAGGTGCTCCTGTCTTCCTCTTTCCCCTTGCTTTGTTATCACCTTTCCAAACTGGCACAATGACTGCAAGTTTACTTCATGTTTAATATTTGCTGTGGAAAATGTTCTTCACCTGACTAAGCTTGAGTAATGAGAATGAACAGTTATGAATTTTCTCTGAAGTCAAAAGTAAAGATGCAGTAGCTAATTTAAATAATCAGCATGCCATCATGAAACTATTTGAGTATTTTAATGATAGCATTAAGTGGCTAGGTTGAAACTGACTGCTTTCCCATCAATTTGGAAAGTACAGAACATTTCACAGACTGGTTTAGAAATTTAATCCTCTTCTCTAAAAGTACTGGGTATAAAATTTGGAGCACAAAAGTTCATGAGAGCTGGCTATTCCTTATATTACATTATTTTTTTCTTGTAGTGCAAACTAGTCAGTTCTTTCAGTTCTTTTTTCTTGTTTTACAAAGACATTATTAGTGTTGTGACTGCTTTTGTGTTTTACTGCTTATTTTTATGTTTATACAGAGAAACTAAATAAATGTCTAGTTTTACCATTTCTTTAAATGGATTTCTTTTTTAACTTTGTTTCTGATGCATGAGAACTTCATGTTGTTCCTTACTTTGTTGTGAAGCAAAGGTCTACTAGGACAATGAAACAGAAGTGGCATCTTACGTGAAGTTCTGCAGAAAACTATTAGTTGTTTGAAAGTCAGTAGAAGGTATTGAGTATTTTGCTGTTGTATTCTTCAGAGTGGCTTCACATGGACTATGCACTAGATGCCTGGAAACTTAATAGGAACAGAATGTTCATATTAAGCTGCTTTAAAAAAAAAAACAAACCCCAAAACCAACCACAAACAAACCTTTAAATGTTGTTTCTAAGAATAACTGAAAGGTGCTCGATATTGCACGGTGGCTCTGCTCTCAAAGTGTTAACTGTTTTTGCTTGTCGCTATTATTTTAGGAGAGTAACAGAAAAAAATAATATACTTTGTAAAAAGAGAGAATGGGTTTTGGATGGGTAAAAAAGTTAAGTGCATGCTGCTAAATGCCAACAAGCAGTGCTTTAAGATCTAAAAATTTTATGCTGGGTCCTTAATGTTATAGAATAATAGAATCATAGAATAGTTAGGGTTTGAAAGGACCTTAAGATCATCTAGTTCCAACCCCCCTGCCATGGGCAGGGACACCTCACACTAACAATGCCACCCAAGGCTCTGTCCAACCTGCCCTTGAACACTGCCATGGATGGAGCATTCACAACTTCCCTGGGCAACCCATTCCAATGCCTCACCACCGTCACAGTAAAGAATTTCTTCTTTATATCCAATATAAACTTTCCCTGTTTTAAGTTTTAACCTGTTACCCCTTGACCTGTCGCTCCAGTCCCTAATGAAGAGTTTATCCCCAGCATCCCTGTAGCCCCTCTTCAGATACTGGAAGGCTGCTGTGAGGTCTCCATGCAGCCTTCTCTTCTCCAGGCTGAACAGCCCCAACTTTCTCAGCCTGTCTTCATACAGGAGGTGCTCCAGTCCCCTGATCATCCTCGTGGCCCTTCTTTGGACTTGTTCCAACAGTTCCATGTCCTTTTTACGTTGAGGACACCAGAACTGCACACAGTACTCCAGGTGAGGTCTCACAGGAGCAGAGTAGAGGGGCAGGATCACCTCCTTCGACCTGCTGGTCACGCTCCTTTTGATTCAGCCCAGGATACGTTTGGCTTTCTGGGCTGTGAGCGCACACTGCCAGCTCATTGACCAGCACCCCCAAGTCCTTCTCCGCAGGGCTGCTCTGAATCTCTTCTTTGCCCAACCTGTAGCTGTGCCTGGGATTGCTCTGACCCAGGTGTAGAACCTTGCACTTGCCATGGTTAAACTTCATGAGGTTGGCATCAGCCCACCTCACAAGCGTGTCGAGGTCCCTCTAGATGGTATTCCTTCCCTCCAGGGTATCAACCGAGCCACACAGCTTGGTGTCATCGGCAAACTTGCTGAAGGTGCACTCAATCCCACTCTCCATGTCACCAACACAGATGTTGAACAAGATTGGTCCCAACACTGATCCCTGAGGGACACCACTTGTTACTGGTCTCCAGCTGGACACTGAGCCATTGACCACAACTCTTTGCGTGTGGCCATCCAGCCAGTTCCAGCCAGCCAGCCATGTTACGTGTAGAAGTAATAGTTTGCATGCATGACTTGGTTCTGTGAAGCCATGTCATATGAGATTATGTTTTTTGTCAAGGTATGAATAAAAGTAAGATCAGATACTTGAAGATTTTCCATAACTCATTTGTGGCACTTTACAGCACGTTACGAATTTGTTGAGTGGCAGCGTATAGCTGTTGTATAGTAAACCCCATGCTTAAGGAATCTGACTGAAAGAAAAGGTTAATCATGTTAAAAGACTTCAATTTTGTTCCTGTCTGAGATTTCAGATATGTATCTTTGAGTTAAGGCTCTTTTGAGGGAGAGAAAAGGTATGTGTGAGTACAGGTTGAACTAAAAAGCTAGGTGAATCTTTAAGTCAATTTTCAAGCTGTTAAGAGGTTTGCAATGTGTTTTTGACAAAGCTTTGAGAAAAATTCTTGTTTGCCTGGTTCTTTCAGTAGTATAGAATTGGAAATTACCAGCTTATCATATATATAAAATGTTTACACTTTCACATTAGTTAGCTTGGTAACTTAAGACGAAGCTCCTGAATTGTTAACAATTCAAGTCACAGAGCTGCCATAGTTTATACTGGTAAAAGATTCCATTCCTCCTCTTTTACTGACTATAAAAAAATCTATTTATTGTTGTCTTCAGGGTTGGATACTAAGAAGCCAAAGTGGAATGACTTCAAAAAGAAAAGGAAGGAATTAAAGCAAACCAGACAACTTAATGATAAAAGTAACTATGACATAATTGTGAAATCAAAGCAAATATGGGAAAGTGTGAGAAGGTAATAATGATTCTTTTTTGCTTCAGTTAGCTTTTAGTCATGAGTTATAACAAGACTCAGTATCTCTTCATATAATTACATGAAAATGTATTTCCACACTGAAATTCCATAGGTGAGTGATAACATTACATGCAGTTCTGTAGATGGTTTAAGCAGGCTGTGGCGACCGGTGGTGCTAGAAGTGTCTGGGTTAAGCTCACATACTAGATTAAAATTTGTGAGTAAGTGCTTAAGGAGTTGAATTATATTTTGAACCCTGAGGCACAGATCATGTATTGATCCAGCCTGATCTTGCAGTGGGATTTGTGGTTTGTTTTTTTTTTTTTTGAGGCTTGTCTGGTTGGGTTGGGTTTGTTGTGTTTTTTTTTGAGGCTTGTCTGCTGTCTCTGGGCAGGTGTAATTCTAGAACTGGGACCTCACCTCAGAATGAGGAGATAATTTTACTTGCTATAAGTATCTGTGCTTTGCAGTCTTGGCTGTAAGATGCTTACAGATCTTTGGATCTGTGAGCAACTCTGGGTGCAGGTTTGAGTTTATGTTGTTTTTAATAATATTGTTACTCAGAAAATAATCTTAAAAGTGTGGAAATCTGGTTTGGTTTCTAGGAACTGAAAGTGCTTAATTACATCTGTCTACAGATTTAGTGAATGATAATGTAAATTTGGTGTAGCAGGAGCTAGCTTTATTTTGTACTGTCTTCTTAAATTATAGATATAAGTGGATCGTACTACAAAAAAAGTTTTGCTTTGCTTGTAGGAAGAAGTGTGATAAGGAGAAGCGAGAAAAGCTCATGAATGAACTACAGAAGCTTCTTCATGGAAAAATTAAAAGTGTAAGAAAAACTAATGCTGCAGTGCACAAATTCATAAAAGCTTCTTTAAAGAATGGTGAAATGCTAAATGAACTTTTAATAATATAGTACTAACCTGTTCTTCCAAAAGTTACAGGGATTTTTTTCTTTTTTAACTTTGAGTAAAAAAAAAAGGGAAAAATAGTCTTTCCAGTTAATTCTTTAAATGCATAAATTTGCAGTGAAATACATGTTTGATTTTATAGTGATTCTTGGTATTCTGTAATGAATTGGAATTGCACTGTCACAGTCACTCTGAAATTACAAATAACATGAAAAACAAGATACGATGTCATGGTACTCTTTCAGTATTAAAACCTGAATGCATGTCCTTAATTGTCAGCAATTGGAAGTATTGTCTATGTTTTGTTTGATAGAGTACTTTCAAAGTAGTAAAAAAACCTGAAAACTTGATTCATTATAAACAGTCAGCTACTTTTTTAATTGGTATTACATGCAACATGTGGCATAAAACTATACCAGACAGCAAGTGTGTTAAAATAAATTTGTTGCATAATGCCATTTTAACGGCCTAGGATAATGAAGTGTCTCTGTCCTGTAGCTGGCATTTGCACATGATTCAACTCGAGTGATCCAGTGCTTTATTCAGTATGGTAACGAGAAGCAAAGGCAAGAGACATTTGAAGAACTGAAAGGTATTTTCTTCCCATTTACAGTTTACCTGTATGCTTGTTAGGATGCATTTAAAAAAGCGATATTATTTTCTCTTGAATAACTTTCTGCTGAACTGGTGCACTGTATAGTGAGTTTTTAAAACTATATTTAAATTATTGCATTTTGTTTTGTAGAGTTAATGTAGTGCAAAATCAAATGAGCTGTTTTCCCCCTTCTTCTAGATAGCTTAGTAGAGTTGAGCAAGTCAAAATATTCCAGAAATATTGTGAAGAAGTTCCTTATGTATGGGTGAGTATGAAATGAATTTGCTTAGCTGTGTTGCATTGTTTCATTTCCAGTGATTGCAGATTGGTTGGATTCAGTCCAGTGCTGCTCTTAATCTGTATAATCTCATGAACAAAAAAATATGTTTCTGGAAGCATCTTTGTAGCGGTGATGAGGCAGAAGAGCGTCAGGTATTGCCAACGGTAGTTTTCGTTTTGTAAGAAAGTAAAGCTAAAGCTGTATATATTGAGGAAAACATATGCCAAAAGAGATTCAAATATATGCACAAAGTTAACCTTTCTCTCATACAAAAAGAAAAAGGCTTTTAAAATTTTTCTCTGTTTAGCATTTCAGGAAAGCATCCTTCATTCTGTAGGATTTATCCACTGGTTTCTTTTTCCCTCAAAATGCCTTATGATTTCTATGGCAAGAAAGCCAGAGATTCATGGCTTTCTTGCCATATTTTCGTGAATGCCAGAAAGCTGATCCAAACCCATTTATTTCCTGGTTTCTGTTACAATTCATACCACCTAAACGTGCTTCCAAAAATGAAACTGTTGATAGGTTAGCTTATCCCTAAAGTTTTGACTCTTGGTATCTATTTTTCCTTGTGAAACAGCACAAAACCACAAGTTGCAGAAATAATAAAAAGTTTTAAAGGCCATGTGAAAAAAATGCTCCGTCATGCTGAAGCATCTGCTGTAGTGGAATATGCGTATAATGACAAAGCCATTCTGGAGCAGAGGAATATGCTGACAGAAGAGCTATATGGGAACACTTTCCAGGTTTACAAGGTGATGTTTAAATTCTTTCTAGTCTAAGGTGTTCTAGCATATAAGGTACTGTGTACTATTTCTTCCAATTAAATTTCTTTCAGCTGTTCAAATATGGTCTAGTTTAGCATGTTTAAATGTTATGATTGCTTGTGAATGTTTCTAGTCTAGATTAAATTGTCATGTTTTTCAGTTTGAGCTATGTAAAATATTTTTTGTTAGAGACACAAATAGTTTTATTCGCTACCGAGTACAAAACTGTTTTATGCAACAGTTAACTACACTAGAGAGACTTTTGCAACCTGATGTACAACACAGCAGACTTTTACCCAAAATTTATGTCAAAAATGTGTAAGAAATTACTAGCTCGTTTCTGAATTATATTCCTGTTTTCTTTACTGTATTACACATTTAGCAACACTAGTAGAAAGGCATGTTTGCTCTGATTGTGGGCTGTAATTTTTACTGGGAGTAAAAGAGCCTCAGAAATCCAGTGCAGCGTTATCTTCCATCCTTCTAGCATTCTTGGCATGAGTTTTTCAAGTAGCTTTAGGTTGTGGCTCAGCAGTATGTGAGTTTGTAAGAAATTACAATGTAACCCTCAAAGAGACCTGGAATTTCGTGGAGTTTTGAAATGAGTGGTTTAATTTTCATCCTCCTGCCTCCAACTTCCTACCTTTTCCACCCCAGCAGGAATGGTTACAAATACATTTCTTCTAATTTTCTATCTACTCAGCCTATTCTACTAGCAACGGATTGTTTTACAAAGAGTTACCAGTGTATAGTTAGATAACAGGAAGTACTTCTGTTTTTAAGGTATATGTTACAAATTCCTTCTCTCTGCTGTCCTTGAACTGGAATTTTCTGGGCCTTGGTTAACTTCTCAGTTAATTCACTTGTTGTTCTCTGACAGAGGTGTACTGTTGTGCAGGCTTTCTGCTTAGCTTAGGAGTCCCTTAACAGAATGTTAATTTTGCGTATTTTACCTTGTATCTGACAGTCTCGTGAAGAACTGACTATAATTGGCAGCAACCAATTCAGACCACAGAAGTAGCTTTTGTTTGCTAATAATGGATATTCAGTTTGTAGAAACAAGTATATAGCTTCTGACATACTCAAAGTAGACTAGCTTTGTATTTTTGAAATTGCAAAAATTGTTAGCTTTGCAGAAAAAATGTTTGTGATACTGTTCATGAATTTTGATTGAAAAGGAACTAAAGATTTTAATTTTATGTAAGCTGTGATACTTACTGGGAACAATTGCACTGGTTGTACTTTCATTTCAGACACCAGTTGTCCCAACACTGGATAAAGTATTAGCAGCTCAGCCTGAAAAGAGGGAGGCCATCTTGGATGAAATGAAACAGATTCTTACACCAATGGCACAAAAGTAAGGAAAAGAATTGATTTAGGGAGTACAGTCTAGCATGAATCAGTTTGTTTCTGCCATACAAAAAGACAGTGATAATGATACTCTTAAGTTGTAACATTGCTGTCTTTAGTAAATAACTGTAGTTTTGTCCAAAGTGTCATATCTTAATTTTGAACTCCACTTCGATAAACTAAAGTGTCCCCTGCCCCAGCTATTCAGCAGAAATCCTGCAGTGTGGTGTACTTCCATAATGCAGTCATTATTAGGTAAGCTTCTCTAGTGGTCCTTAGGAGAAAATATTTTGCTAGGTTTAGAATCTTCCATGTACTGCAAATGCTAAACATCTAATCCAGAGTGTCTGTGTTTTCTGCACAAGGCACTGCCAAACCTGTTTTTTAAATGCAAATGAAATACTGTTATCTTATGTTAAAACCATTACTTATAGGGGACTTTTTGCTTATTTTCCTCTTCCCAAATACAGAGAGGCTGTGATAAAACACTCACTGGTACATAAAGTATTTTTGGACTTTTTCACTTACGCTCTTCCAAAACAAAGATCTGTAAGTATGTTTTGTTTGGTTTTTATGTTCTAAATGCATGGCTGTCCTTGTCTACTGTAGTTTCTGCCTTAGTTCTTCTTGTAGTTTAAGCCTAGCCTGTCACTCAGAAACCACGCAGCTGTTCGCCCCCCCCCCCCCCCCCCCCCCCCCCCCCCCAAGAGGAATGGGGAGGAGAATCGAAAGAATGTAACTCCCACAGGTTGAGATAAGAACAGTCCAGTAACTAAGGTATAACACAAATCACTGCTGCTGCCACCAATAATAATAACGATAAGGGAAATAACAAGGGAGGAGAATACAACACCTCACCACCCGCCGACCGATACCCAGCCCGACCGAGCAGTGATCTCACCCTTCCGGGTAACTGCCCCCAGTTTTACTTCCTGGGCATGACGTGCTGTGGTATGGAATACCTCTTTGGCTAGTTTGGGTCAGGTGTCCTGTCTCTGCTTCCTCCTGGCTTCCCCTCCTCCCTGGCAGAGCATGAGACTCACAAAGTCCTTGGTCAGACTAAACATTACTAAGCAGCAACTAAAATCATCAGTGTTAGTGCTGTTCCCAGGCTGAAAGTCAAAAACACAGGACTTACCAGCTACTAAGAAGGAGAAGAAAATGACTGCTACTGCTGAACCCAGGACAGTTCTGAGCACCCTTCCTTGAATTTTCTCTCTAATAGAAACTGTCAAGGTTCAGTACCTTTCTGATTTCATAGGGTAAATATGATGAACTGTGTAGCTTTCAAGGGAGAAAGCATATATCGTTTACAGTCTTTCAGAGTCCTTTTGAGACCATTTTTCTTGGTTCAGGGCAGTAAGAATGGTTCTGTTGAGCCAGTGATGCTCTCTCTGTTGTTGTGAGCAGACAAAAAACGTCCTTTCCTACCTTCACCCACATGTCTGGAGATGTCTTAGGCCTTTTCTTTCACATTTTTGCTTTTTCACCTTTTCTTCCACAGGAAATGATAGAAGCTATCAGAGAGGCTGTCATCTACCTGGCACACACTCATGATGGAGCCCGAGTAGCGATGCACTGCTTATGGCATGGTACTCCCAAGGTATTATTTGGTTTCTGTCTACCCAGTCCTCTTCATTTATTTAATAATAGAGTCCTCTTTTTATTTAATAATAAATAATAACTGTATAAATAACACATAATCTACATTACATAATTAAATATATAGTATATAGTTTTAAATAATAATTTAATGATAGCATTTAATAATAAAGAATCCTGGTTTTAGTTAATAATAGTCTAGTCTGAGACTGTGAGTGTGGTTGCCCAGATGGGTTCTTCTGCCAGTGGACATTTTGATACAGTTAAGTATTTGAGAGCAAGGTTAAAAAGTGGTTCCACTTGACTTACTGGCAAATAAAAGCAGTAGATTTTTTTGTGAGTCAAATGCTTTTGTTAGAAATCCTGTAATAGAAGCATCTTTTTTTAGCGGAGTTCATGAAGGTGATACATAAACGTGTTCCATTTTAAGATTATTGGCCATTCTTTCATTCTATAGGTTTCTTAATGCCAGTGGAATTGGCAGTAGGAAAAGGACAGTAAAAAGTTGTAATATGGAACAGTATTTGGCTATGGAATGCCAAGACTTCAAAAATGTTACAGGAACTGTATTTAGCTTCTTCTGTTGATACGGTATCCTGAAATACTTCACGTGTACTGTATGCCATCATCTCTTGGAAATACTGTAGTGCCTTCTTTAATATGAGGGTGGTGAGGCACTGGCACAGGTTGCCTAGAGAAGCTGTGGCTGCCCCATACCTGGCAGTGTTCAAGGTCAGGTTGGACAGGGCTTGGAGCATCCTGGTTTAGTGGAAGATGTCCCTGGCTGTGGCAGGGGGTTGGAACTCGATGATCTTTAAGACCCCTGCCAACCCCTGCCAGCCCATTCTGTCATTCTTATGAAAACAATCTGCTTGTTAAAGAGTGCAGAAGAAAATAGGAAGTTGCTAGGCTCTAAGGGTAGTAATGGGTGTGGAAAAGACTGAGCAGTGATTGCAAAAGCCGAAAGTACAAGCACTGAGGAAACTTTCTGCCAAAAAATGTATCTTGCTAGTAAACAGGTTTTGTGACAGGCTAGATTGAGTCCTTGCTACTTAGAAGTTTCAGGCCTTGTTTGATAAGTTTCTTTCCAAATGAAGAGTTGAAGTGCATTCTTGTGTAAGTAGTGAACAAGATACAGGTGAACCTGTGTGGTGGTTTAGAGGTGTCGCTCTTTCTAATTTTTTATTTTTTTTACCATCAGCTTAGCGTTTTTGCCATGTCCTGTTGGTGGGCTGGACTTGTAAACTGTCCTGGGTTCAGCAGTAGCAGTCATGTTTTTCCTTTGTGTTAACTGGTGCAGTGCTGTGTTTTGACTTCTAGTTTGAGAACAGTGTTGGTGAAGCCGATGTTTTCGGTTGTTGCTAAGTGATGTTTACCCTGACCAAGGACTCTGTGAGGCTCATGCTCTGCCAGGGAGGAGGGGAAGCTGTGAGGAAGCAGAGACGGGGCGCCTGACCCGGGCTAGCCGGGGAGGTATTCCATACCACAGCACGTCATGCCCGGGGTGGGGGGTAACTGGGAGTTACCCGGAAGGACAGGAGCTTCCGGGTGGAACTCGTTTTCTTGGCCGGTGGTATCGTATTCTCTTCCCTTGTTATTTTCCCTTATCATTGTTTTAGCTGATAGTAGCGGTGGTGATTTGTTGCTGGACTGTTCTTGTCTCAACCCGTAGGAGTTGCACTCTCTCTCGATCCTCCTCCCCGTTCCTCCGGGAGCGGGGAAGGGGAGAGCCCCGGTGCGGGGGGTGGGGGGAGACGGACACGGACCTCGATTGTTGTCAGCTCTGCACCACTCGCTGGGAGTGAACAAGTTACCTGACTGGGTTTAAACCACGACATAAACACATACAGAACCTCCCTAGGATTGAGTCTTTCTCAAATCAACTCTTCTAGGTGCTGACTAGTAGCACAAATGTGAGACTTTGGTAAATAGCCTTTGCTTTAGTAAGCAGGTTATGTTTTTGAAGGTGTAGATAACAATTTAGTTACTAAGAATCACTGGCATTATAGGCTAATTCAAGTTTCTTGTTTCCTTTTGTATAGGACAGAAAAGTAATTGTGAAAACTATGAAGACATACATTGAAAAAATAGCAATGGTGAGCGTTTATTTCATAGTGTCTGAAATACAAGTGATTTGATAGAGACTAATGTGATTGCACTTCGGTACTGGAAACAACTGAGTTTTTAATAAAACTAGGTTTAAAATACTGGTGATATATTAGTATAAAATATAATGAACTTTATGGAATATTTAGAGACATACTGAGAAGCTTTATTGTGGGCAGTAAATACAGTCCTTTGAAGTAGCTGAGTTAATTGTAAGTCCTATATTATATATCTTTTATATATACATATATTTTCTATATTTATTTTTTTTTTTGAGCCCAACTTTGCATTACATCTTCATTGGTTAATTCTTCTTGGTTGGGAGTAAAATAACATGTATATAGAAAAGGAACTGAAGTTAAGATGTGGTGGGTGGGTCCCAATATATTTGAATGTGCCATTGCCATTTGAATGTGCATATTTCTCACAAGTTTTTTGTTTTGTTTTTTAAGAAGTCAGGAAGATTAAAAATGAATTAATACTGAAATGGCATACAATGGAAGAAGTCTCTATTTATTTTTTTTCCGAGTAATATACATGTTTTGAGACTGCAGCGCCAATAGAGTAACAGTTGCAATTGGATTTCATAGTTTCAGGCAAAATTACAACTGTGAAGAAAAGCTTTTTAAACTTTTCTATGTGATTGTATTGTTCTGTTTACTGATAGTATGTGTAGTCTCAATCAGTGGTCTCCAAACTTCTGGTCATGCAACCCTGACCATGCACCTCAAATATATGTGTATTTGTGTATAAATAATATACACATACTGCTGTACTAGTATACATTACAAAACATACACAGAAATAGAAATTTTAAAAAGATGATATAAAGATAGCCAGTGGTTATTCTTATGTATTTATTAATGATACAAAAAATATTTTCTTCCTGCCTCATAATGGATTGTCTTGTGCAGCCCACATTGGAGGGCCCTGTTTTAAGTAATGTTTCTCTCCATAACTTTTCTACCAGAATAAATTATTTCTATATTTTATTAAGTATATATTAGATAGAAATATGAGACAGTAGGCAAATAATGGCAAAAACCCCTCTGGAGCACTGAAGGGCTGGCTTTGCTTACACATAGAATCTCACTGACACATAAGTGAATTGGGTCGTGCCCTTTTGCGTATGTTAGAACTTACTGTCCAGCAATACAGCAGAGACTACGTGGCTTATTGCAGAAACATGATCTCCAAAAATACAGTATGTGATTTTTCTCAGTTTTAAGCAAATACCTTGTAAATAAAATCTGTATGTAATGTTTGGTGAGGCAAATCCTAAGATTTCCATTGGTAATTATACATAGGATTAGGTTAATAGCTTGGATGTGATAAAGCAGTATTATCTATTTCTAATGGCAGATCAACTTAATCTACCTTTCTTTTAATGACATGCTTCTCTTAACAGGCCTTATTTTTAGTGACAGTCTAAGCGTTAGGCTTCCCTCATTCTATACAGTGGACAGAATTTACATGTGGTTCATGTTGTGTCGCATTTAAAACAAACTCTCGGAAATGTTGACCCTAAGTCAGTATGTTTGTAGAACTTTACTGCATGTCATTTCTGATGTCCCATCTTTGCAGGGTGAGTTTTCTCATCTGGTCTTGCTGGCAGCATTTGATTGCATCGATGACACTAAACTTGTGAAACAGTTAATTGTATCAGTAAGTAATAAATTTTTTCCTAAACAGTGTACAGATAGTGTTAGTGTTTCTCAGTGTATAGGAAGATGAAAATAGGAATCCATCAGCTTTTTTTCAAACGATTTAATTAATTTCCCCTTTTTCTGTTTAATTATATTTGTGTGTCATGTTTATTTTTTTCCTTTCATAGAAGACCTCAGCACTTTCATATGTTCTCTTTAGTTATTTATTTGAAATAGTTTATAAACTAGATTCTGTGCTTGCTGAAAATTACCCGTTTTGTACATGTTCATTCTGGCTAATGGATGAATGGAATTTCTTTTGGTTGGATGCTGAAACCATTAACTCATATTAATTCTCAAAACTTGATATTTTTACTTAATATGTTGACAATTAAATGACATTAAGGATATAAGGATGCTGGGGAAGGACTCTTCATTAGGGATTGTACTGATAGGCCAAGGGGTAATGGGTTAAAACATAAACATGGGAAGTTTAGATTGGATATAAGGAAGAAGCCCTTTACTGTAAGGTGGTGAAGCACTTTAATGGGTTGCCCAAGGAAGTTGTGAATGCTCCATCCATGGCGGTGTTCAAGTGTGGGTTGGAGAGAGCCTTGGGCGACATGGTTTTTAGTGTGAGTGTCCCTGCTCATGGCAGGGGGGTTGGAACTAGATGATCTTAAGGTCCTTTCCAACTCTAACTATTCTATGATTGTACGATTAATGTTCTGGGTAAGATCCATACAATATTTTTATCTTCTTCCAAAATGGATGCAGGTAGATTTCTGAAACATGAGAGCATCTAGCTGTTTGCTTTACCTACATGAAATTGCAGAATGACATTAAGGATAGTATGCTGTCTTTTGAAATGCCCCATTTCCTCACCTTCCTTCCAAAATCATTTAATAAAGTTTCTCATAGTGTTTAGATTATGTTTGCATTCAAATTTTATCCCTTCTAAGATGTTTTAATCTGTAAAGTGTTACAAGGTTATGTTTTCACACTGATAAAAGAGACTTCATAGTGCAGAATTAGTTTTCATGCAAGCAGGGTAATTAACATCAATGTATAGGTTATAATGTGCTTATAGGAGTACTCATGCTCTTAACTTTTAGGACTGACAGGTTGAGAGGCAGTGGCAAGGAGGTAAAGATGAGTCAAATACTCTGCATGTAGACTGCCAAGTTGACTACTAAACCATGTCATCAATGGCCTCATTTACACTTTTTCTGAACGCTTCAGGCACGGTGATTCCACCATTTCCCTGGAAGCCTGTTCCAATGCCTGATTGTGCTTTCAGTGAAGAAATTTTTCCTAATATCCAGTCTAAACCTTCCCTGACACAGTTTGATGTCCTTAAGTCTTGTCCTGTCCTTGCTGCTTAGAAAGAGAGACCAGCCACCTCCTCTCTCCATCCTCCTTTCAGCTAGTTGTAGAGAATGATATGGTCCCCCTGAGCCTTCTCCAGACTGAACAACTCCAGTTCTCTCAGCCGTTCCTCATGAGACTTGTACTCCAGACCCTTCACCAGCTTCATTTCGCTTCTCTGGACCTGGTCCAGCAACTCAGTATTTCTCTTGTAATGGGGGCCCAGAACTGAACACATGATGAGGCTTGCTTTAAAAAATAAGAGGAGTTCCTCCATTGGACAGCTTTGTGTAAAGGGAAATTAGGCTTTTGTACCTAAGCTGAAAGACACATCCCTAAGTCGGCCTCTCTGGTGTAGACAGATGAAAGCATCCCGGTGTGGAAATAAACGGCTTTTGTTTCTCAGGTCTATTAGCTGTAATCACAGCTGTATTTTGTCCAGTCTGCAATGTGAAAAATTCTGGGCAAGTTCCAAGCAAATAGGCCCTGACGGATCAGTACTGTCTTGGCATGAGATCATTGAGGCATTCCGGTACTATGTTACAAGCACTCTCCTTTTGGAGGGTTTATGAGTTCAGATACTGTGTTTGGCTTTAGCTGAGCTTTCAAGTTGTCATTTAAGTCCTGAATCATCTATGGTTTTCCATCATCTGAGATCAAAGATAATGGAGTATTTACTCTTTGGTCATCCTACTGCATCCATCTGTACAGAAGAGTACAGGAAAATAAGGACAAGTGGCCTTCACTCGTACAGAATTGGCCCACCTGGGTTTATTCAAGTCGAGAACAGGGAAAGGATGTTGGGGAAAATGTGAAAAATATCAGATAAGATCAGTTCTTCAGATAGAGAATGAAAACTAGTAGCAGAGAATGAGGTGAAAGCATAAAGTATTGAAGCAAACTCTATAGATGAATCTAACCCTGAAAATTATCTTAAAGAGCAGTTAGACTTTTAAAACACCTTATACCAGTTATCTCTCTGGCCATACTAAAATATTCCCCTCCCTCTTTTTCCCCTCCCTCTTTTTCCCCTCCCTCTTTTTCCCCTCCCTCTTTTTCCCCTCCCTCTTTTTCCCCTCCCTCTTTTTCCCCTCCCTCTTTTTCCCCTCCCTCTTTTTCCCCTCCCTCTTTTTCCCCTCCCTCTTTTTCCCCTCCCTCTTTTTCCCCTCCCTCTTCCCCCCCCCCTTTTTTTCTCTCTAATCTGTGACACTGATGCATCCGATGTACACATTTTAAACCTGATTATTTTTTTTCCTCACTTCACCAAACTCTCATTCTGATGAGAGGTTTTTAATTTAATTTTGCAAGCAGATACAGATCTTACTATTATATAGGTTTCCTTTCCTAAGCTTTGCATTTGAAAGGTCATCAGTAATTACTGTTGGCTCAAAACTTATTAATTCATTAATGTTTTGTTGCTGCTTGTTTACTTTTACAGGAAATAAATGCTGCTTTACCCAATATAATAAACAACAAATATGGAAAGAAGGTCTTGTTGTACTTGCTAAGTCCTAGAGACCCTGCACATTTTGTTCCAGAAATTATCACACTTCTGCAACAGGGAGATGGAAATGCCTATAGGTATGTAATAGTTAAGTTTTTTTTTCCCTGGAGTCCAGAAGAGTTCATGCAACTTTCTGTCATGATCAATTTAATTTCAGTTTTTTTTATAGTATAGCTAAGTAATGTAAATATATGTAAATAATATCCAAGATTACTTAGATGTGTTAATTTGTAGTCTGTGTTTTTGCATTTCTTGTTTAAAATTCATACATGATTATCAGTTATCAGCAGTATATGGTAGTCAGCAGTTCACTCTTCTTTGTAAAAGGCAAAACCTGTGATGTGTTCTTTGTTTAAACTCACACATCAAACTTGGCATAGAAAATTTTTAATATTGTGTTTTGGGTTGCACAAAAGCATATCTCAATCTAGCAATAAAAATGGAAATTGTTAATTTGAATTCACTGTCTGGTATTGACATTGGTGCTTATCAGCTTTTAAAGAAGGAGCAATTTTATATGATTAGTGAGCTGTTTAAGTAAATCTCAGTTACTGAGTTGTCAGAATGAATAGAAAACAATCAGGTTAAATTATTGCTAACAAAAAACTCTATGAGGTTTACCAGCAGTCAGCTTTAAACACTATACACATTTTCGCTCCATGTGTTCTTAAAATGAGTATATGGAACATGTGTTTAACGGAGCGAAGAGTAATTTTTTATTTTGATTTTCTAATAATTTATATCTATATCAAATAGCGTATATGTCTGAGTTTCATGTTGCTTAATGTGCATACAGAGCAAGTCTTCTACATTAATGTGCTGTCTCTTTCATCAGTAAGAAGAATACTGAACTCCGCCGTCGTGAACTCCTGGAAGCCATTTCCTCACCTCTGCTAGAATATTTGCAAGAACATACACAAGAAGTAGTCACAGACAAAGCCACCTTTGTCTTGGTTGCTGACATCTTAAGAACAGCTGCTGGTGACATCCAGCCTGCACTAGATGCAATTGCTAATTTAGCAGCAGAAGAGCTTGTTCCAGGTGGCTGTGATGGGCAGGTAAAGTAAAAGAGGACGAGTTTCCTGAAATCTTGCCTAGCTTTTGCTCATTTTGCATGACTAACATGAAGTCTTTGCACGTTTTCATCTGTGTAACGTCAGTGTGCTGCCCTGGTAGCATTTGTATGTGAGACATGATCTGTTTTCAGACGTTTTTCTTTCAGAAGTTGTATCATTACTGCATCTGGAGAGAGAAAGGCTTGAGCCAGCATTTCTTATGAGGTTAGATCAAGGTAGTTCATGATCTCTAATCTTCAAAACTGCTTTAAACACTTCATAGGAAGGTAGCTGACAATCATGTTACACAGTCTCTTTTAATGTTACCACTATGCAGTCAAGCAGTTAGTAAATTTTTATAGTTCATTTGACTGTTTACATTGAGAACGATCTCAATGAAGAATGATCAAAGGGTCTCTTAGCTTTCAGGTGTGCCTTTCTCCATGCAAGGAAAGATCTTAGATAATAACTGTTTGCCTTTGCAGCAATAGCTGTCTTTAGAGTATGACCTTCTCTTCAAAGTGTGCCTCTGCCCCTTCTGTATTTTGTTAAGCTCAGTCAGATATGCGTCTGTAGACTAGAAAACAAAAAATGCTGTGTACACTATATTTAAGATAGATGCCCTCTAGATTCTTGTAGTTGTGCTGAATTTGCCCCGTTTTTCCCCTTCTATAGGATGTGCATTTTACAGAATTTTACATGAACTAGTCATGTTTTCTGTGAACTGTTAATTTTCAAGTCCATGAAAATGTGGAAAGTCTGGAAGTTCTTGCAGAGGCAGGTAGACCGATAGATACTGCTCAGTAAGCATGAGGGTCTTGGAGGGGTGGATGAAATGTTGGTTGGTGTGTTTTATTACTGAAAGTCAGATGTTCCAGGGAATGTGATAAAAAAATAAACTGGTCTATTTAAATAAATACTCAGATGCTTGCATCAAACTTGTCATCATTTGCATAGTTGATGACTAAATGGATCGGAGTGATGAGGTGCCTGAGGGCAGAGTGGACCAAGCTAGCAGGAATTTATGGATAGACATGTAAATATGTTTTGAAACATTCTCGTTAAATAATTTAATTGTATTTTGGTTTGCTTTTTCCCCTTAAAGCTTCACATTGCAGAGCATCCAGCAGGCCATCTGGTTTTGAAATGGTTAATAGAGCAAGATGAAAAAATGAGGGAGAGTGGAAAAGAAGGTATGTTGGAAGTTCAGCTTTATTTAATCAAATTATGACTTCAGAGTAATCGGTTATCTGACTGAAAATAAGATTTCTGCAGTTACTTCTTTGAATATACTAATGTATGGAAAATTGTTAACATGCTGTCTAAGATTGCTGCTTCCAGCTTTTATGCTGTTTTGAGTTGTGACATGAACAGAATGCCAAGGATATGTTTTCTTTTTCTGCAAAGGAAGGACTGAGCAGGTTTTGTTCTTAGGGGCTTACTACGTATTTGGCACAGGGTTCACTTCTGTGCTTAAATGCCTTGGTAGCTTTGCTGAATTACACAGCACTTTAAAGGATAGTAATAGAAAAAGTAAAGTCTTTCTAACAAGAAGACTTGTTTCGTTAGTTCTTGTGAGCCAGACTGTAATCTTTGCTGCATTCATTAGTGCTGCTGGGTTAATGCTTTGTGTTACTACGATAATTCATGCACAAAAATAGGACATCTTTGCTGTTTTATATCCCAGAAGGCAGAGACTGGGCACAGATGTTCTCATCTTAATTTAGCTTTTAAACTTATTTTATTACATAACTGTAAAATCTCGTTGTGTGAATCACCATATCCTAATAGAGATTACTTTTTCTCCTACAAAACCCTCAAAAAATGAAAGGAGGTGGGTGTAACATAGGTTAGAGTTTGTCAGTGTTCTGTGGGGTTTTGGGGTTGTTTACTGGTAAGTTTGCTCAGCAGCAAACTTAAAGTTGTAAGAGCAGTTTTCCTGAAGTTCAGTCCTTCAAATTCAGCTGGGGACTTGAGGTGAGCCTAGGTTCTTTCGCATATGCGATTGGTGTAATGAATCTGTAACTTAGCCTTTCAAAGCTACTGAGGAAATAGAGCTGTAGCATCAGTACAGCTGAAACAAACAAGGTTCCTTGTGATTTTCATGCCTCAATAAAAGATTAGCTCTAAAGTTTTAAGTAACTTAATCTGTGAACATTTTGTGTCTTCAGCTGTAGTGTCAGATGCTTACAAATGTAGCGTTTTCAGCAGAGGTGTGTGTATATTAGTGTATTTTTTATAATTGTCTCTTGCTTTGGTGTCATTCTTTCAAAGTTCTTTAAGTCTTCCTTAAGATGTGAATAGACTTTGACACCCTTTTTTTTTAAAAAAAAAAAAAAAAAAAAAAAAAAAAAGAGGGTAGATTTAGATTAGATATAAGGAGGAAATTCTTCACTCTCAGACTGATGAGACACTGGAACAGGGTGCACAGAGAAGCTGTGGCTGCCCCACCCTTGGCAGTGTTCAAGGCCAGGTTGGATGGAACTTTCGAGTAACCTGGTCTATTGGAAGGTATCCCAGCCCATAGCAGGGGGGGTGGAACTAAATGAGCTTTAAGGTCCCTGCCAGCCCAGCCTAGTCTGTGATTCTGTGAAACAGCATGTTTGCCTGCTTTATATTAGTAAACTGTCCACAGTGCTGCTGTTGTCTAACTAATTTAAAGCAATACTTGGAAGTTGTCAAACATCTATAAATGTATTCATTGCATTGAATAGACATTTATTTTGAGACAGAAGAACTTTGTGAATGCTTGGTGGCTTAAAATTATTTGATTAAATCACAACTGCAGAGGAGTTTTATCAGGCTTCTATGTGTAAAGATACTATCTAATTTTTTTCTTCTTCCTACTCTTTTCCCAAACTTAACAGTTTGCTTTGGAAGAACATTGCTGGAACGTGTTGGTATTGAGAATATGAAGACCTGGGCTGAAGTAAATCGAGGTGCCATTATTCTTTGTTGGTATGTAAGGCACATGGCTATTTCTGATTAGGTTCCAGTGTTACTTTCCTGAACAGCTAAGAGAGCATCAGTTGAAATTTCTGTCAGCAAAGTACCATTTTTAACTCGGTACATACTGTCTCTCATGCCACTGCTAAGTCTGCAGTGGAACAGGGTAGGAAAATTCAAACCAGAGTTTCCACAGGTTCCTTGAACTCAGGCTTTTACAGTACTAGGAAGTAGCTCAATGTTGGAAGATCTTAAAAGATTTGATTTAATGTTAAAGATTAAAAATCTAATATATGTTAAAAATTGTGCCTGTATGTCTTGTTTTACAAGTACAAAATTCTCAGAAAAGCAGTCCGCAAATAGCTGATTAATTAACTCTGAAATAACTGTGACTGGCAGCAGCATGCAAGTATTTTTTTTTTTTTTTTTTGGTTTGGGGGATGAGAGTTTTTGGTAACTTACTTGTGTGTGTTGATGCCTTAATTATGGAGCTAAGTATGTCTCATAGTGAAGTAGAAAAGTGTTTGAAATAGACCATACGAAAGAACGGATCATCCAGAGGCTTGTGGTGAGCTGACTTGCTCACAACTTTGAAGCAGAGAACTGTGCAACTGATGAGATAAAAAAGACCCCACAGGAATTGGACTACTATTACTATTTTATCGAATGTGAACAGTTGTGTTAATCATTGCTGTTTTCATTTTGTAACTACTTGTTAGTGTCAGGTCACAGAAATCCAAGTTTTTGTCCTAACCCAAAGTGGTGTGTGTTGTGGAGCTGCTGGGTCAGCATTACTCAGCTGACTCCTCAGAAAGAGTTGCACTGAGCCAATGTCAGCAAACAATTCAAACAGACAGCATGATTTTGAAAAATAAAAACCTCATTTTCCTTGTTTCTACCCCCCTTCTCCCTCACCGAAAGTTACTTTAGACTCCTTGCTGTTTATTTTCCATCTCTGTTCTTTATGACATTAGTGTGAAGCTGTTTTGATGTTCATGCTCTTTTGCAAGGTGAATCAAAAGCTGTTTTCACTAATAGGACTTCTGTTAGTTAACGTAAGTTTAGTTCTAACTTTGTTTAGTCATTATCATTCAGAACATTAGTGCGAAGAATTTTCAGTAGAAGAGTAGCTGCAATCCAGATACAAAACCAGTTTATACAACATGGTTATAGTCATATGGATTTGGCTGTTAAGATTGTTCAGCTGCTGAAATAATAACACTTCTTTGCCTCTCATATGTCTTTAGAATTCAATAAATGCTTCTGATGCTTTTAAGATATCTGATCCTGTGCACAGATGCTCACTGGAGATTTGTAGTAGCAGCTTGTTCACTGACAATGTACTGTACCAGTGCCTAGATTTTTTTTCCCCTAATTCAATGCTGAGTCGAGTCCTTTAGCATGTGATGTTCCTGGCTTATGTATTAAGCTGTTTTGATTGTCCAAATGAAGTTACAAAGTAAGTTAGTGGAAATAACTGCTTAGCTTCACCATGACAACAGTCTCTTAATAGGAATTGAAGACTCGTATAGAAAACAGGAAACTAGTAATTGTTTGTTAGCAAAAAACAGTACAGAAGCAGTGTTTTTTTGTGGAAAAAGTATGTGATGAATGTCAGTCGTTCCCTGTCTGCTATTATTACTCATGATACTACAGGGTGGAACTTTGACAAGTGCTTTGTTGCCAGGCAGGGAAGCCTATCTTCCAGATTGGCAGTTACACATTTTTCACCAATATTGGAACACACCTAACAGGAAAGAGACAAAAATATGGGGGAGTAGTGAGTGTTTGTTTGTTTGTTTGCTGTAATTTTGGTTTTAGTTTGTTTTGGGTTTTCAATTTTAATTAAATCTAAATCCTTTGTAAATTGTATTTCTCTTGATGACTCTTGCCATGACACACTTTCATTTGGGCAGCTGAGAACACACAAGCAAAGCCAGTTGCTTTTGTTCCATTTCATGTGACACCTGCTTACGTCACCAACACTAGTAATTAACGTCATTTTTGTTTAACTGCATGCATTGAAGTTGAGACATTACCTAAATCATACAGCAGGAATAAGTTTAACTTAGTCTGGTATAGGTAACTGCAATATTCTTGTACATAAAATAATTGTTGAGTTTAAAAAACACTCATTTGAAACGAAACAGATACTTTTGTCATGAGGGATGCAAGATCCCGCTGACAGAGGTAATTATCAGACATTGCTAGTTCTCCTTGAAGCTATGATTGATTTTTGTTTTGTTGTTGGCTTTCAGAAGCCATCTGTCACTTGTGTGCATATCTGAAACTTAGGATTACCTAGTCGGTCCATTTGAAGATTTTTGGCTTTCTAGTCATTGAAGTTTATTCACCTTTTAGAAGCGGTTCATTGTGTGTGCTTGATTTCTGAGTTACCTGATATCCTCTGGATGCTCTCCTTTCACTGTCCTACTTAGCAATTTAATTTTAATTTTATTTAAAAAAAAAACATCTGTGGGGCTTGCTTCTGACTTGGTACAAGCATGAAGAGGTTATGGGAGGGTTCTTTGCAGATGTTACGGTCCAGCTTAGTGTAAATAAAGTGTTGTAAATACTAGATTGTCATGGATGCTGGTCTATTTATATTTCTGCATCTGACCTCTCCTCAGAATTTTTGAATTTCTGAATGATACATTGCATCAGGGTAGAAAATGGATAAAACACAGACTTACTGATTTCCATGTCATTTCTATAACCAGAATAGTCATGGCCTGAGAGGAGAGGCTGTGGGACCTGGGGTGGTTTAGCTGGGAGAAGGAATGGCTTTGGGGGCACTCAGCAGCATCCCTAGTACCACAGAAGGGCATGGAGGAGAGCTATGCTGTTCACAGCAGTGAGTGCATGGCTAGAGGGTGGGAGGCAGCAGTGCAAGTGGAAACACAGGAGGCTCAGCCTGGAGGCAAGAAGAAGCCTTCTTGCCATGAGGACAGCCCAATGGTGAGGGAGGTTGGGCTGTCTCCTGCGTGTCAGCCCTGGAGTAGGTGAAGCCCTGAGCAGCCTTGTCTGATCCAGTGTTTGGACCCACTTTGAGCAGGTATCTGCAGCTACTTCCGGTCTGATTTATTCTGTGTTCTGTTCTCACTTGGTGTTTCATGCTTTCTGGAAAGTATTACATCTTTTTCTAGTAGGAAGTAACAACATCTGCCCTGAGTTATGTTATTTGTAAGGAGGTATTGTTTTCTTACATGGACAGCTTCTTTCCCTATGACATATGTGCTGACCTTTGACATCCTTGTTTATTTTCCTGTTTCTTGTAGCCTTCTCCGGAGCACCGATCAAAAAGTGGCAAATACAGTCAAAAAAGGACTGAAAAAACTTGTCCCAAAGTTGAAGCTAAATAAAAATGTAAAAGGAATAGAAGCATTGCTGGAGAAATTGACTTCCTAGTGTAAATGAAGCTAAAAAGACAGTTTACATCAGTGCAACCAGCTGAGATTTTGCATCATGGTTGTTTTAAGACATGGTATATGCATTTGTAAATTAAATAATTTCTAAAATGGCTTGTCTGTTGTACTTAACTCTGTGGTGTATGGTAAATAGTTGTTCTCGGAGACTGAAATCTCAAGAATGTTTAGGAGCTAGTGGAAACTTAAGAACATGTTATCTAATCAAGGAGTTAAATCTTTCCTGATAATCTGCACAAAATGTTTTGAGTCTTGTTAAAATTTGCATGTATGTTGTCCTAATCACCATGTGAACAGAGCATCTGTGCTGGAGATACTGTGTACTGGGCAAATACACTTTTTCTTAATCCCTTTCCCTTCTGGTTTCCTCAGAAAGCAAAACAGAAAAACAGCTCAAGTCCCATTCTTACCCTGTGAAGGAGTGATGGAGGGTCTCATCTTTCAGGAACTAACAAGAATAGAATGAAAATAGTCTCTCTGACTTTTTACAGAGAAGGTCCTGAAGGAGAAGCTAACTGTTCCAATGGACCATCATTTGGTTTAATTTTTCTTAAGTCTTCTGAAAAGTACAGACATTTAAGTCCTAATAAACGAGGGATTTTGTTTTTTTTTGGTGTCTTCCTTATAATAGGGATGAGATGAATTTACTTCTGCCTGATACCAAATAGATGTACCATTAATTTCTACTGTACTGTATTTTTCACAGAAAAACCAAGCCAGTATCTTATTTTCTTATTCTAAGCAAAAGGGGAAAACAAACAAATAAACCCAAACCTTTCTTGGTAAGGCAGTCATACAACACGCTCGTGGTGTTTAATGCCATGATGATAGACTGAGCCAGAGGACTAGATTAATTCAGTATTTAACTGAGGAGTCACTGTTTACTGTTGCTGCATTTTTTTACACCAGATAGGCATTATTTTCCCCTAAAATGCAGCTCCTTGAACAAAGTACAATGCAACTAATCAGAAGTTGTCAGTGGTTAAGTACACTGGCTTAAGTTTCTGTATTTTACGTACCTCAGATTAGACTACTAAATTACTGAGTTTATTGTCAGAAGTCATGATACAACTGCTGCAGTCCATCGGGAACTCGAGCAGTGCTCGGAGCCCAGGAAAATCATCTTACCCAGAAAGACTGAGACTTGCATGCTTAGCATGAGGTAAAATAAACTGGTTATCTAGGGAGCACCTGTATGTATGCAGGTTCTGGAGTCAAGTGCATTTTCTAGATTTGTATGTTTAAATAGTTTATCCAAAGCAATAAAATGCATTGTTTCATCTTAATGGTAGGCTTTTTCACTGGTCCTGTCTAGGGAGAATATTATTTATTATAAAAAATGACAAGATACTTGAATAAGCAATTTTATTTTTTTTTAAATTGTAAACCCAATTGTAATTCAAGGTTAATTTAAGCAGAATCTGAAGGTTATAGTTAGAAGTGTTTCTAACATTGTTGGGTTTTATTTGCATCTGTGGATTTACTGGTAGTTTGCTGACTGCGTTTCCCTCTAATTCCACCTAATCTGAGGAATAGTAGTAAATAGTTGAAGGTTAATCTCAATTAGACCTGATTGGCACTGGCTTTAAGTGTTCATGCTTGTCAACACATCCTCTCAGCTACTGAAGGCTTATTAGTTTCTGTAACAGGATTTTTATCTGTGACAATAAAACAGATCATTTTAATTAGCAATAGATAATGAATTTAAACTGTAGTGAACTGTTGCTGAAGAAGTCTTGGTTATTGCCAAAAAACCTGAATCTGAATGAAATACACAAGACATTTGTGACTGAATAATTAGTAGAGTAAGACATTTGGTGGGGTGGGGGGAGGTGTGGAATCTAATGCAGCAGTTCTCAATTTTGAGATTATTGGGGGGATAAACAGACTAGTGCTTAGAATCTGGGAGAAGGCATACTTCCAGTTGAGAATTAAAGGGGACAGTGAAAGTAAGTCATAGCTGAAGATAGATGTTAATAAATAGCAAAGAGCTATGTAAGAATGTCTAGATCTGATTTAATGCTTTGATTGTGTAATGCTGGTTGCTTTAAATTAAAACCTACAAGCCAGTTTATTTACATCTTTCTGTATATGATTTGCTTTTAATTATGTGTAGTAATTTAGAGTGAGACTAGTAATTTTCCTTACCACAATTGAGAAGTGCTGCTCTTGATTAGGTAGTCATCAGTTAAGGTTATACTAAAGATGCTGCTAATTTCCTACCGTGGACAGAACAAAAATTTTACTGTCCAGGTATGTCTAATGTCAGCTTAAACCAGATTCTGAAGTAGCCTAATGGTAGGAGAGGAAAAGGAGGCTGTGGCAGGTGCTAAAGACCGTTTTCAGTGGCTTACGGTTCTTCGTAGAGTGGATGCCTTTTCCCGCTGAAGAAGTTGGCTGTATGCAGTGCCATGTCTGTCCCAGTCTGCTGGAGGTCTTTCTGTGACTGTATGAAGGCTAAGAGAAAAATTGTTTGGAAGGCTCTGAAGCAAAAGTATTTTTTCAGGGTTTGTTTTGGTTTTTTTTTTTTTAATGCACTTGGCAAGGACTCCTGGCTACTTCAGATTATCCAGACTCCTCAAATTGTTGCCAGCATCTTAGTGTAGCTAGCAGTATTTTTTTTAATTGCAAAGACAATAATGGAAGTGCACGTGCAGCCAGTAACTGTGTGTCTGCCACTTGTTCAGAGGAGAGGCTGTTCCAGGAATTATGGGTGGTCTAGCAGTTGTCCAGATGTGAAATTAAAGTCCCCTTGGCCTTCCAGAGCCACCACCTCTCACTTTATGTAGCAGAAGTTGTAAGTTGAACCACCAGTGCTTAATCATTGTGAATGCTAGGACAATCTACAACAGAAGCAGTGGTGATAGTTGTTTTATTTTGGGTTCTTAGAATACGTAAGACCCAGTACCTAGGTAATAGTATATTTTCCATTATTTGGAAATAGGGATATACAGGTAGGTACTGTTGCAGCTTAATACCTCTTAGTTTAAGGTAAAAAGGACCAGCTTTCTTCTTTGCTGCTGACAGCAGGATCTGCTAAGAGCAAGCAGTGTTTCTCTTTTCCAATGACCCTCAGTGAGTGAGTTAGATGAAGACTGGGTGCCACAACACCTGCTATTAAGTCATCTTCATGGTCATGGCATGATGATAGCACCCCTTGTCATGGCAGTCAAAATCATCCTTATGGTTGAAATGCTGCTTCAGGTGAACTTCAAGTGTCTGCTGTTAGTTGTGCTTTGCCCTTTAATGTTGATATGTTGCACTAAGGGAAAATTCGTGCATGCATTTTCTCTCTCACACAGCATGGTGCTGCTCAGACTGCAATTGCTGCAGTGGGTAGGCCTTACTTACTAGCAAATAGCTTGCCACCAGGTCATGATACCTAGGAGGCTTTTCTTTGTTGCTGTTGCTTTGAACTGGTTTCCCATATAAAGGTGTGGGAGTTTGGGGATTTTTTAGTGAAAAGGAGCCAAAACAAGCAATGTAACAGCTTCATTATACCAAGCTTGCTTTTAGATTGTTTTCTTCAACATAATAGAAAGCAAAGGGTATGAATTAAGCCCAGATCATTTCATCTTTTCAATGGCAAAGTATTGTGTTAGCACTGGACTGACCACTCTTTTACTCAGGATTCTATGATTGTCCATGAACAGCAATCATATTTATACATGAAAATTTGTTTTCAGGCAGGTATGCAAAGTGCCTTAGGATAAGGCACTAGTGTAATGAACCTGCATTTGTAATGGTGAGCTTTATCACAGGAAGGTGAATTTTGTGGTAGAATTTTAATAAAGAGTGGATGTGACAGTCTTGCAGAGAGAAAGACATGGAGAAGGCAGGCATGTAAGGAAACGATCTCCCGTGCTGTACAAATAAGCTAAAGCTGTAAGAAAGCAGGTATTTGCCGATTTCTTAGGGGGAAGGGACTGGGAAAAAAGAACTAATTGCAGAAGGAAAGATGCCTTTGAAAAGCATTGTTGAAGTGAATTCCAGTGGGATGATACAAGTGTTAACAGCAGTATTACAGCTGTGTAAGAGCAGTGGAAGCCTGTGGAAAGAGGTAAAGCAGGAATGGTATGCTTACAACTGTGTGCATCTTCCTCTCTCCCCCTCCAGCCCCTCAGGTGGTCTAATAAATGTGGTTTTGAATCCAGCAACTTGCCTGCTGCAACGTGGGTCAGTAGTGGGTTTCCTTCTGCCTCTGAAGAGATGTTGTGTCCCTTTTTAGAGCAGCTCTGGCATTGGTCAGGCCATTTGCTAAGCTAATTGAGTTCACAAAACTGTTAGAGATTTTGTGTGTGGTGGTGCTGAATTAATTTCTGTTAGTGAGCTGGTACGATTCACTAAAGAAAGGGGAACCCACTTGAACACCAGAGCACAAGCCAAGAGCCAGCGTAACATGGTAAGACAGTGAGAAGTCTGACATTAGCCAGGAGCAGATCTTCCCTTTGCAGGTGATCAGACTGATCTTTCAGGTTGGCTGAGCTGCATGATCAAATTTGTATTTCAAATTTGTGTATAAAATGGCACTGTTCTTTCTTCAGTGTGTGGAGATTTAGAGGAACATGCATTGTACTGCATGCAAAAATACACCCCAGTAATCAGCATTATTTTAAGCCTGCCATGCGTCAAAGTGGAATGACATTTTATTGACACCTGTCTTTTTGTTATGTTAAATCTGATCAATAAAAGCATGGACAGTACTCCCTATTGATCTATACCAATCCATTCAATCAACATTTATGGTTTCTTGAGCTTTCTTGTTCCCTGACTAATGGTGTTCAGTGGTTATATTTTTGTTTACATTAACTGTTCTAGAAATAGGCAGACCAAGCATTAAACATATCCTGACAGCATCTAGATCTGCCTAGAGTCACTTCTCTGGGTTTTTGTGGGGATTTTTGGTAGTGACTTTCGGGAAGTATTTCAGGCATTGGAGCTTTTAGAAACAAAAGGAATTGGGAAATCTCCAGTGTAGTTAATATAGCACTAGATTGAAGATTCATTTAGTCCTTAGTGATGATAATACAGGCTTTGCAGTACAGATTTACTTTTACGTTATTGAAAACACTCTCGCTGACAGGACTCCAGGCCCTTGGTACCCTCTACCTGAAGCGGCGGAACTAGATAACGTGGCAGGTGGGAGGCACTAAGGAAAAGGGGTGTCTTGCAGCCTGTAACCTCCGGGCGGCAGCAGTGAACAGTTTTCCATGCATGGAATGCACTTTCCACAGGGAAACTTGCTACCTGCCGTGCCTCGCAGGTCCCAAGGTCCCATCACAGCGGACCGTGTGTCGCAACCGCTGCGATCCTGACTTTCCGGATCTTTTTTCTTTTCTTTCTTTTTTTTTTTTTTTTTTTTTTTTTTTTTTTACTTGCCCCTTGTTGAAGAGTTCCTCTGCAGGCAGACATTTTCAGTGATGGTGCGAGCTGGTTTAAGCCATGTGAGAGCTAAGTTAGCTTTGCAGCCAAAGCAGGTTCTGCTGTGTCTTGGCCAGCTGGTAGTACAAGTGCTTTACAGGCAGTTTCCTCTGCCAGAACCGGTGGAGGTAATAGCGTTATGTGGTGGCGTGAAGAGCAATGGTAGTGAAAGGCTGACTTTTAAGGGCGGTACTTGTTTAGCTGGTTATTAATCGGGGGGAAATGCTTTTGTTTATAAATTGAGCAAATCTGCTTCAGGAGTTAGAATGACAGTACGGAGTCATTTTATGGAGTGGAATTAGACCCAGACAGTTTTATTTAAAAACCTTCATAATCTCTATCTCAGGAGGTACCTGTAAAATGCTTTAATTTTTCTCAGTTTATTTCTATTGAATTACCTAAGTACATAAAAAGCTAGTACGCTTGACCTTTCTCTTTTTCAGTCCAAGGTAAAGAGCTGGATTACAGTCACATGCCATGTAATTTCTCTATTACTGAATAAAGAAGTTAATAAAGGTTTTGTTAATAGCAGATAAGCATGAATCAAATATTTTTACATAACATAAACCTGAAACATTTTAAAAAGTCGAAGCTATCTTTTAAATAACGAGACAGTTTTTCCTTCCTAGGCTTATTGATAGTATTTCTTTTTCTCCAAAAACTTTGAAGTACACCTAGTTTATAATCTCAAAAATTATACATACTTACAGACTGAATATTACTATTTGCCTTAGAAGCCTGGAAATAGCACCAGATGATGATTAATCTGTGGTTTACTGTAGCTACCCCTTTAAGTTCTATCTTTCTGAATGAGAAAAGCAAACAGCTGCTGAATTGCATTGAAAAAAGTGATGCTTTTCTCAGACAAGGATTTGTGCAAAAGCATATTCTACTTAAGAATCCTTTCCACTGTCTCATGTAGGGACAGACTCTAGATTTCTACATAATCCCCTTTATTTTTTTTTTTTCTTTTCTTTTTTCTTTTTTTTTTCCTTTCCCTTTTCTCCTCTTTAATATTTTCTCTAGCTCTTTTTTTTTTTTTTTTAAATTATTTTTCCAATAATTCCTAGGTCTAAAACAAGTAGACAAAACAACGCTTAGTTGTCGTAAAGTAAAGCCAGGCCATCCAGATAAACTGACTGTTTTCTTTTTCTCCGGAGACAACATATTTGCCGAGTCTGTAGTGAAACATAAAGGCAGAACATGTTGTCTTTCTCCCTCTGGGGCTCACTAGTGCCTGCAGTTAGTTAAAGTAGAAGACTTCAGTATGGCCACATTCAGAGAGGTTTCTAATTTCTCAAGAATCCTCCAGCCTATTTCCCCAAAACCTTAACTATGCCAAATTACCATCTCATAAAACAAGCCGTATCTACTTTAGCTTTAGTAATGCTGCCCATCTTTGTTGTGTTTAAGCATATTTTCCCTTAATGTGGTTATTTTGAAATCTTTTGATTTCAAAAATTTGAAACGTGCATTCACGTGTCAGTTACTAAGACGATCACAGCCCTTCTGCATTATTTTTGGATGTCATCATGTTGACAGTTTCATTTGAGTAATCCAGGGCCACTGATGATGCCACTGAAAATCTTAGTGGATGTGGCAGAATAAATTAACTGAGAGACTTTCTCAGAAGGAATCATTGTGTCAACACAAAAAAAAAAAAGGCAAAAATGCTGCATCCTATTTTAAACCCAGCTGACACAGGTCTGCACAGCCTTCTGCAGGCTGTCGGAAGTTTGTTCTGTGGGAATATGAACTCCTTTCTTCCTCTGAGCTGGCTGGAGGTCCTCTTTGTGTGGTATAAGCCTCAGGCAGGTTCTCACAGGGGTAGAGGAACTTGTGAGAGGACCTTGCTAGTAACCATCCACAGAAAATGCTGGTTCTGACAGAGGCTGAGCATTCTGGGCAGCGTCTGGCTGGTATAGTGTTACTTCAACTTCAGGCATACTCTCTTCGGTTGAAATGCAAACACACTTGTCACCCCTAAAATAACGTTAGTTAAGCTGCAAGGCAGAAAGCTGCACAAGGTAATCTGGAGAAGAAAATAATGAGTCTTTGGTTGAAAAACAAAAACAAATGCAACCAAACACTAACTTGTAGTTTGCTGGAAAATCCCTTACTCCACCAAAGACCCGTTCACCTGCTGAATGCAATGGGGTGGGTGGGCCACATATTACAAAACAGAAAACCAGCAAGTTTGTGTTGTTTTCCGCTTAATAGCTCATGTGGTAGTTGCCAGAGGCCTGTCCTCCGGAGCGCACATTTCTACCATGTATCTTGTGCCAGCTCTAACATTAGTCAGAGCTCTCTAAACTGAGCAAGGTCACCAATCAGGAATCTAGTCCTGGTCCCCCAAACTGTCACATTTGTGTGCTGAGTCAGTGCATAGAGGAATCAGAGCAGTACCAAAGCTGCATCACTGAGATGGTGGGACTGGATGGCGGAGGGATGAAAGGACAAAGTGAACTGAGAAAGAGGAAAGTGAAGCAGCTGCTAGGTAAGCTGAGCTGCCGAAGGTGTGATGGCCTTGCTGTTCAAAACACCCAGATGGGTGCCTAGTGGTACTGCTTACAATGTCTTCTTCTCCTGAGGGGCCAGAAATGGGTTTCCTCCACCTCAGGCAGTGTTTTGGCCCATGGCCATTAGCCTGTAGAGTACTCTTAGTAAGAGTTTTCCCTTTGTGTGGTGCAGTGTGCAGAGACTGACTCTGGAGTCCTTCTAGACTAAATCCTTTCAGCCGAAGATTGCTTGGGCCAGAGGAGAGTGAGTGGGAAGATTGTCCTGCTTGGTCAAGGTATGTTCATAGCTGTTTATTGAAGCAGGGCCTGTGACCAACACCTTTCCACTCAGCCAAAACCGAGCTGTAGGGTCTGTCTTTAACTGTCACCTGGTGGGTCGCTATCTGCATAGTGCGAAGTGGAACAGCTTCAGCTAGAGGGGTGGGAGAGACCCACTCCAGGCTGTGTGCGAGTGGTTAGAGCAGTACTATGGGACTTCTTGTGCTAAAATCTTGTTGGACAGAAAAGACAGTGCTTGTTAAGGACATTCAGTTCCGACTCCTGATTCAAAGAGGGAACAGTCCATTTTTTCTTTTGCTCATGCTTTGTGTGGAAAGCCTGTTCACTTACAAAGAAGAACATCTACTTGAATGGCCACAGCAGGTGAGGCAAGTGGGGTGGAAAATGAGGCTGGTGATTTGTGTCAGGTCTGAGGCTGTGAGGAAGTCAAGCCTCAGCAGGTAGTTGCTCAGGGTCTGGATTCCTTATGTAGCAAGAAGCTGCTGAGCTTGCCATGCAAGGCTGAGCATCTGTATCCCATCTACATGGTACATGCAAGTACTGATTCCTTCAGTAATTTTAAATAAATTTAAATAAATAAATATTAATTTAGGGTGCCCCATATCTTGAAAAGCTGAGTAATTGCCAACATTTAAGTCCTTTTAATGGATCTAACCCAATCTGCATGTTGAAAATAAAGCCCAGTGTGGTTTTGCGTGCTTGTAACCTGCCACCACACTGAATTGAGAGGGAGGTTTCCTGTGTGTTTTCGGGAAGCTCCTTGTGCTGTTGCTGCTGTGCAGAAGCACCATGCAAATTCATACCACCCCTAGAGCCACAGTAAAGCAGCTATTCTTCTCAGTGAGTGCCAGGATTGAGCCTGCTTCATTATGTGCAGTGCAGAACAGCAAGCATCTATCACATTTGACTCCAGGGCTCAGCTGTGCCTTAAAGGCATGGTTTAGCTTTTAACAGAGCTGATCAGCACACGATGTGCTGTCATTCCTAAAGAACAAAATGACAGATGGGCTTATGATATGCTTGTCTGGAGGCAGAGAATGAGAAGAATAACTTGGTTACTAATCACCTTCTCACCACTGAAAGGAGAAGTATCTGTATGATTGACACAATTTGCATGAACCTGGAAAAATTACTGAACTTCTTCACCTTCAGCTGTCCCAAGAGTGAGCCTCACACCACTGTTTGCAGAGTGGCTCTGAGATTTGAATGCAGCCATTTGCATTAAGCAGGGCAGCACAGACACAACGTGAGAGTTCAAATATTTTAAAATGCACGTCTGCCATCAGGCTGTTTTGAAGCAAGAGCACTGCTGAGTAACAGCCATGGGTTGTACCAGTGGCTATTACCGTCGCTTCTTTTTGTTACCCTCCTTTTAATTCCATTTGTATCTGATTATCAATAAAATAACTATTGTTTCAGATCTGTTGTTTAGGTTGTTATTTCTAAACTGATATGACTGCTTTTACGTAAAAAGAATACTCCAATGCGTTGCAAACTAATACATAAAACTGTGATTCCATTTAATTGTTGTTGTTGTTATTTGTTGCCTATATTTTGGGGTGAGTTTCTGACGCATAAGAAATTGTATCCAGATGTACAAGAAGGCTCAGTAGTCTTAGAAAGTAAGGTACTACTGGGATTAAGCTAAGGTGTCAGAATTGTGTCCTTAATGACTGTACATACCAGACAAAGTATCTTGATTTTAGTTTATATTTTAAATTTGTTACAGATAAGTGCTGATAAGATCCTTTGTATGAAAAGTCTTTGTGATGTATTATCCATTACATGTTTCATTTGCTTCTTGTTTTTTAAATGCTGCTTTAACACTTATGCCTCCTGATGGGCTTATTATTTTTCTAACAGTTCATAAGTAGATACATTAAATGCTGCGAAATAGATTTACTTCATCACCTAATCCTATACCTAAAGAAGGTTGTGGTTTAAAAGTGTTTTCAAAATTATCAATGACATTTATTGACTCTGATTGCAGACTTCTTCACTAGTTCTTGGCATAATGAAAGATGATTATGGAGGTGGTGGTAGTGAAATACTAAAAGCAATGCGTTGCTTGCCTATGCATGAAAATGGGAATGATTTGCAGGGCTGCATTTGAAAAATAAAATTGGAACAATGAAGCATAGCTGTCTGGCTGTGGAAACAGAAGCTTAAAGCTTAAAGAATATAGATGCTGATAATCAGATAAATGCTGGAGGCTGTTTTCCTGGGCTTGAAAGCTAATGCAAAACCAGTTTCAGCAATGCAGTCAGTATATTGGGTATTCTGTTGGTTTAATTTTTGAGACTCCCTTGATAGCTGTGAGGTGGCTGATAATTAATGGAAGCATTTTTTTTTCCTTTGGTTTGATTATGATGGGTCTTTATAGTGGGTCTAATCAGTAGCAGGGGTTACCTTTTCATGTAGGCCTAATTTAGAGTTTCTAGGTGGTTAACCTGAAGAATACCATCCCAGACAGTTGATGAACACTAAAGTGCTGCTTGGCTGATCTGTTTCTCTTTCTTCTTCAGCTTCCCTGTTCCCTCCCAGTACCCAAAGCCCAAACTCAGTGCTGTGACAAAGTGTGGGTTGCATGTTCTCCACAGCATTCAGATATTTTCTTCATGGCTCTCCGTGTGAAGTCCACCTTCCCCCTTTCTTTCTTGAGAGCTGTGTACTCATAGGCCTTCAGCTTGCTGTAATAGTCTGAGAATTTGTTGTAGAGAATAGAGATGGGCATGCCATTCAGGATTATTCCAAACGCAATGCAGAGGAAAGCAAACAGGCGGCCAAGGTGAGTTTCTGGACACATGTCTCCATATCCCACTGTAGAGATGCTGACCTATGGACAAACAAACATTCAGCTTATTAGCTGAGAAGACATACAATTCGGGGATCAGGGACAATTTTACAGTTAGCGTTTTTAGACTTCACATCATAAATCTGAAATACTCTCTGCTGACTTTTTTTCTGTACTATCCATTTAATGCAAAAATCCCTAGTATAAATAATAATTCCTCTCATGCAGTAAAGAAGGACAACAGTGCAGTTTGACACGATCCAGCAGGATTTTCAAAAGCTTTGTCTGGCAGAAGGAATTACCAAGCAATTTCCACACCAGCCTGCTCAGTAAGTGGGTTTTCTTGGCTGTGGTGAGCGGATGAGAGAGATGGCTTCCTGACCGTGCAAATCCAGTGATAACGACAGCCCTGCTCCCTCATCATATTGCTTGGAACAGATGCCCTGTGTCTAAATCCAGTGTGCTTATGAAATCTGGTATTTTGTGACTTATTCTGTGAGTAGTATTTTGCGTATTACCTTTGTTTATCATATATATTTTAGGAACTAATGAAAAAACACATGAAAACCTTTAGCTAATTGTGAAATATATCTTTATAATGTTATATATTATTCTATAAGAAGTGACCCAGGATTTTGAAGTTTCTAGGTAAAATCCCCTTTAATTGTTACATACCTTTAAGGAGCTGAGGGAATACCAAGGATCTTTCTCTATTGCCTGGAAGGTTTTGCTCACAGTGTATTCTTGCAACATATAGATTTATAGAGCTAAATATGTCAGAGGTTAGAAGAGTAAGGTGTATATGTGCCTTCAGTAGGGAATATTTCTGTTCGGTTTAGCTCAGAGGTACACAGGGGGGATTTTTTTTCCTGAATTCCTCTTTGAAGAAGTGTTTGGGGATTGTTTAAGACTTTTGTTTTTCTTTTTTGCGGGACTGATGGTATTTAGTATACGCACTTTATATGAATCTGTACATTTTGCCATCACATTGTCTACATAGTTTCATGGACTTTTTCTTCTCAGCCATCAGCATTTTCCCTTTTTAGACTACGAATGTATGAAAAACTGCGTTTTGTATGGACCCAGTACTACGCTAACTACTGTAATACTTTCTTTGTAAAATTCAGTTTCAAAATTTCATGGGCGTTTGCATATGGGGATGCTACATATGAATTATGTACTCCCAAACAGTCAGCCTGTTTCTAACTCCTAATAACAGTAACTCCTAATTTATACCCTTCCTCTGCACACATCTTGATTGTTTATAATTTTCACATTTAGTAAATAAAACTTATGTTTCTCAGGTAAAACTTGCAGGCTTCTGCCATCTGGCACTTCCTAGTCTGTGCAAGGGACCTTTTCAGCCAATAATTTTTTTTCTTTCCTTTTTTTGTTTTTCCCCACAGTATCTCAACACACTGTGAAACCTTTGGCAGAAATAAAAGGCAGTAGGACTTTCACTGTAATGCCCTTCTGGCTTCAGCACTGAAATAAGTCTTTGGAAGGTCACAGTGTGCAGCCTGCCATCCTCTAATACGATAAATAAAATGTTATTTCAAATGAAGAAAGCATTAGGGTACATGAGACAACACAGGGTAAGCACATTTGTAGGATGCACCTGGTGCTTCCTGTGGAATAAAAAGGATTAGTCACTTGGTTTAATGGAAATTAAGTCACTGGATTTGAATGATAATACAGGATAAATATCTCCAAAAATAAATACTGAGATGAAGGCAAGATGTTTATCTCTACCAGTCAGGAAAAAAACATTATCCTGTGATAAGGTTTTGTTCCACTGGGGGCATAGTCTTCTGCATCTTCTTGTGACAGTTTGGGAGGGATACTTCTCCTGTGTGTGTGAGACCATGAGCACTGTTGAACTTGAACTTTAATGAAATTTGAGTGATATGGATATTAATTTTCACTCTTAAAGAATGAATAAGCTTTAAAAGGAGTTTTATGCCTTGGAATTACAATGTGCATGTTACAGCTCTCTTTTGAAGACACTTGCTTACCTAATAGGCCTTTTTCACATTGTTATAGTCATATAGGTCTCTTAGGAGTATTTAAATCATTATGGTATCACCAGCTTGCAGAGATGAGCCCTAGAGATTTTGCTTATATCCTGCATGTTCCGAAAACAAAGTATAATGCTAATTTCCTTATTAGAGTAATGTATGAAGCACTATTTTTTTCATAATCTGTGTATAGGACTTAAAGATGACCTGTGAAGATCACATTACAGGACGCTTTCCTTTATTCACTGATTTTTTCTTCCTTCCCATGCTCCAGTTTAAAGGATATTCATCGCACAGGCATATGCATATATATATATATAAATGTCTGTGAGTGTCTATAGGGCCAGTTTTTCTGCATCTGCTGAATCACTAAAACATACGTATGGGAAACCACCACATCACATCAGCCATCACTGAACCAGAAGTGCAGGCCATGGATCCTTGGGGCTGCTGGCCAGGATAAGTGGCTTTGGATGAGGTAGGGTCAATGTCCTGTGGGCATCATACACAGCTCAGTACATCCGATTCCTATGCTGATCAACTAGCATGAAGAGATCTTCTGACTCCCTTCCAGTCCATTTGCATGAGCTTCTTTCTCCTGGGAGCAACTGGAACATAGCCAGCCCCATAGCCAGAACCAGAGGTCAGAAGTGCTCCTGGGGGCCCTGCCATAAACATGGATTATGGAGACCCTCATCAGCTGCTGCAAAACAAAATGTACATGATGATAGACTAGAACAAGCCTTAGAGTTATGGACAGCCAAGATACAGGCCTTTTGCCTTCTCTCAGCGCCTGCAGTGTCTAGCTGCACTCTGATTTAATCCAGACTGTCATAGACACATCTTCTGCAATATAACAGAGCTGTTGTGTTCCAGCTCTGAAATGTTACAGGCAGCAGCATAGGCAGGGATCAACATCCCCCTCTCCCCAATGCGCTTGATAAAACCACCCCTTTTCCTGCCAAAACATTGCTGTAAAAATGAGAATTGTGAAACTGCCATGCTTGTGCATGAAGATTATCTCCTAAGCATTTACTTACAGCCTACAGCTCCCTCTCCATCACCTGCTAGCCTTGATAAACCTAAAAGTGTTTTGTCTTCACAGCTCACCTTGAAGAGTATAATTATCCTTTTTATCTCACAATAGTTCAAGAAATACTGGTTAGCCTCCTATAAGTGAATATATGCCTATCTTTGGGTGTTAATGCAATCCAAGTCTAGAGTTGAACTGCTTTCCAAACCCTTTATGAATTAAAGCCTTTATGAAACCCTTTATGAGGGGAATTCCAGGTTTGGGGTGCTAGAACAGTCCTGTTAGGACATTGCTAGAGCCAGGAGGCATTTACAGCAGGTGGAGGACATTAAACTCTCACATCTTTGTGTTCCTGGCTGAATCTTCATGCCGCTGTGTGCTAGGTTCCACTATAGCAGTCATTTTTCTCCTTAGTAGCTGGTACAGTCCTGTGTTTTTGACTTTTAGCCTGAGAACAATACTGATAACACCTGGAAAATGCTGGTGAACCCAACAGCCTGGAAAATGCTGCCTCAAAAACACTCCTCCTCATAACACAGTATAGTAAACACCAGTGATGGTTCAGACCCCTCAAGATGTGCCCAGATGCCTCAGAGCACTAACCCAGTGGCATCTCTAGACAGTCAGTCTCTCTTTATCGCTGAGGCTTGTCAGCTGAAACTCAGACAGTTACCCTCACTACAAGTGCTTGGGATGGGACTAAAATCACACTCTTTCTAGCAGAGGTTGCAAAAAAAAAAAAAAAAGATTGAATGTGACATTAACCAGCTCTCAGTATTTACTGATGTGGGATTCAAACCACTGACCTAGATGTATAAGGCAGTTTATCCCATCATCAATTACTTGAGCCATTCTGCTTCTGTTTGTATGTATTCTTCTGTAAGTCTGGCACAGTATATATAACCTCCAGTGTTTTGTCTTTCTGCAGATATGTGCCTTAGATGTGCTACCTGAAGAGTAGAACACAATCTCTTATATAAAACAACTGTTGGTCCTAATATATTTTTGAAGGCCAGAGTTCTGGGACACCTTTGCCTTTGCAAGTTTCAGTGACCAGACTATAGTTAATAGCCATGTCTTCTCATCTTGCAGTTGTATGATGGGCCACAGTAGAGCTCTGAAAAGGGCAAGAACGAAAATCCTGTCTACCTGCAATCATTAGTCCGATGCACATTTTTATCTTTTTTGTCTTTTTTTTTTTTAATTTGGCAACACTGAGAACGGGATTAAATGCACTTCTTTAAAAGTGCAAGTACTGTCTGCATTTGATTGGATGGGAATTTCAACACTGCCTGTCTGATTAATCCTCGATTTAAGCTTACACCAGGGGTAAATGAGTGTGAGTGTGTGTGTGTGCGCGTGTGTGAGTGAGTGCATATGTCCTTAAGCTCAGAATTCAGAACAGATGTTCACTGATCTGAGCCTGCTGTTTTCAAGACTGTCAGCCATTCTAGCAAGAAAGGAAAGGGGAAGGGAGGGAGGGTCTCTGCCTACCCAGCAAGGTAAGATGTGTTTACTTACGGCAGCCCACCACCAAGCATGGGGGATACTGGTGAAGTTGGTACTGGAGACATCGTGCTCCACTGTGTAGACCATGGCAGAGAAGGCGAAGATGCCCATGGCAATGAAGAGCAAAAGGCAGCCCACCTGCTGGTAGCACTGGCGCAAGGTAAAGCCAAAGGCACGCAGCCCTGTGGAGTGGCGGGCCAGCTTGAGGATGCGGAAGATGCGCATGAGACGCATGATGCGAAGCACTTGCCCCACCTTGCCAACTCGTCCCACTTTCTCGATATCATGCTCGTGCTGAGAGCCCCGACCTCGGGGCTGGTCATCATCAGCAAAGCATTCAAGCAGCAGCTGCAGGTAGAGGGGCAGGATGGCAATCAGGTCTACTGCGTTGAGGGCGCTGCTGGCAAAGCGGCGCAGGTCTGGGGTAGAGACCAAGCGCAGCAGGTACTCCAGTGTAAAGAACGCGATGCACAGGGTCTCAATGTGCTCCAAGACAGGCCGGTTCTCCCCGCTCTTACGGTCTACCTGCTGCATCTCTTCCACTGTGTTGAGTGCCAGAGCCACCACAGAGATGAGCACAAAGAAGCTGGAGGCCACTGCCATCACCTTGGCAGTGACAGATGAGAAGGGCTTCTCCATGAGGTTCCAGAGGCGCCAGCGCTGAGGACCATAATAGCGCATGTGATGGAAGAGCTGCTCATTCTCCTGAGCCTCTGCCTGGGAGCGCAGCTCACGCTGGACCTTCAGCTGCTCACTCAGCTCATCACGGCGCTCCTCGAAGCAGATTCGGCAACAGCGAGGTGTGTATTTGAGCCGCACGCCCCAGTAGCTCAGTTCCTCCAGGAAGCTACGGGGGCACAGCTCGTCCCGCACACGCAGCACCCCTGAGGCGTAGAAGTTGTACACCAGCTGAAAGACGGCTGGGTCCCGGTCAAAGAAATACTCATCTACCTGGGCAGCGTAGTCATCACACAGGCCCAGCTGGCAGCGGCGGTCAGTGGATGTAGCCAGGCGGCCCAAGCGGGTCTTTGGATAGATGGCCACTGCCTGGTAGGTGAGGTGGTAGCATTGACCACCGACATTGATGTTCAGCACGGATGAAGTGGAAGCTGGAGCTCCAAAGGAGGGGGCAGGAGAGCAAGGTATGGATGATGAAGGCTTATTTTCTCCCTCAAATGGTTCTCCGCTTGGCCATTTTCCTTGTTCTTTCTCTTCCTCTTCCTCATCTTCATCGTCCACATAATAGTTGTAATTTCCCTCAGGTCCCAGGAGCAGTAGGTGCTGGGAGTTCAATGGAGCAGTAGCAGAAAAGCCACTCTGCCAGTCTACATGCATGCCTTCATTGTCCTTCCCCTTGTCAGGCTGTGGGAGGACGTTCGGTGCTTCCCTCTCTCTGCCTGTATGTTTTAGGAAAGGAAACTGTCGCCGCATGTTAAACTGCAACATATTATTTTTCCTTACTCTTCTCCCTTCTTTGCAGTCACCTGATCAAGGAATTAGAACCAGTCCCTTCTAACACTACAAAGGATGACAGTTCTGTTTTCTTCTTTCTTTATCTGAGTACTGTCACGCACAGCAGTGTTTCTGCATTTTCTTCCATGCCAGCCAACATGCCAGTTGTTGTTAAAGCTCCGTGTGGGAAACAGACACATGAAGACTGCAGTTGACCGTTTTAATCTTGCTGACAGCGAAGATCTGAGTGCTTAGAGAAGGGGATTTAAGGGCTATTATCCTGTTCTAGCCTCATCTCCCTCAGGCTGTGACGTGAATGATTGTGGATCCATAAATCTATGAAAAATCAGTAGGGGAAAAAAATCCTAAAGTTTGATTGCTAATAAACCCTATACATTTTCCTAATTCGAGTATATACAGATTAAGAGTAATCTAAAAATGAAAACATATGATGGGGGAGAGAGAACATTACAGGTTTCTTTCATCTACATGACTGTATCACGGCTTGGGTTTCCTTAATGAAAATAATGAGTAATTCATGTGGAATAATGGGTAGGAATTCACCAGGGTAGCTCTTAAAATGTTTCCCAAAGGTGAGAAAATAAAAGCCATCCCTTTTTATTCCCAGTTAGAATATCTCCATCTGGTTATGTGTGGAGGAAAGTTGCACTCTGTGCCTGAAGCTTTGTCTATGCTCTGGGAGTGCGTGTCTCTTGATCCTTTGGACACAGTGGAAGTAAAGGAGAGAGCGGTGAGGGGGTTTCCAGCCTGCTGCTTCAGTTCAAACTCTGCATGAGCTGCTGAGAAACAGAACAAAGCCGCTCTTGTTTCTCTTGCAGGGCATGTTTAATAGTGTAAAACTGCAGTAGGTACCTAGCAGGACAGAAGAGATGCTTTCTCTTTGTTTTGGTGGAGGTTTCGTCCTCAGCTCTGGTTGAGCTGGCACAAGAGTAATGAGCATCCTGAAAGCCAGGTTACTTCTCCCTGTTACTTGAGCACTTCAGCTGAACTGTACCTCCTGCGAAGAAGAAGACAAACAAAATAAGAGGATGGCTCCCACAGGGTGCTCTTAGCCTCTGATTTGCAGTTTCTTAATCTCAAGGTCTTGCACCTGCAAACTCCAGTATGTTGTTTCTGTAGTGTCCTATGGGAAGCAATTGCTGTTGCAATTAGAATCACCCTTCCTTTTCCCCCATTCTCCTACCCCCAGTTGCAGCTTTTGTATTTTCTAGCTGTCAACAAACAGTAAGACACCATAACTGAGTGTTTTGCAATACTTTTGTTATCAGGCTGCATCCTAGTGGGTGAATCATGCTTAATCATAGAATCATAGAATAGTCAGAGTTGGAAAGGACCTTAAGATCATCTAGTTCCAACCCCCCTGCCATGGGCAGAAACACCTCCCACTAAACCATCTCACCCAAGGCTCTGTCCAACCTGGCCTTGAACACCGCCAGGGATGGAGCATTCACAACTTCCCTGGGCAACACATTCATACATTAAAGTTTAAGCACCTCTAGAAAACCAGGATTTTTTCAGGTCCTATATTGCTATAAATTGTAGAGATTTACAATTTTCATAGCAGAGATGATGCCATGAGAAAGAATCTGTTCCATAGAAATTCCCCATTTACGATTCACATCATCTCTGTAGCAAGAGTAGCGATGATATTACAGGATGGTACCAGGGAAGTACTTAAATTTGACTCTACATTTCCAAACTCACTATGACAACAGAAGCCAGTTGGGGTTAATATCATGAGCTCTGTCACCCAGTGCTTCAGGAACTCTGCTCTGCTCACCTGTTGTCAGAAACCATGGGATCCTGGTTATTTTACTTCTCTTAAATCAGAGAGAGAGATGCAATAGGCAAATTGCTAATTTGCTTTATGAAAAAGCAGGAAATGTGCATTTTGATAAATGTATCTCAATTTGGAAAACTGAGAATTGGAAAATCCTACAAACAGCTATCAATAAGGCATGGAGAAATGGGATCTACCACCAAAAGAGACTTTAATAGTTCAAGGTGTCTGCAATTCACAGTGTTCAAGGCCTGGATTATTGGCAATTCATGCTTAGCTGTGCTTGAAAGTATTTTGCTTCATGAATTTGTCTCCACTTTCTTGATGCAAAAAAAGGCAAGGCCCCTATTAATAGGGATTCTCAATGCCTTATTACAGATAATAATCTGCTTTGCAGTGTGCTTTGAACATTAAACCATGCCATGGTGAGTCCTTTGTTAGCAACCTTAATGCAAATTAATGTCCAATTTCAAGGCTGTTTCTTTCTCCTAAGTAAAACAATTCTGACACGAGGGGCAAAAAAAAGTTTGCAATGCCATCATTTTACTACTGAAAATTCTTGAGTGTTTCTTAATCAAGATTTAGGCCAGACTATGAACATATTCCTCTTGCCAGCCTCCACTGTAGCATTTCATTTTCCTTGTTGTCAGGCTCACTGGTCTCACTTCTGAGAAGTATCTGGTAAGTCTTACTGCGTGCTACTTAAGAGATACCATACTGCTTATACTGTACTGCAGCAGCAGGAGCTTCTACAGGGTGAACTTCAAGACTGTCAAATGCCAACACCTCGTGCACCTGCACAAAGACCTTGGACATCACTACTAAGCAAAACAAGAAAGATTTTTGTTTTGCTTCCACTCAGAGTAATTGCTTTGACCTAGATATTTTTGGAAACAGCTCTCGGGCGCCTGGTACTTTCTGCTCAAACTTGCCTCTCACTAACAAAATTGGTGCAATAAAATTGCTTAATTTATGTTCTTTACTTTGGGGTTAGACTTGATTCTGAGCTGCTAGACTCTCAGTCTAGGTAGATAAGAAAAGAGTATTTTCCCTGCTTTTTTATTTTTTATCCCCTTAACACCTTATTAAGTCTGTTGCTTATCTTCACCTGTATCATTAATAAGAATTGCATAGCATCTTCTTGTATGGAAAAGAGCAGGGCAGTTGAAGAGCTAGTTAGGTCCCCCAGGAATCTGCTTTTGAAGGTATTGGTGTCCATGAATGATGGTCACTTTTTAAAAGCCATGTCTTAGAGTACAGGAGTGGGAAATTCCAAAAGTGCCAGAAATCAAGCAACTGGGGCAGAAGGGTGACTTGACTGGGCAGGGATTTTTTTGTCTAGAACTTAGGCAGAAAAATAAAGTATGTGGACATTGGAAGCAAGGACATGTGACATGGGAGAATTACAGAGATACTGTTCACCACTGTAGGGAGAAAATTCATGGAGCCAAACCTTGATGAGAGTTCAAGATGATCAGTACTATGAAGGACAACCAAAAAGGTTTTTTAAAAGATGTTAACAGGAAAAAGAGGATCAGAGATAATATTTGTCTATAACTTGATGAGGCCAGCCACCTCACAAATAGGGGTGTAGGTAAAGCAGAGTAGTTTAATGCCTTCTTGCCTCTGTCTTCAACACTGATGATCAGCCTTAGGACCCATGGAGCCCAGTGCTGGAAGACTGTGAGTGGGTGAATGATAGGTCCCAGTGGACTCTGAACTTGTTCTAAACTGCTGCTCCAGCTGGTTGCATATAAGTCTGTGGTGTGCCATGGGGTTCATCCCAAGGTACTGAAAGAGCTGGCTGTTGTTATTTCAGGACCTCTCTCCACTATTTGGCAATGGTCTTGGGAGTCTGGCAAAAGTTGTGCCAGCTTTCAAGAAGGGTAAAAGGGAAACCCTGGTTATTAGAGGCTTGTCAGTCTCACTTCACTGACTAGTAAAATTATGGAGAATGTTTTCTGGGAGTTATTGAAAAACACTTGAGAGACAATGCAGTCATTGGTTATAGCCAGCACAGGTTCACAAGGGGAAAATCCTGCTTAACCGACAATTTCCTTTTATGAAAAGCTCACCCATCTAGTTTACTAAGGGAAGCCAGCAGATGTAGAGTGGTTTTGCTTTTAGCAAAGCTTTTGATATTGTCTGTTACCATATCCTTCTGGACAAAATGTCCAGGAAACAGCTAAACAAGTCCATAATACAGTGGGTGACTAATTGGCTGAAAGGTAGGGCTCAGAGTTTTAGTAAATGGGGTTATATCAGGCTGGCAGTCAGTGAGAAGTGGGTTTCCCCAGAGCTTGATTTTAGGGACAGTGGTCTTTAATGTTTTTATAAACTATCTGGTTGCAGGAATAAAGTATTCATCAATGTATGTTTGCTGATGGTGCTAAACTAGGAGGAACCATGGACTCCCTCCAGGGTAGAGAGGCCTTCGGGAGAAATCTGATTTGCAGTCAGTGAACATTATGGGGTGCTTCTAGCTTGTGATATTCTATGATTCTATGGGTAGAACAAACATAAAAACCTGGCAGTCAGTAACAGTGGAGAATGCTGTCCAATCAACCGTACAGTGATCTGGATATCAGCTTCATGAGAACAGTATTTTCACAAGAGAAATCTATAATTAAAATGGAAGAGGGTCATGAGATGAGTCTTTGCAAGTCTTCATTTTAAGGAGTGCTGACTTTTCCCAGGATAGGGGACTGTATAACTCCAATGCATTTTCACTGAGCAAATCAGCCTCAGAGCTGAGTATGCTTGCTTTGTCTTGGTTTAAAAAAAAACAACAAACAAACCAAAACCAAAAAAAAAACCAAACCCACACTTTTTAATTAAAATTGCCTTAAAGAATTTATATGGCTTTGTAAGGCCTTGATGGATGAGTTCCTATCTCACTAGAGAAACCGTTCTTAGATTAGTAGTTCTATAAGGTCAGGAAAGGCCTGTAAGATCATCTGTTCTGACCTACTTAAATGATGGCCCTATAACTTCACTCAGCAATTCTGACATTTTTCTAAAAAGTGAGGCTCAAACTACTTTAACATCTTGGGGATTTGAAATAACATGCTCAACTATCCATAGCGAATTGCACTGAAAAATAACATGGAGGGTTGTTTCAAAAGGTCCAGCTAGACTCTTTCATTAACCTCCAGTGATCTGTCAAGCCATGTTAACAATGTGGAAAATACTGCTAATGGTGTTTGTTAATAATGTAATAATTATTAATGTCCTGTTTATCATATTAGGGTGTCAAAAAGCATAATAAGGATGAAGGTAGACAGTCTGCAGCGTCTATTAGAACTGGGAGGGGCAACTCGGGGAGAAGGAGAATTAGCATTCTGTTCTGTCTGCCTTCCCACACGCCAGTTCTTTATAAAGAGTGATTGTAAAAAAAAAAGAGAAAAACAAAGGAAAAAACCCACACATACACGCCAACAACAAACCAGACCAAACAACCAAATAAAAGACAACACCCTACATCCCCCAACCCCCCTGAGCTAGAGGTTTGCAAAATGCCAGATCTGCTCATAGCTAAAGCAACCTTCACTCTACCCTTTGTCTCCACTGAGGTCAGTTAGACCCAAATGCGAGCAGCAGTGAGCAAGAGGATACTTCTTGCACTGTGGTTTCAGGCATCTTTGTACCTTACCACCCTGGCAGACTTTCTTAGCCCTCAGAGTGCCACGTTGCTGCTGAACAAATGCTTCTCTGCTTGTTGCTTATTTCTGTCTTTTTTTTTCCACTTACCAAGCCTGCTGCTGAAGCCACCCAGAAGGTGCTTAGAAAGGGCAGACTAGTGGAAAGAAAGGATGATTGAGAGATGGACTAATCAGCATCACCCAGTTGCTTAAATCTCTTCCTGCTCACATGTTACAATGGATGTCATGTGCCTGTTACACTTAGGGAAAGAAAACAGGAATTGTCTTTCTGCATACCATGTATCTCCCAACACATTCAGGAGCTAGCTAGTCCCACAGTGGGCAGGACAGATCTAATGTGGAAAGCAGGGTAACATAAACATCAGATAGGGTGAAACCATATTGCAGAGAGGCTCCCCAAGTAGTATTACGTGTACTTTTTATGATCTGAAGGCATATGAGCGTGATGGTGCAGGCATGGTCAAAATTACCAAGGTATATGAAATCGGTATCACCAGCTGAGCCATGAGGGCTATCTGCACACTAGCTCTGAACCCGCAGCAAATGCATAACAACACAATTTTAATTTGCCACTTTTGCACTGCAAGCTTAAATAAATTCAGTGCTTTGTGGTTGCTACATGCTATGGGTATGGACAAAAAAGACCACAGCTCTGCTTACGTGGAATGGTTTGTTAAACTGGGGCAATCTTCCCACAAGCCTGAGTCTTAATATGCTCAACAGTGATACCTGGGATGTTCAGCAGGCTACATAGCCAGAAATAGCTATGTGTCAGGTGTTCATGTGAGTAGAAATAGTGTGGGGAAATAGACACATCTAGCATGTGCTTTAGCAAGTCAATGCATTACAGCAGGAAACATACATATGAGAAAGAGACACACAAAAAAAGAACTGTACCATATTCTTTTAGCTTAATGAGTTCATAACCCTTTTTTTACAGGTGGCATGCTGAAGAGCAAAGTGATTTAACCTGGAAACAAGCAGCAGAAGAATAACCAGTATTTTCTGTATTACATATAGCTGAGCTTTCTACTGAGCCTTGCTTAACGTATGCAGTGGCTCATTCATAAACACAAGCAGCTGGTCCCAGGCCTACAACGAACATAAACAAACATTAAAACACACACAAGAGCAGCAGCAAGAACAACTTTTACTTCATAAGTGGGAATAAGTATTATCTGTATCTAAAAAAGCTGGAAATATGCTGGAAAGGTAGACCAAATCATGACAGGAACACATCGCTAAGAGTGTGGGAGGATTGGCCTGTGTAATTGACAGACAATGTTTTCTGAGCCTTACACCTTTGTGGGAATAAGCACTTTTCCTGCTCACAGAGTTCAGCTGCCAGTTTTGCTTTGAGAATTTGTTTTGTACTGCCAAAAGAGGGAAAGTCTGGACATGCTTATATAAAGCATTTGCACTTTCTTTCTCTCCAAGGGATTTACTTGTTTGTTTTGTTTGAGGTTTTTTTGGTTTTGGTTTGTTTTTTTTGTTTGTTTGTTTTTTTGTTTTGTTTTTGTTTACTTGTTTGTTTGTTTTTTTTTCCTGTTTTGCTGTTTTCTTATGTATAGAAAGGCACTTTTTTTACCGGCAATGTACAGTCCATTCTTTTTTTTAACATGGAAGGACCCTGCACAAACTACAGTACCACTACCCTTAGCAAAAGCCATCTAAACCTCAATAGTGATGAAGTCACAAAGTGGAAGCCACAGATGAAAGCATGTCCTGAGGAAAAGCAGGCCGCACATTCATTCCTGGCCTGCTGAGGTGGATGGAATGCATTCTCACCTGTCCTAAGGAACACAAAGAGCCTCCTGAGACTGTAAACTGTATCATGCTGATACCATTTTAGTCAACACTTCTTCCCTTTTCCCTGTTTGCATTCCATCCCTAGCAAGGACCAGCCATCCAGGTCACAGATCTCAACCTGACATAGTTTATTATGGTCTGTATGTCAGGATCTTGAAAAAAACCCAAACCAAAACAGCAACAACCACACACACAAAAAAAAAGACAAAATATATATAAAGAGGTACATTCAACCTTTGATTCCTTTTGGTGGTATAATGGTGAGTTGACTTGGACTCAGTTACAGGGTAATACATAAACTGGTAGCCAGTGCCATGGCCTCTGGATAGCCATTCCTCTAGACTTTTGCATTCTGTCACACACTCTGCTGAGAATTGCTGATTTCTTACACAGACTTTATTGAAACCTGTTAGAAACAAGAAAAAAGACAACTCATTAATGCACATTGTATGCAACAGGACCGCACAGAATTGAAAAGGGCCTAATGCCAGGTATGTATCCAGGATTATTTTTCCAAGACCACTGACAGTCCAAGTTCTGTCCCTTGACAAACACATTTATTGCAGTAACTTTTTTCCATAGTTCCTTCTTCTTGTTTCCTTGGGTGTGACTGCCCCTCTTGAGCCTTTCCTATCCCAGCACACCAAGCTGTGCTAAATTAGCACAGCTCACCTGCTTCCTGAAACTTTGCTTGCTGCTCTTTACCAGAATTACCCTCACGTGGAGGTCTCATGCTGTGTTACATCCTGAATCCAAAAGAACAGCCTGGTATCTGCCAGGTTCATAGGGGGTGAAGATGTACATCCTCCATCTCAGTGTACTCACAGGCATATTCAGCTTCATACCAGACCCCAGGCATTACTTCAGGAAGTCAGAAGAAAGAGGCATTTTTACAGCTTTTCCTTGCTGCAAGTGCACGCAAGCAGCATCTGTTGAGAAATGTGGTGGCCTGGATTAAATAGGCTTCATTGTAGCTCAAACTGAGGTCAAAAGAGGAATGAGAAATGCAGCTGAAGAAGTATACAGTTCATTCACAAGTGAGAGAGACTTGGAAGAAACAATCCAGACGTAACTAACTGATATTAGGTAATCTAGGATTTTGACAGTGTAGCAAACAGTGATTTGTCTAAACTGTCAGCATTCTTGTTTGAAATCTGCTTGAGAAGCTGGAATGCAAAGAAAAAGTGTAATTATGCTACATGTTAAGTTTTATGTGGATTTTGGTGATGCTTACAGGACAAAGGAGCTGGAGTTAATGGCCATAGGTCCCTTCCAGCACAATACTTGGCTTGTGATTATTCAGTCATTTCTGATGGGTCAGGCACTTTTCAGAACATGCATGTGTGTGATATTTTCCTGCCTCAGAGACCATATGGTTGAGCAGATATTTTCTTGTCCTGTCATTTAGCGATTTCCATAATATGTACAAAACAGCTTTCTCAGCTTTCTCTTTAACTTGGTAAAATACTCTTCTAGGACAAGTGAGTCCTGTCACCATTCTTCTTCACTAACTAGTATGTTATGTCTTCATTAACTGTACTCCATCCAAAAATCTACTTTATTACCAGCTTAGTTCTCCCCTGGCTCCTCAGTGTAGTCTTATGTGGACATATGGCTCAACACCACAAAACTTGGCCCGTTGAAGTTGAGGCATTCAGTAATATGCCAGGCATAATTTAGCTAAGAAAAGTGCAGGATACCAAGCTTTAGGTAATTGTAGAGAGAGCTAAGACTGGACTTCAAGAGTGCAGAATTTGGCCTCTTCAAGACCCCGCTTAGTAAGGTTCCATGGGATATAGCCCTAGAGGGCAGGGGGGCCCAAGGCTGTTGGTTGATATTCAAGGATCACCTGCTACAAGCTCAGGAGTGTTGCATCTCAACTAGAGGGAAGTGCAGCAGGAGGGCCAAGAGACTTCCTTGGATAGATAAGGAGCTCCTGGGGAAACTTGGAGGGGAAAAAAGTGCTTATAAAAGGTGGAAGCAAGGACAGGCGGCCTGGGAAGAATACAGGGATGTTGTCTGGGAAGCTAGGGACCAGGTTAGGAAAGCTAAGGCCCAGTTAGAATTAAACTTGGCTGGGGATGTGAAAGATAACAGAAAGGGATTCTATAAGTACATTGCAAATAAAAGACTAGGGACAACATGGGCCCTCTCTGGAAGCTCTCAGGAGAACTGGCTACCCTGGATTTGAAGAAGGCTGAGGTTCTTAATGACTTCTTTGCCCCAGTCTTCACCAGCAAATGCTCTGACCACACCACCCAAGTCTTGGAAGGCAGACGCAGGGATTGTGAGAATAAAGACCTTGGGCCCACTGTAGGAGTGGATCTGGTTCGCGACCATATTAAGATCCTGAGCAAACACAAGTCCATGGGACCTGATGAAATCCATTTGCGGGTCCTGAAGGAGCTGGCAAATGAAGTTGCTAAGCCACTGTCCATCACAGTAGGAAAATCATGGCAGTCAGGTGAAGTTCCTGACAACTGGAAAAAGGGAAATATAACCCCAATTTTTGAGTAGGGGAAAATGGATGACCCAGGGAATTACAGACCAGTCAGTCTCACCTCTGTGCCGGGCAAAATCTTGGAGCAGATTCTCCTGGAAGGCATGCTAAGGCACATGAAAAACAACAAGGTGCTTGGTGACAGCCAGCATGGCTTCACTAAGGGGAAATCCTGCCTGACCAATTTGGTGGCTTTCTATGATGGGGCTACAGAACTGATGGACAGGGGTAGAGCAGTTGGTGTCATCTACCTGGACTTGAACAAAGTGTTTGACACTGTCCCACACAACATCCTTGTCTCTAAATTGGAGAGACATCAATTTGATGGATGGACCACTTGGTGGATAAAGAACTGGCTGGATCGCCACACACAAAAAGTTGTGGTCAATGGCTCAATGTCCATCTGGAGACCAGTAAAGAGCAGTGTCCCTGAGGGGTCTGTGTCTGGACCGGTCTTGCTCAACATCTTCGTTGCTGACATGGACAGTGGGATTGAGTGCGCCCTCAGCAAGTTTGCCGATGACACCAAGCTGTGTGGTTCGGTTGATACCCTGGAGGGAAGGAATGCCATCCAGAGGGACCTTAACACTCTTGTGAGGTGGGCTGATGCCAACCTCATGAAGTTTAACCATGACAAGTGAAAGGTTCTGCACCCGGGTTGGAGCAATCCCAGGCACAGCTACAGGTTGGGCAGAGAAAAGATTCAGAGCAACCCTGCGGAGAAGGACTTGGGGGTGCTGGTCCATGAGAAACTGAACATGAGCCAGCCTCAGTGTGCGCTCGCAGCCCAGAAAGCCAACGGTATCCTGGGCTGCATCAAAAGGAGTGTGACCAGCAGGTCGAAGGAGGTGATCCTGCTCCTCTACTCTGCTCTCGTGAGACCTCACCTGGAGTATTGTGTGCAGTTCTGGTGTCCTCAACATAAAAGGGACATGAAGCTGTTGGAACAAGTCCAGAGAAGGGGCACGAGGATGATCAGGGGACTGGAGCACCTCCCATATGAAGACAGGCTGAGAAAGTTGGGGCTGTTCAGCCTGGACAAGAGAAGGCTGCGTGGAGACCTCATAGCAGCCTTCCAGTATCTGATGGGGGCCTCTAAAGATTATGGGGATGGACTCTTCATTAGGGACTATAGTGGTAGGACAAGGGGTAATGGGTTAAAACTTCAACAGGGGAAGTTTAAATTGTGTATAAGGAAGAAATTCTTTCCTGTTAGGGTGGTGAGGCCCTGGAATGGGTTGCCCAGGGAAGTTGTGAATGCTCCATCCCTGGCAGTGTTCAAGGCCAGGTTGGACAGAGCCTTGGGTGAGATGGTTTAGTGTGAGGTGTCCCTGCCCATGGCAGGGGGGCTGGAACTAGATGATCTTTAGGTCCTTTCCAACCCAAACTATTCTATGATTCTATGGTATAAAGACAAGTTGCGTATGAAATTTCAGCTACTGCTGCTGACAGTGTAAGCAAGCATACCACCACTATTACAAACACACTGCCACTAGTGGCAGCTCTAACATCTTTGAAGTAGAGAACAAAACCAGGAAAGAAATTGTCTTGGATTTCTTTATTTCCTGGTTGGGTTGGAAGCAGTAAGGAAGCCTGGACTTGGTGACAAGAAGCTGCTCAGACTTTGAGTACCAGGGACACAGTGTTGGAAGGCTGCAGTCAGAACAGGAATGATAGGTTGCAGCCAAGGGATACTGAAGGACTGAACACGAAAGAAAAGGGAAAACGCATCCTCACTGAAGAACCCCAGGAAATACAAAAACAATGGGATTAATGCAAAATTAACTGATTGGAGTTTACAGCAAGAGGTGAGACATATGGGAGTATGCTTACAGTGGGAGTGAAACAGTTGTGATGCCTATAACAAGTAGTAGCCACAGCTCATCAGTCATCTTGTATTTTCTGGGACTGTGGTGGGTTTTGTAGGCCTTGGGAAGAAAGCTTGATTTTAAAAGGATGGGAGGTGTTTAAAAAGTTGCTATCTGAACTGTTTTCTTAGTGTTTTGATTTGTTTTTCTGAAGCTTCACAAATGTGGCTTCCAGAGCTATTATTCTCAGTCCTCCATGCCTCCCACTGAGCTGAAGCAACATGTTCACACATTGCCTGCTGGACACAGGACAATGCATGGTAATCATAAATCATCACAGGGCAGTTCTAAACTTGCCATGCACACACTACACAGGCTCAACTTCAAATAAAATATTTTTCTTAGAATTATATCACTGTTTGGCACTGTTGGTTGAGGCTCTGGCAGTTCAGATATTCCCACTACTTTGCCACATGTTCATCTTCTTGCCTGTATCTGTCACTGGTGGCCACAGCCTCTCTCCTCTGATACTCTACTACAGACAGTGACCTGCATAGCTCTGGAGGGAGCATACATTACATTTCAGCTACCCTGGAGAATAGGAGGGGACCTGGGCATGCATTTCAGTGTCCTGGCTTTCCATTTAACTTGTGCTCAGAGTTATGACCCGCAGTTTGGTTTGTTTTGCTATGAATTATGCTTTAAACTAAATCTTGATCGTAAACTAACCCAGCAATACATCTTTAGCTCAGAGATTCCTTGCACTTTTTTTTCTGCTTTGTTCTTTCTTTTTTTTTCTTTCTCCTTTCCTCAGATATGAGCAATTGAATACCCATCCTAGGATGGCTAAATCCAGAGGGTCTATACTGTAATGATCACAGAAAAGACATAGCCTATTTGGTAAATGAAGCAGCTTATAAGGAATGCAATTTAATTGACTGCAGCCTGATTTATAAATTAAAGAAACACAGACATACATAATACATGTAACAACAGATGGCATAATTCATTCCACCTAATTTAAGCTTCCAAGTTAAAAGGCACTAGGGAGGGAGTTTAGAGTGCTAGAGTCTGTGGGGTGAGCAAAAGAGGTCCTGCCCCCTCAACTGCACCACGACCATCACCATATCCTTCCAGCAGCAACAGCATGGGACTGGCAGCCTTCTGCTCCCCAGGAAGTAGCACCTTTGCAGCCCAACCCACATCTTGCCCAGACCACAGCTCTCAGCTCTCTTTGGGAGGCAGGTACGAAATTTTAGTGGCTGTTCCTGTGTCCTCAAGTGCCCCTTAGGATGAGCAGGGCTAGCTCAGTCCCTAACCAGGGTACACAGGGAGAGCCAGCAGAATGAGAAGGTTAGCATGTGAGGAATGAGCTAATTTATGTGCTATGTTTTGTAGCAATGCAAAGCAAGTGGGTTAGACTGCTCCCTGAGCCTCAAATGAATTTTAAGCACACAGAGTCCATTCTTAATTTGATTTAGGCAAGCTAAAGCTGTCCCTGCACGCTCCCCTCACCCCCTCTCTCTAGCAGCTGTGATAGCAGAAGCAAGTCTTCCAAATAAATCAATGTAAATCAATATGATATCGTGCACAGTAGAATGGAATGATGCTTTATCTGCAGCTGTAACGAATTATGCTGATGGAGAATATGAGGTGATGGATTTTTAGTTCACTTAAGATTAATTGATGCCTTGATACTTAGACACTATGATATATAGCAGTAGATGTTAATAGGTCACTGAAAGACAAATCTCTTTTTAGCCTTTTGCCTACACAAGCTGCCAATGGAGTTCCACCTTAAAAACCAATGATAAAAAAAAAAACTCATTGGAGGAAGGATTTAAGGATTCAGCATTGCTTGTTGTCTGTACTTTGAAGTGAGTGCTACTCATTCAGACTGCAGATGCAGCATCCTGGAAGCTGTAGATGTTACTTGCATGAGCAATGCAAACAGGAGCTGATGGCTCATACATGCTGATAATGATGACTGACAAACTAAGGGGTGGCTTTGTGTTTGTTTTTAACATGATGTTGTGACTGGATGCCATGGTGATTGGAGGTATAAATAGACAGATGTTTTGGATAGAAGCATTGGCTCTTTCAAGCAAAAAAATGTCAGTTCATTTGAAGAATGCTCTGCGCTTCAGCTTAATCCTCTCACAGCACATTTATCTATCCATAAGAGCAAAATTTCATTTTTAATGAACCAGACTCATAATGCCAGAACCCCAGTATCTTTTAGGAGGAAAGTAGCTCCTAATAAAAGCCTTGAAAGAGAAAATTTCACTCAGAGTAGTTGGAACTGCAAGGCTTGGAGATTTGCTGACAGATCCTCGGGAAAGTGCTGCGTAGAGATATTACACTTGTCATTTTTCATCAGTAATGCCCTAAAGGGAAATTCCTTTTATTAGGCCTGTTCACAAAAGAGTTTATGTCCTGTCTAATGAAAAGAAAAAAGTGGATTTGTTTTTGTATTTTAATCCTTGTGTAGCTGTAAAGTTAAATTATATTAATTGTTTACTGTGTTTCTGAGAGTTGGAGTGCCTTTGGTAATTAATCACTCTGGAGTTGTTGCTGCTCTCTGTGTGATAACCATAGTATTTAGTATGTTGATGAGACCAGACACAGCCTTGTTCCCTGCCTTAGTGAATTCAGCGAGATGGTTAAAAAGCAAGACCTTGCAGTTTCCCCATCTGCCAGGTGTATGTAAAAACATGAGTGTAAATGTGGATAGGTAGGAAAAAGCTGGCTTTGGCCATGACTTGGCACAGTTGAGTTGTGGTGCAGGTCTGTCTTGGCTATGTGGATGAGCAAAGGCTGAGTCACATCACCAGGTGAGAGTCTGAAGGTGTCCTAGCACACCGAGCTGAGAAATTCCTATTGCTCTGTTTCTAATCCCCTTCTCTCAGCTTCAGTGAAGAAATTCACTTCATGCTGGACTCCACCAAAAGCATTGCTCACATCTGAACCAAAATCTTTGCTGTCCATCTGGTACCAATGCAGATCTGGGTTGGGGTTGTACTGCCAGTCATCATTGATGAGTTTGATGGGGACAGTCTTGTGCTTTCACACAGCTGCCATCACCCACCCTATGTGTTCTCCCTTGGGGGATAATCTGCCCTGAGTGTAAGGTCCAACCTGCTGCTTTCTTCATGGAGCAGTTCCCTCCTGCTGCACGTGCAACTGCGTGTGCACATGCGTGAGTGTGTGTGTGTTTGTGATGGATGGGGACGGACACAGCTGAGGGTTCATGCATATCCTGGCAGATGGTTTGCCCAGGCCCGAAGAAAATCAGCCTAACATTCCTCAGGCAGTCTAAATTTGGGCCAAAACAGCTGATGTGCTCTCGTGTGGACCCTATTGTCCATGTGAAAGAATCCTGCATTTCTTGTTCCTTAGGTGTGGCTAAATTGGCACTGGATCTAAGCCTGGAAAAGAGACGACTGAGGTGCAGGCTAATGACAAGATTGTGCATGCTGCAGGGATGCTCAGAGATTTTCTGGAGTTATGGGCACCAAATGAAACTGCAGAGGGTCTCCTTTGCTGAACAGTAAGACTGTTGTTGTGGTTTAACCCTAGGGGCCAGCTAAGCACCACACAGCTATTTGGTCACTCCCCACCCCCAGTTGGATGGGGGGAAAAGAATCGAAAGTGTAAGAGTGAGAAAACTTGTGGGGTGAAGTAACATTTTAATAATAATAATGTTAAGAATAATAATGTAATTGAAAGGAAAATAACAAAGAAAGGAAAATAAACCCTAAGAAGACAAGTGTTGCAAATGAAAACAATTGCTCAACACCAATCAAACAGTGCCCAGCCAGTTCCCAGGCAGTGGCCCCCCTGTCAACCTTCCCCCAGCTTTATACGCTGAGCATGATACCACATGGGATATCCCTTGGGTTAGCTGGGGTCCACTGTCCTGGCTTTGTCCCCTCTAACTTCTCATGCACCCCCAATCTACTTGCGGGTAGCATGGGGTGGGAGGTAGAAAAGGCCTTGATACTGTGTTAGCACTGCTCAGCAGTAACAAAAATGTCCTGTATTATCAAAGTGGTTTTCAGCACAAATCAAAAATGTAGCCCCATACTAGCTACAACCAAGAAAATTAATGCTGTCCCAGCCAAAACCAGCACAGCTATGAAGCCTGTCACCCGAAGACACCTCAGATGCTGAAATTTTTATGGCTCATCAACTGGACGAGTTCTTGAAATAAAACATGAAGATCCATTATAAGGCGAGACACTGCATTTAAGTGAGAAAGTCCTCGACCTAGCAACCTATAAAGATTGGCAGAGTATTCTGGCAAAGTATTGCTATATGTTGTCTTTAAATTCTCCCTAGGCACTCACTCGCAGATGGCCACTGTGAGGGAACAGAGAGTGAATTAGATGTATTTCTTATGTGCCCTGGTACAAGTGGTCATTTTCTTCTCATGTGATGACCTTGCCTAGCTGCTCTATCTGTTGCCTGTAATCTGACCATGGACAGGAAGTAATGAAGGCAGAAACCGTCTTGCTGTTTGTATTTATAAAATTAAGGATTTGAGTAAATGTTCAGGGCTCCTAGGTGTGTCAAAATACACATAAAAATGTTGAGAAAAATTGTAAGTAGCTAAGTGTTGCAGCACACGTGTTCTTTTGTGGTTGGTACTCACACAGTGGTGCCAATTCCATTTCTATTCTAATAACTTTTGAATATATAGTATGCTGTGATCCCATATGCAGAAACAGTGTTATGAAGAATTATAAACATAAAACATAGTTTAAACAGAAAGCAGAGCATATTCCTTTGCTAAAGAAGTATTTTATAACCTGCACAACTTAAAATTTTCCTAAGACAGATATCCTGAAAGCTGCTACTGGTTGAAAAATGGGAAGGCCTTTGCCTTTGCCTTTGTAAAGCTGATTTATGCCAGAGGTTACTCCCTGGGTCAGAGGGGATGTTTTACTGGCACATCTGGGGTAAGAACTAGAGAATGTAATTGTGAGAATGCAGTTTGTCCTTGTCAGGGCATTTTTCACTTGTTGCACTGAGAACACAGTTCTTCCAAATGGTGTTAAAACACGTGATCAGGTAAAACATCTGCAGGTGTGTAAAACCATTTAGCAGTCCAGAAAAATTAAGCACAATGTCTGGTATTATCCTAGTGTGCCACCTTGTCAGTCACTATGTGTACCACCAATTCAACATCCAAGACAAAGTATTCTCATAGGAGCTGGCTATCATGAGACTCCAGATGGCCCTTCCTCCTTCTTGCAGCACATAACCTAAATACGTAACAACTCATTCACCATCACGCTGAAAATCTGTTACTAGAATGACACAATGAAATGAACTGCTGGAGAAACAAAAGACAGTTTGGGAACTTTGGCATAATGCTCCCCTCTGAATTTCAAGCTTAAAAAAAAAAAAAATGTTTTATTTCAGCACACCCGATGGTACGAAATAAGTAATCCACAGGAGGATATGCTCTTTACACCTGAAAAATAACAGTGGCTATTGCCCAGGAACAAAATTTGCTCTTGAGCAAAAAGAGTCTACCAGCCTGCACTCCTGACGTAAAGTCATCTTTATCCACCTAACTGTATTCAAATTGTGGCTTAAAGAGCGAGGTAAGATTCAGATTTTTTGACTGATAAAATACGGGGAAAAGGCTGAAGATTTTTTTAAAAAGCAAACCTGAAAAAAGTACAGTGATCAGTGCCTGCCGTCGCAGGTACACACGTGTCATTTGTGTGCCTCAGGGTAAAAGGGAACCAGAAGTGTTTTCAATTTACTGTATTTGATTTCACTTCTGAGGTTAACAATCTGTTCAGGGACTCAAACTGTGATGGTGGAAATATGTCTGATTCTGAATGGTTTTGCATTCATGAAGGATTCAGCAAAGAGAGCAATACAATGCTCATCCTAGCGGTCTATTCACAATATCCTGCTACAATTACCTGCTTGGCACAGGATTGCAAATGCAGTAATTCTTGAGGTAAAATGTTTCTGAATCATAATGCATACCCATTTGGGCCTAAATGCGGAATTCCTCAATGTAATTTGGCATCAGGTGAGTGAATACTGACAAGGCGTAAGATAAACTCAAGAATCTTTATGGGTGGTGTGGTGCTGAACAATCTTTCTATAAATCATGAAAAATAAATGATAAACTGGTTGAATAAGGATTCTGGTGAATGTTGATGCATCTGCTGAGGGAGCTCAGGTAACATTTTTTCCTCAAGTCTTGTCCTCTGAGAAAGGAATTTTTTGGCTGTGAATAGTGTCGTGAAGTCTTTGAATGTGTGGTGAAGTCTTTGTGTGTACATTTTTTAGCTCTTTTGAGAACCAGATGGATAGGCAGAATTTGACATTAGTAGGCTTTCTTTATGTGTGACATCCAAGTTTGAATCAACAGTTCCATAATCAAGAAGTGACTACAGGAATTAGGGCATATTTTGTAGCCCTTTTTCTCTCACGGCTAAATAACAGCTAAATAACTGTGAGCCATTCAAATCTGTTTCTGTGAGGTATAAAAATATGATTCCATTTGACCTCATTAATGAGGTGCTGAGAGCCACACTCCACAGTAACCAACAGCTCCATTTTTCCAGGCAGTAAATCAGCACTACTTGGTTAATTTTATTGGGCTCAAGGTAATTTACCCTAACTGAGGACATCATCCAGCAAACTCAGATTCCCACAGTGTATGGATTGCTTCATTCATCACAGAATCACAGCTGTCTCCAGCTGGCAGAGAGCACCTATTGAGCTCCTTAACACTGCACAATAAAGCAGAGTAAAGCAGGAAATGACTAAGAACACGAGGTCCTTGTGGGACTGTAGGGTGCATGTATGTTTTCTGAACATTGAATGGAGTCTGGCCAGGGTACTCGTGATTCAGTGACTGCTCTTGGGGATGGAGGAAAACAGTTTAAATTCTCTGTAGGATCTTAAGTTATATAGCGCAAGATGTCCCTGCCCACGGCAGGGGGGTTGGAACCAGATGATCTGAAGGTCCTTTCCACCCCTAACTATTCTATGATTCTATGATTCTATGATGCAATGGTGTATCTAACCATTAATTACAAGTTAATGTATAATCACAGGACATCATAGGTCCTGTGTTAGTCCACTTTTTGAAATCTGACAGAAATTAAGCATAGAATATTAGAGATTTTTAAATACATTATTTTCTGCCACTTATAAACCTGAAATGAAAGATATTGTTGAAACTCCAGCAGAAAGAGGCACACATTTCTCATGGGGCTTTTTGTTCTCTTGGAGCTTTTACATGGTTTTCTTGGTGACTGTTACTTAGTAATACTCAGTAGAGAAAAAAGGAGTAATACAAAATTGATATAATTATCAATATTTTCTAGTGAATGAGGGTATTTCTACTTTAGACAATAAATATTTCTACTTCTAGCCCTATAGTGTCACTCCTGCTTTAAAGACGAGCAGCACTACCCTGAAGGAGAAAGCCTTAATGAAATTTAGAAACCTTTGTGTATACCACCTAAATATCTGTGGGAATATATTTATATGAACGTTGGCCAACCAGAAGTTTGCCTTTTTTTCTCACTCTGATTAAGTTCCAGAAACCAGATCTTAATAGAGCTGTCTACATTTCTGTACCCAATCTCACCTTTCCAGGACAGCTGGTACCCGCTGCTTGGTACATTGGTAGTAACAGAAAGATACTACGTGGATTGTAGGGACCCTAAGTAGGCAGTAATGTGCAAGATGAGCCTCTTCATATTGGTTTCATAGAATACATATGGGTTAACCAGTAGGAGGCTAATTAAGTGAAGGCGAAGGGGTTAGAGCTATGAGGAGGAAAAAACTTTTCTTTCTTTCCCTCAGTTTAAAAAAAAAAAAAAGCATAATTTTTGAGTTTTAAAGGCTGAGATTTTCAAGCAGAAGAAGGTGAATCCTCAGAAAGGGCATAACACATATCCACCTGTAGAGTTTCCTACTAGGCAGTTCTTGGGTCAAAGAATGAAGAGATGAAGCTGCTGATATCTATGAAATCAAGCTTGTCAAAGGAATGTCTAAAAGAACTTTACAGACAATAGTAGAAGGGGAGACAGCGAGTAAGGAATAATGCCATGAAAATAATCCATTAACAAAGTACTATGTGGCACACAGCATCTGTGACCTTGGCATATCCCCAGAAAGCTTAACAACAAATCTTATGTTCTTAAGCCTAATAACACCTGTAGGCGGCTAGCCCTCAAGGGGCAAATATATTCTAAGCTCCTGGGACTCCATCACAAAAAGGAAGAGAGGATCTTGCTGCACTTGTAGGTAGGAGTCTCGGCCTGTGCAGCAGATGATTGTGGGACACATTCTCAAACAAGTACTAAGCCATTCACTTATTACCAATTCTGCTAATTAAAACACAGCTGTATCAATCCAAATATGGCAAATCTGTTATATGATTGTGCTTTAGGTTTCTTTGGCCTGGAGATAAATAATGCTTTTCTGACTTTTTATTTTGTTTCTGATTCTTCCTTCTATACAGTGGCTGCTCTGGATACTAACTTCCCTGTTACATTTTGACCAAACACGTTAACTTATGCCTTACCTGCGAAACTCTGGGGGCACTACAGTCATCAGGTTTTTGTTGGGGGAGGGCAGACTAGGGAAATCCTAACACAGATACCCAGCTCTTCCTATCTCTCCCTGTTTTGGAATGAAGTCTTACAGTACTGCTCAGGGCTCTGGTTTTTGGTATGATGTCTGAAGGTGGCTCTAAGGGTTGTGATATGCAGTCCAGTTAAAGATTTAGTCCTGGGTATAGAAAGCATGGCTCTTATGACAACATACCAAACATTGTCTTCCATAGTGTTGTATATTGTACATATTTTGCTTGGATATTATTTATTATGTTACACTCTGTTCCTAATGGACTGGAAACACTTTAGGGTAGAATAATTTTTCCTGTTCCTATCCGTTATTTAGTACAATGAAGCCTTTACTTTTATGGCAGCTTTGGAATATGCTAAAATATCAGTAACATCAAAATCAAGATGACACTCTTGTGTTCACTTTCCCTGCTAATGTGCAATAGGTACTATGTTATCAACCTGTCCTAACTACCTAACTGTTGTTTTCTGCCTTGGAGAAAGCCCCTTCAAATTTACAGCCTTCAGACATGCCCCAGATAAAATCATGCAGTACTCATCACAGGCCACACAGCAACATTAAAGTGACAGGATGTGATGATAGCCAATTAAATACCAATCATTTTTATTGAGGGAGATTATAGTGATTAATGCTGAATTGGATAGGAAAAGCATCTGTACCCAGCTATGAAGTGCCCAGAGTTAATTTTCTATTAACAGGAACTCCACTGTGATTTCTCAGCCTGGACTGTAATTTCATCTGCTCGTTGTGGGTGTAAAAGTTGAGTTCTGACCCTGATTGCTGGGATAGGAGTTCCCTGCTGGCTTGCCTTCTGCATCCCTTTCTCAAATGTGACATTCTCATTTGAGATCTCCCAGTTAGGGGCTGTTCAGATACATTATTGAATTTAATAAAAGTGTAAAAAGACAGGTAAGACAGGGACATGAAAGTGAGGAAAAAGTATATCCTGTGTTTTCTAGCTCTCTGGTAGCTGTTAGTGGGAATGGAAATGACCACCAGTTGCTTAGCAATTAACCAGTACTCCAGACAGACAGATTTTACAGCTCACAAATTCTGTTAAAGCAGACCTAGGCTGGTCTTAAGACATTGCCATCGAAGATTTCATGCAGCAAGTGGAACCTCAGCACTTCAACTGCTACTCCTTGACCCCAGCTCCAGTGCTCCTGCAGACAGCCACCAGCATGGCTACACATGTGAGAGATGTGGCAAAGATTTCCAATCACTATTTATTATTATTTTTACACTGCAGCAAAAAGCTGAACTTACGCAAAAAGTCTGATAGATATATAGGTAAGTTGGATTGGCTGATTGATTTTGGTAAGAAAGGTAGGCATAGTAACTGTATAAATATATGTTAAACAAAACTGCTCAACAACAATACAAATGTATAGTATTTCTCTGCTTTCTTTGGCAGCCACAGGCTGTGACCTTTTACTTAGAGTCAACATTTTTTTAGTCAAAACCTTCATTGGGCCCCTAGATGGCCTTACAGGTGATGCATCCGTAAAACTGTTTCAAGAGAAGAAGACTTACTGTTCATTAGCTTTTATACCATGATAATGCCCAGAAGAAACTCAACTAAGGAATACGGGCTCACTGTGCTTTCTTAACATTGATAAAACTTTAACTAGGTATATCTCAACACATTTCAATTCTGTATGTAAATAGCTGTAAAACTGAATTACAGAGGAGGAAGAACAGTTTAGGGGATCAGTTACAAGCTTTTGAAATCTTTGTTCCTTTTTTTAACTCCAGTTTTCACTATGGTCAATAGTGGAGTAAAAAACATTATTGCTATTATTGTGGTTCATCACTCTGAAAAACTCTATAGTGGTCTCATTTCTTTAACTTGTGAATGTGCTTCAGTACCTCAGCATTCATCAGAAGGTGGGCATTCATCAATGTGGTCACTCACAGCAGAGACCTGAAAGATCTGACAGCCAAACCACATTACTGGATCAATTAGATGAAATTTGCCACATTGGCTAGTTTTTATGGTTATAATTTGATCTTTTCTACCAGCCCTAAATTCTCTTTGAAGGAAAATGTCTTTTTAGACAAGAAATTATAGCTTGCAGAACACATCTGCTGGTAAGTTGATTAATTAAAGGCTACATTCCCTGAAAGCAACTTTATGTCGGTCAGTCTGGAAATGAGAATATAGAAAGTATGGCTGAAAAGCTGGGGGGGAAGTGGAAGTAATTAATGGTAGTAAAGGTTTCTGAAAGGCCTGGACTTACATGGACAAGCCATGGTTTAGCAATAGGCCAAAAAAAGTCAGAGGATTATCATTCTCCTTCCCTGGCAGTGTTCAAGGCCAGGTTGGACAAGAGCCTTGGGAGACATGGTCTAGTCAGAGGTGTCCCTGCGCTTGGGAGGGGTTTGGAACTTGATGATCTTAAGGCCCTTTCCAACCCTAACCATTCTATGATATTATGATTCTACGATTCTACGATTCTATGATTCTTAGTAACCTGAGGAAGCTCAGTTCATTAACCCACAAACACTTTAAAAGCTGTCCTGGGTGTACAAGCACGTTAGACTTGGTGTGATTTTCGCCTGTGGACTGCTTGTCAGATAGAAATACAGAAGACCAAAGAGCCACTTCAGCAGGTTTATTACTTCCGTGCTTACTAAGTGTAATGTTCCTTGGGTCTAGTTGAAAGCCCTAAGTCAGAGGTTTTAAATCTCGCTCCTTGCACTGGGCTTTCTGAGGTAACCCATGGGGCCTGCTCACTGGTTTTCACAGAGGAGCCATGGGAAACAGAGTGCCTCTCTCATGTCCCCTGTCTGAAAGTGGAAGCAGCATGGAGAGCTCTAAGCCTCACAGTTGCACCTCCAGGGGAATAAGTCACCCAGGTGGTGGCATCTTCTACCCCTGCCTATTGATGTGCCAGACTCCAAACCCTTCTTTGCATCTCTACGAGTTTCCAGGGTTGGTTTAAAAGGAACCTAAAGAAGCCAACTAAAATTACACTTGTCATGCAAGTCATGTGGATCTGTCTTTCATAATCTATTAGACAACACATAGAATCATAGGACCATGGAATGGATCACTAAGTATGATGCTAACACAACCAATGCTACTACCATGTTTGTGTCTTTAATGGCATGCTTGGCTAGTTGTTCAGGAATAGGCCTTTTTCACCAGATATCTTAATAATTATAATATAAAAAATGCTAGAGGATTTATGACTCATGAGGTCAATAACAGTTGCAATCACTGGTTCAGACATTTCCAGGCTGTTGCTGAAGGGCTAAGTGCAGCTAAAGCCACAAAGCTGAGGATGTATGTAGCTGTATTGTGATGAACCAAAGATCTAAATGTTCTCTTAAACTTTTCCTTTGTGGTGGGTTAATTTGTTTCTTTCTGTCTGTAGTGTAATTAGGTGGGATATATCAGTCTGGACACATGTATTTCAGGTTTAAATCAGGCTTAAATCAGGCCAGTTCTTGGCAGGTTTAAATATAACTAAAATAAATAACAACACAAAGAACCACAGATATTTTTGGATCAGTTTGGTTGAACTAACATGGTTTTACATGTGGAAACCCACCATACACACCTCCTCACCTGTCAGGGGATACCCATGCTGCTTTGTGAGGAGAAGAGCACAACCACAGCCTACCTGAGGGATTCAGACTTACAGCAATAAAACAGTTCATAGATTTTCCGCTTCAATGCCTTATTTGTCATTGAATTATTTGAGCAGGAAAATGCCTGGAAAGGCTGTTTTTTATTCAACTTTATAGCATGGTGCTTGGCCTCAGCCATTACCAGGACCCAAGAACTTTCTTAAAAAAGGTAAAATCTTAGTTTAGTGACTTGACCTCCTTTCAGCTTGTTTAAGAAAGACATAATCACAAAAGAATTGTGCTGGTTCAGAGCAAGCACTTGAATAAAATCTACTAGTATAGAAACAATGGTTCTATTCTACTTAGATAAAACAATAATTTAATGCATTTAAAACACTATAATTAAAATAGTAGGAATAAGGTTGCAACCTTATTGAAATAGGCTGTTGTGGATTTCTGTGCTATAGAAACAAATGTTTATTTCGGTTATGGGAAAGAAACCCTATGAATTAATTTCTATATAAATTAAATGTTTTTGAACACATAGTCTATGGTGGAAAATGAGTTGAAAATAGTTTTATAAGGGTTTATCCTCTGATGCAGAATTAAGTCTGCAGCTTAATGCTCAAGTGTAAAAGCTTGCTGTTCAGAGGAATTGTTATAGGCTGTCCCATAGCACAAGGCGCAGCCATGAGCTTCGGAAAAGTCATTAACATAAAGACAGTGGAAATACTAAACTGGGAGGCTCTTATCTCCTGATTTTCTTTCCCCTCTTTCTGATGGAGGAAAAAGTGACATTAATGCAATATAAGAGAACAAATTAAAAAGGGCCAGACTGAGAAAAAACTAGTTCCAGATGGTCTAGTAACATTAATTCGCTCCCTTGTATACTTGGCTCCCTTTAAATGGAGAACTCAGCATTACTTCTGAGCATAACATAAGTGTTACGCTGTGACCATTCTGTGTCTTGTCTTTGTGTGTGCACATGGAGGGGGCACATAGTTAACATTTTGGAAGCAGCATGAGACTGCAATTTTTTAAGTTTTTTTGGCAGCCGACACATTGCCTTTTAAGTAGAATTTTTTGCATTCAATCTGTTGGATTAACGTAACTAAAATGGTGGTCATAGGTCAGAAAAACGTTGTCTCTCTGTCGTTATTTCTTTGTTGGCTCACCCTTTGACAGTATTATATTCCACTGTCTGCCAGCTGGATGACAGAGTGCCTGACTGAGCTTTATTATGTTGCCCTCTGTGGTGGACACAACAACTTGTCATAAGTAAAGTATCCATGATGTCATAGTTTTTTCCTTTGGTGTACGTACAGCACAGAAAATAAAAGCTGTAAACCAGCTCTTTGTCTGTGCAAATTTCCTTGCTCCTGCTGGTGGCTTACATTCTTACGTTTATTATTTTTCCCTCCATTAAATGTTTATACTCTGCTAAATAACAAAAAATTAAATCATATCCTTTCCTTAAACCAACCTTATGCTCTATTTTATGGGTCTTGATATTCAGGTATAAGGTTTCTTTGGAAGCTTTGAACTAACATGGTTCTTTCTGCTTATTTAGCTGAAATACCCTCAAAATCATGTCATGTCTCACAATAATACTGGATGGAAAACTGCATATCTGAATATACTAGAAAATAAAATGTTGCTTCCAGTGACTCTTTTTTTATGTTTTGGGGTTTTTTGTTTGTTTGTTTTTTGGGTTTTTTTGTTTGTTTGGCTGTGGGTTTGGGGGTTTGGCTCTGAAGCAGGATCCATTAAAAAAATATATTCCCAATACATAGGTTTGTTTTGTTTGGGTTTTTATTTAATCTTTGACATTCCATTTTCACCTTTATCCACAACAAATAACTTTGCTCTGATTTCATTGAAAACAGGGCAAACTTTTATGAATATTCAGGAAAAAATGAAAGTATTTTTCCACCTAAAGTGCTCACAATGCTACACATAATGTTGATAGTTTTGCCTGAGTTCAGTCATGCTTGTATCTTAATATGTGCCTCTCCTTTTTTTTAGCTGCATGAAGTGAATTTTAATTAGTTGTAGCTAGGATGGAAATGACAACAGTATGTCAAAATCTTCAGCTTGTTTTACATCAAGCAAGCTATTCTGTTCTGCTTCTTGTACAATCACTTGTCTTTACACAAAAGATAGAAAAAGTTGGTCTGGGTTTAGTGCTGTTTGACTACCACTTGGCATGCCCATTCAATTACTGCACAAAGCAGACAACAATGCAGACTTGAGCCCTGAGCCCTGTGTTAACTTGGCCGCACAAATGGGTCTCCAAGTTTTAAAACAGCGGAACAAAAGAGCCACCATGGAGTGACTGGGATTTATTTGGGTGCTGGAGTGCACAGCTGCTGCAGGGAGGAGGGCGGGAGACAGCACACATCATCAGGTCTCGCCTGTGCTTGGCACAGGTCCCAGCTGTGCGGGAAGGACCTGAGCAGCTGCGCAACCTTTGTGCTCCTCCATTTCCTCAGGGCCGACCTAATACCTGAGCACAAACGGGATCAGTCCCACAGCAGAGCCACTCAGCACAGGGTTTGCTAGGCTGCAGCAGAGCTCTGGTTAAGTGCCATCTCCTGTCACACCAACCTCCAAATGTGTTCAGTCCTCCTGCAGGCAGATCTGTGGTCGTTTTGCATTACTGCAGCAGGGCAAAGGGGTAGAGGTTATGTGAGGAGTGGACTCCCAGCTTTTCAGTGAGTTATTACTTCGTCACCACAACTCGAATGCTCAGCACTGTGTTTCAAAGTGGAAAAAATCCCTTTGATTGCTTTGCTATCCTCAACAATACAGGGGTGACCTAACCTCCAGCGAGGGTGATCTCGTGCTTCCTACACCGCTGATTATCCCAGACTGCTCGTGTTTGCTAATGAGCTAAGAAGCCTTTTAAGAAGGCAGAGTAGCACTGGGGAAATTACAGATGAAAACATCGCACAGGCAATATTAACACAGAAGAGCGAACACTTAACTGTGACTGTTTTAGAAATGACCAATTGTGGTGGAAATGTGCCTACTTTCAAGGAGTAGTCAGTGCAGCATGTGAATTAAGATAGGCAGAATGAAAATAATTGTCTTCCAAGTCAAGAAGCCATTCACATGTTCAGTAGGATAGCTTTAGCAAAGAGCTAGCAAATTGCTGATTTTTTTAAAATTTTTTTTTAATATCATCAGGCAGTTTTCTAATAGCTGATTTTATTCACTTGCCCATTTCTCATGCAGCAACAGATGGGGAAGCTGGTGCAGTACATCCAGCTTCTACACCAGTGGCCTTCACCCTTAAGACAAAATGGTATAGTGATACAAGTTCATTAACCTGATTTTTCTTTTTGTCAAAAAAGATTTTTCTTTTTGACAAAAGGTCCAAGACACTTTCTTTTCTTCTCCTTCAACTTACACTTCTGATAAAATCTCCATGCCTTTAGGACAGGAATGGTTTAACACTATAATAATGTAAAGGTCACAATCACAGCAATTTATTTATTAAATTTAAGAGGAATCTTGGTTTTTAGAAATGCTCTTAGTGACATAGTCTTATAAAATTAATAGAAGCATCTGAAACAGTCAGGACCATCATGTCCTTAAGGCATTTGCTCATACTATTAGGTTACTGCTTTTGAAAATGTACTCATGCTGAGTGTGTTAAAGCATGACAAATACAGTATATAATCTTGTATATAAGTCTTCCAAACAGCATAAAGCAAATCCAGGTTATTCTTGAACTTCCCATGTAGCCTGAACAGATGAACTCAGAGCTACCCACTGGGACTGTGAGTTAACAGAAAACTTAAGTCTTAAGCATGTAAATATATACTCAAAACCTCACTGAGCTAGGTCCTGAAAGCATTATGTCAGCTATTCCAGAGAATAACACTTAGTTAGGAGGCTGACATACGCATTTTGGTCCATTACTGTTTTCAAAGAACAATGCCCTGCTTTGTGACACTGTACCAGAAAGCCTTACTGAATCACCACTGTAAGAAACTAACATCTTAGTGACAGGTTGATCAACAACTCAGTAGTAAAGTCTGGTCTAAGTTGCAAACTGTGAGACACACAAAAAATCTTAAAAATGCTTGAGGGCGTGAGTAATGCAACCCAGCAGGCTGCCCCAAGGTCATGGCAACTCCACCACCTGCATCAGAAAAGGCCCTGAGCAACCTGATATAGCTTTGAAATTAGACCTTCTGTGGGCAGGAGGCTGTACGAGATGATGGTTCTGTGGTTCTCTATTTGAAATCCAGTTAATGACACTACCTTTTCTATTTACTATTCTTGTTACTTTCAGAATTGCTGCTTGCATCTCAGACTAGTGTAGTACATTTTGCAAAATGAACATATACACAATTTATGTGGTTGGACTGAACTTTATATGCTTAATGCAGAATCTTATGACTAACAGTGAAGTAAATGTCGTTATGATGCACATTTCCTACATTGTCTACTGAGAGGAACACAGCCACGCACTCACCTCAAGTCTGCTAAAATTTGGTTAAATGATGGCACTGAGCATCCTTAAGTGAAATCTACATGTGTGCTTCTGTGTATGAATGCATAGATGTGCATGCACCCATACTCCACTTGAACTTTACAAGCTCTAGTTAATATTCACAGTGGCCCTGTGACTTGTTAAGGAAAAACTGAGGCATAGAAAAATGATTTTTTCTAAATAAACCAGAAAACAAATAGCAGAATGAGTGGAATACACTTTACACTTACTTACCGTAACAGCTATCTAATAGCCTTTCATACATACCTAATGTGAAGGCACATGTGACGCCTTCTGAATCACAGGACTGTATTGTCCAGTCATACCTCTAAGGTCCACAAAGCTTAAACAATCGAACATGATGGACTGGAGCACAGTCTCTGTAGTGACAGGGGATCCTGAGACACTGCCTCTTTATAGCTGTGTCAGCTTCTGTGCTTAAGAAGATAAACTGCTGAGCGAGGCGTTTTCTTCTGTGCCAGGCTGAGGCTTTTTGTGGCTTTTGCACATTTGTTTCCTCTCTCAAGAACATTGTAAAAAGTAAATTGGACTCTTTGTTGGTACACTTGTCTGTGTACTTCTTTTAGAAGCAAAATTGTAAGTCCCAAGCAAGTCAAGTTATAAATTGTCAAGCTGAAAATAGACACTGATTTGGTTTCCTTCCTATTTGTGCTAAGTGAAAAGCATCAACATGAATTAAAGAATTGTTAATGGATATTCCTGGCTAGTGACTGGTTATGGCCTTCTTAATCCTCATCATTTTAGTAGCTGAGCTGTGCCTAGCTGGTCTTCTGGACTTTCATTCATAGTCAAAATAGAAAATGGCAATCCTTCTTTCCTCTCCTCTATGTACTTAATGCAGCTCACAAAGTAACAGCCTGTAATGAGAAGGCTCCCATGAAAGACAAGTTAATGTGGTATCTTCACCTTTGACTTAAACTGATTTTATGCTCTAGTCTGTAATGTACTGATTCATTTTTAATTTCTGAAAATCTTAAGTAATACAGGATGTCTTTCTGCCTGCTTATTATTCCTTGTTCCTCTCTCCCAACAGATGGATGAGGCATTGTACGCTGCCCTCAGAAAGAGGCTGGAGTCTTTCCACAAGCACCAGACTCTCTGACAGGGACTCAGTATTCAAAGAGTACTTAAGGATGTTGCTGCAGGCCTTCTGGAAGCCTCCCAGACTTTCTGCAGGGTTTTTTTTGTTGCCCTACCTTTTCCAACATGAGCAGTAGAGTCTGTGCATGTCTTGCTTGTGTTCTTGGATTTACCCTGATGACTATGGATTTGGGTAGGTTCTTTTCTGAGACCTATCGTCAACACAAAAGAGATTGAAAGTTTATTTGAGGGCATGGGATGACAAAAACAAAACTGGGAGATAGCCCAGACCACCGCACAGTGCACTCACTACTCTGTGGTTACTGCCCACAACAGGTTCTTTGGTACTGGGTAGCTCAGGCTTGCTCATCCTTTGGTTACCCACCTCATACTCCTCTCTAATACAGACCTTGTTTCACAGCATCAAGAGTCTTCCAAGAGAACTAAAAGGGAAGTGCAAGCAAAGGGGAAGACACCACATGTCTAGGTGCACCAGAGGCACTGGAATATTAGTTTCCACATATCAGATGCCTGGCTCAGCCCCATTTCCTGAGGCAGAATGAGAAACTTCACTTCCTCCCTATGGGAAGAACAGAACAGGCTCACTGAAAAGAATAAATTGAATTACACAAGCTGTAGTTATTTCAATTCTTCACTGGTTCACTAGTGTGATTGTTAAGCTGTAAATGACTAGGCTGGCTGCTTGACTTCCTACCATTCTGAAATAATTTAAAGGAAGATTCATTTTATCAGTTGTCCCTACAGTACCATGTAAAAAAGTGCCACATAGTGTTTGTTAAATTAACTAACTGCTGCTGAAATGTCAGACAATGAGGAGAAGAACAAAATAAATGTCAGGTCTAATTATTATTGCTGATTTATTTCACATCTGCTTGCAGGAGCCATACTCCGAAGTGGATCCTTTTAAGTGCTGAACGCTGGATGAAAGAGTTGGCATAGCCCCTAGTGAAAGTCATGTCAGAGTAAACTACGTATGTACATTGAGCACTAAGCAGTCTCCTGCTAGAGATTCTTGCTGGTCCCTTCAGGTAGCGTCAACTAACTGGGAATGCTTGTTGCTTGCATGTGACCTTTGAATTACAAAGACATGCTAACAAAACATTAAGTCTTTAGCGGTTGATGGCTATTTGTATCTGGCCCCAAAGATGGTGAGAAAATGGCTTTTTTGAATGGTTTGCCTCTCAAGTGGGTGCATTGTATCAAATACTGAAATGCAGTTCTCATTACAGCATTTGAATTATGCTCTCTGTAAATCAGCAGATTTACAGCTTTTCTTTCTCTTTGTTCACATACATAAACTGTACCAGCAGTGGAAGCTGGCAAAGAAGGGGCTAGGAAGAGCTGGCTATTTCTCTATGTGTAGGACATTTTACAATCTGGCAGCTATTCACCTGATTCAAGCAATTGTTCGAACTCTGTTTCTGAGGCAAGATAATAGATTGGTATGTTACAGAATTGCCAGATCTTACCTGGTAGCAGCAACTTTGTTATGTGTAGGGATCACAAACAACAACTTACACATAAACTCTACAGACACCATCACACCCTCCAGTTAACTTTGTCCTGCTCTTCAACCAAGAAATCTGCAGGGGAGTGTTGGACATTGTTTAATCAAAGAATAACCAATGTTTCTGATTGGAAAACCAGAATGACCGAGTTGCTCCTGCATCAGTAATTGCACACGTAATTGGAATTTTTGCACTGAAGCTTTATTAAGCATCATTTTTTTAAAAAAAGATTCATGGGGGGAACTTCTTTCACCACTAGAGGGACGAACTGAAAGTTAGAAAGTCACAATGCACAGTGGGAAGTGTGCCAGGAAGTAAACAAGTTTCAAGCCTCACTTAACTTGCAGGCTTCAAGAGCCTGAAGTGGAGACACATACTGAAGTATAAAGTTCTTGAGCTATTTATTTCAGATGATGCTGGAACTGGAGAAAAATATTTTGTAATTTATTTGATTCTGCTAATCCTTTGTGGAGATTACATTTTCCAGTGACATTACACCATGTAACATCATTGCCGCTTTAGGGAGACAAATCAAGTTCTCGAAGCACAAAGTTTTTTAGCCACTGAGAAGCTATGCTTCTACCTTGGTAAAGTTTTCTTTACCTGGCAAGTTAAAGCTGCAAAAATATGATTCAAAGATCACAAGGGAAACCCCACTGAAACAAGTGAACTAGTGCCAACCAACACACATAACAAAGAAATGGAAAACTGCATCATGCGATAGACACAAACTTAAACTTTGCTGCCAACGATTGGAGTGCTCAGATGACTGGGCCTAGACCATTCTCTGCAAAGATGGCATGAATATTTGCTACTGCCTGCCTTCCATTTCATCCACCACAGAATTCTCACCTACAGGGATAATATTTACCTCCATTTTCAGGATTAAAAAAAAAAAAAAAAAAAAGAAGTATATTATCAAAAGAGCAATATTTTGCAAGGTTGATCAATTCTTTTGTTCCTTCAATATTCACACATATCACAGAATCACAGGATCCTGCTCAAACTGTTGGGGACCTGGGGAGCTGTCCAGTCACTCCCCTGCAGTGAGCAGGCTCTGCCATGGGCTCAGGATAGCTCAGGGCTTTACCCAGCTGGGCCTTGAAACCCCACAGGCTGGAGAAGGCCCAAATTCCCTTTGCCCTGTCTCTACTGCAGGGCTGTCCTGCGGCAAAGCCTTTTCCTTAGCTCCAGACTTATCCTGTCAGGCTTTAGCTTGTGCCTCTGCCTCTCGCACCCCACTCCCCCTCCCCACTGCTGTGAAATGTCCAGCTGAGTCTCCTCCATCCCTTCCTGTTGCTGCCAGGGATATGCTGCTGGGTGCCACCAAAGCTGTCCCTTCTCCAAGCTAGACCAGCCCTGGTCCCACAGACCTTCTTTCCACCCCAAGGGCTCCAGTCCAGGACCATCCTGCTGCCTTAATTTGGCCATGTTTATCAATATCCTTTCTTTGTTGGAGGCCCAGCATAAGTGACCAGATGTAGTCAGATGAGCACTGAGTGGACAATCCCTGCCCTTCCCTGGACTGCTCACACACCATCATTGTCACTGCTGATCCTTGCTGCTGCCTGATCCCAGCCTGCATCCCTGCAAGGCTCTGCCTTCCAGCGCAGAGCTTAGCCTTTGCCCATGGCAGATTTCATTGCACCCGTCAGCCCCTTCCTTCTACCTAAGCAAGTCCCACTAGAACAGCAACTCTGCCCTTGTGTGTATTCAGTGATTCTGCCCCTAACACCTATTTATCCTCCATGTGCTTCTCAGAGTTCCTGATAAAAATGTTGGACTGCACTGACTCCAGGATAGACCTCATGGTACCTCATTTGTTACCCACCTCCAGGTGGAACCCAACCCCTTGAGCACAACCCTCAGTTCTCAAGTTTTTACCCATATTATTGTCCTCCAATGCAGGCTGTAACATCCCAATTTGGACAGAAGAATATTGAGAAAGCGTTGAACGTCTAAGGGCAAATATAAGGGTTGATCACGCACTAGTACCTCCATGCAGTGTGTGTGGAGTTGCATCCATTAAGTTTTACTACAGTGGTAACAGTACCCTGGCATGAGGGGAAAGCCCAAATTAAGAACATAAAGACTGTTCCTTAACCACCCCTCACTAAATAAGTTACTTATATTTCTAAGTCCCCACGAGACATAGCCTTCTAAGCACATTTGCAATCCAGGCCTGAGAGGAATGAACAATCTCTTATAGCACATACTCTACTGTTGAGTTCATGAGCTAAAAACTGCAACCACAACACATTACACAACTACCAAATCACAGGCTACCTTTCTTTAACTAGAAAGTCTAAGTCTTAATTTAAATGGATGGGTAAGTTTTCATATATTTAAGCCCCCCCAAATGAGTAAGTTGCTCAAACAGAACCATCACTGCTCACTTGCAAACATCCACAAAAGGGACCTTACAGCCTGCAGCACTGCTTCTAGACTGTTACGGTGTTCGCTGTATTCAGTGCTCAGCCTTTCCAAGAGCTCTTTCAAGAATAAATACTTTCCACTGGAGGAAACAACTGTTCTAAATGTTAAGTTAATCCTTTCAGGTTACTGTCCAACTATTTGTTTTAAATCTATGCACTGTCAGTACAGTAAAATATTTCCATGTATTTGAATTTTGACTCCAAGCATATCTAGAGAAGGTGGGGAAAAAAAAACCAACCACCTCCTCAGCTTTAATACAGAGCATATCGCCACAGCAAAAAAATATATTTGGTTTTAACTGTCACTTGTCTTGATTTAATGCATGGTGTTTCCTATGTTCAAACAATTCATTATAGACCAGAAAGTGTTTTAGTTAAATTAGCCTTCAGTAGGCTGTCCAGATTGTAGTGCTTGGGTTTTTTTCCATATATGATATGAAGCACTTTCCATGGCTTGACATAGGCGTGTTAAGTGTCCTGACTAGGGCTGTGCAGGACAAATTAAAACAAACATCCTTTCCACAGTCTTCATTTTCAATGTTCAGCAGCCTACATATACAGCAACTGTGATTTCACAGCCTCTCTGTCCCTTTCCTGCTCTTAAAGACCTTTTTCATTTAGTATGGGCAAATTGTGAAGCTTTTTCTGACAAAAAATAAGCAGAAAACACCAAGCCAGGAATATATTAACTTCTGCACTTCAACAGAACAGACCTCTTCAACCACCTTCTTCCAGTAAGTGACAATACTGAACCCTGCTGTGAGGCAGCTCAAAGGAAGAATGGGAGCATGTTTCTTCATAGGTATGATGTGGCATATCTATAGAAAGTAGTGGCAGGCTTTCACTTGCATCCAAGATAATAGAATGAAGAGTGCATCTGCAAGCTTTTTCCTTTATCTGAGGTCTCCCATCCCATTTCTTTTAGCTTGAGTTCTTGTCTCTGTCCCTTTTCCTAAACTAGCAAGATTCAGCACTTACATGAAAAATAGATAAACAGATCTTCATTGTTTCAGCAGAGACCTGATAGCAAGAAAAAAAGAAAAAGTATGTCCATTAAAAATGTAAGCAAATACAAGTTGGGTTGGGAAAAGGCACACTGCAGCTACCTGTAGCAGAATGAGGTACAGAAGGGGAAGAAGTGAGAAATTGAGAAACTTCAATTCCCTTATGTTCATTTTCCTCTGTTTTTTGCTGGCACTGTAGATATTTCAAATTATTGCTCAAAGGCAGATCAAATAGGAGGCAGAAAAAATGTGGGAGCAAAGGGACAGCATTAAGAGAAATCTGAATATTTGTAAGGGAGAGAAAAAGCCAGTTGCAAAACTAGCTGTGTGCTCACACTCGTTAGCAGATGCAGAACAGAAACATGCAGTATTTAGAACCAGAGGGCTTTTCATTCAGCTTGGAAACAAAAATTATGCCATTACCTTGAATACTACTTCAATAACCAGCTAAAGCCATATTTATGTGTCTATTAGTAGCAAACTCTTCAAGAGGAATACACAGCCATCTGAACAGTGAAACCTGAACAAACAAGATATTAATGTCCCATTGCTCTGGGAGCCCATGAGACCGCAAGCAGAGCAGATGAGACAATGATGATCTCACGATCTCCGAGACTTCACTTAGTGGTCACAGTACAGTCACAGGCTGCTGCCACAGTAATGTTCAGTACTGCTATGCCACCTTCACTAGATGCCAAGACAGACACATGACAGATCAATAAAACAGAGTTAAACAGTTGCAGATGGCAAGGGAAAAAATTTGTTCAAATAGTAAGGCATTTATCTATGCAAGTTGGAACTGTTTCTACAGAAGGAATCCCAGACTCCTCTCCAAGCCTGCTGCGGAAGTAAACAACAATTTTGTAATACAAAAATGGAGGGGAGGGCAGAATAAACCTAGTGAGATTAAGAACCAAACAATACCGTCAACTAGGTACAGTACATCTTGTATCACCTCCTCCTTCCCGCTATTTGAAGGCACAGAAGTTTTATCTGGTGAAGTATTAAATCTGCTATAGACTACAGAAACTACTTTTGTCTGCCAAGGTGCTATTCTGACAATTATGTTCAGCACATAGGACTAAAGTCAGAAAACAAGTTCCTAGAGACCCCAGTTTCCCCGAGAACTATCTCAGGTTCACAAAATAGATTTAAGTTGCTAATTAAACTGAATTATAACCTTGGGAAGAAGTGTCAGTATCAGTCTACTCCACATGCCCTTTGGTATGATACTAGTGACAGCAATGAACTTCAGAAAAAAAAAACAACAAAAACCCAAAAAAACAAAACCAGAACCGTTTATCTTCTGTACAGAGACTGAAAAAGCAGAGCATTTTGCCTGTACATAGCTGGCATGCAAATTTAAAACCAACAAGCTGAACGACAATTATGTTTTCTCACATTTCAACACAAATACCTTGTAGCATCCCAAGTTAAACATATAACTGAAAAAATCTAATTCTATCCCGTAACTAATAATCCTTCCATATTAGGCTGATATGAAAGCACTTTATCCCAGAAAGTACTCAGCAAAATATAGTACTCTTGGCCAGAACTTTAGAGTTCTGCCTACATTTTAATCTTCATAAGACATTTTAGTCCACATGCATTCCAGATACTGAAAATGTTTACAGCCAGACAAGAGTTGCCAGAGATAGCTGGCTAGAAGCTTCAACTCCCCAGAGAGTAGCAAGCTTGCTAGAAACTATTTCTTTAAACCTTCAGAAGCTGACAGCTGTCCTCATCTGTCAAGAAAGAAATCCACAGTACACAGAAGACCATTAAGAAAGCAGACTTCAACTGTAACTGCAAGGATAACTTGCACTAGAACCAAGCCTAGGAACTGACTCAAGTTCTGACAAGATCTTTATTGTTACTATTTTAGAGACATGATTGATTAAGAGTGATTTAACGAATCATCACTAAAGCATAGGCTGGAGATTTTCACTTCCTGCAAACTATGTAGCTTTGAACCTGCATCCTTTCTTCTTCACCTTGAAGGGGAAGATCAGCAACAGTGAAGTAGCACCTCCTTCTACAGTAGTTACAGGGTGGCAATGCAAGGCTAAGATCCCAGTGTCAGGGGAAGAAACTGCAACTTTATCCCAGAAAAATTATTTGTCATTAAAGAAACTATTAAGGGTTAGGGAAACTACACTGTACTTAGTTGGAGACTAAAAAGTATTTACACCATAAAAATCAAAAGCTTTTTCTTTTTTTACTCCAAACTTGATCACCCAGCAAAATGCCTGAAGACATCAGAACCTGTAAGTTAATTCAATCCTAATGAATGAACTATGCTTGTGTAGAGGGTAAGAAACATACTTGATGCTACTAAAATTAACATTCAGGTAGTATAGTACCAAGTAATTACCATCAAGATTAACATCACCTTCCTGGATCCAGAAGAGTTGTACGATTTATTTTTCACTCTTACAGTCACCCAAGAGAAAGACTCCAGGTACAGTATTCCTAGAGCCATTACAATGGAGTAAGTTTCCCCAGGGAAGGGGACATTAGCTTATTCATGCTTATTGCAGGGGACTTCTGTCATTACACAGGTAGCAATAGGGGTTTTTCAGACAATAAATCCAGAAGCAGGCTGCCAAGTCACAGCTCTGCTCTTCCTTTGTATAGGTGGAACAGCTACTAAGATCCAACTTACACTGGCATGGTAATGAAGAACAGCTACTAACAGCTTGGTATCACCATGGGCTTGTGCACAACATCCTTTCCAAGGACCCTACACTTACATGGCAGACAATGCTTTGGTCTGTCTCCATGTAGCATCTGTCAGTGCTACTTCCTAACAGCTTGCTATAGTGTTTGAATATTTTTAGCCATAGTCAGTCCTCACTTAGGAAGTCCAGCTGTACTCCTGTGAAAGGCGACCCACCGATCCAGTACCCTGCCGAGTATTACTCTCACAAATACATTATAAACAGGTACCTGGCAGGTCAGTACTGTCTTAGCAATCTTGAGTACTGCTGAAATAAATTAAAAGAAACTTCATGTGCTGGCTGGAAGTAGTAGTGTAGCACACTAAATAAGGAGATACTGTAGCACACTATCAGGAGATACTCTATTTAACTTCAGTGCTAATGTAATAATGGAGACCAATACTTTAACTGCTTCATTTTTTATTTTTTTCCCCTTCTCCACATGTAAAATTTATGGTGGTTTCTTAAAGAGCATTCATACTTGTATCTCTCCAAGAGGTAAGAGACAAGATTGTTCCAAACATACATACAAAATTACTTATGTTTACAAATTTTTGGCAATCATAGTAACCCGTTTTTTCCTATTGCCATTGCCCAAATTATTGGAAAACACAGTGTACAATAATTTACATTTGAAATACTTCAAAGTGCTTGACAGTGATTTTCCAAGAATAGTATTTACAAGTGGCCTATACACATATGTACAGGTGTTACAAGTTGTGGCTGGAATATGGCTTTCTATGGAAAGTGCTCTATATTTGGTCAGTGGTGTTACTGACTGACCAATCCAAGGGTTACCGATAAAACAGTAACCACCAAAAGCTGAATTGTTGTGGACAGGTATTTACAGAGTTTGTTGTTAAGGTGTATAAAAGTTATTTACATAAGTGTTCCATACATAAAGTATCTTCTTTCTTCCAAGAATGGAGGAAGTCTTTCAGCCACAAACCTGGTTACTATCCCCAAAGAGTGTAAAACACAAGTAAACCGGAAGCAATTGCTGATCCAGTGCTCATGCCATGTCATCATCTGTGCTTACAACAGATATCTGTATAAAATAAGTACAAGTTAACTACTAGTAACAGTTACAAAAGAAATCACTACTACACTGCAGTTTGAAATGGGCTAGTTCTGCAGGCTATGAGGACATTCAGCACTAATTACTCCATCTCAGGTATAGGACAGTAGTTGCCTACTACAACTTTAAACCTGATTAAAAGGACAAGTTCAGATCATAGAATGGTTTGGGTTGGAAAGATCACCCAATAAAATCCCCTGCCATTGGCAATGGCACCTTCCACTAGAGCAGGTTGCTCAAATCATCATCCAACCTGGCCTTGAACACTTCCAGAGATGGGGCAGCCACAGATTCTCTGGACAACCTGTGCCAGCGCCTCACCACCCTCACAGTAAAGAATTTTTTCCGTATATCTAAGTTTACCCTCTTTCAGTTTAAAGCCATTACCTCTTGTCCTATCACTACATGCTCTTTCAAAAAGTCCCTCTCCAGCTTTCTTGCTGGAACCCTACAAGTTCTCCACTGCAGCAAGCAGCCTTCAAGAGCAGAGACTTCTCCTGAAGTCAGGTACCATTTGGCAGTCTTTATGTCTGCTCTGAGGATTAACCTGGAGTCTCACATGTCAATAGGTCTACTTACTGCAGGGTAGGTGTGTCCTACTGAAGCGCTGTGTCTTCCAACATCAATTGTAAGGTCCTCTTCTGTAGTTTTCAGGTAGACAGGATTATCAAAATTCATGCTTTTCATGTTCTTGTGCTGCCAATGACGCCACATGAAGTAAGCGACCACTGCAGCCATTACCAGCAATACTTAGGGAGAAAAACAGATGGCAAATATGGAGTACAGTCGAGTCAAGCTCCTGACAGAGTGGCTTGTCCCACCACAATGAGTCCTGAAAGCCAGTGAATGCTGTACTCACCGACAGGAAGAACAGTCCAAACTGCTGATGTTCCTCCAGCTGCAGTTACTTCAGATGTTGTACTACTGATGTTGAAACCTGCATGAGAATTTCAAGTAGTAAGCTTGCTTATTGACTGGCTGACAGCCTGTCAGATGCAAGCAATCCCCAAGCCCAGAAGCTTCTCAGTAACACCACAGAAACCAGCCTAGCAGGCTTCATCCTGTATTAGTAGGAAGCTGTATTTCTTGCCTTTTCTGAGCACTCCTGGAATTACATGGAACCTATAGGTTCCATGCTGTCGTAAGTGAACTAGCTCTGTTACAGCTCCAGCTGCTGTACCTGTACTACACACACCTGGCCTGTGTTCTCTATTTGCATGCAAAGGAGAAACCTTCAAGTAGACTAGTGGGTCAGCTTTCATTTAATTTCTCTAAATGTTCAGCAGTCTGAGTTATTGGGACCAGTACCTCCAGGAACTAGTCCAACAGTTGGAGATTTTTCTGTTGTGCTGGTATCTTTAGCCTCAGTGTAAGCCACAGTTGTTCCAGTACCTGAAACTAATTATAGAGCAAGAACCCAATTAATCCTGAAGTCCTGCAATGGCTTAGCTATGAGAGCCATGGTAGCAAATGTTTAGCAGATGCAGAGTGATCATGCAGCCCGTTAGCTTTATTGGAAACACTGACATTAGTTTTTTTCACTAGCACACGCTCAGCTGAAGGTTTCTGATCAAAATTAATTCCAAGAACAAGGATAGACAGTTAATCAGGCATGAATCTAGGTATTTAGAGTCATGACAACAGTAAGCCACCCCATTTCTCACTTCAGGTTTTCCAAGTGGCATTTTAATTCTGTAAGTTTATTGGTTAGGTAGTCTTCAATTTCTATAGCAACCCTTTAGAGCAGCCAATGACGAACAGCATCCCTGCATTCAGTGCTCCAACTGTGGCAGTCAGAATCAATACGCAATATAGTAAGTAGTACTTTGGAGTTTCTCTATCCACTCCACTGGACAAACAAGCCTGCCATACAGTCAGTGCTGAGGGTAGTAGCAGCATGTTTGGACCACAAAAGGAGGTCCCTGGCTAGCAAGAGTCACCTATCAGCTTTTCAACACTGTTTATACACTGTAGAGCCATATTAGTTTATACCCCTTGTTTTATAAGAAAAGGGCTTAGTATGCTTTGTGCATGTGCTTGCTGTCTCCAGAAAGGCATGGAGGTATAAGGTCTTGTTGCAAATGATGATGATACAGAAGCCAAGCATGAACTTTGTACAGCACCTGCAGACTTTGAGGGCCATCTTAATGCATGCTAGAAGACCACCCCTCCAAGATTAATTATATCAGTTTAAGCCAAGCAAAGCTGTCACAGCCTATGCTACCATATTTGCCTCCAGCAGGTTCAGTACCCCTACTTCTTCCCCATCTATCCTGGGAAATACTTCAGTCATGTTACCATACCTGTACATCTCAGACTATCCTCCTGCAAGAAGTATCCAACAGGACATGTACAAGTGTACTTTGGAGAGTGTTCATTTATCTGAGGAGCAGGCAGGCACAGATAGCTACAGCCTCCATTTGCCATGTTCTCTTCACACCAATTCTTGCCTGTTGGTACAAAAGTTGTTAAGAGTGAGCCTTTGTATTCAATAGGTATAGCATAATTATTTGCTCACTAGCTCTCGTAGAGCTATTTGTCTCTGCAGGTTACAGATTTGTACCTGCTCTGCCTAAGGAAGAGGAATTACAATTAGACCCTCTCTCAACCCTAGTGGGGTTGCTTGTGTTATGAAGCTCCATGCACTCTAAGCAAAGTAGATAGCTATACAGGGAAGGAATACCTTTTGCCATCATTCAAGCAGGGCAGTGCTGTGTATACTATATACTATAAACCCCATTAGGGTTACCTGAAGGCTGAACAAGTTCATGATACACAATGATGTCCTGTGCATCATTGAGGTTGTTCACTAGGGTAACCAGTTCAGTTCCAGTAAATTTGTTAGCACCATAGACTGCCTCATTCTCTCCATCAATCCAGTACACACGGTCCTAGAAGAGAAAGTCATTGCATCCCATTACCTCCACACTGCTATCAGCAGCATAACTGGTAGTTATGTACTAGCAAGAGGATCTCTGACAGTTACTACAGAAAATCATTCTTACCTCAAATATTGTGAGAGCAAGAGGATGAGGAAGGAACATATGAGACTTTAGCACAATTCTACGGTCCTGACCATTCAAGTCCACACTTGACAGTGTATGTAGTTTAGAATCAAGCCAGTATAAGCGGCTTTTTACAAGGTCTAGGAGGAAAATACCAAACATATTTACTATATACATGGAGAACATCACCAAAGTCTCCTGCAAAAGTTGAAACACCCACAGATTCAAGAATAGTTGCAGTGTTCCCCTAGTTTCTTACCGTACTGCTGCAGTGCTGCCTACATGGTCTGTGCCTTAACTATGATATAGAGCAGTGTAAGAAAAGTAACCATTTCAGTATCTGAGAGGTGCTATCTGTGCCTGTTGCAGTTTCTCCAGGCATGCAGGAGCTTCCCATTCTCAGAAGCTGAAAATAGTTCTCTGAAGGATGACCTTGGCTTTTGCAGCAAACAAATTGCTAAAGCTCCAAAATGTCTCTGGCACACAGACAAGTTCAACATACCTAGAGCAATTCCATTAGGCCATTGGATTTCTGTTGTCACAAGCTGCTGTCTGTCAAATCCATTCATTCCTGCTTTTTCAATTTTTGCTGGCTCACCCCAGTCTGACCAGTACATAAAGCTGTGAAGCAGAATTTATGTTGTATGATGCACTATAAGTACTGTGTAGTATCACTCTTAATTATGACCAATAACTAACAAAGGCTACCTAAATCAGTTATCAGGACATGGAGTACCTGGTAGGTCCACTTTTTTAAGAGGACCAGGACAAATACTCACCCAGAGAGAGGATCTACAGCAATAGAAGCTGGCTCTCTCAGCTCAGAAAGAAACAAAACCTTTCTTTTTGTGCCATCTAGGCTAGCCACTGAGATGGTCTTTGATGCTGAGTCAGACCAGTAGATGTTCTTATAAACCCAGTCAACAGCAATTCCTGCAGGGCTATGTATGTTGTCCAGGATTCTGACGTGTGTTCCAACTTTATCACGGGTATCCATAGAAGCACTAGAAGACAAGAATTACTTGTTTTCAACCCCCTTCCTCCACAGATACTACCACCTGGTATGCCTCAGCAAATATTGCATGCAGCTGTCAGGCAGACAACGCAGAAGATGCATTTGTGACTTTCCACAGTGTCTTTTTCAAAACTGTAGAAGCAGTTACTAAAATGCAATAAGCATACACATTGCCAGTTGTGGGAACTTGCATCTACTGTACTTTTTCTTTAGGACATCAGGAAATAGTTCTCATCACCAAAGCCTAGAGAAGTATCTCTTTGGTAAAATGTGGGATGGTTTAGGGGAGCACATTAGGGTTCAGAAGCTGAGTCCATTTACCTGAAGATTGCTTTTTGGCCAAAGTCAGCCCAGTAAAGCTTTTGCTCAGCAATATCAGCATCTAGGGCTACAGTGTTTCTTAGCTGCTCTACTAGCTGAATGTATTCTTTCCTCTCAAGGCCAATCTTCCTGATATCTCGGCGGTTGGTGAAAATCAGACATGGTTCCTTCCCTGTTAAAACAGTGTTATCTGCATTTCTAGAGATACAGTCACATACTGTTCTTTTATGAAAAGTTTGAAGAGTCATATTTAGGATTTACCACTTCACACTTGCTAGTGGATTATGACAGAAGTATTGGCTGTACCATACCTCATCTCTTCTCCCTCCTTAATAGGGAGTGGTCCATCTGCCCAGTGAGCAGGCGCAAGCAGTTTACGTCAGGTTGCTTTAAGTACTGTATCATGACATCATTAAAGTACTAGGAGTGTTCAGATCTGTATGAGTTATATTGATAATAGCACAACAACTAGTGTCAAAACCACAATAGCATAAGCAGTACCTAACTTACTACCTTATTTTAAAGTGGGGATATAGGTCTTATGCTCATACTCACCCACTGCCTTACACACCCCCGTAGCAAGATCCATCTGATAGCCACGACTACATTCACATTTGTAACCCCCTTTCAGGTTGATACAGATTTGACTACAGATACCAGGGTTCTGGCACTCATCGATATCTGTAAAGACAACAATTTAGTTTATTCTCATCTCCATTACTAACAGTAGGGTCCATGTTAATCTACTTGATACTTGCCTCCACAGGTTCTCTTGTCTATAAGCTCAAATCCAGCTGGACAGTCACATTCATAGCCAATAACAAGATCTCTGCAGATATGAGAGCATCCACCATTGTTCACAAGACATTCATTTATGTCTACAAGAGATGAATTGGCACTTGTGAGACAGCACACCTATTTAGGCTTAAAGCCTTAGTCGTGGAGTACTTTACCAGATACCCACCCATTTTCTAGCACTGCCTGCCACATATGATAAACCGCTTGGACACTTGAAGTCACATGTAAGAGACCCTCCTCAAATTCATATTTGCTCAGCTATCAGCATGCTACTGTGTTACAAGTTGTCAGCAGGAGAGAAAGATTGAGGCTCCTGGAAGTTTCAGAGTTTCTAATGCCTTCAAGTGCCTTCTGGCCATACAGAAGTAATTCCAATAGGCAGTTTAGTAGTTTGTTACTAGCCTGTTGACTAGGTTGCTCTTGGTTGTATGTTTGACACCAAGAAAGTGCAGATGGGCATTCCAAACTGGTATCTGATAGCTCAGAAGCTGTATCCAAGTATGTTTAGAGATCAGCATTGTGTAATGAGTTCATTCACTTACTGCACTCCTTGAGAGGCTCATCACTCCAGTCCTTGCAGTCTCTCTGCTGGTTACAGACTTTATTGACATCTATGCATTCTCCACTTCTGCACTTGAATTTGCCAGGTCCAGAGCACTGAATAACTAAGATTGTGAAGATTGTGAAGGCAACTATGAGCTTCAAGAGATATTCTGCAAAGACTTAATCCCTGCTTAGTCCCACACTTACCATTGCTACAACTTGCTTCATCAGTGCCATCCAGACAGTCTCTCACACCATTGCACTGCCTACTCCCATGGATGCAGTTACCATCTTCACATCTGAACTGGTCTGGTCTGCAAGTCCGAGAAGCTGGAGGACACAGTCATTACATACTTAACCTCCTGAGGTTTGCTGAAGGAAAGAAAACAGAACAGGTGCCAAGCAAGACCCCCTACAGAAAGGCCAAGTTAACTTACGGCAGTTGATTTCATCACTTCCATCCTTGCAGTCAGGATCTCCATCGCAGCGCCACTTCTTGTGGATACATTCACCCGAGCCGCATTGCACCTCACTTTCAGAGCACTTCACAGGAGGTGCAGGCTGGCGGCCACATTGCTCCAGAGATTCATCTGAGTGGTCAGAGCAGTCAGCATCATCATCACACACCCAGCTGATGGGGATGCAAGTGGAGCTTTTGCACTGGAACTCATGAACTCCACAGGTAGGAGGTGCACACTCCAGCTCATCAGTGCCATCACTGCAGTCATCTTGACCATTGCAGACAAAGCTCTTGGAAATACATCGCCCACTGCTGCATGTGAACTCTGCTGGGCTACAAGTCACATTGCCTGCAATAATAGAAATAAGAGATTAGCAGATTATCACAAGAAGGCAGACATTTGTATGCAAGTGTTTTGCTTTGCAGGTTCTTTACCAGCTGTTAGCTGACAGAAGTCCAGCATTCTGTGTAAGGCTCTAAGAAAGCCTAACCAACTACCCACAGGACACTTGGGGCCCACACAAACTGTCTTCCTTGCCTTTGGATGTTATGAGTGAAAGGCATCATTTTTGAGCTACTGAGTGAAAATAACTTCCTTCTGAAGCAGCTAAGCTGTTCTGCTTCAGACTGAGCCTTTCAGAAAATAGGCTCAAACCCTGTGAACCAGAGACAGAAGGTAAGAGAATTGCTAACTCTAGGCTAAGACTAAAGTAGCCAGATGGTCAGCATGCACTGTAGTTTGAAATTGAAGTGTTTAGTGCTGGTCCCCAGGACAGCAGTGGCCCTTTTGCCTGGACCAGTGGGGATAACAAATCAAGATCTTGAACCAGTTTATGCAGTGGTTTTAGGCACACCCATACAACTTAACACTAGTACAAATTATGCTAGTTTAATGGGAGTGGGGCTAGCAGTTCAGTATGCCTAGACTGACAGTTTTAACAGCTCCATTAGAAATGCTGTCTATAGATTTGGCAGATTAATGTATGTGCTTGCTAAGTAAGGCAGCAACTCCAGTCACACAGCAAAAATCTGAATATCTGTGTTTTTCTAGCACATCCAGGTAAGGTGGCTTTGATGGAAGCCAGCCCTGTGGCTCTGGTTGCAGCAGATTTGTCTCAGGACACCTCAGACAACTCATATATATAAGTTCATTAAAGAAAGTTGGGAATGCTGCACTCCAACACTGGCAGTGTCAGCTTCATTTGAAAACCTGCCTGAAGCTGTCCCCCAAAGACCTGAAACCCAGCTTGCCTAGTCTGCACTTTCACATAAGTGCACAGAATACTCCAGGATAGAGCTGTAAAGTACTGTACCCTTGGCTACAAGTCTCTGCTACACTCTTAGGAGACCATTTGTTAATGTAAGCAGCAACTAGAGTTACCTGTTGATAAATTCTGCAGAGAACAAGTTCTGATAGTTTGCCTGACGTGACTTAGCCTATTCCTATGGAGAAAAAAAATAGCTAGAGACCAAAGATAAATGTTGAACAGCTTACACTGCTTTTGCAGTGTAGAAGAGTGTTAGAAAAAGTCCATTTTGCTATACAGGCTGGAATACAAAGTCAATGTAGGCTTTAGGAGATACTGATACCATGAGAAATTTATCTTCCCAGGCATACTGCCCAACTAGCTCCTTTCTAGACAAGTCAATTTCAAATAGAGTTATGCAGCCACTGTTTCTTCCCTTACCACAATTCTCTTCATCTTCACCACTGTCACAGTCTTTTTCACCATCACATTTCCAGGACACTGGGATACACTGGGTTGACTGAGGACCACAGCTGATTTCATTTACCCGGCATGTTCTCATATCTATTAAAAAAAGTTTAAGTTCAATTTAAGAGCTACTGATCTTGGGTTTTTGCAGCTGTCCTGAAAGGCTTCAGCCCTGGACAAAGTTGCAGTTAATTAGATACCAACATCCATCTAAGCTGATGGCTCCATCATGGGAGAGGTTATGTTACTTTGTAGTGTTCAGTAAAAGAGATTCTTCCAGTTGCTAATAGATTAGTATTTTAAGGGTATCTTTGTAGTGGTATTTTGCAACTGCACACCAGTTACACTATAGAAAACTGAGCTATAATACATAGTAGTAGGCAGCAGTTAACACCAAAATGCAGTAAGACTTGGGGCTGAAGTATTGTTCAGCATGGATCCTATTGATACAGAGAATTGAAGCTTAACAGACCTATATTCCTTGACTAGTTACCACACCTCAGACTGGGACTGCTAACTACAAAACTGCACAGTCAAGCCTCTGCACTTCTGCTTCCCACACTCCAAGATGTGGTCAGTTGCTCAGTTCCTACACAGCTCTGGTTAATTTACAAAGTAGTCGTCTTGGAGGACAGTGATCACATGCCACAGTAATGGTCAGGCCTGCATGCTGTCCTTGTTGCTTCTGTCTGCCAGCAAAACCTTGCACTTGCTATCTGTTACCAGGTACAAGTGCAGAGTCCCCGCTCAGTTCTGTATCTTTTTAAGTAGTAAAAAGCCTTGTCAAGACCTAAAGGAGCCAAAGCCAAGCTCTCACTTGGAAAGGTACTCTTGAGTACAAGTTCATTCTTTCTTTAGGAAGGGAGCCAGACTGCAAGCAGAAGAAGTCAAAATGCTATTTTGTGCAGGCTTGCCTGCACCAACAAGCCAGGTTCACTTACGGCACAGTTCAGCACTCTCATCAGACCCATCTTCACAGTCTGGGTCCCCATCACACTGCCATCTGTTAGGCACACACTGTCCACTGGCGCACACAAAATCAGTTTCAGCACACGTCTTCTTCACTGCAAGAGAGAAGACAGCCACTTATTTAAAGACCAGAGCTTTGTTTGTTAAGGACAGAGGTAATCTGCCTTGCCCTAGAAAAGTGATGCAATATCCTTAGTTCCTGGATGTCTGGTGTTGCCCTCCACCTCTCTAATGACAGCACTGTTTAACTTCCTAGAGAGTTATGCTGTCCACAGAGAAATACTTCTCTTCCCATAAGGCACTGAAGAACTACTGTTGTTAAGGGGGAGACTGTGCTGCTGCCTTGAACACACTGGACTTAATGTAAGGTCTATTGATACCGATATTCAAACCTTGAGTTTATTATCATGGCATTTGATTTGTCATTACAGAAGCCTGGAACTATGTAACCCTAAGGTAACAGTTTAGGTCTGCTTGAGGAGACCAGCAGCTCAAACACACCAGTGTTGCATATGGAGTCTGTTTTGCCTCATCTCTAAGTACTTCTAGTCATCTATCTTGGCCTCTATGCTTAAAGCGAGAGTTGGCTGCCAAAGCTAGGTTTCGTGTTTATAGGAGACTCGGCAGCATCTCTTTCACAAATAAATCAGGGCATTTAACCATGGAATAGCCAAGAGCTACAGGCTAATAGCAAATATTTTCTAATACGTCTTCAAGGAAGAACTGAGAACAGGCTTGCATTCTGTTCTTGACCACCTTTGCAAATAAACTTCTGGTCATGAGGTTTTCTATTAGTCACCAGTTTCAGGAGACTTTCATAACACTCAGGAAAATTCAACTGCCTCATATGGATACAAGGCACCAAGATAGTCCCCCACTTGTGCTAGGGAATCTGGCCTTTACTCTGCATTCTGACTGCAAGAAATGCTGGATAGGATAAGCATCTCTTCACCTATTTGCTTTAGCCCCCACTAACTAGCAAGTATTACTACAGAGGTACTATTTTGATTACTTACCACAGGCACTTTCATCACTGCCATCTAAACAGTCTTCATCACCATCACATTTCCAGAGTAAAGGAATACAGCGTCCATTACTACATGGAAATTGGGATTCCTCACATTTTGCTCTTGCACCTTCAATGAAAAAAAGACAGGCAAGACCCAATCTTGTTTAAAAATACTTTCTTGCTTTCCCCCACTGCTGATTAGGAAGCCACCCAGCTTAATAAACTGCAGAACATCAACATGAAGCCAGATCAGAGTTCCAGATCTTTGTAGTTACCTTATTCAGTCATGAAAGTAAAGCCAGAAGCTTTCCTTCACAGTGCAAGTGAAGAGCTTAAGCACTGTGTCCACCTGCCAAACAACAGCAAAGCAGTCTCATTGTTCTTCTTACTGAGTTTGCCTTTTCAAGGCAGGGTCATGGGAGGTTGCAAGGGAGGTCGTGTGCACACATCCTTCTATGCTGTCTAGTGCTTAGCACTGCATTCTCAGAACTCTTCAAGTTGTAATCAAATGGGGTTTAAACTTCACTAATGTCAAAGTAGACTAGCATTTCAGTACTCTGCTGCTATTGCGTTACAGCAGAATCCCCAAAATGTCTGTAAATATAGCTTAGATATTTGCTCTGTAGTTAAATAAGATTTCATGATTCAAGTTACTCCTCAAATAAGGGCACCCAGAGACATTCCTTCATATACAAAAAAGGGAATGCTAAGAGAGACAGATAATTTACAACTTCCTTCTGTAATCAGATCTGTTGATTCATAACTGGTAACGGTTTTTATTTGTTAGTACACTTGAGTAAGGTACTGCTTTCTGCATGATGCTTAGAGTGCATTTTTCAGACTACCTTCCGCTCCAAAACTGCACAACCCCATCCCTCCAGGCAGCCTACTTCACCTTGAAGCTTTGTTATAACTGTCACAACAGCCTGCTTCTCCAGCAGCTAAGCCAGAGCTGTTCCATGTAATGCATTCAGGCAAATCTGTAAGCATGCTATACTACATGCATTAGTATTGGCTGCACATGTCCACAGCATGATGCAAGACTCCTGCTCCTCCTTGGTTTATTGCATCATTTAGTAGACGTGGTTTGTCTTGACATTCCAGGGCTTACAAAGGGCATCAATTTTTCAGAACATTACTTGTTATTTTGTATCTTCTGTGTATGACAGGCAAAATGCAAGACAGCTTCCAAGCAGAAGGAAGCATTCAGCCATTTCACATTACATTGACCAGCCATCAGGCACTGGGCAATTGCAAACCATGGACAAACTATAAACAAGGACAACATGGACAATTTTACCTGCTGAGTATCTCACGTAAACTCATGCTAGAAATAAAGTATTTGAAACAGCAGCTTACTGAGCTCTGCTAATGTTTTAGCAGTCTTACTGTTTGAGTAAACTCTAACTCACTTATCAGAGTAAAGCCATAACAACTTGTTCCATGGGAGCAGCGTTCAAAGAGTGCCAAAAAACTGAACATGAGCTCTTATATTCTGCATTTCCATCCTTCCTTTCCTTTTCAGGATGGGAGTCACACCTGCATGCACCTTCTAATAGCATGTTTTGTAAAGCTACTATAATTTAGGCAAGAGCTGTCAAACAAGAAGGTTGCCTTACTCTAGAAAGCACACCCCAGACAGCTTAGAGAGGGTGCAGAAGCCACAACTATCATCTTGCTCTAAACCTGACATAACATCACCTTGTTGTCCAGTAACCTCTAACAGAGGAGGCCTTCTGCTTGCAAGCCCTGGTCACACATTATTCCAGTTATTACTGTACTACCACCTAAAATACACAACAACTGACTCCTAGTAGTTTTGAGACATTCTCAATCCAGGCTTTCAGAATGAGAACAGTCAACCTTTCCCAAAATAGCATACTAGAGATACTAGACTAAGCCTGCCACCCAGAAGATCCCAAAATAACTCCACAGTCCGTAGTTACTCTATTTCAAGCTAGAATAACCCGAAAAGGCTTGCTAAGACTGCTTAGTTAGTATATTGTGACTTACAAGCATAACACCACTTTGACCAAATGCTACAGGGCAGCTAAGCTCCACATGTTGCTAAATGAAACAGTAATTCAGCTTGGAGTAACAGCTTTAACTTCACAATTACAACACTTAGAATAACCCATTCCAAAAAGGTTACATTGCTTTTGCAGCTGATACCACTCAAAATGTCAGAGCAACCATTTTTGTTAGCTCACAAACTACAGGAACTGATAGCATGCAACACCCACACAGGTGCACAAGGGTAAAAGTCAGCATCTGTTGCTACTTCTGAAGATGCCTATCAAACTCTAAGGGCCACTTGGAGTGAGCTCCAGTTAAGACAAGGATTAGTTCCAGCCAGTGACTGTGGTGCCATGTTTTACACCAAGCACAGTCCTGCAAGACCAGGTAATCACTTAGTCATGACACTACAAGCCCAATCTGCTGTTATTTGTAGTGACACAGTCATAGCTCATCTGCGGCTTCAGTCACCAGACACTTAATGATTTTTAGATCAGCATCAATTAGCCACTAATTCAAGGCTTCTCTTCACTTGCTACTCATACACAAGAAGCACCTTTACACCTTTCTCCTCCTTGGGATAAGGCTTAGGCAAAATATTCAGAGAACCAGTAACTTCACAGCCTCTGATTGCTAACACACATTTTTTTACTGTTCCCCAGGTAGGTACTTGCTAGAAGTAGGCTCATAAGCAGCAATGCGTGTAAGGTGAAGGAGCACAGTCGCAATGACTACCCAAGTTAAACTAGCTTTCCCCATACCTCTCCCCTCACTGTCTTGGCCCCTTAAGCAAGTTGTCAGATCACTTGTCTGGGCAGCCGCAAACATGTGACACTTGTGTGCTGTCATCTGACACCAAGTCCCAGAAAAGCTTGCAACAGCGATTGGGAAACCTTGAGAGGAACTAGCTTAAGACTCCTCCAGACCCTGGGGGAGTCACTGCAACTACAAGCAGGAGAGCACTGGCGGGGCCACTAACTCAAATGGGGAAAGAATCTCTGTCTTGGTGGCCTAGAGTTGCCTTCCACTTTGTATCTCTTGCTACAATTTCTTACTACAGTGCACTAGCAGTTTCAGTGATTGCCAGCTTGGTCCTTCATACTGTAGCTATTTAATCATGTCTGTTGTAGAGTGGATATAGAAGCAATCTACTGAGGAGTGACTAGGCAGATATTTCCTCTCCTCCTTGTCTGAAGAGTCGGATACAACAGTGCCCTGGTTGGGCTCTACCTGACAGACCCTGCGTCAGACTCCTGTGCACAGTGAGGACTACAAGATCCTCCTTTAAGCATACTTTGCCAACACAGCAAAGATCTGACACTGAGGCCTACTTTAGGGCATTAGTCAGGAAGACTAAAAGTCGTATAACAGACACATTAATTGCCCACTTCCCACCTCAAGAGTAGTCTGGACCTCAGTTCCCGAAGGAAGAAAGGAGTCAGTCAACTACTGCTTCCACTCAAGAGGAACGTATTTTTAATTAACCATTCAATTGGCTTAATGTGCCATTGGGGTAGCTGCTCCTGCGCTAGGAGGCAACTCTTAAGCTCGCCACGAGCAGCGCTGCTAGCGCCCAGAGAGAGAGCCCGGCCCGCAGGGGACCGGCGCTGGCAAGACCCAACCTTGCCACCAGGTGGAGATCCCCTGCGGTGGTTACCGTTGGCCCACAACCAGAGCCATGCCAATGCTGCTGTATGCCACAAAGCCAAAGTTGCACAGTAGTTTGACAGCACCTTTAACGCCTCAGGCTTTCCAAGGACGTCTCTTCCTCCCTCCAGGACAAAGCCCCAGCCCTGCCCTACCCTCCCCGCAGGCACGTAGACCCTCCCGTCAGCACGAGGCATCGCGCAGGAAGACAAACCCTCCCGCGGCACACGGGTGGCTCCCAGGAGAGGTGCTCGCCGGGGCTCGGGCCCACCCTCATCGCCCCCGTGAGCCGCCAGGGGCCGCCGGGGAAGGCGGCTTCAGACCCAAGAGGGGCGTGGGGCAAACCCAGGCGGCAAGGACTCCCGAAGGCCCCTCCGTCCAGCCCCCCCCCCCCCCCCCCCGCGCAGCGGGCTACCGGCCAGAGGAGAAAGAATAATATATAAATAAAGGGAAGGGCGGTGGGAGAACGGAAAAAGACATTGCTTCTGTGGGTGGCGGCACGAGCAGCCTCAGCGGTGGGCGCCCAGCACCCCCCCCCCCCCCCCCCCCCCCCCCCCCCCCCCCCCCCCCCCCCCCCCCCCCCCCCCCCCCCCCCCCCCGGCCCCGCACTCACCATCGGCGGTGGCGCGCAGGCAGCTGAGGGCAAGCAGCAGGTACAGCGCCCAGCAGCACGAGACCGCCCGCCGTCTCGCGCCGCGACCGAGGCTGCCTGCCCCCTCGCTCAGGTCTCCGTGCTGCCCGTCTAACCGCATCGCCTCGCCGGGACGGAGAAAAGGCGGGGAGGGCGGGCTGGCAACCGCCGTGGTCGGAGAAGCGAGGAGAAGAGGGAGCTAGAAACATGCACGGGGGGAGGGTGTCCCCGCGGCGCTCTTATACCAGCCGCCCGGCCGCCCTACGCGGCTGCTGGTGACTCACGGCGCCGCGCCGGGCCCCGGTTGGCTCGCCAGCGCAGCCCGCCCCCGCTTCCTCCTCCACGGCACCTGCGGCCGCCGCGGAGCGCCCGCACACCGGCTTGGCACGGCACGGCTCGGCGCGGTGCGCTGCGGTGAGTGGCGCTCCGGAGGTACGGCGCGGCGCGGTGCGGTGCGGTGCGGTGCCGTGTCCCCCGCTCCCAGCTTTTCTTCCGCGGAGCTGAGGGCTGTGCGACCCCGCTGACAGCCCTGGCACCCTGCGCGGTGGTGTGCGGCAGCCCCAGCGGGAGGGAACTTTGGCGGCGGCGCAGGGGGTGCGGGGGGGGGCAGCTGCTTTGTTTTGCCTGCTTACTCAGAACGTGTCCGTCCGCGCCCCGCCGCGGGGAGGAGGCGTTGCGGACCCCCGTGCTGGGCGGCACAGCAAGGCGTGCCGACATCCGCGTTGTGGGATGGTTATGTCCAAAGAAGCGTTTTTTCCGTTTGGTGCCCCCCCGACCGCCGCCCCACGCGCAGATGCCGGCGTGCCCGTGGGATTTTTCCTCCCTCCGTAGCAGAACTTCACTTAAAATGAAGTAGGCGCAGCTCTTCAGGAAGAAACTCACTACTTCTGTATTCTCCAATCGGGGATGGTGGCTAATTAGTAATTGTACAAACTGATACGCTGAAGCTGTGTAATTACAAGCTTAACCTTTTATTCTAAGGAAGAGAATTGGTAGTTTTGTTCCACTTTTGTAGCATTTTGAACATCCAATTATGCCTTGGTGAAATAAAGAAAAGAAGGGCTGGTCAAATGCAAATCTGGTTTTGTTCGCAGCATGTTTAGCATTTACAATTGAGGTTTAGTGATCTGCTTTTTTTTCTTTTTTTCTTTTTTTTTCATGGACTTGCTATTTTATGGTAATTGTATGTGCTGTGCTGTTAGTATCATAAAAGAGATGTAAACCCTAGCAGACTGCTCCATCCAAAAATGTTGAAAAAGCTTGTTGCTGCTTCTTTCCCTTGGAAATAAAGTCTTGAATTACTAGCTTAATATTTTGTTTTCAGTAATTCCTCCAGTGAAGCAAGTATCTTTGAGACTGTGTTTCCTAAATGCCATAACATGTTTCTTTATGCATTAATTGCAGATTGAACCTGTTTTTGAATCACATCCAGCTGTGTCATGACACCACTAAAGACAAATCATACACTGCATGAATAACTTTGGAGTGGATTATCTCTTGCAGTTATATAATGAATGAATATTCAGGTCATTCAAATGGACAATTGAATGAAATGAAAAAGCATCAGAGTTGTTGAAATAGTCAAAATTTTATTTCAGGTAACTGAAATACATCTGGGAATGATATTTCTGGTATGGTCCCTCTACCTTAGGGCCTTGGGGCAGCAGGAAAAAGACTGCTTTCCCAGCCTGCCTGGTATGTAGCATTAGGTTCTTTCAAACATATGCTGCTTCAAGCAAGAAAAATCTACTGTGTACAACGGGCTTTACAGGTGTCCTCAGGAAGATGGCTTAGAGTAAGTGGAACACTGAAAAAATTCTTCTTGAAGATCTTCAGCACCACACGTTGCCTTCAGTCTGGTGCTCACTGTTGCATGGTCTGCTGTGCTTTGAGATGGACAGCATTTTCACGAATGTCCTGTTCTCTTTACAGAAATATTTTATAAGCCATACACTGAGTGCAACAATATACAGGAAGACTCCAGTCATGCAGAAATACAAGGCTGGTCGTAATTTAGCATATGCTGGTAGTTGATGGTCTTCCTGTTTTGTCTGTGGAAGATACAGATTTACTGGAGGGAGGAAAAGTAGTCTTTTTTCCACTGCATTATTGCTGCTCTATGAGCACCTGCACCTGGCTTTGCAACGGGGAAGCAATTTTCTATCTTGGACGTACCTAGTTCTTTGCACACCTGAGGATTTGGACTCCAAAGCAGAACTTGCTGTAAAATAATTTTTGGCATTTCAGCCAAGTTAAAAGGCATGAGAAGGTAAGTGCATGAGTCTGATCATCCACAGACTGATGGAATCTCCAGGAAAGGAACTCGGACAGAAATGGAGCTCTGTTTAAGAAAAGGGCAAGTAACCTGCCAGCCGCTCAAGGAGATCTGTGGGATCTAGGGGAGCTGAGAACCATCTGCACTCATATTTTGTGTCCATGCAGCAGCCATAGTCTTCCAAAGGCTTTTTTTCCGGTGAGAATGGGAAGGTGTCTGTGGGGATCTGGAGCTTGTGTAATAAATTGTAGCATCACTTTGTTCATACCCACAAGGATACAAGCCAGAATAGATCTATACAAGAGAACTGGAATAAAATCATAGGTTTCTGTTGTCAGCATGCATGCTTAGGGGAATAGCAGTCCTACTATGCTAGGGATGAAGTAGGAGCCGAAGCACCTGGGATAAAGCTTCTGGGATAAAGCTTAGGAAAGTCTAATGTTTAGGAATGGTACTGAATTTTGTAGGGAATGTGAGCTGACCTTTGTAAGTCCTTTTATCATCAGTCTTGGTAATGCTTTAACATTTGATTTGTTTCCATGTGTGACGCTCAGTATCCTTTGGTTTTTGACATGTTTGTTCTGAGTGGAACTTCTTCAGCTGTCAGGAAATCAGGAAGCTGCAGACAAAAGATGGATGAGCAAGTGGACAACCTCAGGGAGCACAGAGGGGAAATGTGAAGAGAAGGCTGGCATTGCCATCTCAGTTAAACAAGTTCCTGTATTGAAGAAAATCTCAAAGAAAATCTGCTCCTCTAGTGCCAGTGTCCATCTTCTGGCATTAATGTTGTTAAATATGAACTTATTTGCATTAATGTTGTTAAATATGGACTTTAAGTATATATGACACATGGAGTACAGGGCTAGTGTTTCCAAAACCACTTAGGCATTATGCAAGAGCAATTTCTAACCAAGCTGGCTGAGGGAGGCAATAGAGAAAACCACTCTTAAACCATGTTTGTAACAGTGGCTTCTTCTATTGTACTGGGCACTTGGATTCAGTAGAGTTTCACTAGGTTTGAAGTTTTGTGGCAGATTTCTCATTTTTTATTAGAGGACATGCCATTTTTGTGGGGATATTCTATCGAACAACCTCTCTGTGCTCAAAGAAGTGTAAAATGTCAAGTGGTGTATGTAGTAAACATTATGCATAATAGTTTTGTTAGTGCTAATTGTTCTTGGAGAAGTCTTCAGGTTTCCTTCCTATTTTCTGACTCATAACTGGTGAATATTCTTGAATGTCTGTGATGTTCCTTTGAAAAAAGATGGAAATGATTGCCAAGAAGCTAAGTGAACCAGTTAAGAATTGCCTTTGCCTTAAAAAAATGACCAAAGTAACAAGAAATGGCATCATTATTGCCTTTCCTTTGGGGAATTGGGGTGAATATTTGGGCCCCTGAGACTTTCCAACATCAATTCACCTGATAATGCATTTGGATTTATATGTTTGCATCATTTGAGATTATTAATTTATGCTGTGGGTCATAGAGTGTAAGGTCAACATACAAGAGACAATAAACAATATAAAGGACTTTCTGAAGTACTCATAATATGGTTCAGTGTGGTTTGTGTTTGTTTCTCTTTTCACATGAAAGACCCTGTAGCCTCCGTTTCTAAATGAGTTTCTGAAGCACTGGGATTACTAATTCACCCTCAGGTCTTAAATCAATGGGACTTTTGCCTCCAGCTTCTCTAGTGAAGGACATGAAGTGAGGATACATCCACAATGTACAACTTAATCTACTAAAGGGAAGGAAAGCCTCATGGGTAGAAAAAGCAGCAGTTATGTATCATGGTATAACATCCTGATTTAGGATTACTTGCAAAAATACTTTTTTTCAGTATGTGCTCCCAACAAAGACATTAACTGCTCATAAAGTCAGTGCATACCTGAATTGGAAGTAATCAAAGGAGGTGTATTTGTGGCTGTATTGTGGAAGTACACAGACAGGATTTGTATTTCTGACTTCAGAGGAGCTGTACAGAGCATGCGACAGAGACAGAATGCATCCTTTGGGATAATTTAAAATTAGTATGTGCATGAATTCTTCTGATCCATGTTTTTATGGCTATGTCTGAGGGACAAATCTTTTTTGCAAGGCTTCTCTACAAACTATATGATGGTTTATACTGTTGCTAAAAGTGCTACTTGCTTATGTGTTCTGTGTTTTGTTTGCAGTATTAGGGTGAAAAAAGAAACAAACAATTTTGCTCTAATAAAGTCCCTTTCCTATGTTGTTCTCAGGATACCCAACAAACAGGAAATGAAGACTCACAAAAATGTCCCTCTTACCCTTCCAACCATCATCATCATCTAAGTTGTAAAAATGAGGCAGAGAGAATTGATACTTTGCTGGTGATTTTAATCCTAATTTTTACTATATTTTTTACTGTTAGTGGTACAAGAAACGTGGGTAGTTCATCTCCAAAGGAGGGTAGAAAATACCTGTCTCTTTTGGATGTATTCTTCACAATGGAAAAAGCACTGGATATAATTCTTGACCTGCCAGCACCAGTTGGAATATGCTCCTGGTTTCTGTGACGACAGGATTTCCTCTCTAGTACAGATTAGTAATTTTATTTTGTATAGTCACTTACTATAGTAAGTGTCTATAATGACTTTGTATAATCACTGTTTCTGAGGATCTAGCATATGTGATATGAGCATGAATGTGTTTTAGTTAGTGTTGCAGTATTTGAAGACATCACCATAGTTAAAATCATGTTAGGATCAGAACACAGAAGTATTTGTTTTCAAAACCCAAATCCATGTTTCATTAGTGGTCCTGTACTGTGCATTCACTGCATAAATTTGCAAATGATAGAGTTGTAAATTATGCATTGGAGCCCAAACTTGCACTATGCTGGCATTTTTGGTTGTTTGGGTTTGTTTTTTTTCCCCAGTAATAGAATCATAGAATGGTTAGGGTTGGAAAGGACCTTAAGATCATCTAGTTCCAACCCCCCTGCCGTGGGAAGGGACGCCTCCCACTAAACCATGCCTCCCACTAAACCATGCCACCCAAGGCTCTGTCCAACCTGGCCTTGCATACTGCCAGGGATGCAGCATTCACAACTTCCTTGGGCAACCTATTCCAGTGCCTCACCACCCTCACAGTAAAGAATTTCTTCCTTATATCCAGTCTAAACTTCCCCTGTTTATGTTTTAACCCATTACCCCTTGTCCTATCACTACAGTCCCTAGTGAAGAGTCCCTCTCCAGCATCCCTATAGTCCCCCTTCTGATATTGGAAGGCTGCTATGAGGTCTCCACGCAGCCTTCTCCAGGCTGAACAGCCCCAACTCTCTCAGCCTATATGTGGTAAAACTTCAGTTGTGGTGGCAAAAGAGGTTTCATTTCTTTCTGTCAAATGTGGGACAGAATGTGGCTTCAAAATACCGCCTTGCCCATTTTGCAGCTGTGTGACTACCACTTTTTTATATTCATCTTTAGAAATGTGATACTCTTTAGAATATCATACCCTTATGTGACATCAATTCTATATGCTTAGTAATAAACCAAATAAACAATGATCTTGCTGATACTGCAAGATTTATTTTCAGTATACATAGGCTGGTGTAGATTCTGATGAGGTTTTCTTGTGAGGCTGGCATCTGTTAATAAAAACATTTATTCATGTTCCTCCAGAAATACATGTTTGTAAACTTTTCCAGTGGAAAAATATAAATTTGAAGTTTGTTTGCCTTTTTTTTTTTTAATGTGCACTCATAACTAACAGTGTGTATGTTCACCTTTGTGGAAGTACACATGCAGTGTTGGGAAATCTGACATTTGTGTTCCAAAGCCTCTGTATATCAGGTGGTGGGGGATTGTTTTCTTCTTTGCAAAGGATGAAAAATGGTCTTGTGTGTGTTTTAGAAATAAAGAATATGATTAATTAAGCAGGGATTATGGTGGTGTGCCTGCAGAGCACAGGTAATAGGATGGGAAACAAAAATAAATGGAAAGCTCAGAGTGGGCCATAATGTTCTTGCATGCTAGCAGAGAAATTTTTAATCAGATACTGAAATAATGAGGATGTCACTGCAGATGTGTGAAAAAAAATATTACTTTCCATTTAGATGGTGAATGGAATGATGATCTGGAACATTTTGAGAATGTTCAGATTTGGAGGATAATAGGGAAACAGAATACAGTATATTAGCCTGAATAAAGACATTTCTGAATATGTTTTTGATTTGCAAAAAAGATGGAAAACATGGCAGAAAAGTGTACTTCTGTAGAAGGGTAACCAGCAGAGAACCATGTCGAGGGAGTTCTCCCTGTTTTTACCACAGAGGCTGTGGTGCTTGGTGGTCAAAAAAAGAATAAACTAAAGACATGGCGAGAGAGCGGCCCTGGGCTCATTGATTAGTTGCAGTAAAAGCAGGTTGTATTTTCTGTGTCCTATAGTTGCTGCAAAAATGATCTGTTGTCACAATCTGCATTGCCTAGACATATTTAAAATGCAGATTTCATTTATCATCCATAAGGGTGTTGTAAACTCTTGTCACTTTCATTAACTAGCCCTCCCTCTTCCCCATATGTTTGAGTTTCACAGTCTTTTTTTTGATACTGTCATTTGGGAGGAGGTAAAATATTTGACAGGCAAATGGTCAAGCTGTTTTCTAGTGCAGGTGGTGTTTGGCAAGAAGTGGTAGACATGTAGACTGAAGAAATGCAGTATAACAGCACTTCCTTTAAATTTTAAATTACACTGAAATTGATCAGTACTGATGTCTGCATTTATAAGCCATATAATGTTGTTTTGCATGCTGAAACATTGTTAGATTTTGCTCGCAAAGAAGTTGCTTCTGTGAAATTAAATTAATTGATGCCATGAAATACAGTTTCTGTATCTGTTTCAAGCATATAACATAAATATGTCTGTCTATAGCAATACATATGCTCTAACTTTCATTCTACTGATTGAAAATCAGCTTTCTTAGGCTTGGGCTATCTTAGGACATACCTGGATAGGATAGATACAGACACGTTTTATTCTTGTAAGGTAAATTATTTCCTTGAAACAAGTGTTTTCAAAAAGAAAAGTGTCTTTGCACAATAATTAACAGAAGACTGGAAGGGAAGGCTCAGTCTAGTCTAGTCTCATGTTGCAGAAACTTAAGTCATAAGTAAACCATAAATTGATCATACAACATGTTGCAACCCTTTAGGGGGTTGTATGTGGAGAGTTTCTTGATTATTTTTTTCTTTCTCTTTGTACAATGACATCTAGTTGTCTTCTAAATTCCACACAGGATGTATTTCTATTAATTTTCTTTCTGTTTCTTCTGAGACTGACTTTCAATTCCAGCAGCTGTGGCTGACATTATTCCCTTTCCTCTCTCAGAACCCTTTTTTACAAGCTAAGTTAGCCAGACTCTTTTGGGCACTTCACTTGTGATAGACCATTCCTCTGGCCGTTGTGCTTGGGATCATCAGCTCTTCTCACAGCCTGAATCCACCTTTCCTGGACTTGACTGAACAGAAAAGTAAGTGGTACTCCAGGGTGCAAAGAGGTTTCAAGCCAGCCTCCTATGCTGGTATTAAACTGATATTAATACTTTCCTTACTAGAAATACCTTGACTGACAAGCTGTGTGCCATTTTCTAGCTGCATCATATGGTGCCATATTCTCTGTTGTAAGTACCACCTACCCTAAGTATTTAACTTGAGGTGCAAAATTACCTGTATAATCAAAGGGGAGAGATGGACATTTCTGCATAGCTATTCACAGATATTTAGTCAATTTCTATTATTTAGTTCAATGTCAGTTGTCTAATAAGTGTCCTGTCCAAATTCATGTCCTTAGTTTTGTTAATCCCTTCCTAATTTCTGTGGCTATATCATTGGTGATGATATTATCTAAGATTGGTCCCATGGCTGATCACAGATGAACTTTTAGTAACCTCCTTTGTCTGAATACTTCCTTTTCGGCTTTACTCTCATGTTCCCTTTAAGGTATCTGTTACTCATCTGGCAACTTTTGTGCAAATTGCCAGCATTTACTACTTAAGTAATAGTTTCCTGTGCTGGATTCAGATACTTCAGTAAGTCCCATGTAGAATCATAGAATCATTTAGGCTGAAAAAGACCATTAAGATCATCAAGTCCAGCCGTTACCCCAGAACTTCCAAGACCACCGGATAGTTTGTTGAAAAACTCACGACTTACAGAGAGAGAGACTCAAGTTAGCTGGGCGCAGTCTAATTCTAGTCAATCCAAATTGTGTTTTCTCCCATTTTCCAAGCATATTGAAGTTTATGGCGTCTTCTTTTCCATGTTTGTACATTACTGAAGTCAGACTATAGGTCTGACTGGCTGGGCAGTTTGAGAAACTTCTTTTCTTCCTCAAATGCAAAACAATGTTGATCTGTTCTCCTGTAGCATGTGTCCTAGGATAGAGACTGTCTGCTTCATTACAAGATGTTCGGGGGTTTGCTTCTATTTAATTTTGATAATTCTTGTTCTGCATTCCTTTTTCCTTTAATCTGCCCTACCCATGACTGTATAGTCATTGTTTCTGTTGAATAGTAAATAAAGTGTTAATTTAGTTACACAGTTATACTTAGGGAATCTTTAATCTTTGTGTCATATGCAATGCACTTTCTTTATTAATATATTGGATGAATATTTTAAGGCATTCGAAACTCTTAAACTCTGTATTTCTCTGATTTTTTTTTTTTAATGATCTTTTGCAGCAGAGAACTTAGTTCTGTATATCATTTCATTTGATTTAAAGTGAGTTGGCCCATGATCATTCAGATCATGTGGAAAAATTAATGGATCACACACTTGAAAGTCAACTGCAGCAGTATGGGTTCATTGTCTACTTGGTGAAGATATGCCCATCACTCATGTGTGGATGTAGCCAGAACCAACAGCTATCAGTAGGATTTATTATCTGTGTGGGAAGTTCAAGTCTTTAATACTACACTATCTTTCTCCTTTGTAACACTGTAGAGCTGTGCCTGTCTGTCACCATATTTGGTGGCGCATAGAGAAACTGGGATTGGGTGGCCAATTCAATTTCTATCTTATTAGAGCCCTCCTTTTCCAAACTGATTTTGATCTCTTTTTTTTCTTTAAGTCTATCACATCATTAGTATGCAAAACTACTACAATGTTATAACCATTATTTCATTTTATCTGAATGGTTTAAAGTGCAGACAAGTACCCTTTCAAAGCTGTGTTTTTGTCATGATTGCTATTCTGTCACGTCTGTGTTATTCCTTGGAGATCCATTTTATCATGATCTCTGTAGTTAGCATTAATCATTTCAGTGCCCATACAGCACAGTATCTCTTGATACAAGAAGATTAATCTTATTTGCATATAATGAGTGATTCCTTAGGCTTTTGAATTGCAGCTACCTTGTCTGTTTTTTCTCAAGATTATTGTTGTGAAGATACTGAACATTAGCTCAGGCGATTTACGTCCAAGTTATGGATTGGGTTTGTTTTCAAATGTTTGTGTGCATCTTAGTTTTTCTATGCCTCTTTGCCTCTTTCCCTGTGTCAGATCCAGGGCATATACTTACTAGTGACTGGCAAGTGCTCAAGTAATTTAGTGGCAAATACTGTGAAAATAGAATCAAAGAATCACGGAATAGTTTAGGTTGGAAAGGACCTTTAGATCATCTAGTACCAATACATTTTGAATGAAGAATGCTATTAAATCCCCATAATACAAAAATTATTTTAAAACTAGAGAAAATACAAAGCCAGTAGTGGATGGTGATAGAAAAGTAAGACATACTGCAGAAAAAGACACTGAAAGAACTGTATTAAATGAAGGACTCAGGAGATTTACAGTTACAGACTATAAATAATTGCAGTGATAATAGTATAAATGAAAGAAGGGAATTGTCCACATTCTCAGAAGAAGGAAAGACATGATGCAGTGGCCTGAAGCTGAAACAGGAAAATCTCAAGTCATTAAGGAGGTGTTTCTTACAATGAGAATAATTGGATGGTGAATGAGAGGGCAGAGCAGCATCACTGCAGATGGGCAATCAAGGCTGTGGGCATTCCTGTGTAGTGGAGCTGGACAGATTAAGTGACGTAGATGAGCTTCTCCAGCTGCTACTCATTTCTAGAGTTTACAGCAGTCAGTCTGTTACTCTGCATCGTATTTCTAAAAACCCACATCCTTCTATGTATGACAGTCACATTGTTCCAATGGGATATCATACAGAAATTTGTCTTTGCAGCTAGGATTGTGAGTCCCAGTGTCTTCAGTGAGATGAGGGTCAATCTTACTGCCTTTTCCATTGGAATTAAGTGTATTTTCTGCTCCAAGCATGTCCCGTCTCTCTCTGACTGCTGTTTACTCAGCCCTTTGCGACTAGGTCCTCATTATTGTTTCTATTGTCATGTTCAAGTACACTTGTTTATGTTATGTGTAAACATCATTCGTGCTGGTGGCAAGTTGCCAAAGAACCCCTTCAGATAAGAGATGAAGTAAAAGATGTGTTTTGTTCTGATACTTCAGCTATAGGCAGTGGTTGAAGCCAGCATGTAAAAAAAGGTTCAGTATGACCCTATTCTGTTTCTGCTTCCTGTGTGTGTCACTCTGTTGCTATGTTGGTGACACCATCATTTTCTAACTAATTGCAGCAGGTGTATACAGCTATGGGGTTTATCTAGGTTTTATTTGGGTTATTCAGAATAAAAAAAAAAATATATAAAAAAAAAAGGGGGTCATGGCCTGCTTGTATTTGGCTTGGATATGGCAGAAGCCCTTGTGGTGTTACAACATTCCGTGTTTCAACATGTGAGTTCCCAGAGTCTCACATAGCATGCGCTTGTCTGCATGCTGTCCGTGAGTGCCACCAAAAGACTTGATATTACTCTGGTTTGTCATGGTTGTTGCACTGCTCTGAATGAGTAACAAGCAAGGAGTCTTCTTGCTTTTAACCTGAGAGTTAGCAAAGCGGGGTAAGGCTACAAATAAGCAGCCCTAGCGAAAAACTATAAAATAATAATGTGACCGGCTTTAGTGCTGCATGCTGCCCTACAGCTGGAGCTGGAAAGCCCATCTATAGGGTTAAGGTCAGAGCAACATTCAGTCCTTTGTCAGCAGGCTGTTAGTGGCAGTGGGATCTGCTCTGTTTCTTGTGTATTTTGCAGGGAGAGAGTTCTCTGGTAGGTACTGATGTACTGTGCTCCAGAGGTATCAATAATTCAAGCTTTGAGACGGTTCTGTGAAAGAACTCATGCAGATGAGCCTGAGGGATGGCCACAGGACTGGTTCAGCAGGAAGGCCATTGCCACGTTAAGCTGTCCTGGTTGTTTACCCACTTCTTGATGCCTCACTGCACCACGGAGTCCCTAGCGCTGTTTTATTTGTTTCCAATTCTGAATGCAATTATTGTCTCAGGAGGTTGCTTTTGGATGAGTGATCCCCAGAAGCTGTGCATTTGAGGGAAGAAAGAAAGCCTTGGGGCACCCAAATCTTACCAGACACTTCCCAGGTGCTCAAACTGGAGCATCTCTGTGTTTGAGGGACCAGCCCCTGGCCCTTGATAGTCAAGAGAAGAGTGGTGAATTTCTTCTGGAATTTATCCAGCTGCAATGGCACTTTCTAACTGAGCTCATACCTAATCTTTACCTGGATCTGAGTTTCAACCTTTCTAAGGAAATGTCAATATGTCTTCTATGTGGTTTCTAATGTGCGTTTCCCATTAGTTCAATTTTAATCCCAATTCTTCAGTAAAGACAGTATTTTATACATCTATGCTTAACATCCGGGTGCAGAATCTGTATTTGGGCCTTAAGTAGAAGCATCTTGCTGCTGAGTCTGAAAGTTACAGAGTTTTATGGGCCTAACTGCAGGCCTCTGGTTCAGTAAACATGCTTGGCTTTTGCTTTCCACCCCTGTGTAACTGAGCAGTAACAATTCTCAGAGCAGTATCTTGCCAAAGGCATGTCTGGCAGCTGCCTGGGTAAAGCTAACTGCTGTGGTTCTGCTTTTAGGATGGATATAAATGAAGCAAACAGACTTTCTTCCCAGGCTTCAATTTTGGCCAAGGATATTTTATTATTTAGCTTTGTGTTAGCAGCTGTGGAAGTACTTATATGGTCACTTTGCTGATTAGTTTCACTCTTAATTTTGAGTTTATTAATATTTCAGTCCATTACTTTATCGAAAAGCATTTATAACTTCCATTAATTGAAATATCCTGTCTGTGTTGCAAACATATGTGGGTAAGTATGTATCTGCTTGTGTAGGGGAAGTATATAACATTCCGTGTGTGTTGTATAATCTGGAGATGGATCATTCCAAGAAAAAAAAAGGCTTCAGAAAAGGAATATTTGTAAAGGTGCAGTGTAGCTGCTCCTTAGAAACCTAAAGTATAATGTCAATGTGCAGAGTCTCTCCATTGTGACAGTTGACTCTTATTGTTACTATTCTCTAGCTGTTTTCATCCATGTTAAATATTATTAATACTGATGATGGTAGTAAATAAAATCATGAAGTCTTCACCTATTTTTTTTTATAGGTTCCAGTGAGACTCTTAGGAGATTTAGGGGGTGAGCGAGGACTGACAGCATTTGCCTTTGTAGGCTGGCATGTGGGGATGTGCAGCTGGAGGTCAAGTAGTTTAAGGCAGACCTGAAGAAAAACTGGGCAAGAAAGGCCCCTCCAGAGCCACTAGGAAAGGCTCAGATATTCCTGTGAAGGAGCTCTTGACAGATATTTGTCTAATGTGTTTTTAAAGCCACCCAGTAATGAAGACTCCAGGCCTTTCTCTGCAACAGCAAGACATTGTTGACTCCTCAGTTTGTTATCTACAATTTTCATCCTGATATTTAAGATGCATTAAGCTTTACTGAGAGAAAGTTAACAGTATGCTGAGGATGCTACATTTGTGTTATGTGGACAAGAACAAGAGGCTGTGAGTGTATCTTTGCTAATTTAAATTACATAGTTTTACTCTTGGTTAAACAAGCCAGATGCTTAGAGCTTGTTTATCTGATGTATGAAGAAACTTTCAAGGACACTTAGCAGAGGTGAAAAATTCAGCTGTTCTGTGAGGCAAAAGCAGTCCTAAGATTATGCACAAATTCAGCTTTTGAATTGATCCAAATGTCACCAGACAAAAACATCACACTAGAAGTCAAAGAATGCAAATCCGGTGGATAAAATGATCAGTGTACTCACTGCTGGCTGGACTCCTTGCACTTAAAAGTCAAGGTGCAGATGGGTGATGACATCTAACCTCTGCTAGGAAGAGGGCAGAAGGCAGAGAGTAGGACAGCAGCCAGCAGCTTGCTCCCTTTCCCTGTGTGCTCAGGCGATGAGGCTGTCTCCATGGTTGTCCCATTCCAGCCTCTGACCCTGCTGCTGGGGAATGAGCCAGATCCCTCCTAGGCCTGTGCCCTGTGTCTGTGTCCAAGGCAGAGTTTTCCAGGAAATTATACTTCTGCACTTGCAGATTACAGAGTAATAAAAGTCAAATGACAGCTACCCCAACGCTAGGACCTCGCAAGTTCTGTATTATTATTTCATAGCGGCTGATCCATGTGGTAGCAGGTAGAGTTTTGTAATATAATTGCCCACCACACTGGGTCACAGCTAGCACAGTATATGAACATCTCCCTTCTTAGTCCTACCTTTTCCAGGTAGTAGCTCTGGCAAGTTCATGTTGGAAGGCAAGATTTCTGTCACTGAAACATGAGCATCCCAAACTGTGTGTGCAGGGGCAATGTCGTAATACTGCATTCATGGCCAAATTCACTTCTGCATGAAAGTCTTCCCTATTCTCTTTTCCACTGGTAAGCCTCACACCTCCAATTTGAAAGGCCAGACTGGGTAGGTTTTTATAGTTTGCCTCACCATAAAGATGCTTGAGATTGTTGTCTTCCCTGTTAATGTATGAATGAAATATTTTTCTGAGCTCTTGCTGTTTTAAGTGTATCATTTCTTTACACTCATATTCATTAGATGACTTGACGTGAAGGTATAGCACTTTCCTTCCACCTAAATTCCTTGATTTGAATTATTATCAACTGAAATGCACAGGAATGTACATGGTAGGAGAACAGTAGCTCCACTGTGACCCGACATTGTAATTTAATTTGAGTTAAAAAAAATACCTACATATTAGCATCCAGCACAGTAGGCTCACCAAGTGTGTTTTTTATAGTGCAGAAAGAGTGATCTGCGATACTATTTTTAAGGAATTTGTGTTTCAGTGTTATTTAGATTGCCATTTCTAAATAGTACAGCTTTTCATTTGAATTAATGTTTCCCACCTGTATTGCTTAGCCAAGCTTCGTTTTGTTTTGATTTTTTTTAAATGTTATTTAAATGTTTAAAAGTTTTAAAATCATACGATGTTGAAAACAGCCTGTTAATTAACAAATGCTTCCCCACTCTTGTTTCTTGAAACACTGAAGACGCAAAAGAGCCTTGATTGACTCCTAATGGCCTAGGTTAAGAATAGTGGTGAAACTGATATATCACAAGTTAAGCAGCTCACAATCTATAATGGATTTCCCACCATAGCAGGGATGAGAGACGGGATATTCTGCTACCTCAGCTTTATAGGTGGAGGGATCTCAAGGTGCAAGAGATTAAACCTGCCACAGAACAGGGAGTTTAGACATCAGCAGTTAAGACCGTTTCTCTTTGAGTAATACAGCTGCAACTCTATAAAGAGCTGGAGTACATTCATATATGAACCAGATTAGCTGTAATACATATTAAAAACATGGCACAAGCTATTTTTTGCTAATACAGTATGCCACATTGGCATAACCAGAGTTACATTCCTATAAATTTCTTACCATCAAATGCAGAAAAACTGCAAATACTGCAAGAGCAATAAAGCTGGTTTATGTGTACATTTAGGCCCAGCTCTTGCCCTCTTCGGAGGTTGTGGGAATCCCTTCATTTATACAGTGGGCTCTTCTCAGATTTCACTCTGTTTCTGTTGAAGACATCTCCCACACGCATATTTAAGTGAATTAGGGTAAAGGTACCCAGGGGTAGTTTAAACAATCAAGTTTAGGTTGCTTGTTTAACTCTCACTACAGGCACTTAAGTTTCTGAGGCACATAGGCAGTTTAAAAAACACACCTTGCTAATTCTGATGAAAATCTGAATACTGGTCCTTGAGACTGATCTCAGTTACACATACAGTGTGGCAGCTGGTACTTACTTCCATTGCCAGAGGGGAAAAATATTGATTCTTTTTTGCTATTGGATTTTGCGTAACTGAGCTGTTGAATTTACTGCAGGAAAACTGCATTCAGCCATTAACTTCAGTTGCTTAACTGAATAATTTGAAAGTTTCTAATTTCATTTTACGACTTGATATCCTTAAATGCCTTTTTTTTTTTTTTTCTGTGTCATTAGATTTTTTTCTGCCTCTTTAAAGACATATCAATACTGGTACCTTTTAATAGAGTTTTGCTTTCACAATTTCCAGTTAATGAATCATGCTTCCTAATTCAATTTCAAATAAACTATTATGATTATTGAGAAGTCTGCAAAATATGAAATGATAAATAATATAGGCAGTTTCAAAAGAAAGAAACAACTGCTTGTGACCAACTATGTATGACATTCAACAGGTCCTAGCATCATGTATTAAAGCTGGTTTCTTTTAACATTAGGTAGATGTTACACAGTAAGGCACAGAATTATTTCATTACTTAGACAAGTCTTTGAACTTCTTTTTGAGATATTACATGTGTTAGTTTTACATGCTCACTTCTTAAAGAAAAATTCAACATTTATCTAGGTGCAGGTATTTGCCAGACACACCTAAGTTGTCAGAATACTTGCCTAATGTACATGGTGTGCCTATACCCCACTTGAAATACCACATTTTGATTTCTACCCGACTCACAAAATAGTGGGCCTAATTCTTCCTTCCCGTCCTGTGCTGATTTTTAGATTTCTCTTTATTACTGCAAGTACTTTCTAACATCTAACAACAGATCTCATTTTCTGCTCTGCACTTTGTATAGCCTGTCATTTCTATGTGTAGAGTTTGTTTTTTCTACACTTCTTTTGCTTTCTGTTAGCATAACCTTACATATTTTCAGAGACACAGAGCGTTAGGGCTTTGTCGAGAGACTTAGAGGGGGGAGAGAAAGAGAGGAGAAGAGAGTGAAAGAGTGGAGTTAAGTTCCAATTGCATACACAAAGCAAGTAATAAAAATACTTGCTTTTATGTCATTGGTGGTGTGGCAAACAGTCTGGCTGACGTACACAGTAAGAACTGGGCAAACCCAATAATGGCCAGATTAAAAAATATGTTAACCCTCATTTGTGATGAACTGTGAATGAGGTGATGTGAACTAAACCACCCATTACATTGTTATGTGGTCAAAAGAGTTATAAGCTTATTGAAGTCTTAAAAAGTGTTGTGGGAAGGATAAAAACAACTGTTAACAGCTGAACCCAGGACGAAAGACAAGCTTAACCAAAGAGGATTTCCATAATACATAGGTGTCTTGAACAAGAAAAATGGCCAAATTTAGCTTTGTAAGACATGCCAGTTACAAAGCTGGAAGATACATAGTGGTGTCTTGTATGCCTTTCAAAACCCAAGTAATTACAGGAGTATTCCTCAAACTGTACGGAAATGTGTGGTTCCTGACAACAAGGGAAAGTCAAATCGATCCTAGGATTTATTAGAGACAAAACAATGCCAGAAGATGACTGGATAGTTTACATAATGCAAAAGGTTTCCATTGTCTCAGAAGGGAAGATTAAGTGAAATGCAATGCATGTACTTTGAAATCTAGAATAGAAGCTTTGCAGGCATTCAGACCTTCTGGAGAGAAGCTATAGCCTTCAGTCTGATGATACTGTGAATATGACTACATGCTTGGTTGCAATCATGCACAAATTCCCTGTGCCTCTGTGTTCAGCTGCCTGGACGTAAGCCAGCTTCAGTTCAAAAGCATGTTTGTGAAGCCGAGCCCAGATTGCTCTGCCTCTGAGCACAGCCTATTAGCTCGGGCATCGTGTCACCCTAACAAAGTTGCAAGGGTTTTCAGCCTGGGGCTGGCTGTAGGCCCATTATGTTGGTGTGCAGGCAAAGGGAGTTCATATCTCCTTGTCGTAGCTCATTTATGTGTATCCCGTAAGAGCTTACCAGAGTCCCAGGACTGGATAAGCATCAGCTGTAACACTGAGGTTAAGAAAAGGCAATAGCATGCTCTGGAGTTCTTTCAAACGAAATAGCTTTAATTAAGCAAGCTTGTAAATGTACTTGTGGACTGGGTCATTGAAATAGTTTTAAGGGCCTTGCAAGGGAACATTGACGGCTTTTAGTTAAAAGCACATTAACACGTAGTTAAAGTACTGCTATGTCAGCTTTGTCCCGGTGTAGGGCTTGAGAGCACCCCTGACCTGCAGCACAGTTTTACCCACTCGCAGCTCTCTGGCTGCTTAATTAGCTGTAGTCCAGACTGTTCCAAAGGGATGGCACTGTGCCTGCCACTGTGCTTGGCCACTCATCCCCATGGCTTCCCATTGCAAGTGTGAGTTTTGCACAGCCACATAGAGAACTGGGCTGGTGGATCAACCTGGCTAAAACCCAGTTGTCGCTATTGCTAGTTGAGCAGCTGCCTGGATCCAGCCTGTTGCATGACCACGAGTGGCCACTATCACAAAAGGGCACATGGCTGCATGCAGGGAGAAAGGGGTGAGACCACTCCTTTCAGTGCAGCACTGATTTTCACTGTGCTGCCTCTACAATCATCCACACATTCATCACCCCTTGAGTATGCTGGTATGGCTGAACATCAGATTATTAAACCCCTCCTGAGGCACATCATAGCTCAGGTATTGTGGGCACTGTTTCTGAGTCCCAGTCTGGCTAACAGTGGATCCAGGCATTGATTTGCCACAAGTAGGAGTAACTGAAATCTAAGCTTAAGTACCACCACAATTTATCTTGACAATATCTGTATTTACTTTATATATCTATATATGTGTGTGTGTTATTTAACGTATCTATGTAACACATATGTCTGTATGTATTTAATTTTATGAAACAGATGTTGTTTTTTTCCCCCGTGTTGTTTTTCCTGTGCTGAAATACAGAAAGCTGTATTATGTCCATCATAGAAACCAAACCTCCGGTAGCATGGTATCACAGAGTTGAATCTTTTGTATGGAAATGACCTGATGTGTTGGCAGGAGAGTTTTTTCTCAAATCCCCTTTAAAAAAAAAACAAACAAACTGGAATCAGCTTCTAAAATACAACATTACACAAGAGGATGGAAGACTGACTAAAGGGAAGCAGCTCCACAGGTTCCAGCTTTCATGCCTCATCAGCGTCTATTCTGATAGCCTTAAACTTTGACGTATATTGATTGGCAGAAGTCTAAGATGAGGAAGTATCAAATAATTTGGTTTTGTTTGAGGGATGATCTGCTAAAACAAGGCACAGCCTTAATAACAAACTGTGATTATGATGTCTTAGTAGCTAGGAAAAAATTCTGTTCTCCAGTGTAGTGTAACCAGCTAAATATGTTATGACAAGCATTTTAGGCACAATTTATGGTTATTTTTACAGTAACAGTAGTATTCCACTACTGTGGAATAGCATTTAGTTCTTCAGTATGAATCCCTTGAGGAGCAGAAGGTGAAGCAAGACTAGAATTCTCATAGTTTTAAGTTACACATTTTTCTATAAATAGAGTGCCTATTAAAATGAAAAAAATAGAGCACCTATTAAATCTACCATGGATTTCAGTGGGAACAGAAGTGGGTCATAGGTCTGCATAGAAACTGAAAAAAATAATGAAATTTAATGCATGGCTGTGCCAGCTCAATGCCCCAGATTCTCCATCAGGTTTTGTACTGTTCTTTTTCCACGTAGATCTGAGTTCCTGCAGTGATTCTTGATCTAATAGTGTTCGTATTTATAATACGTTTCAATAAAAAAGCATGATTAGCCTTGTGTTCTGGATATTGGCTTGTCTCTATGGGCAACATTTTTTGGCTTTTATTATTTATGCCTTATCCACAAGCATAGATGTTGCATAGTAACCACCCCTCACTGACAAGCAGGTTACCTTATGTCACTGCAGCATAGTAAAAGTGGCAAAAGATGCATTTAAATCCTGTCAAGTGATGTTTACAGCTTTTATGTTATCAAGGTCCTTTACGCTGGCAGCTCAGTGCGGGAGGGCCATAGAGAGATGGGGGACTCATGCCTATGCTTGCATCAGTAGAGAAGGAACAGGATTGGTGGCTGACCATGGTAAATAAGATATTGAATAAAAGAAGAACCAGATGTTAGGCTCACACACATTAAATCCAGGCATCATCTACCAGACAGTGAGCCAGCCTTCCAGCATTTTCCATGTGCCACACTCTGTCTGAGGCATCTTTTATAAAGCAAAATTCAATGACCAGTTCTTCACAGAGTCCAGTTCTGCTGCTCACTTGGCTGACTTTGTGTTATTACATCTGGATCAATGAATCATCAATAAATAGTTTGTGTTGCAACCACAAGCACAGGTTTTGTTTCTTGTACGTACAGGCTACAAACAAAATAAAATGGATTAAGGGTTGAAACAATGACATATTCTCCACTAACTATGAATATTGAATTTTAGATAAGATTATTGGACATGAAAGCCTATTTTAAAATCTGAAAATAGTCTAGTTTCTATAGAATTTTTTACATCTACACAGTTCTGGTGATCACATACAGACATGACTGCTGTGACAGCTTATTAGAAGAGGGATCTGTATTACTAAAGTTAATTTTAGATTGTCGAAAGGCTTCACAGCGAAATCATTACAACTGATATAGTACCTAGGATATAATATTTTAAACATAAAGATGTGCGTGGTGTTAAAAAGTTATCTTGCCTTGGAAGTATAAGACCATATGGCTTGGCATTCCAGATCAGATTACTGATCCCAGTCATCATTAGCGGTTATCATCAATATTTTAGTTTTGAAAGATTGCTGCTTGTTGTCTTCATCTAGCCAATTGTGCAACAGGAGTACATCACAGAGCAAATTTCTTCCATGAGTGATTGATCCATTTATACTAATAAATGAGATTTTATTATCCTTATCTTGCTGCTTGTGTGAACAATTTGAAGTTTTAAATTTTCTTTTATCTCTTCTGAATTGCAGAGACATGACTGACAGACACATTGGTAGGAGAAAAATAAGTTAACTGTAAGTAAGCCTCTCTTGAGTGCTGTTGTTCATCTCTAGATATGAACAGAAATACCTCCTTACAAATATGGGGGGTCTATTTCAGTTATATCTAATGCCACTGGAAGACATTTCATCAGTGTGTGAAATCTTCCACCCAGCTCCTGGATTAGGCTGTATTCAACAGAGGAGCCGAGAGGCTAACAGAACATCTGCACTTTCCCCAACCCTTGTAACCACTTCTAAACATGAGAATATAAAATGTTTTCTCATTTGGTTTTTAAGTTTGCCATTCTCATGTGTTTCCTTTGCTGTAGTCAATTTCTCAGTGATTTTTAATGGCTTAGAAGCTGTGGCTATTTAGCAAGGTTCATCTACAGGCCAGTTGTACTGGACATTCCAGTTGATTTACCTAACCACAGAAATATAGTTGTCTAGGAAAAACATGTGGAAAAGTGATAACAATGGAATGGAAACTTTCATTTGCATTTAAAGATGCAATGTACTACCTGCTTGGCAGTGTGTGGCCAGTTGTTTGATGGCTTAGAATAATTAAAGTCTGAAATGCTTCCATCTCCTGTATCCCATATTTCACATCTCTGGAATTTTGCAGTTTGCTGCAATGTAGCCCTAGTCCTTTTGCCTTCAGAGTTTTTTGTTGTCATGCTGTGCACTGTGTCGGTGAAGAACCACCTGCTTTCACAGAGTCCAGGGCTGTCATGACTCCTCTGCTATATACAAAGTGATGACAATCTATCTCCAATATCCTATGCGTTTCAGAAGTAGGAAAAGTGTTTACACTCCTGGTCCAGGTTCCCATCAAAAGCCACAAAGAAGCTTCCCAGGATCCCTTTTGTCATCAAGTGAGGGACTTCTCTGTTGTACTGTAGGATCCAGAATATAGCAGTCATATAATTTCTGTTGATCTAGCACCATTATCTATGTGTATTGTCACTTCAGTAGCCTATAACTTGGTGTACCATTGTACTAGGTCTGACTGGGATGGAGCTCCTAACAGCCAGTGTAGTGCTGTACTTTGCATTTGTGGCTAGGCAAGGTTGATAACACACCAGTGGTATCAGTCCAGTGTTTTGGCTATTGCTGAGCAGTGCTTGCAGTGTCCAGACTTCCTCCGAATATGGCCCTTCCACCCCTAAGACCTGTAGGCTGGGGTTGGGCAAGAGGCTGCGAGGGGACCCAGCCATGACAGTGGACCCAGAGTGACCAAAGAGATGTTCCATACCATATAACATCATGCTTAGCAATAAAAGCTGAGGGAAAAGAGGAGGATGCAGGGACATTCCTCATTATGACATCTGTCTTACCAAAAAAATCATTCTGTGTCCTCAGGTCCTGCTTTCCAAGAAGTGGCTGGACTACAGTTTGCCTGCTGCTGGGAAGTAGAGAGTAGATTTATCTTCTTGCTCTGCTTACATGCACAGGTATTGCTTTTCTTATTAAACTGCCTTTATTCCAACCCAGGATATTTTCCATCTTACTTTTGCCCTCTTTCCTGCTGAGGAGGGGGAGTGAGAGAGCAACTGGGTGGGCATCTGGCAGCCAGCCCAGGTCAACCCACTATAACAGTCTTACAAGACAATTTTAAGATGTGACCAACCTGAACAATCTCAATGAGTGTATTTAACACACTTGGTTGCACAAAGTTCAGATCATCCCTCTCATGTTGGTCCTTGGACATTAGTGTAGCTTTTGTTCCCCCAGATAATCAGTACAGGATGAAAATAATCTCAATGTGAAGCCTATCTATGTAGAATGCATTTACAAAGAAACACTACTTTTTCACGATATGGTGATCTGTGGTTTGCAAAAGAAAATATTAAGGATTTGACATACATTTAAGTTAGTATCATTATTTAGGCTTTTCATTTCTCTCTTCCTCAGATCATGTCTTCACAGTGACTCAAAGGCCTAGGAGCTGTCAACACAGTCAATAATCAGGAGAGCTGATCATTCCACTACTAGCAGATGAGATTATGTCAGTATGAAAATCAGCTTCAGACTGTATTTCCTGCAAAGGATTAGAAGTAGAAAATTGTTAAAGTCCACATGAGAAGGCTATGAGGAACCACAGAGAAGGAGAAATTAATTTGAGGTGAAAACAGTTTCTCTCATTTGTTGCAGGAAGGAAAATGCATGAGAAAGCAAGGTAAAGTATTGGAAGATGTTATGAATCAATGCAACTCTCCAGACAGCCTTTTCTTGAACAGTACAGTCCTGGTTCACTCAGCCATGCAAAATTATAATTAGTCATGTCCCAGCCTCAGCACAGGCTTGCTGAATAGGCTGTTTACATAAGATCCCTGTAGCAGACTTAGGAGCCGCAGCACAGGAAATAAATGCTAGTATAAAAAAAAAAACAAAAAAACCAAACACTTCCTCCCATAAGAAACTATACCACAGTTAAAGTCTTGAGACCTAACCAGCTGTATGTAGATGCAAAAGTCATATGCTGTTTCAAGCTAGAACTTGGATTATTTCTGCAGATGAATGTGGCATCAGTACACTGTGTATGAAAGCTACTGCATTGACCAAAAGATGCAGCATGAAATCCTAGCCTCAGAAATGTTTTGCCATGCGTCTGACAGGATCATAACTTTAATCATCACTATGGCTAGCAGAAGCTCGTGGAGCAAGGGAGTGCAATCACTTTGAGATTGCCTATGGGGTGTGAGTACACACACAACTAACATTTGAAGAGTGCCACAAACAGTGATGTGCAGTTGCTTCTTGCAAAAATGACAGCAAACAACCTTCTGCTTTATGATGAACAGGTGGTAAGGTTTTGTAGCTCAACGTTTTTTAGTTTCCAAATTGAAGCACTAGAACTTTGCCTGCAAAAAGCATATTTTGCAGCTTATTCCCAGAGTCTGGTGAGTATCAGAGCTGGGTATTTAGCTGGAAACAGACTTCTTGTGTAGAAGCGTTCTTTGATATTTCTTGAGGAAATTTGTGTTAGACACATTTAAATCCCAAAGCATTTGAGTGAGTGACTTAAGTTTTTCCTGTCTGAATGGGTAATTTAAGCATACAAAGCCATGCACATGTCTGCAGTTACAAATCTTCCTGTTCTGCTTTTATAGAGCATCTTACTGGGAACAGGAGTATGCAGGAGTAAAGCTGATGTGTATTATGATAATATAAATAGTAAATACAGGAATCATCAGTAGCAGATGGGATCCTCATGCAGCTTTTGCTGAGAAGTCTGTAGGAACATCACCCCAGTGCAGCAGGCCACACAACAAGGGACGAGGGAGCAGTTAGTATTCTTATAATTGAAATTAACTGGATGTTGTTTCAATTAATTGTTCCAATTAGACTCTCCCTCTTTTCAGTTATGCCTTTCTGTAACTGTGTCATCTGGGATGCTGTGAAAAATTGAAAATGCCCTCATGATCATATGCTCATCAATTAAAGAACTTTCTAATTAGCTCCTTGAGAAGAATTCATTGTAAGAATAGAAGATTTTATAGGTAGAATGAGTGAGGAGTTGTTTTTATTATAAAACTATTTTTTCTTTCAGTGATAACATTATTTCTGTTGCCAAAAATAATTTTTAAAAAGCCTTAATAGACAAGAAAAGAAGAAAAAATATGGTTTGTTTCTATCTAGCAAGACTTGTTCTTGTGAGCTATCTTTCACAAGTAGCTGGGATGTAAACAACACAGTAGCTTTAAATTATATTAAAAAAAAAATCCAAAACAATTATCTAAATTAAAACTACCAAAGCTACTTTGTATGAAGTCAGATCAAAAGGTACTGTTTCAGTTTTTTAATCATGAGACATTTCTTCACAAAGACTGAGAAGAAAATTGTCAGCTTCTAGATCTGTTTAAAACATTTTGGAGTTGCATGCTTTTTAAAATATATATATATATATATTTCATAGAAAACTGAATTCTAAGATGGAGTTTCAAAAGTTTTCTTTTTCTGCAACTTTTATTTGCTCTGGAAGTTCACACTGTACCAAGAACAGTTGCCAGCAGTTGTTTTCCCTGAGGCTGTAAAAGCAAAAAGGACAGAAAGCTTTGCCTAAGAGCATGGCCGAACAGATGCTCTCTGCCACAGCCTGTAACCATCTCCAAATCCAGGTGTAAGTATCATCACACTGCCTTGATATGCTGAGGTTCAGTAAGATGAGTTTTCCAAATTTTTAAGAGTGGCACACAGCCTGCATCTCAAGCCAGACCTGCAGAGCCTGCACACTAAGCAAAGACCTCCAACTTAAGAGCTTATCCACAAATGGAGCTATTCATAACTATGTCTAAGGTTAAGCAGTATGTATGTATAGCAAAGTCACCTTCCTATGTGACTTTCAGACAGCAGAGCTGGCCAAGAAGCAGCTTATCCTCTGTTAGGAATGCTGAGGCTGATCTCCAAAATTATTTAGTTGTGGTGCTGCTCCAGCTATGGTGATCCAAGGACGTTTTGTCACCTAGATGTGACAGAACTTGGGGAAATGCAGCATCTTATATATCAGTTATATGATATGAGATATGTATTTTCATATATATTTAAACATGCTTAATATATGCACATCTATGTATTTTAACTAAGTTATAAGACAACTTCCACTGCAGCTTCTGCTTATGATTTCTATGTAAAAAATCTGCAGTTAACCAAAATGCTGAAGTCAGGTTTATAACTTCTTTGTCCTAAGCCTTGTTTGTTGAAGCTTCCTGATACTTTTGCAACCTTCTAGTAAAAATACTTTAAACAGCATCTGAAATAGTAAATTTTTACATCTAACCAATTCATCATCTTTGCCACAGCATTTGAACAATCATAAACTCAGATTTTGCATGTCTCTGTACTGGCTATATGATGCATTTAATAACCTCTTAACATTGACACAGCAGGAACATCAAAATCAGGTAGATTTTGGTAGATTATTCACTAGATAAAATACTTTTAGAAGTAAATTCTGTACTTCTGATGTGTTGTTCAAATGCTTATGCCTTCTTACTCGTACAGGTGAAAAGAGCAGAGCAGAGCACCTTACTGACAAAATGCTCAAATGCTATAGCACAAATTTCCTCCAAGTCCTGTCCTACCAGCAAGATTTATGTAACCAATAATGACTTATACATGAATGTACCCCATGTCCTTTTCTTATCATTTACACCAATTTCATGTATTCTCGGGGGAGCAAGGAGGAATATTACATTAGCAGCATCTGGCAAACAATAAATTGCAGCTTCTCAAAAGCTAGTCATGCATTTCTCTGTTTACACAGTGTTTCTGGATTGACAGTACAATGGCTGTCTCCATAAGCAGTATGCAGGTTCACAATAGTCTTAACTTCCAGACCACGCATTCCTTCCACCTCTTTTGTGCTGACATTAGCACTTACATGAAGTTTTCTCTTTTTCTGTGGGATGTTTGTTCTGCAACATTAGTGAGCACTCCACATTGTTTTGGCTTATACTGATTGTGAAGCCCACATTAATTGGAGGGTGAGAAAAATAAGTCTTTATCAGTACAGTAAGCCTATATTTACAACGTCCTTTATTCTCTGCTTTGCATAGGAAAATGAGACCAGACAAAAGTAAATCAGTCAAAAACATACATGAACTGCCTAGGTTATCAGGGTGTGCTGTTGCTGTCCTTTTCCATTTCCAACACCTTCCCACTTGATTCAATTGCCAATGATATGCGTTTCCTGCTAGCGCTTCTCTGGTGTCTCTTCTTTTCCAAGTCCATTCTCTGTTTAATGGCTATTTCTTCTTTCTTTTTCTTAATAATAAACTCCTTAAATTCCTACTCTTATCTGTAGCTTCCATTTCTAGCTGATTCTACTGCATAAAATGGGATCGCACAGCATCCCTTTCAGGGAAGAAGGAACTCCTTTTGTTTCCTTTTGTCACTGGTAGAGTTTCTGGCACTGTGCAATACCAAACTTCAAAACCTTTGACATATTAGGTTCTGCAGGTGGATGACTAGGCTGCATGGTGGTAGTGAAAAGAAAGAAGAAAGTTTACATCTTTCACTGTAATTGATTGTAGCAATAAGCTTCTGAATATTGTTTCTAGGTACCTTGGTATATTTGTTTAATATTAGGTTTTTTTATTATGCTCTTCTTTCTTATATAAAGAAGTATAAGAGCTAGAAAACATGATGTCTCTCAAAATAAGCTTTTATTGTTCTGTTTTTACATAAGCTCAGAGGCATGCCCTCTGTCCTGTTTTGAATGAATTGTTAAATGCTTGCAATAAATTTTTTGGTCTTTTTAACAGAAAGATATGGCCAGGTCATGCTAAGCAGGGTATATTCTAGATCAAATACCCATGGACTGAGATATCAGATACCTCTCCCACTAATGCACACCAAATGGTTCACTGCATGCAAAATGTTAAATGTATACACATGGCAGTTTTTAAGCATACTGCTGCAGAGCTCTTTGTTCTAGATGGTTAGTGATTTTGGCATTCTTTGGCTCAAGCTACTCTTTCACGGTGATCTATTGCCCCTTTCTGCAAGGGCGCATTCTGGTCAGCAAACGTTTCATGGCTAGATGTATTCCTCTCCCCTGCACATTTGAAGACTGTGTTTGAGTCAGAATCTCAGCTCAGTGAAGTCAGCTGTAGCCAGCCCAGGAACTAAGGAGCAGCTTCAGGGAACAGCAGAGCACAAAAAGATGTGTTCTCAGGCACAAGGACTGAATCAAGCAATACCACAGGATCTTCCTTTTATGCTGAGTTATCTGGAGATCCTAGAGGCAGGGATAAGTGAATAGACTTCTAACTGCTCTGCTGATGAAAAGGCTGTGCTTCTTACCTGGAGGAATCTTCTGCTGGCTAGGAACACACCTGATGGGGCTGTAGTCTGAGTGACTGCAGTCTGAATTCGCTTTCCTAAGAGGGATTTTTACAGACTTTAGAATTACAATCCCAATCTTTTGCATGAGATATGCCTTAAAAAGATGACTTATGACCAAAGTTACCAAATTCAGTATTAGATGTTATAAAATGGTTTTGTTTGCAATGAAGCAGTCCAAATTACATGTTGCTTCCAAATTACAGGTTGCCTCCCTTCTATTTTTTCCTTAGGATCCTCGGAATCATATTCTGATCTCAACCAGTTTACATCCTCATTTCCCTTATAGATAACCCTTAGAGAACAGCATGTTTTGGGATAACCAAACTGGTCTAATTAGCCAACTACATGCATACTTCTTGAAGGAGTTTTCTGCAGCTTTTTTGTGGAAGAGCTCTTGTCCAAAATAAAGTACACTGGTGAATACACTTTTCATCCACCCACTGCTGTGGGTATACTGTCTTATACAGTTCCAGAAACATGTTCATGACAGATTATAAAACTTGGGAAGTGATTGTGATGTATTTCAATAGCCTCTAATGTCACAAAGGGAAGCTGAAGTCATGATTTTAAAAATGATTTTTAATCCATTGTCTCAAGATATTCATATTGAGTTAATTAATAACTAATATTAGCTAATACTTGGCTAATATTGCCAGTCTCAGCTAAGAAAGGAGATAAGTTGACTTCACAACCTTTCTTTCCAGGGCAGAACTTTCAGAAAGACCTTTCCTATCTCACAACAGCCATTGTTATCATGACTATTACTGCCACCATCATGAACAACAATTGTAAACTAAACACCATGTACATGTGCATTTATGGCTATCTTCTTGAGGATTTTGAGACGGATGTCAAGTGCAGTGCACTGCAGTCTGTGTTTGTCTCAAATTGATATGTTGGATTTTTAATTTTTTATTTTTTTGAGAACTACTTATTAGGGATGCCAATGGTAGCAGAATGAAAATCGAATGTTACTTCTGTAGCATTTTATAGGAGAGGTAGCTGGACTGGCACTGTAGACTCTGACAATCAAGGGTCACATGTAAGCCTGTAAGGCACTTATGCTAACATCACACATCACTTATAGAACAGTAGGAAAATATGATTTATGCATTAAGTGATATAAGAAATAGCCTGTTTGTGAGTGTGGTAAGCTATAGAGTAACAGGGTCATCATGCATTTCCAGACTCTTCACTGCTAGCTTCTTCCTTAACCTAAGGTGAGGGGAGACTCTATAATCAGGAGAGCAATCATTACTTTCATACTTAACAGCTGCTGATGAGCTGTGGGACCTTCTATCCAAATAGCCTTCAAAGAAGAGCAGAGTGCTAACAACAGAGTCTAAAACTAGTGTAAAGCAAACAGCTTAGGCCTTACTACAACCTCCACTGGAATTTCTGAAGTATATATCACAGATTCCCTCTATTGTGCTATTCTAAATTAATTAATTAAGCCCACCATAGATCCCTCAGTTCTAGTATTAACCATGGTTGTAGGAAATTGATGAGGAACTGATTATAAAAATACTTTTATCCTCCTCATTTGGTTATAAAATTTTAATCTTCTCAGATGCTGCACTGCAAACCTTTAGCATAAGGAGCTATAAATTATTAACTTCTGGAAAAATCTTTTAAACTGTGTGGTGGAAAGGGCAACGTTGAGATAGAGCTTAAACAGGCCACAAGCCAGAGGCCATGAGACCTGTGCAGGACTTTATCTCCTAGGTGTCTTTTATCCCACTGCTTATCAAACAAAACCTTTTGGGTCAATTTCTCAGACCTAACTTCTTTTTTTGTGCTTTCTTTTGTGGTCCAGTTATTTAAAAGAAATAGCATTATTAGGACAGAACACCCTTGAACAAGAGTGTACCTGGATGGTACAGACCTGGTAGATGATGCTGCTGAAACTGGAAAAACATTAGGTTTTCTCTTACCTTTGCCAGGAGCTAAGGAGAACTTCACCAACAGTCTGGATGGAGAAGGAGTAATACAGAGAAAGGAATTCTTCTCCACTGTCCTCCTGGGTATGCTGAAGAAATCACAGCTGCATTTGGAGATTTTCTGCTAAGGTATATCAACAGCTGAGGTACAAAACAGTGGCTGAGGGAGCTGGGGTTATTTAGCCTGGAGAAAAGGAGGCTCAAGAGAGACCTTAGCACTCTTTACAACCACCTGAAAGGAGGTTGTAGCAAGGCGGGTGTTGATCTCTTCTCCCAGGAAACAAGTAGTAGGAAAAGAGGAAATGGCCTCAAGTTGCACTAGGGGAAGTTTAGGTTGGATATAAAGAAAAATATCTTCACTAAAAGGATTGTTGAGCATTGGAACAGGCTGCCCAGAGAAGTCACCGCCCCTGGGGGTATTTAAAGGTGTGATGATGTGCCACTTAGAGACCTGGTTTAGTGGTGGACTTGGCAGCAGTAGGTTAATGCTCAGAGGTCTTTTACAACCTAAACAATTCCATGACTCTGTGATTAGGGTACTTAAGAACCAGAAGCAAAAGAATTATTCAAATTCTTTGAAAAGACACCCTGTATCTTCAAATCTTCATCTGGGGCTTTTGTGCTATGATATATAATCTATTTTGTGATGGCCAACTTGTTAAAGCACTCACAGACAACGATTAGTGCTAGTGTGAGGCAAAATGTAGTTATACAACTTCCATTTTGTAAGGTTAACATTACAGAGATAGCTTGTAATATGATTCTAACTGATAGGAAAAATTAATTCAGTAATTAAGTACCTCTCTGGAACAAATGGACCTATGGGTATTCCCAAAATACATGGTTCAAATTAGTGCTGATCAAGTCATGCATTTTCCTCATGTACTGGCACTTCTAATCAACCAGAGCATGGTTCAGTGCCTACACTATACAGCTTTTCCTGCTAGGTGTGTTCAGTGAATACCCAAAAAGCAGCTGAGAATGCTGTCAAAAATGATTGGTGAACCTTACTGGTTCCTTGCATTTTTAGGGACTTTTTTTACAATTCTCTAGCCCCAACACTAGGGATCCAAGGAATTTTGGAGACAGAAGTTCTTCTGGATCTGAGTTATACAGGCTTCAAGGCCCATATTGATAGGTGATGCTACTCAGTTAATACTTAGGTCTTTAATTTTCCTTCCTCTAATGCTGCAAAGGTAAGTAGCCAGCAATTTAAGCAGCCAGAATCCTCATGCGACTAGTTTATACCCCTGAGACCACTAGCCACTCAAGACCTCTTCAGCCTAAGAACATACAATGTGCCTGACTGGTGAGGCATCTTTGCTGAACAGTAGTGACAACAGTAGTAACAAATGCTTTGTTAAGAAAAACTGTATCCTGTATACAGGAATTTAATTGTCCATAGCAAAGATCCTTTCTACTTTCAGTAATAAAAAGAAATATAGACAGTGTATCAAACTAAGCAAAACTGTAGGAATAGCCTTTGTTATTCGTAAGATTTTTACTTCTGGAGAGGGGTGGTGCTTATCACTTGCTGAAGGGTGTCTCCCTGCAGCTGAATGAAGGTGCTGTTACAGTGGTGTGCTGGTTTATCTGTGCCAGATTAAGATAGCATAGGTTAAAAAAAAGCAAGGCACAGACTGTGGCACCCACTCTCCTGTGTGCCAGCAACTTGAACTTAAGCTCTTCAAGCTATAGAACATTAAGTTGCTTACTAACTGTGTAAAGTAATAGCACTGGTTAGCTGTAAATGCTCTTAATTTCCTTTGGGAATGGGATAACAATATATCTGAGCTTTGAATGTCCTTGTGAAAGGACTACATCTCAACTACACTTAGCAGGATCTGCTTTGCTTCTAGTTTAGCTAAATTAATTTGTTAGGCAGTTTGTCAAAATTAGCTATTGTTTGTCAAGTATTCATGACTGTACAGAAGGACAGGTACCTAAAAGTCCACTTCCTCTTTACTTTTTTACTTTTTTTTTTTACTTTTTTTACTTTGCTTTTTTACTTTTACTTCTAAACTGAAGGATTAAAATTATTTATAGTAGTTATTGGTACTAAACTCCAAACCATCCTGTGGAGGAAGTAGTATCCCCAGCACATTTTATACTTTGCTTTCTTGTTGCAGCACAGCAACGCAATTACCTTTTCATAACATCCTCTAATGACTTAAAACATCTCATAACAAAACCATCGCTGATCCCTCTCTTTCCCCAGATTTAAGTGAAGTCTTTTGCAAAAATGAGGGCATGGCACAGTAAGAGATGTTTTTGAAACTTCTTAATTTCATCTCAAGCAAAAGATGAGGTTTGAAAGCAAACTAGTCTTCAGGACTTGTAAAGAGATTGATTATCTGCTTAGATGACATCCACAATACCTTTTAAAGATGATGTTCTCAGCTCGTGTATTACTCTACCTCACACAGAATTTGATACTTGCAAACAAGTATCAAAAAAGATAAACAAGAAGATGTCCTCCAGGCACTGTAGCCAAAGGACATGATTTTTATGGATAAACTTCTGAATCCATTATAAACTGCAGTGCTAAAGGAGATCCTGGAGCTCATTCCAAAGACACTGTCAATCCTATTGCATGGGGCCAGTCTCAGGTCTAGTTATGGGCAGTGTCAGATACTAAGTGTCTGTCACTAGTGCAAAATAATTCCCTTTGCAAGTTCTGCCATTCTGGTAAATGTCTACAACTGTGTGGGGCAAACCCACACAAACTTTGGAAAAGGATATGAAATTTCTAAGGATAAGGTGCTATTAATTTGTACAAAATGGATAACGCCAGCATCACCGAACAGAGAATTTTTTTTCCAAGTTTCTAAAAATTTCTAAAAACTGTGAGACTCTGCATTTACCTATATTTTTATAGCACCCTGTGCTTGACCTGGGTCCTCTCATTTGAGCATCTCTTGGTTTTGGCTGTTATGTGCCTTCATGGAGCTGCATTGCCGAGAGGAAACCTCTCTCAGGTGGTGGGATGAAAACTTGTTTCTTAGTCATATTGGCTGTTTAAAAGCTGATTGGTCCACACATTGGAAGCAGAGTACAAGGAGCAAAGCTGTAAGCTACCTTCTGAAAATGACTGGGATTCAGTGGGTAAGACTGAGCAGGGCCTTCATTTATTTGTCCCAGCCTGAGAAACCAAGAAGTCTGGTACAAGCTACATCCAGGCTTCAAGACAGTGAATTAGAGTAATCCAGCTTAGAAGTGATCATGCCTGGGTCATTGTGACCATTGCTTATCTGGGGAGAAGGGATGACTCCTTCTCAGCTGGAGGTGATAAAAGGTCTTCTTCCAGCTCTAGTACAAATATCCTGAGGGCTTAACTTGATACACTTTGGGGAATGCTGTATGGAGGATAAGGCCAGTCATTTGGCTAGTTCTTCAGAGGGTTTCTACTCCCTAATCAGGACTAACTCAGCCATACAGGCTCCTCTTGAGATCTGCCTTGGAGGCGTGCTGATGCCCCGGGGGACATCACTAGTGGTGAACATTATTGTGCATGAGGACAGTATCTGACTACATGACAGTTACCCTGCTCAAAATCTAGATTGTGTTCACAGGTAAGCTGTTGGTCATCTGCTGAGAAGATAGTCATAGCCAGCAGCAAATTGATGTTCCCCAGAGGCAAGAGGAGAACTAAGACTATTAATGCCTGACTCACTCTTGCTGTGGCTGCTCAAGGGGCTGGAGCAACTGTATTCCTACCCTGACACAGCTTGTGAAAAAACACTAGTAAATCAAGTTTTACAGGCTTCTGATGACTTTCTATGCCACCAAGGGTGTGTGGACTCGCTCTCAACTTCTCTAAAGTGTCCTCTCCCATAAGTGTTTGCCACTGATTCGTCTTTCAGTCCCCTGCTCTCCTTGGTCAGCCTGTGGAGGTCCAGGAGGAGTCCTGTGTATATCCATACTTGTGTTATCCTGCTGCTGTTGAAATGTGTATTGTGCTCACTGCTATAAGTCTCCATCACAGTATGTTGGTTTTCAGCATGTATTTACTGGGCAGCCATTTCCTCTGCTCTGAAAGACACCATTTTCTGCCCTTAATAGAAGCCCTGGGAATGAAAACAGCAGCAATGTCGTGTACCACTTGCCCCTTTCCCATAATGGGTTTGGGAGTGTGGAGGCTGTGTTTGGCTTACCTTATTTCTGAGCATTAACAGCTTTATGAGCCAGCCTCAAGACCTGCGCAAACAAGAGTGGTACAAGCAGGCTTAATCATAGAAATTAATCTATTTCTGCAACAAGACTGGATTGCTAAGGGTTTGTACAGAAAAAATCTCATGACCTCATGCAGCAAATTGGTATAGTAAGAGGAATGCCTTTTCAATTAAATACATCAAATTCTTTCTTAAACATTTAAAAAATCTGTCAGTGTATTTTGAAGAAGCGCTGTCTATTGTTCTTGCTGAGAGCACAGCATTTGTTCATCTTCTAGCTGCTAACATCTTCTAACTAAAGATATGAAACAAATCTGATGATTTTAACACACTGTATTGATTTGTGCAGTTCTAGTATGCTTGAAAAAGAAACATTTTATTCTGCATAGAGATGCTTTCTATAGCAGGTGGTAGAAACATACTAAAAGTGTAGTGGGATTTTCCAACAAGAAAATCTCTCAGAGTTCTGAAAACAGGCTTTTGCATTTTGCAAATATGGAAAAGACCCCAAAGATCAATTCTTACCTTAAAGTGATGGGAAGAGAAAAGGAGGAAATTAGACATAATGTTTTCCCTTTGATGCTATAGTCAGATGCAACTGTATACTTTAGGTAGTAACTTTCCAGTTAAGGTCCACGAAAACTCTATGGGATCTCTGTATAGGAGATAATGCATCCTCCTAAAGGTTACTGCTTATACAAAGGAAAAGAATGTCAGCATAAAGCAATAGGAATGACACATGGGTACATATGACAAACAAACTGTTAGGGTTTTGACGTTCTTCCTTTACTTCCACTTGCTTTATTTTGTAAACGACTTATTTGTAATTCTCCATAATACATAACACAACAATGCTTGTCCTAGTCAACTGATACAAAAACCCCTTTTGCACAGATAATTAAGAAATAGAAAAGTTAATGCAAATAATCTAACATCTGTTAAAGGCTATGGCATTTATTTTAGGCAACTTGAATGGCTCTGAATATGTTCAGTAGGACACTTGTCAGTTTACAACATACTCTGGTTGGGCTCCTGTGGAAATCAGTTAAGTGAGTGTTTTCTTCAACTGATTCTTTTGTAAGATACTCTCTGGTTGAAAATCTTTGATCAGATTAGTAAGCATAGCTAAAACCCTAATTCACGACAGTCTTTGCGTTTGCTCAATCCTTCAAACAGATACAGGCGTAAATAGCATTTTCACCATTATGACTTAAGGAATGAGTTGTCTTTCTTCAGTATGGTTGAATGAATGCAGCTTTTGCATGAAGCCAATGTGTCTATGAACCGCACTAGTTTGAAAAGAAAGAAGTATACAAATGCTTCGGTTATTTTTATCCCTTTCAAAGTCCGGTTGCTCTTAATAACACCAAGATTATAAAGGGGATTTTTGACCATTGATCAAAGCACATGGCATGCTTCCTAAAGTGGAAAAAGGGAGATAGAAAAAAAACCACATATGGGACTGGGAAAGATTTGGAAAGATGTAGAAAAGGACACTTCCTTTCACAGAGAAAGAACCTCTGCCAGGTTCTTCATCACCTTCTTGATGAGTTATTCTCTGTTCAGTGTGTTTATGTAAGTGTGTATTCATGCTTGGCAAGGCAGGACATGGCAAACCATAAATAACAAAGATTCTTTGGGAGCAAAACCCTGTAAAGTATGTGGTTGATGATGTGCTACGGGATGCAATTTCTTGGGCTGAGTGAACTGCACTGAGTAAGTTTTCTTATTTCAGTTCTTTTGTGCGCTAATCTTTTTCTTTCTTGGTTGACAATATGGTTTCAAAGTGGAATCTTCAGTGAATTCTGAAGCCATTCTTAAAAGTCTGATAAGGTAGAATAATTAATTAGAATCATAGAATCAACTAGGTGGGAAAAGACCTTTAAGATCCTCAAGTCCAACCATTAGTCACAGTGGCTCTTGACATTTCTAGATAAGTCTGGCCTGCTTAACAAGGAAGACAAGACAGAGGAGCTACAGACTTGATTAAAGAAAGACTTCAGTCTATCAGGGAAGAATGGTCATTTGGTGATTGTGTAAATGTTGTTTACAGAAGTTCTGTGTGAATAGGATGGTGTATCAGGGAGAAGCTTTCTCCCAGAAATCTGTCATGGGGGAAAGCGGACAGCTCAGAAGGGTGTCAGATGCATAAAAATAAATGACTACCCTTGAACGACAGTTAAATGACCAAGGATATAAGCTGAGTGATGTAAGTTTAGTTGCAGTGACCAAAACAGGTGCTCAGTATAGATCAGACTGACCTGGATATCTCCCCTTCTACAAAGGAGAGGAAAATAAAGACCAAGTCATAGTGTATTGAGTTTTTAGGGTAATTTCTTCCCTTCCTACTTCACTGTGAGTTGTTTTTTTCAAAAAGCAGAGTGCCCAGATCTCTTCAGGCTTTGAAGATAGTATAGCTGCCCTCATGAAGTTCGCCCTGACCTAGTGAGCTAAACAGAATACCCTATCACTGCACTATCAGTGCTTCTCCCTGAGCCTGTGTGGGGATGGAAAGGTTGAGATAGCAGAGCCCTAGGCATTCCTATCTTCTCATGGTGCCTCTGCATGAGGCTGGAGCAAAATTGCACACCTGCTTCCAGGCTCTGTGATCCACAACTTTTCTTAGCCACTGTCTTTCTTCCCTCCACAGGTACAGGTATCACCTATTTTATTTGATAAAGCAGGATACTGCATTGACCAATTCACCCCCAAAGTAATTTCTTCTATGAAAACTAGGACAAATAAACTGATGGTGTGAAGTGTTGGATTAAACCATGTTTTAGTGCTGTGAAAGCTCCCATTCGGGTTTAGCATTATTAGAGTGCAGTAGCTTTCTCTTACTCAGGGAAAGGATAATTTATTGTGATCCAACATCAACTGTACAGGAGTGAATAGGAGTCCTCCCACAGGGTGAAGGGTTAATGATCTTAACTTATACTCTGAACTGATGCATTTCAACAGTCCTTATGCGACAAACCCACACTAAACACCACAGAGAAGTCTGGCCGAGTTTTTTGATTATTACTTTTTGTAGTGATGCATTTTTAAAAAACAAACGAAAACCTATCACCTGCTTAATTTGGGTGCCTGTGTAAGGCACTTGCTTGCATCTGTTTTCACTTTTAGTCCCTGTCCCCACACCAAATAACTCTGCAGGAGTGTTGGAGTAAGTCAGTCCTGAGCAGGCACAGGGACATTTTTGATGTGAAAAAAACCCAAACCCAAATGTTGCATGCAAGAGCTTTGTGTGACATTCTCACCTGGTCCATTTTACTGTACTGCCTAGCTGCTGTTACATGTTATGTCACAGGTTTCTCATTCTCTTTAGACCAGCCCCCAGCAGATTAATGGAGCTATATGGCAGTGTGCAGATTTCAGGACTTAAATTGCACCCTTTTTTGTGAGAGTGATTATTTTATATTTTGGTGACTTGAGCCACCAAACCAGAGGTTTCCTACACCCTTTTTGTGAGTATCCCAGTCCTGTAAGTCTAGAAATTATATCCACATGGTCACCATAAGCTAAGTAAAGACTCTTCTGGCAGGAGGATCAGTCTTGTTGTGCAAGGTGTCCAGTTTCCCTGGGAAGCATTTAGGCACTCCTAGATTGAAAAACCCTGCAGAAAACCCAGTGGCACAGTACATGTCTCAGGATCTCCTTTAGTGCCTGCTGTATTTGAGAAGGAATTTGTTTATGTGGTTTAATATCTCTAATTAGTCTGCCTTGTTGCTGAACTGCTGCTGTAGTTTGCATTACAATTGGTCTTTGAGACTGGTAACTGAATACATTTTCTTCAAGTATTTACTGCTCCTTGTACTTTATGTCCACATTTCACGGGTCCCTGTGCAAAAATATTAGCTTTTGATTGGGCTCAGCAGGTATCCCTGCGACCAGTCTGAGCAGATGTCTTCCTTCTCTTTGTTTTGTGTTCACAGATCGAATTGATCTCACAGAAACAAATACTGCCAAGTGTTCAGTGTTAATAATGCATTGAAAGCCACAGCCACATCTGATGTTTTCTCCTGCACTTCAGGAAAAGGATTATTGTAAACCTTGAATGTTCCTTTCGTTCCTCCAGTTGGAGTGATCTTGAGGGCTCTTGAGATATTTGAGGAAGGCTTACAGGAATGTAAGTAGGCTTCTCCAAAAATAAAAAACATCCTACTTTTTCAGTTAGTTCCAAAGCACCATGTCTCCTGCCATGGAGGAATCCTGCTTAGATATAAAAGGTTTGGAATAACATGCTACCTCGTGGATTAAAAATGGATACCACTTTCAGTTAAATTAGCCAGCGTTATGCAGGATTGCTTCCTCTGATATCTATTGTTAGTGTTTTTTTTAATCCTGGCTCATACTTAAAGGAGTCAAAAGTTGGAGGTTTTTCCTCTCATCTCCATAGTGGAGGTCAGCTAGGCTTTGAACATGCTGTGTTGCTCTCTAGATTTCATTTCTCTTTGAAAATCTCTGTCACTGAGGAAATCAGATCTAAACTCCTTTCCTGTGGTCCCAAGGACCTTAGCTTGATCTGAGGTTCTGCAGCCTAGCACCAGGAGCAAGGCACCAGACACAGCAAGTAGGACATGGGTATTTGAAATCTTCTCTGTTCAACCCAGCTTTACTTGATGGCCTAACAGCCTGCACAGCAAATGAGGGACCAATACATTTGTCACAGAATTGTAGAATCATAGAATGGTTTGGGTTGGAAAGGACCCTAAAGATCATCTAGACTCTTTCCACTAGACCAGGTTGCTCAAAGCTCCATCCAACATGGCCTTGTCCTAGGATCCCAGTGTTGTAACTTTTTTTCATAACACACTGAGTGACACAGTTAGTTACAATGAGTGGAAATGTTGAGGGTATCTTCTCTCTTACCTACACTGGACCAACCTTGTTAGTGCTTTCTCCTGGCACTTGGAAGATGTGGCTGTGAACCGGTATCAAGAAAACTTGTGCTCTTAGCCCAGTAGAAATGGTAAAGTAAGAGGCAATGCACCTCCAAGCTGCCCAACATCTTTTTTTCATTCTCTCTGGCAGCAAACCCATGCTTAAGCCACCATGGTCAGCCTCAGAGAGTTACTCTGAAAGATTCTGAGCTATTTCTTATTCGACATGTGTTTCTTAACATGGGTTTATTTGAACAAGATCTCATTGTACTTTCTGCTTTAGTTTCTTTCTTCAGCTGTTTTCTCTTTCCTCTCACTGAACTGATAAATGTGATGCATACCAGTATCAGCTGTGCACGTCTTTTCTTTTCTTTTCCAGCCTATAATGCAAATGTTACACCAGATGCTGGCTCTCACATCCTTCTGGCTACATCTGTCTCTATAGGTCCTCATGAGACAAATTTACTTACCTAGGTAATTATCTGGGGTTTGCATTTCTCTTTTATTTTTACTTTGCAATCCATTTGACAGTACTTACTTCAAACCTGTGTCTGTGCAGACCGCTTCATAACTTCTGACACAGTAAGAATCAAAATCTAAATGAAATCTGCTATGGACAATGGAAGTCCATCCTAGTAGGCAGGCAACATGCAGGGTTGTAGTTAGTTCGGTTTAATGGCTTTAGATATTTTGATAGACTAACACTTTCACACCTGACGTTAGAGCCTGTCTCTGTGGAAACTGATAAGGCATTGAACTACACATCAAAGCAGTGAGTGAATGGGCCATTTGCCTGTTTTATGAATCAGACATCAGCATCTCAGAAATGGTGACATCTGTATTCTGGGGAGACCTGCAAGTGTAACTGTGTTTCCTACAGAAGAGAAAATTGTAACCAGTGACTGAGAGTCAGCAAACTCTTTTGAAGTTCAAATGAATCTTTACATTCAATTGGTTACACTGGTGCTGATGTTTGACTAGGTCAGTGGTCTCCAAAATGATTTCTTGGTTTCTGAATTAATAGAATACCAACTGAAAGAAATTTGAAACTGCTGGTTTAGTGGGATTATTTCTTTTCTCATTTTAATGGCACACCTTCAATGTTATTGCACACATTTCCCATATATACATTGATTAAAATGTGCTCTTGAGTCTCTGTTACTGATACACCTGCTGGATTCCAGTAGGAAGGCTCCTGAAACAGTCTAAATGTTCCCCGTGCCTTGTTCTATCTTTTATAATGTATCTTCCCTAGGAATGAAGCCATTTATGATTGTGTGTGTGAATTTTTATATATATGTTTTTTTTTTTTTTATTGGCGCTGCATGTACATCCTCAGAGTGTGTTACAGAAGGTCAAAGGAAACCTGAGGCTGATAGGTATAAGTGGTGAGTAGAATCTTTGGTCTGGGGACCACAAGCTAGCATGATGGGATAGCAGGAACATAAAAGGAGTGCAACAAGTTGATGTGCTGACCGAAGGAGGGATCAGCAGTGAGACTAGAGTGGAGGAGGAATAGCAGATATAAGTAAGAGAGATGGGAAAAGGAAAAGACATTGTGAGCAGTTGAATGCATATAGTGGTTAGCTTGGGGAAATGATAGAAAATTGAACGGGAAGAAAGAGAGTTAGTTAGGGTAAGCTAGAAAGTACAGAGAAAAGATAATTCTAATGTTGGGAGGATTTGCTTTGGGAAAAGTGAATGAGTTTTGTCATGGTGGAGAATAGAGGAATGTATCCATAGTATTTGTATTTGCCCTGTCAAATGGCAGGAGTTCTTCAAGTTTAAGAGCACCAGCCAAAATTTATGACTGGGGAGTTAAGGGAAAGTGCTCTTCTGCCAAGAAATGTTCAGTCAGTCCACACTTCATCCCACTGGTGTGATAAAGAAATGCAATTTTTACCCACAATTGTTCAGTAAAATATGCATCCTATTGTGACAACACGATTTTTAATGATCCCAAAATGGTTTGCTAGAGGGAGAGAGATTTTGAAAGAAAATACTGGGAACTTCATGGGAAGGTGGAAGAGAGAAGGGGAATCATCAAAGTAGTTTTCAGATAGTCATTTTGCTACTGTGTTCAGTGCTTCAGTGCTTACCATGCTCCTCTCTGCAGATAGAGAGATTCCACAAGGCCAGGGCTCTTCCTGAGTCACTTTGAAGATGTAAGTAAGTGGCTTGTGAATCTTGTCTTTGCACACAGATATATTTTAGCCCTAAGGCATAGATTATGATAGAGTGAAGCATGATTAAAGCTAGGTTTTGGCACAAGGGTATGTTCTGTCTTCTGATCCAAGAGACTGGGGTTGCAAGGAAGTTGGATTTGCTTGTTGCCAGTGATTTCTTGTGCAGAGTTTACCCCTTTGGCCACGCCTTTGCTTACTAATGAGATTATTTCTATAGCAAGACTAGAATGCTTCATTTCTCAGGGAATTCATACAACTACCAACTTTTACAATAATGCAGGTTAAGTATCAAGCCAATTAATGTCACTTAAGTTCCTATAAATGAATAGAACGGGTTGGCTTACTATATCATCTTCAGAAAGGCAAAGTATAATAAGGAGACTCAGTTTCTTTTTCACACTTACTCTAAAACGACCATAAAGTAGATTATACAAATCAGCCTCAAAAATATTAGATAATATGATGGCATTAGATTTTTATATCTAAGTGTCCTTTACTGTCTCTGCTCAAAGATGCCCTAAAGCATTCCAGAGATTTTCCACAAAAAGAAAACTAGATCTGATAAGCAAACTCTTGACTATAGAATATGTGAGGACTTATTCCTTTCTATAATCCTCCTTTAAATAAATCACGCCACATTAATAGTAACAAAAGTATTAGAGAGAGAAAAGCATGACCAGGAAAATGGCTCCGAGTGAAAAATTGAGCTAATGAAAGAACAGGAACAATTCATGTCTGTTGTGCTTACAGTTGTTGCTTTCCTATTTACACTCAAGGGCAGGTGTAAGTACAGTGCCTCATCAAAACACAGTGAAACTACTGAAATCAAATGTGTAAGTAGTGGATCTTGAATAGCCTAGCTGAAGAGCATAGGGTGTAATTTTTGTAATTTGAAACCATGCTGGGAGATCTTCTGCTATTAAAGCCATATTACCTGTGACCAGCTTTGCAGAGAAGTCTAACATTGATCCAGGTTGTTATGATTCAATTTCTCTGTGTTCTGATGTGTAAGAATGGTGGATACCATTACAGGATTATAGGAGATGGTTGCATTTCTGAGACAAACTAGAAGGTTGAACTGGAGTTCGTAAAAGCATACTGTACTCCTTGTGTGTTTATTGAGGAAGATCAATAAAGGTAAATACTTCATTGATTCCTGTAAGAATGGCTGAGATTAATTTAGTCAAATGCAACAAGCACTGGAAAATGCATTACTGGCAACTTCCACTGTGCAAATGGCTTTTTAGATTCTGTAGGTGATTGCTGAAAAATAGGCTGAATCTGGTTCTCCCTGGTAACTGGTATCCAAAGATACTGTAGGCAATGATGAAAAATATCACTCAAAAGCAACTTATTATTTTTTTCCTTTTCAATAGGCTTGTCAATACGTATCTAATGCATGGAAGGACCTGCTCTGTTTCAGCTGTAGTGCTGAATCACTTCATCACAGAAAGAAGCACCCAACTATACTAAACTGGTAACCCATAATTCTATACTGATATGGCTGGAAAACGTAAAATATATTTGGGCCTTATTCCCAATGTCTTTGCATGATTCTTGAATTGTTCCAAGGAGTGTAGGCGCAGGTTAGTATTCACGTGTCATCAGTCCTAAAATATCTGTGAAAACATGAAGTTGTTTTTCTTAAAAACAATTGTATTATGTATTTCTTTTATACATCTTAAATAAACAGACCAACAGTGGCTCTATAAAACAGTCTAAGTTGATAAAAGGAATAGTTCTTTCAAGTTAAAATGAGAAAATCTTAACTGGAATAGCTGAATTTTCCCTAAGATATTGTGGATTTAATAAAATCTTAACTGGAATAGCTGAATTTTCCCTAAGATATTGTGGATTTAATAAAATATAGATGAAATGAATTTCTGTGGCAATAATGGTATGGAAAACACTCTAAATATAGGACAGCATGAGTGAGTTTTCTCCATAAACTGTGGGTTTTGCACATTCTTGTATGCAAATATTTTCAACACATCAACATTATGATTACAGTAAGATAAAGAGAGGATTTTCTTATCTCTGTACATGAGGTTATATGTGAGGTCAACGTTGCTAATCAGCTAATCAATGTCTGAGCTTTTGTGAACATTTTTAAGGAGAACAAAACAAGAGTAAGATTCTCAGCATTTACTTTTGGCTGCATAAAAGTAGTGTTCTTGTGTTGGTGCATTGTAGTAAATACCTAATGCGGAACTATAAATATAATTCAAATTAAGGTAGAAACATTCAACAGCATGATGTGTCAGCAAGTGTCAGTTGCCCACTCAAGAACCTAGTTATGCTCTGCACTTTAAGCACTATGATTGTGATACTTCTGAATTTTTCTATAGTGAAATTTTGACAACATTAATTGATACAATTTTATGATATTGATTCTGCGTATTGAGAGCTTCTCTAGGCACTTTGACTCGGCATATTAGATAATTATCCTAGAGACAGATGTGACACCTGAGAGCTCAGAATGGCTTTTGCAGGCTCTTTCACTACTATGTTGCAATGGTTCATACTTACCATATCCTTACCCATCTCTATACGTAGTTAAAATGATGGCATTTCATACATACAGGCTTTAAAATTAGAACTGAGCATTGCAGATGGAACAGGCAATAATTCTGAAATATTTCAAGTGGAGAAAAATGCTTGAATGCAGAAAAAATTAAGAAATACAGAGAAGATTTGGAAGTTTTAATATCTTAGGCATCCTATCAATAAATCCAAGATTTTCAGTACTTTGCTGCTTTTTTTTTGCTGCTCTTTTCTCTGCTTCCTCCTTCTCTATGCTTGAATTATGGATGAAAACCAGCAAGGTGCAGATGGTCATCCATGTCTGGTGAACAGTTTGCTGGTGCCTTTTACTTGTCTTTAGTAGAACCTAGTAACTGAAGAGATTGAACATGGCATAAGCTCAAGATCCAATGGTTAATTTCCAGCCTCTATTGACAATGACAGAATATCATTCCTGCTGATGGCTTTCCAGTAGCCGGAAGGAAACAATCAAGTACTGTTAGCCTATTCCTTGTGACTAAGTGGCTTGACAGTAAAACAACCACAATGGAGAGTAACCTATAGGCAGACTTCAAGGTTTGAGAGTGGAGAATATAAACACTGCACTGATGCTTTGAAGGCTGCTCATTTGGGTCAGGAATGAAATGTGCAGTAAGGCAAATACAAGAAGTCCAGTGTCTAGAAAGCCACATCCTGTTTCTTAGTGTGATGCATTGGAAATACTGTCATCCCTGGAACTCTTAAAGGCAAATCTGGGGGGGGGGGCATATTTTCTACAAAAGCACCTTGTCCAGCCTGGCATGTTTATTCCAAAGCAATTGACTATTAATTTGAAAAGTTTCATTACTAAACGGTCTGGAATTAATTCATCTCTTTATCTCCCTGGATAGTACTTTAAAGACAAAACAACTTTTCATCAGGATATTTTGCTCCGTGGTTTCAAGACAGCTGCTTGTTCAGGGTTCAGGGCAGTTTCTTTTAATTTTGTGGGGGGGGAAATACTATGTTGTAAGAACTGGTCAGCTCTCCAAAGCAAGAGCCGGGCTTCTAGGGGGTGGCAGTGCTCTTGCTGGTTTATCCTACAGACAAACAAAATGCTGCACTCCTTGAAGGGGAAAGAATAATGTTTCCCTGCACTTAGGCCAAGACCAATCTTTGCTGTCATAACCTTTGCCAAGGTAATAATAATAATGTGTAGAACATTATGTCTACTGATACTACTCCAGAGATGTTATTGGGAGTCTGCTGTGGTAGGTAAACTGTAGGAGAAAAATAGTTTTTCCATCTTGTCTGCAGAAGGATTTGTAGAAAAATGTCCTTTGTCCCAGCTTCACCACCCACTCCCCACACACATACTTTGCATTTATATTGCATCTTTTTTCATTCGGCCTTGTTATTTTAGCTCTAACAAAGGCCCTTGGGTGGCCAAGGAGTTGTATGAACATGCTGAGCTGACCTGTAGGTTCACTGACCCATGTCATTTATGCAGTAAAGCAGAAAGTCTGTGGAAAAGCAGGTATCCACATCCTTTTCCCACGTTCAAACAGGATACTGTTTTGAGCATGAAAGGATGTAGCGTCAGCTCCAACTTTGTCAGCCTGTGGCTGATTTTGGTCCCACTTACAAATTTATATGATTCCTTTTCGGAAACAGGAGGGAAGTCTCCAAACTACTTTGCAACTGCAAGAAATAACTGCCTGGGCTGCTGTAAGGACTGCCCTCCAGGGACAAATTCAGTTACCCCAACTTAAAGATCCGGATGCAGTTGGTTCATAGGTCAGTAAGTAAGGGAAGACCATGGACTTAGAATAAGGGATTTATCATTAGATCCTGTCCCTGATATACTCTCTTCCCTTTGGTTGTTTAATCTCCGGGTGACCATTCCGATTTCTGAAAATGTGTATTGCCTCTGCCTCAGCTGAAATATTGCACAGTGCACAAGGCTTCTCTGCTTAATCTGGCCCTTTGAAAACCTCTGTACAGAGATATAAACTAGTAGTATCAGAATGACATGGATCCTCACCCTCCACTCCATAGTGTCCACTTCTGTCAACTTGCAATTTGCCCAACCATATGAAAACTGTGGTGGTTATACAGTCCCAGCCTGGAAAGACTGCTGCAGGGAGAAAAGCAGATGCCTTCTCTTGCCTGTCTTTGTAACCATCAAGACAGTGCCATGCTCAGGGATAATTTCTAGGATTGCACACATACTGCTTTATAGGTTGATTTAGGTGAGGTAATTCTTGGGGTTTTGTATAAGATAGTCTTTAGTACTTTCTTCTGGTGCCTGAAATAAAGCCCCGTATTCCAAACAGGCTTTATTTGTAGATTATAAACCATTGTCTTTCAGAACAATCCAGTATTGTTAACATATTTCCCTTGCTCAGCAACCATACCAAAATTCACCAGAACTGATTGTTATGGGTCTTCCTCTCTCTTCTCATTATAGCTTGTCATATTAAGTTCAGCCAAAGTTTTTCAGGTCTGTCTGTAAGATTATACATATTCACAGCAAGAAAGAAGCTTGCATGCTTTGTTGCAAAGCAAGAGCCGGTGGGGTTTGGTTTTGGTTTTGGGTTGGTTTCTGTTTTTGTTTGGGCTTTTTTTGTTGTTTTTTTTTCAAATGCTAAAAGGAAGATACTATGGTGCATACAAATGCCTTGTTTGTCCTGCAGCAGTTTTTTGTTTTTAAAATAGCATCTTGGTTTCTGAACTCTAAAATGCCGTGCTGTAGGCAAAACCAAGGGTTGCTCTTGCAGAGCTGTCCTCCAGCCAGCCTCCTATGGCAGGAGTCAAAGACAGTTCTTGGTCATTAGTTTTACAGCAGAAAACACAGACAAATGCAAGCAGAAGTCTGCAGAGATTACAAGGTCTTTCTTCTTTTGTATTGGACCTAACAGAAAAAGTGAAAGGTGGTAAACTTAAAGCCTTCCCCTCCCAACCCTGCTGCAGGGGTGGAGATTATGTAAGGTCCTGCATGTGCATTTTGTCAGAGGTCACATCTATCTCCTTGAAGGAGAAAGGTAATGGCAAGAGACAACTGGAAGGTGATATCCAAAAACTACAAAAATTGGTAATCTTTTGTGGAACTATAGTCAACCCTAAAACCAGTTGTGTTCCACTGCAATAAAAAGAAATATCCAGTGATATCTGGTACATTGATATCTAGCTGCTCAGAAGGAAGGGGTAGGGTATATACCTTGAGACCTGTAGTGTACCTGCTCTGGAAAAGCTACTTGCTTTAACTACAATTTAATTATTACAGGCTGCACACCTCAGCCAATCAATTGGTTTGTAAATGTGCCTCTTATAGGGCACTATGATGGTCCAGACCAATGTGTTTTTCTGAACATGTTAAAAATCATGGCAGGTTTCCATGTTATCTGCTGGCAGGGTAGCCCTCAGTGGTTATACAAACATCTAAGTTCATAACAATTAATTAAATCTTGTGTTATATGCACTCCTATCATATATGTCAGCAAGCCATAATCTTAGGCTACCTCTGAGGGGGACCTCCTGATCAATTCTGTGGCTTATCTTCTCCTTAAACACTTAATCTGCCATTCGACTGCCAATAAAATAACTGTATCAGGACCCAGCCTCCGTGACCTAAACTCATCTGTGCTGCTTGATAGCTCACAAAACACTAAATGCACAGACGAATGCTGGTGTCAAGGTTTAGCATGCTTTACCTTTCATATCCAGAGCAGAGATGACTCTCAGGGTGACAGACTGAAGAGCAGTCATACTTCAGTCTTGAATTAATGAAGTGTAGGATGTGGCAAGAGTCTAGCTTTGTTTTAATCACCAATTTTGAAATGTACCATTCTCCTGCAGTGATTTGCATTTGGGATTCAGATCAAGTTAGCTCTGACAGACTTTGATAGCCACTTTCTTTTAATAAGACTGAATCAGGAAAACTTCTGCTTTGTCTGCCCTACTGAAAACAGCTGGCATCTTAGATGACTGCTTTGTGTCTCCCTAAATTTTTCTTCAGAGAGTGAAGGAGGAGGATGAGTATACTGTTAGCCTTCCTTTGCACAGTGCTCTGAACTGCAGAATGTCCTTTACCACGAGAGCACAGGGCAGATGAACGATGCCAAGTTCACTACTGTCCAAATAGTAGCTGAGGAAGTGGTTACTGATAAGAAGGTTGTAAGATTTAAATGAAAACAATGAACAAAATAGGTATTTCAAGTCAGGTGGGCAAATTGCCTTTCTAATTTTCTGTGTTTAGTTGGATTGCCTTTGGAGCACACAGCTTGTAGACGCACAGATCATGTTTCTGTGAAGACTTTGCTAGTACAAATACTGATCCAAATGAAGGCATTTTCCTAGTGGCTCTTCCTTTCATTTCTTTTCCTTCTTTAAATTCCTTTTCTTCCATTCATCTAAGCCACCTTTCCTAAGCTTGCCTATGAGGATGTTATGGGAAACAGTGTCAAAAGCCTTGCTGAAGTTGAGGTAGATAACATCCACTCTCTCCCTTCATTGACCCATCTATGTCATCATAGAAGGCTATTAGATTGGTCAAGCAAAATTTACTCTCGGTGAATCCATGCTGAATCCATGCTGAATACTCCTGATGACATTCTTCTCCTCCCCATGCTTGGTGATGGCCTCCAGAATGACCTGTTCCATCACCTATCCATGAATGGAGGTGAGACTGACTGGATGGTAGCTTCCTGGGTCCTTCTTTGCCCTTTTTGAAGATGGGATTCCTCCAATTATCGGCACTTCCCCTGTTCTTCATGATTTTTCAAAGATGATAGCGCCAGAGTAACATCATCTGCCAGCTCCCCCAGCAATGTGGGTGCATCCCACTGGGCCCATGGATTTATGGGTGTTAAGTCTGTCTAGCCTATCCCTAACCCAACCCTCTATAACCAGAGGGAAATCTTCTTTTCTCAGCCTTCTCCTCTTCTGGGGTCTTCGTATCCTGAGAGCTGTCCTTAGTGATAAAGACTGAGGGAAAGAAGGCATTCAGTAATTCCACTCTGTCTTCTTTTACCCAGACACCCATCTGATTCAGCAGCCACACATTTTTCCTAATCTTACTTTTGCTGCTGATACACTTGTAGAAGCCCTTATTGTTGTCCTTGATGTTCTTTGCCAAGCTCAATTCCAGGTGGTCTTTGGCCTTCCTTGTCACATCCCTGCATACCCTGACAATGTCCATAGAATCATAGAAACATAAGGTAGTCAGAGTTGTCAGAGACCTTAAGATCATCTAGTTCCAAACCCCCTGCCATGGGCAGGAGCACCTCACACTAAACCATCTCACCCAAGGCTCTCTCCAACCCAGCCTTGAATATCACCAGGGATGGAGCATTCACAGCTTCCTTGGGCAACCAATTCCAGGGCCTCACCACCCTTACAGGAAAGGATTTCTTCCTTATATCCAATCTAAACTTCCCCTGTTTAAGTTTTAACCTGTTACCCCTTGTCCCATCACTACAGTCCCTGATGAACAGTCCCTCCCCAGCATCCCTATAGGCCTCCTTCAGATACTGGAAGGCTGCTATGAGGTCTCCACGCAGCCTTCTCTTCTCCAGGCTGAACAGCCCCAGCTTTCTCAGCCTATCTTCATATGGGAGGTGCTCCAGTCCCCTGATCATTCTCGTGGCCCTCCTCTGGATTTGTTCCAACAGTTCCATATCCCTTTTATGTTGAGGACACCAGAACTGCACACAATACTCCAGGTGAGGTCTCACAAGAGCAGAGTAGAGGGGCAGGATCACCTCCTTCGACCTGCTGGTCATGCTCCTCTTGATGCAGCCCAGGATACGGTTGGCTTTCTGGGCTGCAAGAGCACACTGAAGCCAGCTCATGTTCATTTTCTCATCAACCAACACCCCCAGGTCCTTCTCCACAGGGCTGCTCTGAATCTCTTCTCTGCCCAACCTGTAGCTGTGCCTGGGGTTGCTCCGACCCAGGTGTAGGACCTTGCACTTGTCGTGGTTAAACTTCATAAGGTTGGCATCAGCCCAACTCACAAGCGTGTCAAGGTCCCTCTGGATGGCATTCCTTCCCTCCAGGGTATCAACCAAACCACACAGCTTGGTGTCATTGGCAAACTTGCTGAGGGCACACTCAATCCCACTGTCCATGTCACCAGCAAAGATGTTGAACAAGACCGGTCCCAACACCGATCCCTGAGGGACACCACTCGTTACTGGTCTCCAGCCGGACATTGAGCCATTGACCACAACTCTTTGTGTGCTGCCATCCAGCCAGTTCTTTATCCACCGAGTGGTCCATCCATCAAATTGATGTCTCTCCAATTTAGAGACAAGGATGTCGTGTGGGACAGTGTCAAACACTTTGTTCAAGTCCAGGTAGATGATGTCAACTGCTCTACCCCTGTCCATCAGTTCTATAGCCCCATCATAGAAGGCCACCAAATTGGTCAGGCAGGATTTCCCCTTAGTGAAGCCATGCTGGCTGTCACCAAGCACCTTGTTGTTTTTCATGTACCTTAGCATGCCTTCCAGGAGAATCTGCTCCAAGATTTTGCCCGGTACAGAGGTGAGACTGACTGGTCTGTAATTCCCTGGGTCATCCATTTTCCCCTTCTCGAAAATGGGGGTTATATTTCCCCTTTTCCAGTCATTGGGAACTTCACCTGACTGCCACGATTTTTCAGATATGATGGCCAGCAGCTTCACAACTTCATTTGCCAGCTCCTTCAGGGCCCAGGGATGGATTTCATCAGGTCCCATGGACTTGTGCACGTTCAGGTTCTTAAGATGGTCTCAAACCAGATCCTCTCCTACAGTGGGCCCAAGGTCTTTATTTTCACAGTCCCTGCATCCGCCTTCCAAGCCTTGGGTGGTGTGGTCAGAGCATTTGCTGGTGAAGACCGAGGCAAAGAAGTCATTCAGAACCTCAGCCTTCTCCAAATCCAGGGTAGCCAGTTCTCCTGAGAGCTTCCGGAGGGGGCCCACATTGTCCCTAGTCTGTCTTTTATTTGCAATGTAACCATAGAATCCCTTCCTGTTATCTTTCTCATCTGTAGCCAAGTTTAATTCTAACTGGGCCTTAGCTTTCCTAACCTGGTCTCTAGCTTCCCGGACAACATCCCTGTATTCTTCCCAGGCTGCCTGTCCTTGCTTCCACCTTTTATAAGCCTCTTTTTTCCTTAGAATTTCCTCATCAGCTCCTTATCCATCCAAGGAGGTCTCCTGGCCCTCCTGCTGCACTTCCTTCCAGCTGGGATGCAGCACTCCTGAGCTTGTAGCAGGTGATCCTTGAATATCAACCAACAGCCTTGGGCCCCTCTGCCCTCTAGGGCTGTATCCCATGGAACCTTCCTAAGCAGGCTCCTGAAGAGGCCAAAGTCTGCTCTCTTGAAGCCCAGGGCAGTGAGCTTGCTGCACGCTCTTCTCACTGTCCTGAGGATCTCAAATTCAAGCATCTCATGATCGCTGCATCCAAGGCTGTCCTGAAGCGTCACATTTCCAACGAGCCCTTCCCTGTTGGTGAGCACAAGGTCAAGCACGGCACCTCTCCTTGTCAGCTCCTCTATTACTTGCAGAAGGAAGTTGTCTTCCACACAATGGAGGAACCTCTTGGATTACTTGTGTTGGGCCATACAGTCCCTCCAACAGGTGTCGGGGTGGCTGAAGTCCCCCATGAGAACAAGGGCCTGTGAGCGTGAGGCTTTTCCTATCTGTCTATAGAGTGCTTCATCCAGAGTCCTCTTGATCAGGTGGTCTGTAACAGATCCCCACAGTAATGTCTCCCATCGCTGTTCTCCCTTTAACCCTGACCCACGAACTCTCTGTGGACTGCTCACCTGTCCTCAGACAGAGTTCCATACTCTCCAGCCTATCCCTAACATAAACAGCAACTCCCCTTCCCTGTCTGCCAGGCCTGTCTTTTCTAAAATGCCTATGTTCCTACAGTCCTCCCACTCGGCCTGTCCCTCTTTCCGTATCCCGCAAATTTCTTTCTTGAGTTTGAGTTTTACTTGGTGCTATATAAATATATTAAGCTTCAGTCATTAAATCAATGTCAATAGTCATGCCACAGAATGCATGCATGGTTTTGAAATATTCTGTTTTCAATATAGACTGTTGTATGATGTTTTTAAAGTGCTAATGCCTGAAACAAAGCTGACTTTTGTGGACTGAAAATCTAACTGCTTTTATAACACTTTGTGAATGTTCTCATAAAGTCATATTTAAAAGAAAATATGTGGCACAGACCTAAGGACTGCTGAGAAGCTGAGCAAGGAATTCAATCAATGCTCTGCTGTTTTTTGCTTCGGGCTTGGACAAGTAATTTTCTTAATGTTTTAAATCCAGAAGGCTGCACCTTGCAAGTGCAATGCAAAGCAAGGTTTCATATCCAGATCAGTGACTGCTTCAGAGAGAGCTGGTTGGATGGAAAAGTAAGAAGGCCTGAGACAGTGGAGAAAGCAGGAGATGTTAGGACTTAATGTCATAAGAAACACTGAAATATAGCTGTGTTCAGAAATGTTTATTATGATTATACCTAAACAGCATGACTCTTCCTCACTATAATTTGTTTACCAGGACTTGTACTATTCCCCATAAGGTTTGAATTCCCATATTAAAAGACTCATATTTTCTAACATACAAAATACAAAAAAGAAACATAATAAGTGTATATATTCTTTCCATCTGAGCTTCATTTTACTTCATTTACCAATGGCCTGGCTTCAGAGCAAGATAGTGCAAGTAATGATTGAATCTAAGCTTGTATTATGACACCTGAAAACAGAGCAAGAGAAGCAGCAGGTTTTTTTTTGCTGTTATGTCTCTGACCTGGTTAAGATGTTTTCTCTTCAATATCTCAGTCTCTGACAAAGATTGGCTTAGATAAGCTATAGTTCATCTAGCCTGAAATAAGAGGGTGATAATGAGGCAGAAGAAACTCCAGTCAGCAGAATGCTTCTGCTTTCTGTGCACTTGCCACCAGCCTCCTGGGAAAGAATATTATTGCATAGCTCAGACCTTGAGGATTTTTTTCTTAAATATTAAATCTCTACCTATTAAGGCCGCATAAGTTTTCATTCTATGGGCTTTACTCGGTTCTTGCTCGTATAGGTGGTTGTGTGTTTTCCAAGCATGTACTTAATTATCAGTATGTTATCTTGTACATAAACTGGATCCTTTCATGTTTTCTCATGCCAAGAGGTTCAGTAGCCATAGATTTACCACATTTAATAATAGAATAGCCTTTCATAATTGAATGTCATGTCATGAGAGATTGCTGTCTTGTAAAGTCCTGTGCTTTGTTCTCCTGGAGAATCACTCATCCAAAAACAAGCTAAGCTTTGCTCTGTTTTTGACAATGGATGAGATCAGTGCCTGATGGGTATGGTAACACAGACATTAAATAATAGAAATCGCAGATTAGACACTAAAAGCAGCCTGTGGGTGTTGTTCAGCATTTTAATACAATAAATGGTTTCCTAGCAATCAAATTACATTTACTAACAGTCTTTAAATAGCTGAGCATGTTTTTTCTGAAAAAGGTGTTAAAAGCCAAGAAGTTCAAACACTGTTTTTCCCAGATCATATATGAAGAATAACAGGCTTGTTATCTAGAATGAGTGAGCTTGTACCATGAACTAGCACAAGAGCCGAAACTTTGAGCTGTCTGGGAATATTTGTTATGATAATGAAACTTAAGCCTATCAATAAGGCTTCTGAATTGAATCCCAGTATTATAGAGCTACAGGACGGGATGCACCATTAGTACTCTGCCTCAGTAAAATCTTTACATATATGGCACTGTTGAACAGCGAGCCAAGGACTTTTTTGTGTAAAGGTCAGCAGTCTCATGTCAGAATAAGGCAGATCAGTTGTACCATGTGGACAGACTCCCTGTAATGTGCTGTGTTTTTCACTAATACCTGTTAGAGAGAGGAAAGATACTCTAGAACTTCCTTGTATTTACTTTTAAAGAGAAACAGACTTCATACTAGAGAATGAAATTAGGCTGAAAGACCCTGATGTACCAATCTGACTTGAGTGCTTGGAGATAAAGTCCTCTGTCCATCAGTACACATTTTGCTGGGACCAGAGAACATTGGGCAAAGATGCAGGACAGACCTATACCAGGTATCACAGAGTAGTGCCTAGATAAAAAGTGTGCCAGCATTTCTAATTTCAGGTTGTGTTAAAGCACAACCCATGGCAGAAGTTAGGAATCTGCATGAGGCGGCTTTGGTACAGAAGGTATCTCATCCAAAGGTGCTCTTATCTGAAAAGCAGTTGCGCCAAGTCATGTATTTGGCATAAGTCTTCTGTGTTTTTCAGAGATTTCAACCACACAGATTCCTGACACTGCTAGTACTCTGAAACACAGCGTGCTGTACACACCAGACTTTGAAGCAGCTCTGTATCTGGAAACTGCACGAGCCACTGAATTGTTTTCAGCTCTTGGTTTATGAAGTGGTGTGTAGTGCAGTTCTGGTGTGGGGAAAAGGAACTGCTCAGCACCAGCTGATGACTCTCACCAGGTGGTATCACATGAGTCAGAGTGGAAGTCCTGCAATCACATTAAATTGCAGAAACAGAGAACAACTCCTTATAGCAGCATGATTTCAGAAGACACTTCTTCTTGTTCTTTGGGATATGGCGTGCTGTATGGGTACTTGGTCATGCTAGCTGGTGAATCCTAACTGGCACTCGTTTCCACAACAATTGTCAGACACAAACGGTGATGAATGGTTGTTCTCCTTCTTTCAGTTAAACTCCTTGAAGTCCATGAATGAAAGACAGGATTTGGTCTTAAATTGTCCTGGACTAAATGCCTACAATCAAACGCCCATTTTACAGTCAACTGAGGTACTTTGGTTTCTTCACTAAGCACAGGAGAATTTCTGCCTATGCATCAACACTGACACTTGGAATAGTGATTTTATACTCACCACTGTTCAAAGTAACCAGAGTGACAAAGATGATAACAAAAATGACACAACTTTCTGCTGATGTAGGCCAGGAGCAACCTGCTAGCACTCCTGATGAATCCTGCATGGAGGACCAATATTCTGTTTTACAACCATACAGTTTATTTTAATAGGAAGAACTATTGCTACTAGGGAAGAAGTATTTCCCAAAACACTGACAATTTGAAATGTTGGCTTCACATAATCTCTTCCTATTTGGTTGGAGCCCCTAAATGAACTTGGGTTTTCTAGAGGATTTGGGGCAGGGGAGAAGGCTATTGCTTTCCTTTAAGATATATAATTGTTGCTAAGAGAAATTGTTCAGCTAACTCCCTCCTGAATTGCAGTAACCATGGTTGGATTTGCTGTATCATTTCCAAGTGGCTTATCCCTTACAACACTATCTTGTACATGAGACCAAACAATGTAGAAAAAGAAGTTCATTTGAAGGCAACTCCAAAGAAGATGAGGTCATAAGCTTTTCCCTTTTGTCAAACATTTGCTTGAAATAACAGTGGTTTTTATTTCTCTATGATACTTATGTAAGTTAAATTTTTGGTACTCCAAAGATGCACGGAAGCCTACTTTTACATATGCAACTAATCCAGCTGACTTGGTACTGAGATTTGCTGTGCAAGAGGAGAGGAGAGAGGTGGTTGTAACATACAGTGCCGTGGGTATTTACAGAAGCTGGTATGTACTTCTGACATACTTTGAAGCACAATTTCTGAAACCAAGACAAACAGAAAAGTGAAAGGAATACAAAAGGAGCAAGGTAGAGCCATCTTCTGACAGAGCTTGCTCTTGTTAGTGTGTACATAAAGTGTGTGCCATGCAGGTGCTACTTTTTCAGCATTGTGTTACAGGACTTCATATCAGACGAGAGTTAGACCAAATTATGCACTATTTTTTATAACATCATCCTCCCTTTTCCTCCATTCACTAGAGTGACAGAGTAAAATGAGATCAGACATCTTCTAAACCTGGAGAACACATATTCCTCCATTCCCCCAAATAAACTGTGAAGAACTGGTCTGTCAGATCTTTGAACTGGAAGTACTTCTTTAGTGCTCAACTGCTCAGCCCTAAGGTGTCTGAGAAGGATAAAGCTGTCACTCCACTCTTATCCCAGTGTTTTGCCTAATGGCAAGTAAGCCATCATTTTAAAACTACATGAATTCAAGAAGTCCATGAATAGTTCCACAGGAATAATTGCTGCATTACAGCTGTGCTTCCATACACATTAGATTTGAGATGTAACGAAAGAGTTTTGAGAGCATGTTGCCCCATTCAGCTAAGTGGAAAATTAATCTTTTAAATAATTCTGACTGTTTGAATGTAACAGGCTAGTAAAATAATTCTGCTGGTTGCAAGTACACATTTTTTGGTAGCATTATAGCCTCAAGGCTGACACTTTAGATTATGTCAGATGTTGTTTCCACATCCATCAGGAAGATACTTAACTGAAAATATATTTTATACACACTATGGGTTGTTCAATACAGGACATTTCACAGATCAATGTAAAATTAGGGGACACAGGAAAAAAGAGTTTAAGGTTTTGCCAGTGTTGATCTAACTTTGTCTTCTGACTTTCCTAGGAGCCTGGTATTAATTCCACACCAGTTTACCCTTATTCTAGCTTTGTCTTGTATTTTAAGAGGTAGAATCACAGAATTGTTTAAGTTGGAAAAGACCTTTGAGATCATCAAGTCCAACCATTACCCCAGGACTGCCAAGACCACCACTAAACCATGTCTGTAAGCTTCACATGAACATGTTTTAAATACCTTCAGGAATGTTGGCTCAACCAGTTACTCAGGCAGCTTGTTCTAGTGCTTGGCAACCTTTCAGTGAAAGCATTTTTTTTAATATCCAGTCTAAACCTCTCTTGGTGCAACTTGAGGACGTTTTCTCCTGTCCTGTCACTTGTAACTTCAGAGAAAAGACTGACACCCACCTTGCTCCTTCCTCCTTTCAGGTAGTTGTAGAGAGTGATAAGATCCCCCTGAGCCTCCTTTTCTCCTTTCCAGCCGCTCTTCCCCAAGCCTGTAGGATTGCATGGGGCTGTTGTGGCCCAAGTGCAAGACCTGGCACTTTGCCTTGTTGAACCTCATACCATTGGCCACCCTAAGGCAGATAACACTCTTGCTCATCTTTGTGTCATCTGCAGATTTACTGGGGGTGCACTCTATCCCCTCATCCCTATCACTGATAAAGATACTAAACAGAACTGGCCTTAATACTGAGCCCTGGGGTACACCTCTAATGATCAGCTGCAACTGGTTTTACTCCATTCAGCACCACTCTTTGGGCAGTTTTACACCCAGTGAAGAGCACACCCATCCAAGCCATAAGCAGCCAGTTTCTCCAGAACGCTGTGGGAAATGATGTCAAAGACTGTACTGAAGTCTAGAAAGACAACATCCACAGCCTTTACCTCATCCACTAAGCAGGTTACTTTGTCATAGAAGAAGATCAGGTTGGTTAAACAGGACCTGCCTTTCAAAAACCCATGCTGATGGGGATTGATCCCCTGGTTGTCCTGTCTGTGTCAAGATGATCTGCTCAAGATGATCTGCTCCATTACCTTTCCTGGCACTGAGGTCAAACTGACAGGCCTGTAGTTTCCTAGGTTCTCCTTCCAGCCCTTCTTGTAGATGGAGGTCACATTTGCCAATCTCCAGTCAGCTGGGACCTCCCCGGTTAGCCAGGACTGCTGATAAATGGTGGAAAGTGCCTTGGTGAGCACTTCTGCCAGCTCCCTCTGTACCCATCCAGCCCCATAGACTTTTGTGTGTAGGTGCAAATGAATTCTGTGTGTTATTTAGTGAAATATTAATAAGCCAAGATAGTAATTCTATTTGATGGACAGAACCAAAGCAATTCACTGTGATATAGTGTTTTAAAGGTTTACATGTATCCTTAAATGAATACCAGTATTCTTGGAGGGTGGGGTAGACTTGGTGCTTTGCTTCCCCCCTGCTTCACAGCGTTGGTACTGATGGTCAGACCTGGAGTAGTAGCTCTCTACATAGCAGCTGTTCCTCATCATACAGAAGCCTTATCACAATTAAGGAGAAAAAGTCAAGAAAGATGAATCTTCATTTTGTCAGGTTGACTTATACCTCGGAAAACTAAGGAGGAGACAGCAATTTTTTAGCATCTAGTGGAAAAATATTACTCACTGCAATCCGGAAGGATGAATGCCATTTCTGTTTTATGTCTTCAAGTGAGATACCCATATGCTTCAATACAATCGATACTCTGCATGTGACAATCCATGTTAGTATTTTGTGCTCAAAAAATATGAGGGTTAGGGGATTCCTCTGTGAATTTTTTCATGCATGAAACAGCATTTCCCTACAACGTGGTAATAGCAGCAGCTCAGCAGAGAGCACAATGCTGATTATTTTGCATTTCTGAATCAGAGACCTTGTTTCCTACAGCTTTTTTTTTAATCTCTTAGCTATGTGGCAGGGAACAGTAGTCTCTATGTGTCTTACAGCCTACAAAGGCACTGTTCTGGTACAAGGCACTGCTCTGCTTCAATTTCTTCTACCAGCCAAGCAGTAGGCTTTATCATCTGACGGAAGTTGTCAGCTTTGTGCTTGACCGTAAGACTTACAGGCTTACAACAGAGCTATGCACCAGTCTTGTAGCATATAACCCTGTCCAACTGGCATAAACAAGACTGAGGGCTTTGCAAGTGCCAGTCTCACTGAAAGACAAATAACTATTGCTTTCCTTTCCTTTTTTTTTTTTGTTCTTCCCCCTTTTTAGTGATGGAAAACAAAGACTAAAAGAACAAATTTAATTTTAGTGTAGAACTATGTAGTATAGAACTTAGTATAGAACTCTGTTATATGACCAATGTTGACTCATAAAACATCCTTATTAAGGTTAAGGACTAAAAAATGGATATCTAATACATTCTCGTTCATTGATACAGAAAAAATACAGCAATAATTAGCATCTTTGATTGAGAGAGGTGGCAATACAGCTTGAAACCCAGTACTATCTTTTGCCAGTAACAAGGGCACTAGCAAATAAGTAGTTAAGCATCCTCCAAACTCAAAAGTCAGTTACTCCATGTTATCACTGATTAATTTTCTGTAGGATTCATAGCTGTTGTCGCATGTCTCTTTTAATGCAGATGGTTTCTATCTGATCTTGCAGACAGAATTATGTGCTGCTGTAGGGCTGCATTGACTCCAGCAAGTGCAAGAGTTTGCAGACAATAAAGACCCAAGAACTTTGTCCATTAAGAAGTGTACATCAGCAAAAGCACAGGAAACTATCCTGTATCACTTTGTACATTTAGGGGACATCCACTGTTTTGTGTAGTAAGGGACATTGTATAAAGAGTCAATATGAAAATCACAGGGCAATGACCACTTTAAAGAGCTGGGCTAGTAGTGAAAAACTTATGTGACTATTTCTTCCCTTAGCTCAAGAATGTCACTGGGGAGGGTGAGGAAGGAGCAGGGAATCTGAAAAAAATGCACTGCACATTTTTTTTGTCTTGATATTTTGGAAAACGTACTTTTTCAGATGTTAATACAGATTTCATTGCTTGTAAATTGCTACTTCATATGGTTTATGATTTTTGTGATATGGCTTATAAATAACTGATGAAGTAGTTCAAGGAAAACCACAAAAATTACTTAAAAGGGTGCTGTCAAAATGTGTGTTACCTTTAAGGTTTTTTTCATAGCCTTGAATATTTAATGACTTCATTTTCCTTGTTTTTTACTTGAAAAATAGTTCCACCATGCAGCTAAAGTGTTGATCTTTTTTAAAATATTGCTCAGTGGAACCTCACTTATCTTAGTAAGTAGATGAGGATTTAAGAAATGAGGTGCAAGAAGTATACTTATGGGTTAATTAGATACTATAAACCAAAGCCCACCATGTGAAGTATTCAAATCAGTTTTGAGTAAGACTTGAATAAGACTTCCAGACTGGAAGTGTGTCAGTGCTAAACACAGGTCTGAAAAATGAGAAAACATGGAATCTTTTTGTAGAACTCCAGAAAGATTCCAGTTTCTTTTTATCTGAACTGTTTTTGATCTGGTGAAGTCAAAGTTCAGAACTCTGCATTTCTTTTCCTAGAGAGAATTGAGGAATTAATGCTAAGTGGTGATCAGGTACATCTGATACCATGTTTACCTAAGTGAAAAGTGCATGACATTCATGATTTTGGACCACAAGTCATGAAACTACAAGGGACCATTTTCTTGCTTCCAGACATAAATGTCTGTCAGCCAGCATCCAGTTCAAAACTTCAGCTGGCTTTTCCGTCAGTCCACATGGAGATGCCCCTTCTACCTTCTCACTTCTCCCTTTTTCCATTGATTTGGATCTACGATCCTAAGATACATAGTGCAACCAGTACTTTCATTTATCTGCCATTGCTATTTAGTCTCCAAGGAAACCCTTTACACAACATGACTCAATTTTCTTTCAAATTTCTTTGTCATGTGCCAAAGGCTTATTTTCTAAAGGACCTTGATATATTTAAAAAATAATTGTAACTATGATAAAACTGCACTGAAGCTCTACACCAAGCGTTTAAGACAGACCAGAGCAGTAACACTTTCAGCTTTACAAAATGGTGGTGTAAGGGATGCTTACTGGGTGATGAGACAGGGTGATCCAGTGAAAGGACACGATCTAGTATTTACAGATGAGTTCTCCTGGATCTGCCTGTTTCCTTGTTCTTGCTGCACAATTACAACATAACATTTACTTTGGTCCTGGAATCAACATAACTTCCTCAACAGCATCTGATGTACTTTGATGTGAGTAGAAAGTGGGAGTTTCGCTACAGCCATGTAGAGTGAATGAATCTTCCCATCACTGAAAGCAAAGCTGGAGTAGTAAGATAAAGGGAAATCTGTGCTCTGGTGGCACTGAATTCTTATTTATTCAGAGATATTTAAGATAAGAGTAATTGCTTTCTAGTCAAAGGTCTAGCAGTTTTCAGAAATTATATAGCTTTACATCTTTTCTCAAAGGTATTTGACAAACTGTTTTATACAATAATAAACTTTGTACAATAGGAAAAATACAAATAAAGTAAAATTCATAGAGAAGAAAAGGGTAGTTACAAAGTTTCCTGGAAATCTTAGCAAAGAGAGGAGTACACAAGTTCTTAGTTTAAGTCTATAGATGAGTTTATTTGCTGTTATGAATATCTATGTCGGTGAGACAACAAATCCTTACTTATGGGTAAGGACAAATGAAGCAGTAATCATAAATTTTCATAAATTTTCCATTTAGATCTCTTAAAAAAAAAAAAAAATCCTTGCAGTATCATTTTGTCAGAAGCTTTAGGGAATATACCTCAGTGATCTAGATTTGAGATGTGCTCAACCTGGCTGGTGACTGGAAGGCAATTGGAAGTTTCAAGATTTCTCATAAAGACAGAACTCAAACAGCTTTCTTAGATGATGTGCCAGTCTCTACAGTAACATTTCTGGGAGAATGTGACCAGTCTAGAGCAAGAAGTATCTTAGAATCTTCACTTGTCCTCCTAGAATAACAATGTCTGGAAAAGCATAGAGTTTTGGATGCTTCAGTCCGTATTGAGTTGCAATTCAGGCTCTGATCCAAAATCCATGAGGTCAGTGCATAGATTCCCATTTGTTTTCAATAGCTTTTGAATCAGAGCCTCAAAGCTGGTGTTTTGCTGTCAGAATTGGCTTAGGCAGGCTATGAAACATAAGTGTACTCTTCTCAGAAGATCTGGAGATCTGAAACTGGTCTGTTCCCTGCAGCTATATTGAGGATTATGCCTGATTGGCAAAGCTTTCCAAAATGTTTACTCTTTGAATTAACTTGATGGTCCTGCTCAGCACAGAGTAAACAAGGCAGCAAAATGTTCTACAATATTTATTCACATTTTTAAATGGATTGTTATCGACAGTATTTTCTTTCTCTTTGTTTACGTTTTTGATAAATCTTTCTAGTGAATAAGGCTGCTAGCTGGAAAGGATTGCTGATACAGCAAACCTTAAATTGGTTGCACTCTTCAGTCTATTAGTGATGAAGTCCACGCATGCTACAGTTAAAGGTGCAGCTAGAATCTGCATGCTTGTGCACAGACTGGTTTTGTACTGTCAGCTGTGCTGAGTGGTCTATTTATCCAGCAGTTCACAACATGCAGTGTAGCCATTGCAGATTTAGCAATCTCCATATGCTATTAAACATAAGGCTGGCATAGCTTTGCCTGGTGGAGTGACTGCCTGGTATAATTCCAAGTATTTATAGGAAAATGCATAGCTTTTAACATTTACAAGTTGCAGGGAATTTATGTCTGACAGAGAAAATGCACTTCAGCAGGTTTTAATTGCAGTGCTCAGTGGCAGTAAAGAATGTACGAAGGCAGATTAATTTGTTAATACTCTACTGAGTCCTCAAAATAATTTCAGGCAACACAACAGTTGGAATATAAGTTTCTTGAAAAGTAAAGACCCTGCCACATGCATCTCTTTCTTAAGAGATTTACATTCTCTAAACAATAAAGCCACGTAATAATAATTCAGAGGATCACGACACTTGTCTTGTGAGAGGAAATGAAGGATGTGTCTGTAATTCATGACCTGGATTAAGATTTTAGATGTCTAGGCTTTTTCTTTTTCATTACTCTTGTGGCTGACCTCTAAGAAATTGGTCAATCTCCTGCCACAGTTCTCTATTGTGAAACAGGAAGAATGTCCTGATTTTAGGGAGGAATTTGAAGATGAATTTGTTATTACCTGCCATGAAATCAGTTCTATTAGAAACAAGCAGATCAAAATCAAGACATTGACAATGTTGCTAGAATGAGGCGGAGGGAGAGTTATACTGCAGTGCAATTGTTCATTTTGCAATTTTTAAGACAGCATGGAAGAGACAGTTTTGTACCCAGGTTTATAAATATTTCTGGAAGTCTAGGAAAAGAACTTTCACTCCCAAGGGATGGATAACAGGTGGCCACAGCCTCCATGAGAGCTTCTGATTGTTGATACTTGTAATCTGCAATTGTTTATGGTCAGAAAGGAGCTGTTCTTGAAGGTCAGCCCTACCGGCACACCATCCGGAAAACCAGGAAAATAAAGTAGATTTATTGCAACACACACACACACACATACTTTCAGCTTTAAAACATTAATCACTGTGAAGGATGTGATTCTGCGTGATCCCCATGGTCAGCATGGCAAGACAGTAAAAACAGGGTACAGCTGATGGTATTAACTCTGTCCTCAAGTATGTCTAGGATAGCTCACCTACACAACTGCAAAATATATGCAAGTGCTAGATATACGTAGACATTGTATATAATATGCAATATTTAGTACATAGGAGTTTCTAAAATTTTCAGTAGTTTTGAAGACAAGGCACTATAATTACAAAAACTGTAAATCAGGCAAGCTTGATAAAAGCACAGGTTAGTGGTACTGCTTCTCCAACCAGTAGCAGGATGTCCCCAGCAGGATATTTCTTCCTGCATACATGCTGACCTGACTCTCCCTTCATGATGCTGCTGGGCAGGTGCCTGCCTAAACCAATTTTAGCTGCATTCTTTAATGTCACCTTTCCATTTAGAGCACAAAGTGAATTAAGATACTTTGACTAAAACTGCAGGCAGTAACTTCCAGTTATTTTTACGGACATTTACTGTTCTTCTCTTGGGAGTTGAGAGGCAAAGAGAGATATCACTTAGCCTGAAGCGAGGCAAACCCCTAGGCCCTAAATCAAGGATTAGACATGTATATGGCATGTAGCAATTTATATTACCAGATGTGGGCCAAAAAGATACTAAAAGCATTCAAACAAACCTTGGAGTCCTGGGAAGGTTTAATTTTTCTCCTTCACAATTTCCTCTTAGCTGTTGCAGGTTCCTCTGAGCATATTACAGGGGAACAGAGGAAAACAGACAATTTTCCTTTAATCATAAGAAGGAGTTGCACACAGTTTTCTTTCTTTTCTTAGAAATCAAACACTGAGATGCTTCCCTCATTTTAAGTTGTCTAGCATGGGTTTAGCCATGTTAATATGTGCTGATTAAAAGCTGTCTTCAAGAAGAGATGGGCAGTAATAAGCCTCCTCACACTCTTTTTCTGACCCAGTTTGTTTTGGGGTGTTGTGAGTAGCACTGTGCAAAACCAAATGAAATTTAAAACACTATCCCCATCCCTAGACCAGCAGAAACAGAAAGAGCTCAGCTATTTAAATACACACAGTGCTTTACCATTATACAAACACAAACATCTCCCTGTCTTCTGAGCAAAGAGGGCTGGGCTCATCGAGTAACCCAGCAGATGATGTTTTATTGTGCATCGCAGAGCTGTGTGGGATCACAATGACAGAAGGAGACAAAACTCCTTGCTTTTGCTTCCATTACTTCTCTGGCATGTTGAACCTACCTTGTCTGGGATTGAGTCTTGGCTCTGGCTGTCTCTTGTATTAACATCCCCAGCAGACCGAGAAATAGTTTAACTCAAAAAAAGGTTCAGGCAAGTGGTTCTGGCTGCTTTCATTGGCACAACTTTCACCTAACAGCTATGGGGCTTGGGGTGGGCCTCTGACTTTCCAACAGACAGCAGACTGTATGCTGACCACATGCTGGCTGTTGCAGAACTCATTTATTACCCCTGGAGCTGCCTGCAAATTGACAGCACTGATTCCTGTGTGTGACCATAAATACACTGTACAGAGCAGTGACTGCACAACACAGAAGAGTTAAACATTCTGGTCTTCAAGCTACAGCTGGTCAGCTGCTTATAAAGTGTATTTTTAAGCACTAACATTTTGCTGTTATCCTTTAACAAGAAAAAGCTGTCAAAATTCTCCTGCCTGTTATTCCTACAGATGTGTTAGTAGAGAAATTATTATGACTACAGCAGGCTCTTAAACTCTTTGAAGTAACCATTATCCAGAAAAAAAGTTTTTTTTTCACCAAAGTCTGACCTTGTAATCCCTCCCTCCTTAAGGTTTTGTTGTGCTTTGATTATCTCTGTAGCTTCATTTGGGTGTGAGTGCAAAGGTGACGGTGCCTTTAACTTTGACAGCGACTCAATAATACCAACTGTCTGTAGGAGAAGAAGAAAGTTTTCATGAATCTGGCTCCACTGTTTTTATACTCAGCTAGTTTCTGGGGAGATCTATAGGAGCTTTGAGAATTCCAGAGCGAAAAAAGAGGTTTGGGTTTAAACTTTAAAAAATTAGTGATAAACTAAAGGAAGTCTGTCTTCAGGTGATTTCTGCTGTTGAAATACAGTACAATGTGTAAGTGCTGGTGACAAACAAACACACATATCTAGAACAACCTGAAAGCTAATCACTGGGGCTAATGCAGGTTGGCAGTCCTGACTAAATGACACTCTACCTGCTTGCTGGTACCATGGCATCAGTGCATCCTGACTGTGTAAAGACGGAGATCCAGGGCTGACATGACGTAATCCAAGTAGAGCGTGCAAAATCAGTGGTGTGTAGATAGTGGCACCCAGAAATATAGCTGAGACTGGAAACAGCAATTACCTCTTTGAGTCCAGCATGTTAATTGCCAATATGCAGTGTCTCCAAAGGCACATCTGAAGAAGGACATGACAACAAGATAAAGTCAGTGAAATTAGGATTGAGGGTGCTGGAAGCTGACATAGTAGGGAGAACTCCTTCATGCTCCCTCATCCTGCAAAAGCACAAAAATTCAAGTGACTTATTAAAGTCTTCAGCTATGCAGAAGATTTTCCCAAACCGTTTTGATTACTGTGGCTGTTAATCCGCATCACAGAGAGAGAAATAAATTAGTGCAATTGAATGAATTGTATGTTTTTGGTAGCTATACAACCTCTCCTGTCTCACCTGACCAGATGTAAAGATATGTGATGACACAGCTTGTGACAAGAAGCCAGACAGATATGCACTCTGAGCCTTTCAGTGAACTGGAAACTCAGTAAAAGGGACAGTTCCGGGAGAGTGAGGACTTGTGCAATGAGTATTTGCCCCCTTACCTTCAGCAAAGGTATTCAGGGAATCACAGGTGAGGAAGGTGCAAAATCTTTACAGCTTGCTCTAATCCTGGGGCATCTATTTGCAGGTGAGAAGGTCTCAGTGTGTGGCTTAGAAACGTCTGTGCAAAACAATGGCAAGAAGGAGCAGTCCAAAATACAACAAGTGAAGGAACTGGGGCTTTGCTGCTTTTGCCTACAGGGTACAGTAACAGGGGTGTCAATGGTACTGCTGCAGCCAGAACTCGTTTATTGAGTGCCTCATGCTGTGTAGATGCATGTTTAGGAGCCAATTTAGTTTCACAGTCACTCAAAAGTCCTCATTGTGTAGTTGATAAAATAATCTTGAGTTGCCATCTTGATAGCTTTTATCGCATATCCTCTGGGAGATATTGAAATGGAAGATCCCTTCCAGGATTGCATGGCTGCTTTAATCACACAAAACAAATTTTAAATACTCAGATAATGTCAGTATTGCCTTTTCTTTTCCTTGTTTAGATTTCCTTTCTAAGGCTATCTATCAGTGAAGAAAAATCCAGTCTAACCACACATTTTCTTTATCCAGAACCATAGAAATTGAACTTTAATTCATGTCTGAAGCAGGATTTCATTTAAGGTTTGGATATTGCAAAGTGAAATGCTTGCCCTCCACAAAGATAAAAAAAGAGATGTCATCTTTCCAAATACGGAGAGCACATAAGCAAAACTGCATCAGCCTTACAGTCTACGTTGTGCTCATCTGTAAGTTTGAAAGCAACATTGTTGTGTCAAAACTGAGTTTTTCAGCCCTTACAGTGTTGTATTCTGCCTGTGTGAGTGGGCAGTGGGTATCCTTGGGGCTCTGCCTGGGCACAGGCAAAAAGACACCTGAGATCTTATGGCTTAGGAGGCAGACCAATGTGGGTGATGTTGTGGGTGTCTGCTACAGAGGCTGCCTGCTGAGGAGGAAGAAATAGAAGAGGGACATCTTCAAACAACTGGAAGAAGTCTCACATTCAGAGGTCCCAAGAAACTGAATTACCCTGGTGCCTGTGGGAAGGGCATAGCAAGGCACAAGCAGTCCAAAAGTTTTCTGAAGCATGTTGACAATGATTTCTTAAGACAGGTGGTTAAGAACCAAGCAGGAAAAATGATTTGGTGGACCTCAAGTTTGCAAGCAAATAATTGATCAGAGATGTGGATACTGGGGCAGCCTTTGCTGCAGGGACCATGAGATGGCAGAGGACAGGGTCCTGAGTGGCAGTAGCAAAACAAATAGTAGGATCATAAGCCAAAACTTCTGGAGAGCAGACTCTAAGCAGCTCAGAGATCTGCCTAGAAAAATTCCCATGCGAAACAGCTCTGGAGAGGAGTCCAGGAGAGCTGGTTGATTTTCAAGGTTGACTTTCAGCTCCTCCAAGCTCAAGAATGGTTGATGCCAACAAGCAGAAATCAAGCAAAATGGGAGGAGGCCTGCATGTGTGAGCAAGCAGCTCACACCTAGACTCAGACATAAAGAGGAGGTGTACAAGAGACAAAAGCAGGGACAGGTGATTCAGGAGGAATATTGAAATGCTGTCTGATTATGAAAGGATGGGTTCAGGAAAACCAAAGCTCACCTCCAGTTTAATATAGCAGGGGACATAAAAGTAAAAAAGAAGGATTTCTACAGGGTCATCAGGAGTAAAGGGCATCCTAGACAAAATGTGGGCCTGTAACTACATGGAGAAGGGATCTGATTGCAAAGAATACAGAAAAGGCCAAGTTAGTCTGTGACTTCTTTGCCTCAGCCTTCAGGAATCCTATGTCCCTGAGACCAAGGGAAAAGTTCAGGGCAATGTAGACTTGTCCTTGCTGGAGAATGATCAAGTTAGGAAACATTAAAGAAACCAGACTTAGACAAATACATGGGATCTGATGGAATGCAGTGCGTGCTGATGTCATTGGCTGTTGAGTCTCCACCAGTGAAGGAATGTAAAACCTGTTCGAGCTGACCCTGCTTTGAGCAGGGAAGGTGGGCTAAATGTCATCTAGACAAGGTACCTTCCACCTTCAACCATTCTGTGATTCTGCAGTGCCGGGTAAACAGTGCTCCAGCTGCTCAGAGCTCCAGCCCTGCCACAGGAGGGACCACTTTTCTCTCAAGCAGGGCTGCTAAACTAGGGTTCTTCTGTTCCATTTCCATCATGACTGGGGCCAGGGGTGTCTGGTAAAGAAGTAGGTAATGAAGGTTAACAAGGTTAAGAAAATAAAATCTCTGAATTTCTGGCACAGCCTGTGGAAAAGGACATACATCAAGTTCTTTGTATATAAGCACCTGTGTTTAGGAGCATAGCCCAACTATTAAATGACAGGAGTGAAGAAGAAACTCCCCCACTGGACAGCTTGCTCTGTAATTACTGGTGTTGCTGTACTTTCCTTTAAGGCACCCTACAATTAGGTGATGGCACTCAGCCAGGGAAAGGACGCTGAGATGCTAGTCTGCAAATTTCTAAATTGCAGGAAATATCAAATTATCTGTGTTAATTTTAATCCAAGTTTTAATCCAAGGACTGACTATTCCATAGGCAAACTCTTAAGCATCATCTGAAAAAAAAAAAAAAAATAAATTGAGCTTGTTTCAAATTTGAAAGTGTTTAAGAGGTTTTCCTATATTTTCTAGGTTTTGTATGAAGTTGGAAAGGAAAATGCACCCCCTCCCATTTTATTGTTGATTTTTCACATGTATGTGAAACATGCTTCCATGTCTCTATCCTTTTACTCTCCAGCCTCTCATCTTTGCACCACCTTCTTGTCTTTTGAGCGAAGATGGAACTCTGAGCTTCTGAAATCTCCTACAGCACATGGGTTAAAAAAAGCAGGCTCCTCAGACACTGCCTCACAGGCCTGCCACAACAGTCAGTGCCTCAGCTGTTTGTCTGGGGTGAAGGCAGGGGAAAATGCGTGTTTCTTTCCATGCAAGTCACAGACCTTGAGTTCTGTAGAGGCAGCAATGACGGAGTTAAACAAGATTGTGCAAGCAGGTTTTTCAGCAGCTTGAACTTATGTCTGCAGCTTGAAAGCATACTGTAGCTTTGAGGAGAGTCTTTCATTATTGGACAGGATCCAGCATCTCACCATCTACGTTACAGTTTGCTCAAGGCAGGCAGATAATGAAGAAATAGCAGCCACATCTGTGGCAGCTCCATTTATCCCATCTGCTTTTTATTTTATCAGCTGGGAAAGTAAAATCCTAGTCATCGCCTGTTTTCAAAGGATTTGTGAGAATAATTCAGCACTGACAAAACTTACACATAAACGTTTTTCCTTATGGATGAGACATTTAAAAATTACCTTTACAGTGGATTTAATTACAGTTAAAAGCTTTCACCATTTATTCCAGGTCATTATAGCTTACAAGCTTCATTCAAGTTGCCTGTGCCTCCCTTGTCCAAGTCATTTTTAGAGCAGGCTATTAAAAAACGCAGTGGTCTTTAATATAGCATGAGGCTGGATGCCCCCATTTTACCTTTGCTCAGATCAGTGTGGTTACTGCCACCAGGTACAGGTAGGAGTCAGAAGGAATTGCAAGTGGGGGAGTCAAGGGGACAGAAAATACAGCTCCATAACACATTTTCTGCTGTCACAGACCCATCCGAGGTATCACCAGTAATCACATCATGTAATACTGTCTACAAAGCAGCTAGGTGCTTCCTCGTGTTCTCGTTATGCTATTAGCCTAAGCACACACAACTTCATTTGTCTGGAAAGGATAAACCTTTCAGGCATCAGGTCTACAGTCACTGCCCATTTGCTCCCATGCCAACGCTGGTAGATTGATTTCTTCTCCCTCTTATTTTTGTTCAGATCTTCTCCTTCTTTGCTGCATATTTCTCCAGAGAAGTCATAACCTTTAACAAAACAAAGGTTTTACTGCATTAAGCAAGTTGAAATCATTAATGTCCCCTCAGGAATCCTAATCTTTTTGCCAGTATTGTCCTATACCTTCTTCAGTTAGGTAAATCTTTCCGAAGCATGGGCAACAAGAAACTTGCACAGTGGGCTGGGAGAAATGTGGCCAGTACCTTGTATAATGACATTAGTATGTTCTTATCTCTGCTGGAATTGATTCATGTGTCAGAGAGGTTTTGATCTCCCCAGGCACAGATAAACTGCATCTTTGGCACTAAAGCGCAGCATGTTCAGTTCTTACTCACTGGGTAAGGACATGGACTACATCTGAAAGCCCTAACAAAAGGATGCTAGTGTCATGGTCCCCATTTTACAAAGGCAATTCAGATGATGAAGTAACTTGCCCGAAGCCACACATCAGTTTGATAGCCAAAATTAAGTGAAGACTGTACGTGATTCACCAACAAATGTTTTGTCCTCTAGGCCCCAGAGTGCAAAGAGAGATCAGACAGGCCTTTTTAATCTAAAGACTAAAAAAAGATAAAGTGAACTACTATAATTAATGAGAATGGAAGACTTTTCCTATGGATTAAAATGCCCCCTGTCTGAAATTCTGTTTACATTATATCCAGAACACTTGGGGGAGAAGAAAGGAAATAAAACCAAGAAATGTGGCAGATCACAGCATTGCTTTGCACTCACATGGGGTCTTTCATCTGTGGAGTGCAGGCTATCTGTGCCAGGTCAGAAATCTTTCCAGCTTGCAAGCAGACAAGTATTACAGGCCCAAGTATTGCATAACCCTGATTCTGCAAGACTTAAATATTTCACTTTATCTATTGTGATTAACAGCAGCTGCTTACATTGCTTTTCATTGAGTACTCAAATGAGTACTTAACCTGGAAGATTTTAGTCAAAGTCACTAGAAGGTAGAAAATGCGAAACCTCTGTGTTTGGGACATCTATCCCAAACCACTGTCCTCCAATAGGTTTCTTCAGATGTTGATACCATTGGCCTGCATTTTGAAGAGCATTGCCAGCAGGTAAAGGGAAGAAATCCTCTCTCTCTGCTCAGCCCTGGTGAGGTATCACTTGTAGTGCTGTATGAAGTTCTGGCTCCCCAGTACAAGAGAGACATGATGCTCCTGGAGCAAGTCGAAGGGCTACTAGAATGATTAATGGTCTGGAGCATCTCTTAATGTAACAAAAGGCTGAGGGAGCTGGGCCTGTTCAGCCTAAAGAGATGGCACAGGGGGGATTTGACCAGTGCTTAGAAGTATCTGAAGGGAGGATTTCAAGAGGATGGGGCCAGACTCTTCTCGGTATTACCAGGTGATAGGACAAGTGGTAAACAAAGTGTAAACTAAAACACAAGAATTTCCACCTGAACATGAGCAAGAATTTTTTTACTGTGAGGGTGACTGAACATTGAAATAGGTTGCCCAGAAAGGTCATGGAGTCTCCTTCCCTGGAGGTATTCCAAGAGCCATCTGGACACAACCCCAAGTAACATGCTGTAAGTGACCCAGCTTGAACAGAGGTTGAACTAGATGACCTCCAAGGCTCCTTTCCAACCTAAATTATTCTGTGATTCTGTGAAGTTCCTTGTCATTTAATGAAGATAGTAAACAGGACTGGACACATTATTGTCATGTAGGGAAGCCCTCGTAACCGGTCTCTGACTCTGCTTTATGCCACTGATCGCAGCACCTGAGGCCTGTCCATCAGTTTTCACTCCACCTCACCTTTCACTTATCTAAACCACACTTCATCAGCTTGTCTGTGAGGATGTTATGGGATAGAGTACCAGCCATTGTGCCAAAGTCCAAAATAATGCTATCCACCATTTTTTTCATGGACATCGAACAAGTCACCTCACTGCAGAAAGCCATCATGTTAATCAAGCATATTTTCCCCTTCATAAATGCATGCCGAGTACTCTCAGTCTCTTGTTGTCTGTAAATGGTTTGTAGGATTATTTGTTCCATCACATCATGGGCAAAGTGTTAGTCCACTTTTTAAAAATGTTTCCTAACCTGACTGTCTCCCATTGAGGGTGAGTCTACGTCACTCTTGTCAATACCACTGGTCTTAGGAGCCTGGAAAAGCTGAGGTCTCCACATCTTTCTTCACCACTGGTCCTAACCTATTTAGCAGTGGGGGAATGGTTTTCCTAGTCTTTCTTTTGCTGCTGATGTTCCTGTAGAAACCTTTCTTGTTGCTGTTCATGTCTTTTGCCATATTCTATTCCAGGTGAGGTTTTGTTTTCCACAGTCAGACAGCATCTCAATATTCCTCCTGAACCACCTGTCCCTGCTTTTGTCTCTTGTACACCTCCTCTTTATGTCTGAGTCTAGGTGTGGGCTGCTTGCTCACACATGCAGGCCTCCTGCCCATTTTGCTTGATTTCTGCTTGTTGACATCAACCATTCTTGAGCTTGGAGGAGCTGAAAGTCAACCTTGAAAATCAACCAGCTCTCCTGGACTCCTCTCCAGAGCTGTTTTGAATGGGATTTTTCTAAGCAGATCTCTGAGTTTGTTACAGGCTGCTCTCCAGAAGTCTTGGCTTGTGTTCCTACTATTTGTTTTGCTACTGCCACTCAGGACCCTGTCCTCTGCCATCTCATGGTCCCTGCAGCCAAGGCTGCCCCAGTATCCTCATACCCCCATCTAGTTCCTCCTGGTTTGTAATTATCTGGTCCAACTGATCAGCTCTTCACTTACCTGTCACTTGCATCAGGAAGTTGTTTACTCTTGCATTGAAAATATCTTGGGTTTCAGGTCTATTGCAGGAAAAAGAAAGTAAATAAAGAATACTTAGTTTTGGAGAAGGTACTAGCTTGTATCTTCATAGATGCAGGTTTTTCCAAACTGGATAAATGGTGGTCTCAACCTGGAACACTTATCTGTAGTTTTTGCTTACTGCACAACTCATGAATATATATGTTTGGATATAGGGCTGAGGATTACAGTAACCTATTCTTCAAATGAAATTGGCACAGATGTCAGTTCTTACATTCCATCAAGCAGTGGAATAACTGTTCAGTTTGTCATCATGTTGTCTATTTTAGAAGCGAGCATATACTTTGCTGGACAAAAAAAATGTAAATGTACTTTTTTATTTCTGAAAGATGTTTACTGTGTAGATTTCTGAATGTGTACCCAGTGACATGGACCTTAAACTTATATTTTTACTATATTAATTTGCCATTTCATTTTACTACATTTAATTTGTTGTTTGTACTAGACTTATTTGCTTTTTGTGCTAATAGCTCTGCTGTAAGGAAGACTTTTATAGTGCATCCATGAAACATGTTACTATACAGTGAAAGTCTCTGAAATGAAACTAATTCTTGCTCCACTACCTAGTTAATTTTTAAATTACATTAATAGTTGAAAAGAGTTGCTTGATTTTGGTTTGGAGCTTTTTGGGAGAGGCAGGGGGATGGTGTTTTGTATACAAACCAAAAAGGAGGGATTCAAAAAACATTTTGCCTGCCAATATGTAATTATAAGCAAGATTATCTGGGATAGGGGATGAGGCCATCTTTTAAATTCAATGAGTGCAGAACCACCATGTGAAATGGGGCATTGTCCTTTTATCACCATTAGCTGTGCTCTCTCTTGCTGAAAGATTCCTCAGGTCTATTCCAAGGCCCTGACTGGAAGAGGAAAGGAGAAAGGAACATGAGTGCATGAAAGGGTAGACAGAAATGCTCTAGTGCATCCCACAGGCCACTGGGAAATCAACACTTAAGGTGCTATTGCGGTAGACTTGGATGTTGGTCTTAATGCTGTAAAGTAGATTCAGCCCTGTGACACTCGGAGCAGCTGCGTGGGGAATAGTCCTTGCTAGTATGGTTTTCTTACAAAAAAATCTTTCATCCTGTTGCCTGAGATGCCCTGAACCATGAGGGCTGCAGAGGACAATGCAGCTTTTGCTGCCCAGGGAGCCTTCAAGAAGGATTTTGTTCTCCATTGTCACCAGATTTCCAAGTCTCCTTGCTCCATTGGCATGTTGTCAGCTCCTGCTATAAAGTACAATCAAGTCAGCACCTGGTTTTATGGAGAAGGTGACACTTACTAAATTTGAAGAACTGTGGAACTGTGAGGTGTTTCTGTATTACTACATGCACACCACCAGAGTCCAAAATTTCAACCCTTTTCCAAGCAAGTAAGCTCTTTAGCATAGAGAACTTAATCACAATTTGCATTTTGACAGCTCCAGTTAAGTAAGTCCAGTGTTTTTAAACTTGGAGCAGTTTATGTTCTGGTACACTTGACTTTTGCAGTCGCTTGACAACTTAAAATATTTTAGCAGCAGATTTTATTTTATTAATAAATTATTTGGTTAGTAAGTTAAAAATATAGAATTAGTATCCTTGCTTGTTTATTAACAGAGATGTTGTAGTGTTTTCATGCAGAAGAAAGTAAGCAGAAAGGCAGTGAAAAAAGAACAGATGGAAAGTAAGGGTGACCTCTGTGTTAAGCCTCTACTATTCAAGGCTGGGATGGAAATAAAACAAAATGACACTCTTCCTAGAAAACCTGGGACAGTAAGTAGTGGCTTGTTTGTTTGTGTTAACTAGCTGCCTGCTGCAGTGTTGAGGCTGATGCTGTCAGCTACAGAAAATGCTTCAGAAGTTGGTTGTACATGTAAGATCTCAGGTGAATATAATTCATCTACTACCACGCTGAAGTGGGTCTATTCTCTCCCTATTTATTGTGCATTCAGCCAACACTCTGTATGCATTACAAAATTTATACTAAAATGGGAAATGCTTAGAAATCATAGAACCATTTTTTTCCTGGACTTCTAGAAATTACAGGTTACAACATATGCAGTCAAAAAACTGATATTGCTTGGCACTAGCTAGGAGCTTGCTGTACAAAGGAACAAATCATAACAATAGAATCATAGAATGGCTTGGGTTGGAAGGGACCTTAAAGTTCATCTAGTTCCAATCCCCTGCCCTGAGCAGGGACACTTTTCACTAGACCAGGTTGCTCCAAGCCCCATCCAACCTGGCCTTGAACACTGCCAGGGAGTTCACTGAGCCTTCTCTTCTCCAGACTGAACACGCCTGACTCTCTCAGCCTGTCTCCATAGCAGAGGTGTCCCAGCCCTCTGATCATCCTCATGGCCTCCTCTGGACTCACTCGAGCAGGTCCACATACCTCTTGTGTTGGGGAGCCCAGAGCTGGATGCAGCACTGCAGGTGGGGTCTCACAAGAGTGAGTAGAGGGGCAGAATCACCTCTCTTGACCTGCTGGTCATGCTTCTTTTTGCTGCATCCCGGCATACGGCTGGTTCCTGGGCTGCAAGTGTGTACTGCTGGGTCACGTTGAGCTCAAAATCTATGTTTTCTTTCTCTCCAGGACAGTTATCTCATGATGAAACTAGTAAAGTCTCTCCACTTGTTTTCACAGTGGTGTCAGAGCTGAAGAAAATGTGCAATTTCATACATGTTCTTAACACAGTGTTCAAGTTCTTTAAGATCCATCCAGGCTTAGCCTTCTTGTCTGAAATATTAACTTCTATAGCCAGAAACATGACAGAAAACAGCCGTGTAGCTGTACCCATTATGCTAAATACTTCCCCATACTCTGACAGGAGCTCTGTCCTCTAGCTCTCCTAACAGGTACCTCCTCCATAGCAGTGAGACTCACTGTCATGGAGCATGACAGTGTTTTTAACAAAATACATTTAATCTCTTTCCCTGCATAAATTAAATGCTTTGGTGCAAGTACACTTGCCTATTGACATTTAATATGACTTTAGAGCTGTGCTCATTTCTACAAGAGTTTAAACATCAGAGAAACCAGATAAAGCAGGAAGCATGGTTGAACAAGCAGTTGATAACATCTTTACATCAGTGAAAACAGGTATCAGGCAATTTGTAACACAAGAAGTGCAGAATTAGCTCTTCTGTGAATAGGACAAGTCTGTCAGTTTCTAAAAGACACTTATAGACAGAAGTGAATTGTAATAACTAACAGTTTTTAAAAATTACGCATCCCAATACAATTTTGATACCTAGAGAAGTGTCTTACTTTTCTATAAAAGCCAAACAGAAACACTTCAAGATTTTTAGTACTTTGAAAAAGCCAGCAGAACTGCCTAAGAATTATAAAGACCTAACAGATAATGTCAATTTGATGCCAGATTAGAGTTGTCCGTGGAAAGTGGAGCTGGATTTGGAGTTAGGCTGGACTCAATGATCCTTATGGGTCCCTTCCAACTTCAGATATTCTCTGACTCTAAATTCAAACTAAGGGAAGAAAATGTCATTATATGTCATTGTAGAACAATTGTATTCAGGAAATGAAAAACAGTGCAGAGATTGTTTGCAAAGCTGCTTTCCTTGTTTTGTACTTTAAACAGCTCTATGCTTGTTTAAAGGAGACTTCTCATCCAAGTCTTTGTGGAAGATTTTCCTTAGAACGTGGAATTTCATCTTGGAGTGCAGCAGAGCTGGAAGCCAGCACACAGTAATTTGCATTTTGGCTTTGCACTGCCCAGATTTATTTAAAACTACATGACTAAACTGTAAAGGAATGGAAGTTTCATAACTCTCTGCTTGAACTTTACATAGCAATAATGTGTGGGATGTTTGAGACTGTTCAGTTCAGTTTTACAAAGCCAGGGGTTTTCACCTAGGGATACATATCAGCTTGAGCAGATGATCTTGTTTCTCTCTTGACCAAAGCACTTTTGTGAATTACAAATCTTTGTATGAAATACAGTCAAATAAAGATGCTTTGTGTATTAAAATGTTCTGACCCACTTATCTGGCCACATTATGCATCTTGTGTTATCTTCCAGAGTGCAGAGGATCTCTTCACTTTCTGCCAGGGTCAGCTGGATAGGTTTTGCAAGCCAACTTGGATGGAGCATTTCTGCTGGTTAGTCTTCAACTAGAACCTCCAATGTGTCAGACTTTCTGGGAAGAAAGGTAGTTTCCCGTCTTTAAGAAGAGAGGGAGACATGGACCAAAGCTGTGTTTCAGGTGTTTTCCATAATTTTCTTTTTCCATTCATATCTGTACTCCCAAAAGGTCCTTCAGTTGTTTTGGTACCAGTGTTCTCAGATGTAGTATTAAAAGTATTTTCAAGATGAAAGAAAAGCTAGGACTTAGGATATTTCTATAGCATTGCTTATCTGATCACAATCAGATACTGTATAGCTTCGTGTTACCAACCAAGATTTTAATAAAGCTTATTATCCAGACTTTATCTTAAGAATCATTATTCTTCCACCTAATTTTCAACATTTTAAAGTCCAATTTAGACTTCTCCTTGAAGTGTTCCAGATGGTCCAGTGAGAGCAGCACTTGCAATATTTCAGGCTGGAGGCCCACACCAAGCTGTGTCATGCTGACCTTTTTCTACTAGAATCAAAGGACTTCAGGATAAAGTTTTATATTAGGAGTAACTGAACAATTAGAGGTAACAGAACAGTTACACTTTATCATTATCAAATAGATCTATGCAGTAAACACTGAAATGAAATGGTGGTGTCTGCGTGTCATTCTGAAGATCCACAGACCCACAGGAGTTACTGGGACTTCACATCTCCTGCCAGCCATTTTAAGTTTTGAAAATAAGACTAACTCCATATAATTCCAAATGAAGGCACATGGCCAAGAAATCGGCTTTAACGTTCTTGTTTTTGAAATAGATTCAGAACCTCTCAAACACAAAGCCAAATTACCAACACATTGCTCTCTTGTGATCCCTTGAAGAGAGGATGGGGCAACCCAGAATTTACACTGATGGAATTCTGGTGTGGATTTAAGTTCTCCCATTAGATCTGCTCACCTCCATTTTTGCAGATTGCTTTGGTAGGTGTGTGAGTACTAAAAGCACTACTTTAGTACTACTAATACGAGCAATTTGCTTATCCATATTTATGTTGTAGCATATCCATGAGTTGCATAAAGCTTGTTACTGCATACGTTAGCACAAAGCAATCACAACACACAGGTTTGTCAGCCATTGTACTAGTTAACATATTGACATATTGACTAAATATATGGTATGTCTGTTGCGTGTAATATTAAATTAACCAGAACACTTAATACAGCACGAAACATCTTGTTTATTTCTCCTTACATTTTGTGGGTATGTTCTTCCTTCCTTTTGGCTTTCACAAATGGTCCTTTTCCCAAGTACACATTTGTTGAAGGGAGAGTGAACAAAGTTCCACACTTCCATTTTGGAAGCCAGTTTTAAGGTACCCATAGGGAACTTCTTAAGCTACACCCACTAACCTTGAGACTAGGAATCTGCATCGCGCAGCAGAAGCAGAATCAAGGCAGGAGGGCTGCAGGTACCTTCCCTAGCCCGTCTTTACCACTGTCTGTATTCCTGCAGCCGAAAAGCTATCTTTTTCAGTTACTACTAGCACATGATGCCCCCTGTCATACCTCAAAAGCTGTGTGAGCTGTGTCAGCTTTCATAGAATTCACCTAATAAAGCCATCTCAGATTAAGTCATCGGGATGATTGCCTCAAAATATGTTATACCATGATCTTCTATCTAACATGTGTTGCATTTTTGTGTCAGACTTGCTAACAAGCTCACTTTAAGCTGTGGAACTCAACTTTAAACCTTGCTTTTGAAAAACAGAAGCCTAATGTTCAGAAACTTATTTAAGAGGGTAATGAGCGCCCTTGCAATAACAGTTGCCACTTTTATCATCACTCTTAGATGTCAGTCGAATAGGCTGTGCCTAGTTTCTGAAGGTGATCCCTTTGCCTTCCTCCACCCTTGGATGTTTTCAGTACCCAGACAAACAAATCCACAGCTGTCCTGACTGGTGCTTTAGAAGTTGGAAATATGTCTGGTTGACTCCAATATATTTCTATGTAAGATAATTTGGTAAAGGTAGGAGAAAGTCTCCAATGTCCTATTCGCTGTAGCCTTATTTTAAGTGACCATATACCTTATTTATTTGATAGATATCTTGCGGTTGCTATGGTTAAACACTGAAATGTTTTCCAGATGTCTTAGTGATGTCCCTGTGTAAGCAAAGCCTATAGGCTGCAACTTCTCTGAAAGTAATCAAGTTCAGGTAATGACAAGTCAATGTTAAATTTCATATTAATTCCATCAATTCCAATTTTATACCATGGAATATTTTCCTTTCCTATAAAATTCTCATGTTTCTGCAGAGTTTGCTATACATTAATCTTTCTGGAGGTAGTGAACAAGTTACTTCACTTCTAAGTGTGTGTTATCAATAGTTATCAATACAATATCAGTATCAATACACTTATCAATAAATGTGTGTTATCAATAGCTTGCAAAATGAAAGGACGTTAGCAGTTTAGTAGTGAATCCATGCAAGACTATATTCTTTCTCCATCTTCGATATTTTGCTATCTGCATTTCGATAGAGCTGGACAGCAAGGGAAGAACTTTCACATGGAAAAATCCAGGTAATTTTTTTCCACAGAACAATACCTGAAATAATTTTGGCAATCTAATAAGAGGATTACTTACCCCAGCAATCTCCTTTCTGATTTTTGTGTGGCCCCTGAACTTCTTCCAGGACCCCCTAACAACTATGAAATATAACATTAAATTGCAGAGTTATTTAATATTTTAGAGCTATTTAAAACCTGTTTAATTCAATCTGAATGCATAATTATACTTCCGATCTTTTCAATTTTATTTCACAGTCTTGACATTTAGGATAAAGTTGTATTAATCTTCACAATAAAATTTATATAGATTGTTTTTCTGCTCTGAAAAAATCCTAATAATAAAACAGTAGACTAACACAGGAAAAACATGTTCTAGTGTGATTCTTGGAAACAAGCATCAATTCCACTTCTAAATAGCTATTTTGGTAGTTCTTAGCACTGCCAGTCACACATGGCTATTAGTGAGGGTCTGAGTTACATTTTCAAGATGTCTTTAGCTCTACAGAGAGAATTCTTAGCCTCTAAACATGGCCATAGATCTTGATCTTATTACTGAAAGATAGGTATCTTCAAAACATGTTCAGAAGATCTGAATAAATGCTCAGAGTGCTAAACCATGGAGTCAGCCAAAGGTAAGAACACACGCAGGAACTACTGTACGTTATAGAAAAATGACACTGGATTAACTCTATAAGGATTATAGAATCACAGAATAGTTTGGGTTGGAAAGGACCTTAAGATCATCAAGTTCCAACCCCCCTGCCATGGGCAGGGACACCTCACACTAACCATGTCACCCAAGGCTCTGTTCAGCCTGGCCTTGAACATTGCTAGAGATGGAGCATTCACAGCTTCCTTGGCAACACATTCCAGTGCCTCACCACCCTTATAGTAAAGAATTTCCTCCTTATATCCAGTCTGGACTTCCCCTGTTGAAGTTTGAACCCATTACCCCTTGTCCTGTCACTACAGTCCCTAATGAAGAGTTCCTCCCCAGCATCCTTATAAGGCCCCCTTCAGATACTGGAAGGCTGCTATGAGGTCTCCATGCAGCTTTCTCTTCTCCAGGCTGAACAGCCCCAACTTTCTCAGCCTGTCTGTATATATTTAAGTATTTGATATTAGCTAATGGAAGCAGAAAACATATTTCTATACCATGTCCAAGAAGCAGCAGAACAGTGGATTTATAAGCAGTTAAAATGTATTTTCTTTAAGTAATATCTAGAAACAACACCATAGAAACCAGAAGGGTCACCCAAAGGGCTTGAGAGACCTTTGTCATGATAGCTCCCTCTCCAAAGGCACTGTGACTGTGTGCACAGGCCTTGACAGTTTCAGCCCCTGCAGCAGCTTCTGTAGCATACTGACCTTTAAACTGTGCTTCTCTGCAATCTTTAATACCCCCACTACTTAACTGAGCAAGAGTGGGATCTTAGGCATAGCTTGAAATGCTGGCACTTATCTCACTGGCAGAGACATTATTTAGCACTGAATGCTTTCTGCCAGAAAAAAGAGAGAACATTATATGCTGGTCCTGTTTGTGTACAAACCCTAAATAATTTGGCCTGGTAGCATTCCTTTATTGCCATAATTTCCAGGTCCAGAGATCAAATTCAGCCACTTTGTTATAACTTTAATAACTCCAGTAAACATTTTCTCCATATCCTCTAACCCTTCCCATACAACACTGTGGTCTGGGCATCCATAAAAGTCAGATATACAATGTATGTCCATCACACACTTAATGACTACAGTCACAGATGGAGTACTGTCTTGGTTTATTATTGGTTTTGGTAATTGTGAGGAACAGTAAAAAAAACAGGTTATGGTCAGTGAGTCCATTTGTGAGAAGTCACAATTGTTTTCCATGTTAATGTTAATCATTAAAATAAATAAACTCATCCTATTCTGAGGTGATAAACTGAATAATTTGGCAGAATAAATTAGCATCATAAGAGGAGCTCCTTTTAGGTTTATTTTGCCATGTTTTCCTCAGCGTAGGAGGCACATTTTTTTGTTGCCTTGGATGTATTAAATTGTATTGCCAGACAGAGAATCATGAAGTTATAAAAAAAAAAAAGGTTAGCATCTGCTGCCTGTATACAGCAACATCTATATTCATATGTTTAAGCAAGGATACTCAGTGGGGATTTATAATCCACCGCCAAGTAGCTACTTGAATTGTGACTAAGAGTTAATCCTATAAAGGGGGAAAAAGGAAGACAGTGGATTCTTCCCCCATGGGAAGACACATGGACAGGATAAAGGACTCAAAGACCTTGATTCATTGTTTTGTATCCTGTGTCACAGAGAAAGTCTACTGTCTCATTTTAATCAGCAGCCATTAAAACAGTCTTTCAGAATGTTCCCTTGCTAAAAAATTAGCATGTTTACATCAAAGTTCTTAGGTCCAAGTAGGTAACCAAGGAGGTACAGACAGAAGAAAGGATGGACTGCACTGTCCAGCCAGGAGACTAGGATGCAAGACTATTAGGTCCCCTTCCTTGCTCTCACCCAGGTGCACTGGAAGCCTTCTGCAGGGCTGACGGGATTAGCCTGTGGCTCATCTAGGTGCCTAACTTAATTCTTCACTGCAGAGTCTCCTGTGTATTATTTTTAATCATCCGGAAGAAGGAGAAAAGCAAGGAATAAACAGAGGTTTTATGCCCAGCTACCTAAGAGAATGGAATGTAGACCAGCAAGTCATTACAGAGATGGAACTATGGAAGTTCAGCTGCAGAGTGCTGCTTCCTGTGATGCCACTCTCTGCAGGCAGAGAGCTGTGAACTCCAGTGGGGTCCTGCCTCTGAAGCATGCAGCATGGTTAGGAGGTTTTGCACTAAGGTATAAAAAGCTTTGGCCAGAACAAGGCAGACTTCTACTTACCAGTACCAAGTCATGGAAAAATATTTAAAAGCTACACAAGATAGACATACTGCTTGGGATATTTGTGGTTTTTAATTACTCTGTTTTTTCCTAAACACTGTCAGAACTGGCTGAGGCCCTAAACTAATCTAAGGGTATGTGTGTTTCATCTCCTCATGTGAACTGAGACAAAGCTTTCTCTATTTCATAATGCAGCTGGCTTTACCTGAGTTGCTCTAGGGTAACATTTCTGTCACAGTTATTATTTCCGTATAGTTAACTGAATTATCAAGCTGAATCTGTTTAATTTGAACCCTTCCCTATTTCTGGGGAAGATAAAAATAAAGAAATAAACCCACAATTTCCACATGATGCGCACTTTTTTTAGAAGAGGGAATTTGCTCAGCAAATTCCACTTGTTGACTTTCTACCAATGGGAAAGAGTTGCAGCCTTAAGAAACAGTGTAAGAGGGAGGAGACATCTATAAGCAAATCAGATGTCACAAGCAGTATTGCTAAATTAATTTCCATCCTGGCATATACTAAAGCAATGCAGCACAGAGCTAATTCCTCCCTGGGGCAAAGCTTCTTCCCTTCTGTAAGGATGCTCCTGTGAAGGCTTCAGTAGGCTTGGGTGAAAGAGAAGGATTTGGACATCGCCTCTGTGCTCATTGAGTGATGCTGATGAGTGCATGTTTTTCTGCCCCTCTTGTGCCACCTCTTCCACACTAATGTCATGGCCTAATCCTAAGTAGGCAAACAAAGGAATTCGAAGAATTCTTCAAATTGAATCTTCTAAGATTTCAGTAAAGTGCAGCAACAAGTTATTAAATGTATCAATTCCTTTTACATTTCATTTATAATAGAAAAGATAAGGAAAACAGAGGGAGAGATCAGCAGGACAATAGAAGATTTTGGCTTCTAGCAAGTATGTCATGTTTAGTTTCCAAGCATCTATCAACTATATTGAAAAAACCAAATTACTCCTTTTTTTTTTTTCCTGTCTTGCATCATCTATCTTTTGTTGGTGCTTTTTCAAACTTCATGAACTCATTGGGTTGTTAGCATGCAGTAGTGTGTCAGTGTGACATTTTCAACAAAGCACTCTACTCATCCAAGATCTAAATAGCTTCCTGGAAATTCAGGCTTTGTGTTAGGATACAAAATGCTTTTATTTATCTGCATCATCAGCAGGAGATGCTATTCAACATGGAGGCCCTCTAACAGAGGAAAAAATCCCTCAAAAATTCATGCAGATAGACCGAGCAACACTCAAGTTGCTGCTGCTATCAATGTTCTTGTGTCACTGTGCCCCAATTTTGTTGTTCGTGAATATGCCCCAATTATTTTTTCCTTTGCAATCTAGAGATTTGCACAGGTGTCACATACTTTAACCTCATGTGCAGTCCTCAAATCCATGAAGCTGATAAAACAGACCACATCAGGGATGATAAATTCTTTCGGATTTGTCCACACAACCCTTAAGGCTTTAGGTGACAGTGTAGAATTTCCTTTGCCTGAAGCATGGGGCAGGCTAAGTAGAACACATCCTGACAAGCAAGACTGAAATGCCTTTTCTCTCTTCTATATGACATCCTGAATGTGCAGGCGGCACTATTTATTGGAGACACAGCCAGTATGTTCTTAGGGAAACCCCGACTTCAGCCAAAATACATAGGCTTTGACAGGTACGTTTTGATGAAGCTTCATCACTGAGCTAATCATAGCCCTTGAACATTTAACAAACACAAGTTTACTGAAAGTGCTTAAAAGGATTTGTATTAGTTCAAGTCACAGGTGAACTAGAAAATCAGTGCGAAGCAGGCTTCACATTTGCCCAAGGCATAAAGACTAGTCCTCTGCAACGGGCAGCATTCTTGGAGGAGATCTAAATTGCTTGGTCTTAAAAGGTTTTCTCTCCTTTTTCAGAGAGAATCAGTTCCAGTCTGTGAGTTAGCTTCATGGGCAGGATTGGCCTCCCACTTGCATTGGGTTTTTCCACCTTCTAAAGATGGGACAGTTTCCCTTGGCTCATGCTGGAGGCAAAGAAATGCTTAGCTTATCCATGCTTTAGCAACCTGTGCCAAGAACTGGAAATTCCTTGGCTGTATAATTCATCTGCACAAAGGCAAACCAGACTCCTACACAACACGGCTGCATCAAATTGGCAGGCCGTGTTTTCCCTCCCTCACTCATAATGCAGATTAAACTCTTCTTAGGCATGTGTCTAGCAAGACTTGGACAAAACTTACACACACTCACTAGTATGAACTCATCTTCCCCTACCAGACAGGGAGGTTGGGGCTTCTCTATTTGGAACTGGGCATATGCCAAACTACAGAGCTATCCAGCAGAACCTTAAAACCACGGATCAACGTGCTTGTGTCAGTGATGAACCTGGTGATGAAGTCTGAATGGATATTTCTAAGTGCCTAACTCATAACTTTGCCTTCAGATTTTCTTATGAAGACAAAAAAGGTGACAGAAGAGCATGTATTTTGCATACAGGGTAAATATGCACCTGACCTTTGTTGAAGTAATGCTTAAATTTTCGGTGGATAAAGAACTGGCTGGATGGCCACATGTAAAGAGTTGTTGTCTATGGCTCAATGTCTGGTTGGAGACCAGTAACGAGTGGTGTCCCTCAGGGATCGGTGTTGGGACCGGTCTTGTTCAACATCTTCATCGCTGACATGGACAGTGGGATTGAGTGCGCCCTCAGCAAGTTTCCCGATTACACCAAGTTGTGTGGTTGGGTTGATAAGCTGGAGGGAAGGAATGCCATCCAGAGGGACCTTGACACGCTTGTGAGGTGGGCTGATGCCAACCTCATGAAGTTTAACCATGACAAGTGCAAGGTCCTACACCTGGGTCGGAGCAATCCCAGGCACAGCTACAGGTTGGGCAGAGAAGAGATTCAGAGCAGCCCTGTGGAGAAGGACTTGGGGGTGTTGGTCGATGAGAAAATGAACATGAGCCGGCTTCAGTGTGCTCTTGCAGCCCAGAAAGCCAACGGTATCCTGGGCTGCATCAAAAGGAGCGTGACCAGCAGGTCGAAGGAGGTGATCCTGCCCCTCTACTCTGCTCTTGTAAGACCTCACCTGGAGTATTGTGTGCAGTTCTGGTGTCCTCAACATAAAAAGAACATGGAACTGCAGGAACAAATCCAGAGGAGGGCCACGAGGATGATCAGGGGACTGGAGCACCTCCCATATGAAGACAGGCTGAGAAAGTTGGGGCTGTTCAGCCTGGAGAAGAGAAGGCTGCGTGGAGACCTCATAGCAGCCTTACAGTATCTGAAGGGGGCCTATAGGGATGCTGTAGAGGGACTCTGCATTAGGGACTGTAGTGACAGGACATGGGGTAACGGGTTAAAACTTAAACAGGGGAAGTTTAGATTGGATATAAGAAGGAAATTCTTTCCTGTTAGGGTGGTGAGGCACTTAAATGGGTTGCCCAGGGAGATTGTGAATGCTCCATCCCTGGCAGTGTTCAAGACCAGGTTGGACGAAGCCTTGGGTGATATGATTTAGCGTAAGTTGTCCCTGCCCATGGCAGGGGGGTTGGAACTAGATGATCTTAAGATCCTTTCCGACCCTAACGATTCTATGATTCTCTGATTCTATAAATTACAGATTGTACAAAACCTCTTGCTTCCTTCAAACTGAGAGAGATACCGGAACAGCTCATGGGGGTCATTATAGCATAGTTGCATTTCCAGGCTATGTTCTTTCTGAACAAATCCCACTTCTTAGACTGATCAGACAAGCTCAATGTGAAGACTCATTAAGATCAATCCCTGAAAAAAATAGCTCTCTTCAGTTCCCAGAGGCAACTTTCTTGTGGTGCTGGAACGAAGGTGGTTTGGTGTGGAAAACCAAGGTGTACTTCAACTGGGCATCAAGACACTGTCCCGGGGCAGTATGATCCCTCCTGCCCTCTGCTGAAGCCTTTCATCACACGTCATTTCAGTTTTGCAGTTGTAGGTGAAATACTTTACACAAGAAAGATCAATTTATACAACACTTTGTGGAAGGGCCCTTTTGAATGACAACCTCTCCAGCCCACCTTACGGGGCTGCAGCAGAGCTCCTCTTTTGCAGTTTCCCTATGGGAACTGATTGTTCATTCCAGCCACAGGTACCAAGTCCCCATCCTTCAGGTATGTTGCTAGCTTTATGCCATGTTCCTGAGTGCTGCAAGAGTAGTAATACAATTGTAATAAAGCAGGACCAAACAGTGGCTTCTAAAAGAGATCAGGCCATATAAAGATATTAAATTGAGCAGACTTTATACTTAGGTGTCCAGTTCTCTCTGTGCAAATAACACAACAGAATCGATTTGTTGCATGGCAGACTCGCCATTTGTTTTCCTCCTCTTCCCAGCATGTGGGATTTAAAGTTAAATGGTTTTATTCACCCTCAGATTCACTACTGTATCCCAAACTTGCTGCTTGACAACTTTTCTGACATTATAGATTCATGTCTTAATCCAGAGTCACTGCCGTAACTAGGAGGGATACTGAATGTAGGAACAGACACTCATTTCTGGAGAGTTGTCTTCAGGATTTTAGTGTAAAAAGGTACCCATATAAATGGAAAGCTTACCTGGAACAGCAATATGGGTGTAAATGATGACCTTGTTTATATGAGCCTGAAAAATGCACAGAATTGTTTGGTATTTTCACTCAGGCTCAGAGCAACACTCAGCCCAGGAAGCCTCAGTTTCTGTATCATTTGTCCAAGGATACTCGTGATCTTATAGATAATTTTCGTGAAAATTTGGTTTGTTTTCTAGACAGCAGTGAGATGAAAGATTTATAAACAAAGCACTGCACTGTAGATGAGTCAAGATTGCATAAGGACTTCTAGCAAGTTAGAGTAGAAGGAATCATCTGTTTGATGCTGTAAGAAAGGTCCAAGAACAAAGGTTCTCATTTCCTGAGCTTCCAATTTCTTAACCTGGAGATTACTTTTTTTTTTTTTGCCTAGAAACACACACATACACTCAGTTCTGTTAAATAAAAATTCATTGTGGAATAGGAAAACCTTGTGAGTTAATCTGTGACCTTAGTGTACTTCAGTGAGCTGTTCCAACAGATATGACAGAGCTGTTAATATTTATACAGTGACGCGATTTTTTTTTCATACCCAGCCCTGTCTCTCTAGCTTCACATGGATCTACAAAGCCATGTGAGACTTGTTATTCAATTCCCTTTGCTTGAAACCTTTTGGTTTCAAGCCAGAATGGATTGCCTTGAAGAATCCTACATCTTCTTAACAAAACCTCTAGTCATTTCAAAGCTTAATGGTCTGAGAGGAGATAGATGATGAACCCTTATTTTGTCATCTCAGCATAAACCAGTCTACTAAAGAATTATTTACAGCCATGTTAATATTTTGAAGCATTTTTCTGTGGTAAAGGAGCCTGCATAGCCACTGCAGGCTGCAGGCAGAAAATAAACAAGGTGCACATAGCGAAAAGGTAGATGTGAGGTAGATGTGAGACAAACCTACTCTCTGATTCCTTTGTGAGACAAGAAGTTTGATACAGTGGCAGCAAGGGGTGTATTTATCCAGTATTTATTTAAGGGAATTTTTCCCCCAGTGACAGGCAACTGTCTTTTGAACTGGCAAGAGTAAAGACAGCAGAAAAGTAGAAAAGTTAAAGGAGGCAAACTTCTTATTTGCAAGAAGGGGTAACCACCAGGACAACTGTGATCGCTGTTTGGTTTTGTTTGAGCTTCAGCCTCATATTATCTCCATTTGTATCAAGTCTTTGTGTCCTTCCAGCTCCAGCTCTGGCATTTCAAGCTGAGGCTTTGTTCTGGAAGAAAGCAGGTCAGATGAAAAAAAAAGCAAACCCATATAAAATCAAGTACAGTGTCTCTAATTCTGATGAAACATTACCCAAGTAACGCTTCCAAGGGAGCACTAAAGGCCAAATAGCTTCTAGCTTGTGGATCAGTTAGGGCTAAAGAAAGAGCAAGAGAAAGAATGGAATTGCTGTAGAGATGGAAACAGTAAGATGGTTATGGCCTTTCAGAAATACAGGCATGAAAGACAGAAGCACTGAAGGAGCTGCATAGAATATAGTTTGTGTTTTGGGCCTTTTTGCCCACCATCACTGCCTGACCTCCAGCTGTACTCACCACAGATCCCTTCACTGCTGCTGGACAAAATGCTGGACAGAGGCCAAGATGGACACATTTCTTGTCTTGTTATGGAGGATCTATGCCAGTTAAAATGCTCTGCAAGCCAAGATGAGAACAGCTGCCTGTAGAGGGCAAGACAAGAGGAGATTGTCTGGGCCATGAGCTCTGCTTTATACTCCAAGGCAACAGGGCACAAGGCAGTGAAATATGACAGTGGGATGGGATTCCCAGGAGGCACTCAGAGGGCAGCGCTGCTCTTAGCAGCCTTTCTTTGCATGTTCAGCATAAAGGACGTGTCTGGAAAGAAGCGAACCAGACTGAAGACCTCTTCACCTGTCTTCTCCACAGACCCAGCTACCCACAGCTGCCTGGTTCAGAGAAGCAGCGGCAGCCCAGGCACCCCTGGGGACCTCACTGATGCTCACGATGCCCATGCTGAGCAAATGACTAGTGCTTTTTACTACCTTCACTTCTTCTAGCTGTAAACCATTAAAGCCCTGATTAGCCTGTGGACCAAACCCCAGCATCCCCCAAGCCTCTCCCAGACAACTCCTATGCAGCCTTCTGCCCCTTCCTTTCTCTTGCTGCTGATGGCAGGGCATCCACCATCCACAATGGGGTCCCCAATGGGCTTGGGAAAACCTGGCGACTCTCTGGTGTTTACAGACCTGCATAACCAGCAGAAGGCCTTATGTACGTCTAGGCCTATAGGTTTTAAACACTGTCTTTTCCTTGTTCATCTTCCAATGGCTTCTAATCACTTCACAGCTTCTGCCTGTTGCTGCTGCCAGCACTCTCCAACAGCACCTGGGCCCTCCAGCCTTTTGCAGCTGCTTTTTACGCCTCACAGCCCATAATTAATTTGACACTGGTGGGCAGGACCAAGTTCTCCTTCCGAGGTCCTCTTGGACCTGACCAGGCAGCTGGAATCATACAGCAGAGAATTAGATTTGCTCATTCCCCTGAAACCACTGTCTTCCTGGATCCTGGCCCCAGAATCACTTGTATTCATGGCAAATGGGGAAGGAAGGATAATTTTTAAAAGCCCAGCTGCTACAGGAACAAAAAGCAACAAAGCCTGGCTCAAACACCAGCGAAAGAGTGAATCTTGACAACATCTCAGAAATTTACCATCTGGGATAAAAAGATAGGATAAGACTTCGAGGTCTGACATCAGGTCATCAAGTCAAACCAAGAGAATACATTTCCATACCTCTACAGCAGTGCTCAGGGCATGGATCGTAGGGTCTGGATCACAGAGCAGCCCTTCTTTACCAAGCTAACCTTCACCTGAGATGTGACAGGAGACAGCTACCCTCTTAATCTTGTTTTACATCCAGGTAACTTCACCACTTCCTTATTGGTACTCCCAAAATATTTCTGTGAAGCAGAAGATGTCTTTTGACTTTAAAATCAGCTGAAGTTTGGTTGAAAAAAAATGTAGGTGGAAAACAAAGACGAAAAGATTAAACTAAACTATGAGGGGTTATGATTTTATTAGTATGCTACACTTACCTGAATTAACTTTTATTTATCAGAAATGGGAAATTTTCTCCTTTGTTATGAGATGAAATAAAGCAGATAGACTTGGCTCTTTCCTCCTTCCTTGTTTTCATATATATAATTTGATTTGGTCCACCTGATATGTCTTTCTGATGTAGGAAGCAGGAACTGAAAACACATTTCCCTATTTATTACATCAGAAGATACTTATTTGTATAAGTTGTTTCATAGCATTTATCCAGCCTTCCCCTACAACAATAGGTGAAGGATTGGTACAATAATATTGGCAAACCCAGCTGGCCTCTCATGTCATTAGAATTGGCTTTCTGATGCAACACAGATAAATTCACAAAACCATCTTGCATGCATGCACATCGTGTACATGCATGTGCCAGGATCTCTGCAAAGCCACAACCAAGGGAGGGAAGTAGATTCAAAGAAGGCATGAATTACAGTAGCATCTAAATTACTAAAATCTTGTATCCTAAAGGGTGCAAATGACAGTGTCATAAAACCCTCCTGAAGTTAAGCTCAAGATATTTGCATCTGGAGAATTCTATTCCATCACAGATAATATGAGTAAATTAGTAAAGGGAGAAAACCACATTTGTTTCTGTAGTACACACTGAGAGAGTGAACTGGAGAGTGGGAATCTTGTTTCCTACTGTAGCCTGAGCTGGGAGATGTAGTCTGTTGTTTTTATTGTGAAACTGTGGGAGACATTTTCTTTCTAATCACTTAACTGCCATACTGATGGTTGTTTACTGGGTAGTACAGTAATTTGAGTAAACAGCTGTAATCGCTGCAAGAAAATTAGTGTGGAGAGCAAACGATGATTGGGCAGAAGTAAGATGGAAAATATTAGAAGTATGTATAGACACATGTCTCTCTGCAAAATTTACTAATTTGTATGAATACATATATATACTTTTGGTATTATATACATACATAAACCTTTACCTGGACTGGGTTTAATTTTTTGCTTTGGAAAGGTTGTTGGTTGGTTTTGACTGGGAGTTGTTTTGCTTATTTGTATCACTGCTCTCTTCCTGTCCTCCCCAGAGAAAAGTCAGTTATGCACACAAACACGGTATCAGATGAATATTGAGCTTGCAGTGTCATCAGTTAGGTAAGATAGATAAAGTAAATTACTTACATGCTTAGTTTTTAAATGAAATTAAATCATCTTTTTACCAGTTCAGACTACACCAAAAGTAGTTGATTTAACAGATTGGTCTAACAGTTTGTTGTACTCAGCTCAGGTGAGATGTGAAAGAAAGCTGGCTGGGTTACACAGGAGTCAGAGAAGACAAGAGAGCCTTGTGGGCACATCTTTTTTCTTCAATATCTTCCCATGAGCAGGTGAAAGTCAGCAGAGAGGATTGGGGGTTTGGAAGTGAGAGGAGAGGTGCTGCTAGGTAGACAGGGGAGAGTGGAGCAGCCTCAAGGACAAAGAGAGGAAAAAGCTGGAGATACAGTGAGAAAATAAGCAGAGAAAGGCATGAGAAGTGCCATCGGTTGTGCACAGGCACATACTGGAAAAGGGGGACTATGGTAACCAGAAGGTGCCACCAGAGAGACTGAAACAACGGGAAAGATCAAGTTGTGAAATTGAGAGAACTTTTTAAAAGAATAGAAAAGGAAAAGAGGACAAACGTGGTAGAAAAAAGGAAAATAAAGAATTCTAAATGAGAAGAGAACTTCTATAGGAACAAAGTAGGAGGGAAAGACAGCGACAGTGTGAATGGTATTTTAAACATTACGTGGCAACATTACATTGTGATGAAGGTGTTTGCATGTGCTCTCTCCATTCAGCTTGTGTCAGGCTGTGGGACAGCTTCACCTAGGAAAAATTATGATTTAGTGAGCAGAAAACTGGTACAAATCTTAAATGTAGAAAACGAAAACTGCAGACATTTCATCTTTGACTGATGGACTAAGAAATGGAGAAAAATCACTCTGCTGGCATAGCAGCTCCTATTGCAATAGCTAACAGAGACTCCCTGCAGACTTCTTAAGGAAATCAAGCTTGTTTGTTTTAAAGTTTGAAAAGGAAAGTTATGCTGAAATAGTCATTTCTGTATACTTAGGTCACAATAACTTGTTGGTTTACTACATTAACAGGCTGAGACTGTGCTCTTTTTTATTTCTTAGGATTTCTAAATTATGTGAATGCTTAAGGCACTGCTGAGCAATATAATCTATTCTTCAATGCTGATTTGTTTGGTTTTAGACAGGGGCAGATTTTTAATTATTTCACATCCATAGCAGAGATAATATAATGAAAAAAAAAAATCTCAGCAGCTTCTTTTGGACATGTTTATCATAGAATCATAGAATAGTTAGGTTGGAAAGGACCTTAAGATCATCTAGTTACGACCCCCCTGCCATGGGCAGGGACACCTCACACTAAACCATCTCACCCAAGGCTCTGTCCAACCCAGCCTTGAATATCACCAGGGATGGAGCTTTCACAGCTTCCTGGGGCAACCCATTCCAGTGCCTCACCACCCTTACAGGAAAGAATTTCTTCCTTACATCCAATCTAAACTTCCTCTGTTTAAGTTTTAACCCGTTACCCCTTGTCCTGTCACTACAGTCCCTGATGAAGAGTCCGTCCCCAGCATCCCTGTAGGCCCCCTTCAGATACTGGAAGGCTGCTATGAGGTCTCCACGCAGCCTTCTCTTCTCCAGGCTGAACAGCCCCAACTTTCTCAGCCTGTCTTCATATGGGAGGTGCTCCAGTCCTCTGATCATCCTTGTGGCCCTCCTCTGGATTTGTTCCTGCAGTTCCATGTCCCTTTTATGCTGAGGACACCAGAACTGCACACAATACTCCAGGTGAGGTCTCACAAGAGCAGAGTAGAGGGGCAGGATCACCTCCTTCGACCTGCTGGTCACACTCCTTTTGATGCAGCCCAGGATACCGTTGGCTTTCTGGGCTGCAAGAGCACACTGAAGCCACCTCATGTTCATTTTCTCATCGACCAACACCCCCAAGTCCTTCTCCGCAGGGCCGCTCTGAATCTCTTCTCTGCCCAACCTGTAGCTGTGCCTGGGATTGCTCCGACCCAGGTGTAGGACCTTGCACTTGGCATGGTTAAACTTCATGAGGTTGGCATCAGCCCAACTCACAAGCGTGTCAAGGTCCCTCTGGATGGCATTCCTTCCCTTCATCATTTCATTCTTTTTTCCTTTTTCTTTCCCTTTCCCTTTTCATTCTTTTCATTTTTATTTTTATTTTCATTTTCATTTTTTGTTTGAAATCCTGTGCAGATATTATGAATACATACATTCAGTTAGAGTACCTATACCTATATAAAGTGGATTTTCCCACCAGAAATGATCCTGGGGCATATGACAGGTGAAACCCCATATAACTGATACTCAACAATTCTGATCTGAGCAGAAAATGAAGACAAGACAGATAAAAAGTTGCTTTTGTGAGGAAATTAAGAGG